>NW_027266281.1:4227500-5427500 GCF_022045235.1 Haliotis cracherodii | reverse complement strand
TTCAACCCATTGAGGTCGAAAAAACCCAAGCGACTACTGATCACTCTACTGAGCAAACAATCGAATCTGTGGGCACTGAGCAAGCAATCGAATCTGTGAGCACTGATCCGCCTGCTCACAGGCACAAAGCCACTGCCAAACGCAAGGGGAAAAAGACCCAAGCTCCCCAATCAAACCCCATGCCTTCTAATCCTCAAACTGAGGAACACAGCAAACGAATCAGTCAGGCAAAGAAAACACCAGCTCATGGTAAACAAAAGGCTCAGAACACAAACAAAGTTGTAGAGTTCATTGCAACGGCATTGATCCAAATTACAAGCAGAAAAATGAGTGTCAAAGCCAAAGCCACCTGCATCCTCAAACTGGCTTCCAAAATAATGAAATACAAAGGAACAAAGAAACAGTTCCTAAATAGGGTATGCCCTAAAACTCAATAAGCGCTCATCTATAAATTATCATGGACTTGCTTTTACTACAGTGGAACGCAAATGGCCTTAAGAGCCACGGCAATGAACTGACTGCACTCGTCAAAAAAAAGGTGATCAAGCCTCATGTCATTCTAATACAGGAGACTAAACTCAGTGAAAAAGCCAAATTCACACTACCTGGGTACACCCAATATAGAAAAGACAGAAAAAGACTTATGCCTGGCAACAAGGGAGGAGGACTAATCACCCTTGTCCACGACGGCTGTACCTCCAAGAATATTGAAGCAAACGTAGGAAACCTTGAAACCCAAGTAATCTCCCTAAAACTGGCAAATGGCAACGAATTACGCATAGCTAACATATATCACAGGGTTACCCATGAAACGAACATGGAAGAGTTAACAAGACTAGCTCAAATAGTAGGCAAAAATGGGATAATCCTTGGTGACTTTAATGCCCACAGCCCTCTTTGGGAAGACAGGAATGATTCATGCAAATACGGCAAAATGGTAGAGAAATGGGTTGAGGACGACAATCTCATAACTCTGAACAACGGCAGTCACACACGTTATGACCAAGTCCACAACACATGGAGTTCAATTGATCTTACAATTGCCACCAAACACCTCGCCTCACATTGCCAATGGCAAGTCCATGACGACACTTGGGGAAGCGATCACCTTCCTATACTCACCTACATAGGTAGCCCACCACAATTAGAGGAACAGCCCGATCCTCAGCCCACATGGGACTATGCAAAGGCTGACTGGCCTAAATTCAGGAAGGAATGTATATCATTCAAGTCCTCAGAAATTGCCTCGGATGATCCTGATCTTTTTTGCCAAAATCTCACCTCAGCAATTATTGCCGCAGCTGAAAAATCAATTCCAAAAAAAGACCACAAAACTGGCAAAACGCCGGTACCATGGTGGAACAGGGAAATAGCAAAAGCTAGGAGAGTGAGAAAGAAAGCCCTAAATAGGTCAAAAAGGGATAAATCAGCCTTTGCCCAAGTCCGAGCAGCCAGGACGAAAGTAAGACAACTCATAGACGATTCTAAGAAAGAGTCTTGGCAGACCTTCTGCAAATCCCTTAATGAGAAAACAAATGCTAAAACAGTCTGGAGCAAAATACACGCAATCAGGGGTAAGCGGAAACCCACAAAAATTCCCAAGTTAGCCAACGCCCATACAGTCAAAGAAAAGGCCAACATTCTAGCTAAGCACTTCTCATCTGTGAGCAGCAACACAAATTGCAGCGAAGAATTCAAACAGGAAAAAATGCTTATGCCTAAGATCTCAAAACGGCCGCAAAGCAAGCATCTGGTATACAATATACCATTTACGGTGACAGAGTTTGATGATGCGATACAACATAGAAAAGGCACAGCACCTGGTCTTGACACAACCAGCTACGAGATATTGAAAAACCTACCTGATCAAACCAAAGGCTTACTCACTGAGTTGTATAACACGATATGGTCTAAAGGAGAAGTCCCAAAAGCATGGAAACATGCTGCGGTTATCCCGCTGCTAAAGCAAGGGAAAGAAGAAGCCCTACCAAACTCCTATCGACCGATCTCACTCACCTCAAACATGTGCAAAGCCATGGAAGCCATGGTTACAAAAAGGCTCATGCATCATCTTGAAACTGGCAATCACATAAAACCTGACCAAAGTGGCTTCAGGAAGGGACACTCGTGTCTAGATCATATTCTAAGACTGGAAAATGAAATAAAAAAAGCCCAATTAAACAGACAATACCTAGCCGCAGTATTTCTGGACTTCAGCAAAGCCTTCGATATGGTATGGCATGACGGACTCCTCTCAAAACTATCACAAAATGGAGTTGAAGGGAACATGGCAAACTTCATAGACAGCTTCCTGCAAGACAGGTCGCTATCAGTTAAAATAGGGAACAATCGATCAGATCCTATGGCACTGGACAATGGCACGCCACAAGGCAGCATCATAAGCCCAACCCTGTTTAATATCATGATCAATGATCTTTTTGACCATGTCAACTCTCCTACCCAAACTTCTAAGTTTGCTGATGACGGAGCAATATGGGTAAAGCACAGAGATATCTCACAAATCAGAAAAAAACTCCAGTCAGCCCTGGACGGAGTAGATCAATGGTGCAATAAATGGGGATTCACCCTTTCAAGTGAAAAAACGGTTGGAGTTCTATTCAAACGCCGGGGGAAAGATGCTATGATACCCCGTGTCTCCATAAAAGGCAAACCCATCAAATTCGAAAAATCTGCAATATTTCTTGGAGTTATCCTTGATCAACACCTCACTTGGCGCAAGCATATAGAATATGTGGAAAACAGATGTCAAAAAGACCTGAACGTATTACGGGCAATTTCAGGCACATCTTGGGGCACATCGAGGGACACTCAGCTGGACCTCTACAAAGCTCTTATCAGATCAAAAATTGACTATGGTTGTGAGGCTTTCCACTCAGCATCAAATACTGTCTTGAGGCGCCTAGACAGAATACAATACAAAGCCCTAATGCTGGCCACAGGCGCAGCGACAGGCACCTCACTAGAAGCACTACAAGTAGAAACGGGAGAACTCCCATTGAAACTAAGAAGAGAGCAGGCAATATTATCGTTCTGGGGACGAACATCAAACCCTTTGGTTAAAAAGATATGGCAAGACAAAAACGCTCGAGATGAAGCCCTAGCTCGAAAAAATCCCTCACTAAAGCCATCTGGGATATTAGTGCGTGAACTCATTCGAAGTCACAATTGCGATGACATTCAGCCTCCAGAAAGTCATTACAAAGGGTTACACCCTCCCTGGACTTTACAAACTCCCAAAGTTGACACTGCTTTAACATCAGAAGTCACTAAAAGAGAAAACCCAACCCTACTACGATCAGTAGCTATCACTAAAATTCAAACTACCTGGGACAGCTGGGCCCATATATACACTGATGGATCCAAGAATCCTATCAACAACAGTGCTGGTTACGGGATCCATATCCACAGCTCCAAACCCCAAGCACATTCAGTTCGCTTGCCTGATGGTCAGTCAGTATTCACGGCTGAATTGGAGGCAATTCATCATGCACTCAAACTCATACCGGAACTCCCGGAAGCAAAGGCAGTCGTCCTATCAGACTCGCTAAGTGCACTTCAGGCCATCAGTGGGAGAAACTCAAACTCCAGGCCAAACACAGTCAACAATATTCTATACGAATATACAAAACTATCGGACCAAGGGCAACAGGTGGAGCTGTGTTGGATCCCCTCTCACATAGATATTCATGGAAATGAAAAAGCAGACTCACTGGCGAAGCTAGCTCTAGACAAAGCGGATATAGAGCCTATTCCCTTTAGTAAACTAGAGATAAAAAGCAAAATCAAAGCCTCCATAGCAAAAAGATGGCAAGCCCAATGGGACGCAAGTAAGATCGGCAGATGGCTATACAAAATTCAACCCAAGGTCCAACAAAAGCCAAACTCATACTCAAATGAAAGGAAAATTGAAACTGCTATCTCACGCCTCAGACTTGGTCACAAAAAGCACTATGACAAGGTTTGTTCATCTTGCAATCAGGCTGAAACCATTGACCACCTGTTACTAGAATGTCAAGACCATGCCCCAGCCCGGGCTAGGTTAAAACAAGAATTGCAGTTAGATCCGCTATCTGTCATAGATCTCCTAAAGCCAAGAGATGCAATAGCGAAGGCCAAACTAACTCTATTTCTGAGAGATGGACAGCTGCTCGAACGTATATAAACAGAGCAGCCACGGATAAAAATGAAATCATATCAATATAAGAAAAAAGAAATCATATCAATGCAAAAACAGAAATTATGTGAACACCGAACTCACAATATATATGTGAACCCTTCTCACACACAGGAGTCCCAAAGAGGGACAGGTCAGCCGAAATTGCCTAGGCAGAAGGCGACCTCTTAAACACCTAATGCAACAACAACAACACCTTCTTTTATTTATTCTTTCAAAATACAACACAGAAGTGGGGTGTGGGGAAATGGGACATATTCCTTCGTGAAATAATGAGACATTAGTAGTGGTGACGGCTATATCATAATTATACTGTCTAAAGCATAAATTTGGCGAACGAAAAACGTTATATTTGCAATCAAATGGAATGACTCGTGTGGGCAAATGAATATGTTAGCAATCCACAAACAATCATTTTATTAATGGCGAACATTTACCAACCCGCGACAATCGTGTCAACACGGGGGTTCCCCTAGCAATAAACTCGCATCTAAATTCACTACTGTTCTACTGTCGGCTAGCCACAATGGCTAGACTGGACCCTAGTGGACTTACTTACTTACTTTGGAGATTTAACGTGCGCTTTCCGACTGATGCGTATTTCGCACACGGGCCCGGCCAGGCCATTTAATGTGTTTCCGAAAGGGGCGAGGGTGGTCTGTGCAACCCAAGAGGGGGCTTTAGGGGTTGCTTATATAGAATTTGGGAATTTTGAGATTTGGAATAGATGCTGATGGGGTTGGGGAGGAGAACTAAGGGAGCTGGGTATGGTGGATGATTGTTTGTTTATGTGATTTTGATTTGGTAGGTTATTATGGTTTTAGATGCGTTTTATTAGTTCCGTTTTTATTAAGAATACGCCTAAGGCCTTGAAGTTTTCTAGTTTATTTTGTGGGTTTAGTATTGCTTCTAGAGTGAGAGCCTTGTTTAGATTGAGGGTGGTTTGTAATGCGGTTCGATGTGTTAGGTAGTGTGTGCAGTGGATGAGTGCGTGTTCTGGGGTTTCTGGTTGTTTGCAGTGTGGGCAGTTACCTGTAGTGTGTTTTTTAATTTTTTTTAGGTGGTTATTTAGGTTGGTGTGTCCTGTTTGGAGTTTAGTGATTACTCTGTCGATTTTTTTTGATGGATGGAGAATTTTTGGTTTGGTTAGTGGTTTGCTGAGCACTCTTTTGATTTTGCTATTTGAGTTTAGATATAGGTTATGCCATTTTTTTGTGATTTTTTGTTTGTTTACACTTTTAATTTCTGATTTTGAGATGGGTAAGTTTAAGCTTATTTCTGGGATTTTAAGGGATAGTTTAGCTGCTTTATCGGCGTTTTCATTACCGTATATTCCTACGTGGGCGGGTATCCACAAGAAGGTTATTTGTTTGCCTGCTTTTGTTAGGTCGTTGGAGCTTTTAAGTATTTGATTTATTAATTTAGGTCGGTTTTTGGTATTTTTGTTTTGGAGGGCTTGTAGTCCACTTAGGGAGTCAGTAAGTATTAGGATTTTTTGGTTGTTTTTGGATTCTTGATTGTGGAGGGCTGAGGCCATGCCCATTAGTTCGGCCGTGAATATTGATTGGTTATTTGGGAGTCGGAAGGATTGTGTGGTTTTAGTTGGTTGTGTGGTATGGACTCCGAAACCCGTGTGTTTGGAGGTCGGATCTGAGGATCCGTCCGTGTAAATGTGACACCAATTTGGCCAATTTTTGTGTATGTATGCTAGTGTGGTAGTTTTAGCTATGTTTGGGTCGGTTTGTTTATTTATTTGGCTAGCTAGTGTTGTGTCTATTTTGGGTATTTTAAGTTTAGGGGTGAAGATATTTGATTGTTTGCAGTTTTGTTTAAGATTTTTAATTTGGTGTTCATTTAGGTAGTTTGTTATTCTTTGGGATATTGGGGTAAGTAAGGGGTGTTTACGAGCTAGAGCTTGGTTTTTAGGGCTGATGTTTTGGTTTATTAAGTTTTGGATGAGAGGGTTTGATTGGGACGCGGCCCAGAAATTTAAGCTTAGCTGTTCCCTGCGTAGACTTAGTGGCATTTCTCCTGTTAAGGCCTGAAGTGAGGTGTAGGAGGTGCCATGTTGGGTGCGTGTAATGAGTTTGAGAGCCTGATATTGTATTGAGTCAAGTGTTTTGGATAGAGAGTTGTTTAGGGTGTTGTATATGGCGCAGCCGTAGTCTAGTTTTGATCTAATTAGGGATATGTAGAGAGAGAGGAGAGTATCTTTGGAGGCTCCCCAGTTAGAGCCAGTTAGGCATCTTAGGGTGTTTAGGTCTTTACTGCATTTAGTTGTTAGGTTTTGGATGTGAGCATCCCAGGTGAGATGTTCATCGAAAATAAGTCCTAAGAATTTGGTTTGTTTTTGAAATTTGATTGTTTGGTTGTTTAGCTGGAGGATTGGGGAGGCGGGTTTCATGTTTTTATGTTTGAATACTATTCCTGTTGTTTTTTCTGAGTTAAGGGAGAAGCCCCATTTGTCAGCCCATTGTTGTATTTTATTAAGAGATTTTTGGAGTAGATTTGTGGCCATTTTCATGCTTTTAGTGCGGATCCAGATGGCTCCATCATCCGCGAATTTTGATGTGTTTACTTTAGGGGATAGACCCTCGAATAGATCGTTTATCATTATATTGAAGAGGGTGGGGCTGAGGATACTGCCCTGTGGAGTGCCATTTTCTAGGGGACATTGGTCCGATAGAGTTTGGTCTATACACACGGTTATTTTACGATTGTTTAGGAAGTCCTGGATGTAGTTTATTATCTGACCTTTGAGTCCTATTTTTTTAAGTTTTTGTATTAGCCCATCGTGCCATACCATGTCGAAAGCTTTAGATAAGTCTAAGAAGATGCCTGTGGTATATTGTTTATTTAGTTGTCCTGTCTTAATATCTTGTTCTAGTCGGGCGAGGTTATCTAGGGTTGAGCGGCCAGGAGTGAAACCGCTTTGATCTGGGTTTATGGTGTTATTTTGGGTTAAGTAATGTTGTAATCTATTTTTAGCCATTGATTCCATTACTTTACATAAGTTTGAAGTTAGGGATATTGGTCTATATGAGTTAGCTTGATTAGCTGGTTTATTAGGTTTAGGGATTGGTATGACTAGGGCCTGTTTCCAGGGTGTAGGAACCTGTCCGTTTAGGTAGATGAGATTGTATAGTTTGAGTAGTGCCTGGAGCAGTTTTAGGGGGAGTTTTTTAATTATTTGGTAAGAGGTTAGGTCTAATCCTGGGGCTGTGCCCTTTTTCCTGTTTTGGATTACGTAGAGGAGCTCCTCCATTGTGTAGGGTTGATTTATTTCTAGATTGTTATTGTTTGGTTCTTTTGTTGGTTTGTTTTCTGTTTTAAGTTTATCTTGGAATTTTTGGCTGAAGTTGCTGTTACTGCTAACGGCCGAAAAGTGGTTGGCGAGATTATTTGCTTTTTGGGCGGGGTTGGTTGAGTTGTTAATGTTAGGGTTTTTTTTATGTCGTTTTAAGCCTCTAATGGCGTGGATTTTGCGCCAGACCGTTCTGGCATCTGTACGGTTATTTATACCTTCGCAGAATTTTTTCCAGTCTCTACTTTTGGCTATTTGGACTAGTTTTTGAACCTGGTGGTTTAGTTCGTGGGCTATGTTTAAATATTTGTAGTCGCGTTTTGCTTTATTGAAGGCTGATTTACGTTTTCGTCTAGTCTGTTCTATTTCCTCATTCCACCATGGTACCGTCGGTTTGCCTGTCTTAGATACTTTGAAGGGGATGGAGGTTTTGGCTGCGTTTATTATATAGTCTGTTAGGTTTTTACAATAGGTTTCTGGATCATTATTTTCTATTTCGTTTAAGTTAGCTTCGTTGCAGATATCTTGGAATTGGTCCCAGTTAGCTTTGTTGTAATGGAATTTTGGTTCTTGGTTTTCTGTTTGGATTGGTACGTTTGTATTTCCTATGGTTATGTTTATGGGGAAGTGGTCGCTACCTAGCGGGACGTCGTGCACTTCCCATTGAGTGCTTTGGGCTAGATCTGCGGTGCATATGGTTAGGTCGATAGCCGACATTTTTTGGTTTATCTTATCGTACCTCGTGGGTTGGTTGCTATTAAGGAGTACTAGGTCGTTTGTTTCTATCCATTCGGAGATTAATTTGCCATGAGTATCTATTTTATCATCTATGCTCCATGTAGGATGGTGAGCGTTAAAGTCTCCTAGGAATATAGTAGATTTATCGCTTATTTTGAGTAGTTTGTTTAGATCCTCAGGTTGGACTTTTTGTTCCGCCCAGTGGTAAATATTTATGATGTTTATGTTTCGGTTATTTAATGTGATTTTAATGCCGTTGGCTTCTAGGTTTGGCGTGTCTATTTTTATTTCTTCGTAATTTATATCTTCCCTGATAAATATGATTAGTCCTCCTGCGGCTCTTCTTGTTTTCGGTTTAGCTCTGTCAGTTCTAACTGAGTTGTAGTTAGGTAGTGTGAATTTCGATTTTTTTGAGAATTTGGTTTCCTGTATACAAGCAATGTGAGGGCCTTTATTTAGTTTAAATTTAGTTTTTAGTTCATGGCCGTGGGAGGTGAGTCCGTTGGCGTTCCACTGAAAAATATTTAGTCCTTCGAATATTGGGTTCGGGTGATTGGTGATTTAGTTTTTAGTTTTTATTTTATTCGGTGAGTTCTTTTAGATGGAGGTTAAAGAGGAAGAAGGGAAGATCGGTTAATTTTAGATTGAAAGCTACTTTGTGGAAGGATTCCATACTAGCTTTTGGTGAGTTTTGACTATGCATATATGCTAGGAGTAAGGTGAGGTTATTTAGGTTTGGGGTGTTGGCTGGTTGGGAAGTTTGGTTTGTTTTAGTTGGAGTAGTGTCTATTGTTTCCTCAGTAGTGGAGAAATCTTCGTCATGGGTTGGATTAGGTTTAGCTGGTTGAGTTTCCATGGGGGAGGCATGTGATGTGGAGGGTTGTGAAGGTGTTGGCGGGATGGGTGTAGCTGATGTTTTCTTAGTGTTTGTGTTTTGTTGTTGTGCTTGCTTGTGGGAGAGCGTTGTTGCCATATGGGCTGTAGGGTGCTTGGATGAGGGTCGTGTTGTGGTGGTCATTTTGAGGTTTGTTTTGCATGCGGGGGTTGATGTTTTGGGAGGGTTCGTGGTTGGTTGAGTGGCTGCTTGTGTGTGTGAGGTGGGTGCGGTTTCTCGGTAGGGGTCCCAGACAGAGCTGTCGGTTATGGGTGTGGTGTTTGTTTGTGGGATGGTGTTTGGGTGTGGTGTAGGGAGGAGTGGTTTAGATGCAGGTGTAGCAAATTTTCGTGTTTGGATTTTAGCCGTTTCTATGTTTATGTGTTTGTTGGCCTGCTGGGTGAGTGTGTGTCTGTGTGGGCATTGGTTTGAAAGTGAAGTGTGTTGGGTGGATTTGCAGTGGATGCACCAGGGTGTGCATGTGCCTGGGCAGTCTGTTTGTGCGCATTTTTTACATTTAGTTTTAGGGTAGGTGCATTGGGAAGCAGTGTGGTTGTATTTGAGGCACTTTGAACATTGCTTAACCTGCTTTATATAGGGTTTGACTTCTAAGTTTGTGTGGGCTCCGAAGGATATGTGTTTGGGGGCTTCAGGGAATTTAGCGGTTTTTTTAAAGTTGATTATGACAATGGAGGTTGGGACCGTTTTTCCGTTTCTAGTTGAGGTTATTCTGCGCGTGCTGGTGATTAGGGGTTGAGGGTTTTGGTCTTGGTTTATGTTAGCTTCTAGAGAGTATAATTGTAAGTCCTCAGTTGTTTCCCTTGGGTTAACCCTTATTACGCCTCGTGTATATTGTTGCCAATTAGGTGTTTGTTTGATTACCGTGACGTGGAATATTTGAGTTATTTTATTTGCTGCGTTGTAAGATTCTCGGTTAGGAAAGATTATCTGGTATCCTTTGTTGGCTTTTTTAATATTGTTGTAATTTATTTTTTGTCTTTTGAACCAAAGTCCTATTTTGTCTGCCGAAAGTTCTAGTGAGAGAGTGGTGCCTGAGCCTGCTGAGAAGAAGTAGAGGGCGAAGGTGGTGAGGAAGGCGGCCGGGGAGGGTGTTGGCGATGGAGGTGGAGTGGATGTGTCGAGTTTGCGTTTTTTGGTGTTTTGTGGTGGCGAGTTAGCTGGTTTGGTTGGGGTGGTGTATGTCGTGTTTTCGCCATACTCGGTCGGGACGATGTTTTCGAGTGACCTCCCAGAAGTGTTGTGCGCTTCCACAGGCGTGGGTGAGTAAGGAGCTGGAATGTCTGCGAGTGTGGCGTTGCGGGTGTCAGTCATATTGTTTGGGTGTTGTGTTGGAGAGCGTGTGTTGTGGTGAGTGGTGGTGGTTTTGGGGAGGTGAGTTGGTTTGTTGTTTTTACTTGGTGATTTGTGTTTAGGAGGCGGAGGAGGTTGCGGTGGTTATTTGTTGTTGGTTTTAGTAGGAGGGTTTGGGAAATGGATTATTTATTGAAGATTAAGTTTGATTCTGGAAGGCTGGGATAAGGTGAGACAAGTGGAAAGCGGGGATTAAGAGATATTTAGTCGAAGGAGTGGAGGTATGTGAGTGGTGGGCGTGGGTGGTGAGTAGGAAAGAGCGAGCGTTGTGTTTAGGAGAAGGGGGGATTAGGTGTTTTTTGCTTTTAGGAGTTGGGTCAAAGGGTGTGTTTGAGTGGTGGGCGTGGGTGTGAGTAGAAATGAGTGCGAGCTGTGTTAGGGAGATTGGGTAGGATAAGGTGTTGGTTATTTAGTGTTGTTGTTTTTTAAGGATTTAGGGGTTTTATGATTAATTCGGTGAGAGTGATTTTAAGAGTATGTGAATAAGGATAACGTGATAATTACCGATGATGGAGTTTCCTTGGCTGGCTATCAGGCAATGCTCTGTGCTGGCTTGGGAAGTGTTGCTCGCTGGGAGTACAAACTGCAACTGATTGTCTGGCCAAGACTCGTTTATTTTCAAACCGCTGTCCTGTAGCTGGAACACTGCTAGGTTCGGCGTTAAACAACAAACAAACAAACGGTGAGAGTGATTGTAAAAGTATGTGAATAAGGCTGAAAGGATGACGTGATAATTACCGATGTTGGAGTTCTCCTTGGCTGGCTATCAGGCAATGCTCTGTGCTGGCTTGGGAGGTGTTGCTCGCTTGGGGTACAAACTGCAACTGATTCCCTAGTGGAATCGTTCATGCCATAAAAGTCTAGCAACCGAACACTAATTAAGATGGGCCGACCTTGTATTTACGGTCTGGTGAGCACAGCTCAATGACCGCTCATTAACTCAAATTTCACATCTCACTGTTTTGTTTTATCTCACTATTCATTTGATAAATTTGTCAACTTCAACTGGAACCCGGTCCCGTGTTACACGCGTGGCACACGCGTGTGCAACGGGTTGCACACGCGACGCACACCCGTTGCACACCCGTGTCCAACGGGTGCTCACCCCGTGTGCAACCCGTTGAGCACCCGTGTCACATGCGTGTTACACGCGTTCTCAACGCGTGTTAGGGGAATGAACTTTTAGGCAGTAGTGTAGTTTACTGTATTTAGGTCTAACTAAACCAGCTGATTATCAGGGAGGAGGTAACTCTAGTGAGTGAGTGAGTGAGAGTGAGAGTGAGAGTGAGAGTGAGTGAGTGAGTGAGTGAGTGAGTGAGTGAGTGAGTTGGGTTTAACACCGCATTTAACATTATTCCAGTTATGTCGCGGCGAGTCAGCTTAATGTGAGAGAAAAAAGCTCGCAGTTATGCAGGTCTCCGACGTTTGCCACTTTGGTGAAACCCACGAGCACAGGTATGGTGCTGACAAACTAGAAACATAATCAGGGCGAACCGGGATTCGAACCCACAATCATAGGTTTTCTGGCGTGCCCAAGGGACGCAACTCTGAACAGGAGATCACGGCGCCTTAGACGACTGGGACACCCATGGCTCCTGGATGTCAAAGAAACACATACGAGGTTTCGTTTCTTTTGTGTTTTTTCTTCATTTTGATATTGTTTAGCATTATACCAAAGCATATTATATCATGAAATTGAAGAATGATCGATTCTGATAGGTTGAAAAGAGGTTTCTTTTTTTGCTACGGAAATCCCTCCTAAAGATATTCTTCCTTTTCACATTCATAAAAAATGCTGCCGATCGATCACACATGGGAACTGGAGAACGTATTTATATTTCGACTAACACACGCTGGGTCTCTAATACAAGCCAGGTTTCTAATACAAGCCTAGTCTCTAACACACGCTGGGTCTCTAATACAAGCCAGGTCTCTAATACAAGCCAGGTCTCTAATACAAGCCAGGTCTCTAACACACGCTGGGTCTCTAATACAAGCCAGGTCTCTAATACAAGCCAGGTCTCTAATACACGCTGGGTCTCTAATACAAGCCAGGTCTCTAATACAAGCAAGGTCTCTAATACAAGCCAGGTCTCTAATACAAGCCAGGTCTCTAATACAAGCCAGGTCTCTAATACAAGCCAGGTTTCTAATACAAGCCAGGTCTCTAACACACGCTGGGTCTCTAATACAAGCCAGGTTTCTAATACAAGCCAGGTTTCTAATACAAGCCAGGTCTCTAACACACGCTGGGTCTCTAATACAAGCCAGGTTTCTAATACAAGCCAGGTTTCTAATACAAGTCAGGTCTCTAATACAAGCCAGGTCTCTAATACAAGCCAGGCCTCTTATACAAGCCAGGTCTCTAATACAAGTCAGGTCTCTAATACACGCTGGGTCTCTGATACAAGCCAGGTTTCTAATACAAGCCAGGTTTCTAATACAAGCCAGGTCTCTAATACAAGCCAGGTCTCTAGTACAAGCCAGGTTTCTAATACAAGCCAGGTCTCTAACACACGCCGGGTCTCTAATACAAGCCAGGTTTCTAATACAAGCCAGGTCTCTAATACAAGCCAGGTTTCTAATACAAGCCAGGTTTCTAATACAAGCCAGGTTTCTAATACAAGCCAGGTCTCTAACACACGCTGGGTCTCTAATACACACCAGGTTTCTAATACAAGCCAGGTTTCTTATACAAGCCAGGTCTCTAATACAAGCCAGGTCTCTAACACACGCTGGGTCTCTAATACAAGCCAGGTTTCTAATACAAGCCAGGTCTCTAATACAAGCCAGTTCTCTAATACACGCAAGGTTTCTAATACAAGCCAGGTCTCTAATACAAGCCAGGTCTCTAATACACGCTGGGTCTCTAATACAAGCCAGGTTTCTAATACAAGCCAGGTTTCTAATACAAGCCAGGTCTCTAATACACGCCGGGTCTCTAATACAAGCCAGGTTTCTAATACAAGCCAGGTCTCTAATACAAGCCAGGTCTCTAACACACGCTGGGTCTCTAATACAAGCCAGGTTTCTAATACAAGCCAGGTCTCTAATACAAGCCAGTTCTCTAATACACGACGGGTCAACGGCTCTCGCGAAATTACTAGAACTCCTAGCATCTAATAGTGGAGTGAGTGAGTGAGTATGGTTTTACGCCGCTTATATTCCAGCACTATCACGGCGGGGGACACCAGTAATTGGCTCCTCACATTGTACCCATGTCGGGAATCGAACCCGGGTCTTTAACGTGACGAGCGAACGCCTTAACCACTAGTCTACCCGACCGCCCCTCTAATAGAGGAAATACGGTAGTTTGATATAAGTTACCAGATTAAAGACCCTGGCGAAGATTAAAGAGACCTGTTATTGTTGAGGACATTTCCAAATGTGACGTGGTGAGTGTGTCACTTCTCTTACCGCAATACCTCAGATATGTAGAGTGATATATAGACAAAAAGATATGTCATATGATCATGGCGAGGGATTTGTTGCCTCTTTTGATTGCATTATCACGTCTAGTTGTTAAGAATGATAGAACAACAACATTCACGTTCTTTTCTTTATTGGATATACCGTACATACAACTTATGATAATCCAAACACAAGGCGGTGTAGTTAATACGCACACACAGAATCTTCACATCTCTTGAAATTGTCGACCGAACAATTATGGGCAAAGTATTAAAGAAGCGGAATCTGACAACTGTGTTAGGTTTCGGACACATAAAGTGATGTGTACTATTAAAACAATGGTCAACATGTTCGTACAATATCGTACCTTCGCTGTTTGAAGTATGTGTGAAATCAACACAACAAGGTAGCACACATCACCCCTTTTCGCCAGGACCAGTCTGCACGACTCAGAAAGAAAGGAGACCATGGTCACTAGTTGTCATACAAGATGTTCGTTATTTCGTTTTGGCCTTCTCTCTGGATCATCCTGTATGTCACTGGAACAGAACATAAACACATCAAACTTTCACCAATCAGAACTTCGGATCAATCAGAAAGAACTTACACCTAAGGGCAACAATATAAACGTTTATGCTTTTTATTCAATCTCAAATTCAACAGAGACATCATCTCTGGTACGGGGTCGACAGAGGCTTTACCTTAAATCTGTGTATGATCAGCACTTACTCGGAAAACATAATGCATTAAGATAAAAATAGCTTTTAATACTATGACATGATACCGCAGCAGTATAAAAAGACACTACTTTAGCATGAACGGAATGTTCTTCGGGAAGAAAGGAGTGAGTGAATGTGATTTTATGTCACTTTTAGCAATATTCCAGGAATATCAGGGCGGGGGACACAAGAAATGGGCTGCTCACATTGTACCCATGAGGGGAATCTAACCAGTATTCACCGTGACAAGCGAACGCTTGAACATCTAGGCTACCCCACAGCAGGATGAAAGTGTACCTCTTGGGGCATCTCCCGTAACATCGCCTACATTCCTATCTGAAGATATCACTATTACTCGATATATTCGTATGGTTACGGGTACAATAACTCGATATATTCGAACAGTTACAGGTACTATAATTCGATATATTCGTACGATAGCGGGTACTATAACTCGTTATATTTGAACAGTTACGGGTACTATAACTCGATATACTCGTACGGATATGGGTACTATAACTCGATATATTCGTACGGTAACGGGTACTTTAACTCGATATATTCGAACAGTTACAGGTACTATAATTCGATATATTCGAGCAGATACGGGTACTATCACTCGATATATTCGTACGGTAACGGGTACTTTAATTCGATATATTCGAACAGTTACGGGTACTATAACTCGATATATTTGTACAGTAACGGGTACTTTAACTCGATATATTCGAACAGTTACGGGTACTATAACTCGATATATTCGAACAGTTACAGTTACTATAACTCGAAATATTCGAACAGTTACGGGAACTATAACTCGAAATATTCGAACAGTTTCGGGTACTATAACTCGATATATTCGTACAGTAACGGGTACTTTAACTCGATATATTCGCACAGTTACAGGTACTATAACTCGAAATATTCGTATTGTTATGGGTACTATCACTCGATATATTCGTGCGGTAGCGGGTATTATAACTCATTATATTTGAACAGTTACGGGTACTATCACTCGATATATTCGTACGGTAGCGGGTACTATAACTCGTTATATTTGAACAGTTACGGGTACTATAACTCGTTATATTTGAACAGTTACGGGTACTATAACTCGATATATTCGTACGGTTACGGGTACTACAATTCGACATATTCGTACGGATATGGGTACTATAACTCGATATATTCGTACAGTTACGGGAACTATAACTCGAAATATTCGTATTGTTATGGGTACTATCACTCGATATATCATACGGTTACGGGTACTCTCACTCGATATATACGGGTACAGGATTTAACTGACGTTACGTTAATGAATGAATTAGTAAACTCGTCAGCGGAAGTAAATCGAAGGTACATTTCAATTGTCAGGAGCTTGTGGATGTTTTGCAAGGGACGGAATTTGGGTGCGCTTTACTATGTCTATTTCTACTCTGAAGGTAGGAGCCGGGGAAGGCTACGTTTTAAAAAAGTGTTCCAACGGTCGCCCCTAAAATGTCTTACCTCCCTGGGGGCAGCAGAAGGCAACGTGAAACACCATCTTGCAGGACATGGAGACGGGGCAGGTGTCGTCATCGCAGCTCATGGAGCGGGAGGTACGTCCCCGCCGTCCCTTGAGAGAAGCCACGGTCTTGCAGTCCAGCGACTTAGCGGCCTTAATCTTGGCCCCAACGTCAATCAGCTTCATCATGATGGTTTGTTGGAGCTGAGATGCAGACAGGGAGCGGAGCTGGGCAAGTCTGCTGGGGTTGATGGTGTTGAGTTGATTTCCAGGGACAGCAACACTGCCGAGAGGACCATACAAGCTTGATTGTTGAGGGGTGTTGATCATATTAGCTCCCAGGCCTTTCCAGGTGGTGTAGCTCGGATTGTAAGTTGGTGGTGCTGCTGTGGGTGGTTTTGCTTTCGGTGGAGAGCTTTGAACGTACCCCGATAACAGAGCACGTCCCAGCTTTGTAAGACTGTTTGCGGGTGCTGGTATTGTTTGCTGACGCGGACCTACTAGCTCCACTGGTGCCTGTTGGCCTGGAAGCCGGGCAGCTCCATACGGAATTGGATCAACCACAGCGTAGGGCAGGAGAGGAGCAGATGGAGCCACAAGTGCTTTGAGAAGAGCGGCTACCCTTGTTGCGTTGTAGGTTTCGCTTCGACTCGGTGGTGTTGCTGTAGAGTTAGAAGCAGCTGGGGCAGATGTCCCGTTCGTACTTGACCCAGCCGGTGATGATTGAGGACTGGCACCAGATGGCTGACTTTGTGCGTTTGTGTAACTTCCGACCCGTGCCGCTGCTGTCTGGACATTTGTCCTCATGCCAGTTTGATATGGTCTTGTGTAACTGGTACCCTGTTTGTTTGCATATAACGCGGGTAAGACGTTGCCCAAGAGCTGAAGATTTTGCTGGAAAACAGCATTTGTTGTTCTCGGTTGCCCGTTAGGATATGTACCCAGAGGAACATTGCCCGTGTAGCCTTGCAAGGGATTCAGTCTGTTTAAGATCCCATTTGAATATGAAACTCGTTGTCCGTTAGCGTGCGTGCCTCGATAACCCATGCTTGCAGGTCCGCCAGCATACCCATTGACCATTGACTGACCGTGAGTATTGGCCTGTTGATAACCACCTGCTGAACTACTAACGGGCTTATCGTTAGTGTACATTCCATTATATCGGCCACCAACTATCAGCCGCCAGGGGGCGTCACCTCCAGTAGTTTGCGGTCCAGTATGATGTGTCCCAGAATGCCCTGTGCCGGATGTTCCGCTAGGCTGGACGCCATGCTGTGCGACCCCGTTGTTCCCTGTACCTCCAGGAGATTGTGATCCAGTATGATGTGTCCCAGAATGCCCTGTGCCGGATGTTCCGCTAGGCGGGACGCCATGCTGTGCGACCCCGTTGTACCCTGTCCCCGGAGACCCCGAGGCAGCTTGCCCCGACCGGAGGGGAGTGGGTGGGGTGGAGGACGAGAATCCGCGGCACCCTGAAACAGTAGGTACATGTGTGTATATCTTTGTTTGTTTGTATGTTTGTTTGTTGTTCAACGCCGCACTCAACAATAATCAAGCGTTATGACGGCGGCCTGTAGATAGTTGAGCCCAGACCAGACAATCCAGTCATTGACATCATAAGCATCGATATAGTACGTCTTGTTACTGGTATTCAGCTTTTCAAACTGATGAATTATGATGTTCATGTAAATTGTAATGAACATCTCTTTTTAATTTGAATATGTACACAGTAGTATATTATTGAATTACTGTCCACGTGTATTATTTTTTCGAAAACATTATTGCAATTTATAGACTTGTGTAAGATCACTGTCCATTATGACTCCCCAAGAGATCATTCCAGCCTCATCGTAACATATACAACATGTGCAATGGTCCAGTTACAGGAACGTAAATGTGATTATAACATAATTTTGAAACAGCAGTTCGATATGAAACGAGCAAAAACGTTCCTGGTTATTCATTTGTTTGTTGGTTGGTTTATTGTTTAACACCGCACTCAACAATATTCCAGCTATATGACGGCGGTCTGTTAAGAATCGAGTAAGGACCAGACAACCCAGTGATTGACATCATGAGCTTGGATCCACGCAATTGGGATACGATGACATGCATCAATCAAGTCAGCGAGCCTGACCTACCGATCCCGTTAATCGCCCCTTAACCGGCAAGCATAGTCGCCATTACAGCAAGCATGGGTTGCTGAAGACCTATTCTCTACCCGGATCGTCACGAGTGGGTGACTTATTTACAACATTCAATTTGAAATATTTTGTATGGACATTTCTCTTTTTGACAGGTTCCATTTGTACTCTTCATGTCAGTCAAATCTCACGAAAGCGATGGCGAGGTAGAACAGTAGTTTATCGTTGAGTTCAAGATTATTGCACTAATAAATCTAGCGACGTGTGTGCCTAGATGCCCGTACGTGAGCCGGTTTTAGAATGCTAGCCTAGACTGAATACTTGTAACCCAGGTTTAAGTCAGACACTATTTATCAACTCACATTACCTTAAAGGAAGACGTGTTATTCTCTGTTAACAAACAACACAAAATTGTGAACAAATACCCCGTGCCTTAAGGAAACACGATATTGCTTTTTATCAATACTTGGTCGCAGTGTCCAATGTATATTAGTATATATTTCCAATTTGAGGATCTGAGTAAAAGTGATACCGTAGTATTACTATTACATCATAGCGTTGATGCCAGTGACGGATGGGACAAAAGGTCGGGAATTCAGTCAGCGGATCCTGATGAACTCAGGAATGCAACTCCGCCCGTGTTAAATTGCGCATGGAACTTCTAGTGCACAGTTAAACCTAAGTATTGTACCAATTACAGTACCGTTAGTCCCATAGTTACCGTTACAAACGCCAGAACAACGGTGCTGAGGCAAGGTCTTACCTGATATCAGAATACATGCAACCAAACTGGATACGAACACTTGGGAAACGGAGACGCTCATGATGAGTGATTCTGCGATCACGTCGGGCTGTGTTAGGGAGGCATGGCTTTATATATCCCTTCCTTTACGTGCCGTTTTCACCCCACGGTCCGCCATAGCGCAATGACCTTCATCTGACCTCCTCCGTGTCATTCCTCAACATAAATGGTCACCGGGATGGACAAGGGTGTTTTTTGTGGACTTGCTTACCTTTAGTCTTGACATTGAGGTGTAATCAGAACTGCTGTGACAGAATAATGTCCTGGCTTTATGGTCAGGTAAAATATACCCTGATGACACTTGAACTGAACAAAGGATGGTGGAGAACGTAGAACTAGTTATTTTCTATTAGTAATGTGTTAGTACTTACTCGTGTTTTGTGGTATGATTACATGGTAAATGAAGTTCCTTGTAAACATAATGTGTAGAAATGTGATCGTGTGATTTTCTTTCTGTGTTTTTAAGGATAATATTTGTTTGGTTTTTTCTTTGTTGTTTAACGCCGCACTCAGCAATATTCCAGCTATATGACCGCGGTCTGTAAATAATCGAGTCATGACCAGACAATCCACAGATGAATATCATGAGCTTGGATCCACGTAATTGGGATCGATGACAAGCATCAACCAAGTCAGCGAGCCTGACCACCCGATCCCGTTAGTCGCCTCTTACGACAAGCACAATCGCATTTTATGGCAAGCATGGGTTGCTGGAGATCTATTCTACCACGGGTCTTCACGGGGCTTAAAGATAAAAAACGTGTTATCTTTAACACAGTATGAAAAAACATCTTGTAGTTTTTACAAACATTTTTATCTTGATTGTTTTTGTGTGAAACTATTCTATTCAAGTATTTTAGAAACTATAGTTATTAATCCAGGAAACAATTTTTTGGTAAACGCAAATATTCACTTGAAAACTAAAACGTTATCAAAGGTGTACATTATTTTGCCCGTCAGTTTAGGTTTTGTTCTGATGTTTTGTAAAGAATTCTCTTTCTCTGTGTTGATTGGTTAGTTTGATGCTCTTTAGTCCTCTTTAGAAACATCTTTCATCGCTCTCTGCTCATAAGGCGTTTGTACAAACAACATGGACGATAAAGTTACGAGACAATGCCATGTAAAATCGGCGTCATGTATTTATGAGTGAGTGAGTGAGTTGGGTTTAACGCCGCTTTTAACAGTATTCCAGTCATATCACGGCGTGTCAGCTTAATGTGGGAGGAAAGCCCGAAGTGATGCAGGTCTCGGACGTTTACCACTTCGGTGAAAACAACGAGCACGGGTATGGTGCTGACAAACCTAGAAACATAATCAGGGCGAACCGGGATTCGAACCTACAATCATAGGTTTCTGGCGTGCCCAAGGGATGCAACTCTGCACAGTGAATCGCGGCGCCTTAGACGACTGGGCCACTCGTGCCCCCCATGTATTTATGAATCACTATCAAAAAGTGATGATACCAGATGGTCACAAACACATGCAAGGGCAAGTCAAATGTTCACCTGAACAAACACGGAAACTTAAAGCACAGGTAAACACAATGAAATGCATCCTTTTGGTCACTATTGCGTCAAATTTGGAAATATCTTTCACGTGTGTAACATACAACTTTTTGTAAGTTTTTTTAAACCCTGATCAAACAGCTTTTGCGCAAGCGTCGGATCTCGCTCTTTGAAATTTTCATAGAAAGAGCATTGTGAAATATGGACACCAAATGATGGAGCTACTGGAATGCTGACATAAAATGAATGTTGACTTTTGGAAAGTTGAAGTCATTACTCTTGTCATTCAGACTTGTTGATTATTTCTATTTCTTGTGAATAAATCAGTGGATGAAAATTGGCTACTTGACTGTTATTGGACGATATCAGATCACCGATAACTTGAAACTTCAGGTAACGTTCTGGTCAAATTCACTTCTTTTGATTCCAGTCTGAGCCGAAATCTCGATATAGAAACAGATCACCCATCTCTCACTGAATCTAGTTACATATGCGCGATCTGATTAGGAGTAAATCTTGAACGGGTGCGTAGCATAACGTTTTAGTTTCAACAAAATAAAAAAATAATTCCCATTGTGTGACTGGATTTCTGGACCAACATATGATTGTTTGGTTTGTTTATACTTCGGCTATTTTCACTAAGATTACATTACATTACATTACATTACATTACATTACATAACATTACATTACATTACTAACCGTGAAGATCTGGGAATAGAATAGGTCTTCAGAACCCCTTGCTTGCTGTAAGAGACGACTATGCTTGTCGTAAAAGGCAACTAACTGGATCGGGTGGTCAGGCTCGCTGACTTGGTTGATGCATGTCATCGATCCTAATTGCGTGGATCGATGCTCATGATATTAATCACTGGATTGTCTGGTCCAGAATCGATTGTTTACAGACCGCCGTCATATAGCTGGACTATTGCTGAGAGCGGCGTTAAGCAACAAACCAAAAAAAATAAAAAAATATTATCCTTAAAAAAACAACAACAAAATTCACACGATCATATTTCTACAAACAAACAAAACATTACATTAAATTACATTATACGATAGTATCTTTTGAAGATTGAGTTCAATTGAATTATTATGTTTGTGCCAGCGGCTGGCTATTAGTTGGCAGTACGTCTCTGTCAGGGCGACAGAGCCAGTGTTGAATTAGAATGATAGATAACACGTGATTCAACTACTTATATTTTTTGTAATGGAAAAAAAGCTGTTTCAGTATGGGTAAGTTTCTGTTCTTGAAAGTCTACTTACATCATATGCAATCTCGACACAACAATTCTCAAGACCCGTGAAGATTCCGGGGTAGAATAGGTCTACAGCAACCCATGCTTGCCGTCAAAGGTGACTATGCTTGTCGTAAAAAGCGACTAACGGGATCGGGTGGTCAGGCTCGCTGACTTGGTTGATGCATGTCATCAATCCCAATATTAATCACTGGATTGTCTGGTCTAGATTCGATTATTTACAGACCGCCGTCATATAGCTGGAATATTGCTGAGTGCGGCGTTAGACAACAAACCAACCAACCACAACAATTCACCATAAAGACCCTCGGCTTATCTAACCTCACCAAAGAGTCTCCACAGATCTAACAGAGCGTTGGTGTGACGTCGAATAATGTTACTAGCATGCTCGTATATACATCGGGTCGCAGTGCGGTTCTCAGTAGAAAGCGATAACGTCAAGTCGATGGCTTGCGGTACAGCACGAAGCACAGATGCAGCAAGCTGAACGAATGGTGAAGCGCTGTAAACGTGTTCTGTCGTCAATGCAGATTGGCGACAATGTTACTGTCCCAATTCCCCATGTTGATCATGGCCGTTTCGATCCTAGACATATCCTAGGTGTTGTGATAGAAAGCAGTGACAATGACTTGTACACAATAGCTGTGAAAGGTGGCATACTGAATGGGAAGTTCTCTCGTAACCAGTTTCATGTTTGTGCTACAGCATTGTACTCAACTGAAGACGTTGTCACTGACAAGAACATTTCACTTCGCCAGGCTGTGCAGTTGGAATCCAACTGTGGAGGACAAGGTTTCACCCGGTGTAACTATGCTGATACAAAGAAATATCAGACCAGCAGGTGTAGATGTTTCAAGGCTAAGCCGCTTTGTAACTCAAGGTGCAACTGAAGTCTGACATATGTCAACAAAAACTAAATTGTTCTTGTTTGTTAAGTCTATCCCATGTTTGATGTAGATTGTTTTGATCACAGTGAAGACTAATTGTTAAGTTAAGTCAAAGGTATTTTTTATCAGGTCAGATAAATTTGTCTTCTCATAAATAATTTTTTTTTTTTTTTTATCAAGTTTGACCATATAAGAGCCTCAAAGGGAATTTCAGGGAATATGTCTTAAAAAGATGATGTTAAATCAGGGAATATGTACAATACCTGAAAGATGTAGGGTTAATGTATATTCCCTGAGTGAATCAGACATTAAATATATTCCCTGAAAATTTCAGGGATTATACATATTCCTGTAACATATACAAGTTCACTTTACACTTTGTAGATACAAGAAGCACTATGTGCCAGGTCAGCACAGGGTGATTGTAGTGATGGGGGTGGTGCCCTGGAGCACATGGCCTAACCCCAGCTAGGCTGAGGGTAAGACTCTCTCTCTCTCTCTCTCTCTCTCTCTCTCTCTCTCTCTCTCTCTCTCCCTCTCTCTCTCTCCCCCTTTCTCTCCACTCTCTCTCTTTCTTCCTTTCTCTCTCTCCTTTCTCTCACTTTCTCCCTTTCTCTCCCCTCTCTCTCTTTCTCCCTTTCTCTCCCCTCTCTCTTTCTCTTCATCTCTTTACCAAGGCTTATATGGCCAAGGTCACCGGGATTAAGTCATAAATATATGACAGATCTACTTTAACCATAGGTCGACAGATGTAATATCTGCACAGACAGCCTCGACATATATGTTTTGAACATTAACAGTTTCAACAAATATACCTTCAACATTAAGCAGTGAAGCACGCAGTATACAGTCTACAGAGTGGTTGACAGAAAGGTCAAGCTTGCACGTTTTTCATGACCAAACCACTGCGGACGTAAGCGATGTCATGCAGAGGACAAAATAGATTCTTTTCAATGTTTTCACCAGTAAAGGTAAACGACATTTTTGTGTGTCATTGACATTCTGAAAGGCCATGTTGGTGTTTTGCAGTAACGCCTTATCAAAGTGAACAAAAACGCTAATTTAACAGTTTCAATTGATAGTAATCTCTCTCTAGTTCGCCCTTCGAACTAGTACTCCTTCTAAGCACAAACTATAAGGCAAATGCGTTTACGCAGCAGACAAGGAGTTCCAGTCTAAATTTAAATGTTCCATTTAGAGGTCACCAAGTGCATCTGCTGGCTGGGGATGTCAACGTGGTCAAGGCCGATGAGTTTCACAGAGTTTCACGTCGAGTATTTGCCAGTACATACTACCAGAGTATACACTATCGGAAATGGTTCACAAACAGTTTTCAGGATGTTCCAAACGATACCTGGGACTCGTGTGTGTGTATTGAGCCGAGTTTAAGTCACGCTCAAATATCTGACGCTGACAACCTTCCCGCCTGTCCCGCAGCGAGACCGGGATGATGCTAGATAGAAACAACCGTACCACAGTCTATGCGATAACAGTAACTTGCAGCCTTACATGCTGTGTTCATTGTTAATTAAAGATGTACACTTGAACGTAAAAGTTTTCATGAACTTGGAGCTCGGTTCAATCCAGTATGCAAGTTTCAAAATCCTTAATGTCAACAGAGCAGGTGTTGCTCGTCGATACTTTTAAGAACATTTAGTTCATGTTCATGAATGATTATGTACTCTTGAACGTAAAAGTTTTCATGAACTTGGAGCTCGGCTAAAGATGTATGCACGTGTTGAAACCATTAATGTCAACAGAGCACGTGTTGCTCGTCGATGCTTTTAAGAAAAAAATTATTTATTGTTAAATACTGATTATGTACACTTGAACGTAAAAGTTTTAATGAACTTCGAGCTCGGCTCAAGATGTATGCACGTCTAAAAATCATTAATGTCAATAGAGCATGTTTGCTCGTCGATGCTTTTCAGAACATTTTGGGAAAGAATTGTTTTTTCTTTGAGTATTTGCATAATTTGTTTGTCAGTTATGGGGAAGTAGCTCAAACGTGTAGTCTGGGGACACCAGAAATGGGCTTCACTCATTGTACCCTTGTCGGGATTCGAACTCGTGTCTTCGGCGTGAAGAACGAACGCTTTAACCACGAGGCTACCCGGCCGCCCTGAAGTGGTATGTGAGTGAGTGCGTGGGGTGAGGTGAGGTGAAATGGGGTTTAACGTCGCGTCCAAGATTATTGCACTTATATAGCGACGTACATGTATGTGTGTGTGTTTGTGTGGCTGCTTGTATTAGTCCGGACTAATGCCGATTTATAGTGCTAGCTCACTGAGATACCATGCCGCAGTTTAACTAAATACCCCACTCAGACACAGTATACTGACTCTGAGCCGACCAGTCCTTGTTTTAGTCCCTTAATGCCGAGCGCCAGGGTAACAACAAGTACCATCTTTTAATGTCTTTTGGTATGACGCGTTCAGGGATCGAACCCTGGACCTTCTCCTCTCCGGGCGGACGCTCTACCACTAGACCACGGAGGCGGTCTAGATCCCATTTGGACGCAGCCATCGACCATTACTGCGAGCACGGCTGTGCTTCTTCCAGGCCGCAATCCTGTCAAACCTAGGACTTGAACCCATTACCAGCGGATGCTGACTCCACTAAGGAACGTAATCCTCCACAGCGAGGCAGAATTAGAAAATGATATACGTATTAATGCAAAGTTCACCCTTTGAAGGCGATGTCCATAGTTCGATGACATTTGTTTGACGGGCTGGTGGGGAAGGTCCGGGCTGGAATCCCAACCAGGATACAATGTGTGATCAAGCTCCATTGCTAGTCCCCAGAGTCACAGTGTAGGCTTTCCTCACATAATATAACATGTACAGGCGGAGCTTAGGTATTTGATGTCCAGTATGAGTTCGATAAGGGGGCCACGGGTGGCCAAGTCGTCTAAGGCGCAGCGATTCTCGGTACAGTGTTGCGTCCTTTGGGCACGCCAGAGACCTATGATTGTGGGTTCGAATCCCGGTTCGCCTCGATTATGTTTCTAGGTTTGTCAGCACCATTCCCGTGCTCGTGGGTTTCTTCGAAGTGGTAAACTTCTGAGACCTGCATCACTTCGGAATTTTCTCCCACATTTGGCTGACACGCTGTGATATAACTGGAATAATGTTAAAAGCGGCGTTAAACCCAACTCACTCGCACACACAGTTCGATAAGATTATAATGGTATCATTAGAACCAACTTTAATTCAATATTATACAATACCCTCGGACCCGACCCCTTCGGTGGTCTGACCGGTCCACCTCAGTTGTCGGGTCCTCGAGTCCTTGTTTTCAAGAGTAAACATTCGTTTTGTTAAACCGAAATTAACTTGAACGTTTATGAAGCCTTAAACCGTCCCCTTTTTCATCACCAGTAACTTAGCTGCGAACCGAAATGTTCGTACAGTCGCCATTTTGTTTTCTAGCAGACAAGTCAGTGTTCATCACGTGACAATGGGCGATCTTTTTCAATTTATCTTCCCTTCACTAACCCGCTAGGTGCGCTGACCCGGACGGTCCAACCTTAAACTGACGGCGCATGTGGTATGCGCGATACGAGCACTACATGTTACTATGACGCCTATAGACAGTTAACTAGTATAACCTTCACCTCTGTCGGCAACGGTCACGCTTGTGTGTGGACTGTATATCTTTTCGCCTAACCAATGATTTATCTATTGCCATGTCCGGAAATAAATGTTCCTTGATTTAATGATACATCAGGGATGACCTCGACTGATTATATTGGATAGTTATCCACTAGATAGGCGTTCGAAGCGATGCGGTGAGATCAGCTAATCGTTCACTCCAGGTCGCTTTGTTGATTTTTTGCAATCGGTACTGAAAGTGTTGCCCTTGATGTATGAATATCACACTTTTAAACATTAAGTAGATTTTGTATACGTTCCTATATCTATGTTGTAACATCGCCAAGCAGGCTACATCACATGTATGCATTTCAGTATGTAGAGCGGTGACGCGATACGGTACGCGAAATGTGAAGGTTGCATGCAACGTTGCCCGTAGCCTCAATGTTGTGAATATTGACAGCAACACATGTTAGTATTTCTCAGATATATAACAGAGAGCAATGAGAAGTGTTCTCAAGAAATTGTAAGAGTAACAGGCACAGTAAAATTACGCCATCAACTAGATATCATGATAGACTGTTCAAAATAAAAGAAATGGAAATTACTGAAATCTGTTTTGATATTTAAGGGTTAATTGGTGCATGTTGTATAAAAGGATTTTATGTATATGAATGGTAGCTGTTTGTTGTCAAATACTACTATGATTATATTTCAATATGATCAATGAAAGATTTATATTATTTTGGCCTTTTTTTAATTTTACAAAGTAGAAAAATAATTTCAGACACAGAGGACCCTATGTTTTAGTTACAATACATATTCATATGATTGTGACACAGATAAAGCTGATTCTTAACTTCATTAGGCCTTGGGGGCACGGGTGGCCCAGTCGTCTAAGGCGCCGCGTTTCGCTGTGCAGAGTTGCGTCCCTTGGGCACGCCAGAAACCTATGATTGTGGGTTCGAATCCCGGTTCGCCCCGATTATGTCTCTAGGTTTGTCAGCACCATACCCGTGCTCGTGGGTTTCACCGAAGTGGTAAACTTCGGGCTTTCCTCCCACAAATAACATAAATGAATCCACTTATCTACATGGAATGACTGTGGGGTTCAATTTGCATTATCCAACCATCAGAAGATTTGATGATAAACTTTCTAAATTCATATTTGCTATATGATAATAATATCTACAAAATATACTTTATACTACAGGTGTCTTGAAGTACTGTTGAATGAAAATCAGGATACTTAGATACAGCATGGTAGCGTGTGGGTGTGTATGCGAAATAATTTGTCAACATTAAAATAAATATAATGTTACTTAAACAAGGAGATAAAACTATGATTTAGATCTATTTATGCATCATACACATTTTGTGGGGTAGTCAGTATACTTTCTTGTTTGTTGGGACAAATCTCTGTAATTTACTACTATTTTAAGAGCATGAGTATAAGAATTCTGTAAGAAATGATGGATCAATGAATTAACACCTGTGATGACTCAGAGAACCCAATGGTAGGACACATGTTATAAGGGGCAGAATAATATGGGTAAATCTCTTATTTCAAAGTATGATGAGTGGTATGTATATTGCAACAGAGTAACTGAGTGCTTAATAGATGCATGGTAGATGTCCATGTGGCCTATTTTTAAAAAAAATAATATAAATTTAAATATGCAGATGCAACTTTAATTTTGATAAAAAAGTAACATTTAAAATCAGTTGTTTTATCATATTGAACGTTATTTCTTCTTAAAATATTTGTAAAGGCACGGATGTAAACTTACTATATAGATCATTGGTAAAGGCCTGTCAAAGATGTCTGTGTGCTGCAAATGTTGGCGTATGACTAATTTTATTAAATTGAAGTCCATGGTAGTATTTGTTGTGATTTGAATGCTCGAATTGTTGTGGGTAATAACACAAAGGCTGATAGATAAAATGAGTTTGCATTATTTCATCGATGCAATATGTTAGCCCAGACTGACAGAATGCCTTGCTGTTTTCTGACGTAGAAAATTCCGTGGCAATAGACCATTTTTCATGACGTTTTTCCCGCTATATTCCATAGTGAAAATTCGTCTTGTAGTTGAAGTTCATCGATCCAACTTAAGGAACCAAACACACCATGATTGCTTTTCCAACTTTATTAACTAGCCAACTCCACACAGAATACCTGAACAGAACACAATGCAGGGTACATATGCATGTGTCCTACGACAGGATATAACACTGTTAGCGCCTCATTAAACCCAGATAACACGCCCATGGACTCGGCAGAGATTCTGAATCAAGCGTGATAGTCCACTGTGAAATAGCCTTTCTCTGACATCGGGACGCTGGTTTCTTGTTCAGGTTTACTGATTCACCAAGAGCTCCATTCTCTCCGCGTATGCCTTCACCCGGATCAAGTTGTCTGTCACTACAAAAATATACAAAAGGATCATTTTAGAAAGTATACAGATATAAGAAATGAATGTGCGCGTGTGAATTGTTGCCGTAGTTGATTGTAACTGAAAGTGTGGTGACACAATGGCGGATTGCCTGTTCAGCGCTAGCTGATAGTCACATATCGCCATTATTTTCCAAGAGAAGTAACATGGCGAGATCAGGTTATTTTCCTTGAAAAGTCACAATGTAACATTAATTTATGTTCGGAGAGAGGTTATATGGCGGCATTAGGTTATTTTCCTGGAAAAGACGCATGGCAACATTAGTTAATGTTCTTAGACAAGTCACATTGCGACACAGTACAACTATAGGTGAGGTGAGGTGTGATGGGGTTTAACGTCGCGTCCAAGATTATTGCACTTATATAGCGACGTGTACAACTATAGACCTATATGGAGTACCTGTTATAGCGACCCCACAAAAGCAATACCGATATTAATATAAAGATTAAGGTTAAATGACTTAGCACATTCATATCTAGATTTTGCCTTATTCAAAGGAATAAGATCGGCGTATGTGTTTTTTGCTATCATTAATTGAACTAGCCCTTTTGAATCTTATTTGACAACAATACATGTTACATATATTTACCTAGTAGGGGACAACAGAAAGCAACATGACCCGCCTTCCTACACGTCATCATGGGCGGGCACCTGTCATCACAGCTCATAGGGAAGAGGGCTAGATGATCCAGCCCCATCAGCTCAGCCACCGTCTTGCAGTCAAGGGATCGGGCTGCCTTAATCCTGCTCACAACCTCGATAAGCCGCATCATAAAGTCCAGTGGAGATGGAGACCTTGTTGCAGATGCTGCTTGTTGTGGATGAGTTGTATTGGTAGCATACTGCAGCAGAGATCCAAGGGGAGATGGAGGAAGTACCATGTTTCCTGAAAACCCGAATCCCCCCGATTTGTGAGAAGGATTCATCATGTTGTTAAGGGGCAATGCTTGTTGGCTTACTGATGGGGCTCTTTGTGCTGCTTGCCATGTCCATCTGTTGGGCGATGGGAGGACTTGTTTATGTACGTAGTTTGGTTGTTGTGTTCTGTAGATAGATGTCTGTGACTGTTCGGATATCTTTCGCTGAGGAGCGACATGTCCATTTGCTTTTGGACCTTGAATGTAATTAGATGCATATGTTTTTATAGCTGATAATTTCGGGGATATATTCAATTTGTTAGGGCGTTTGGTATGACTTGACGTTAAAGTAGTTCTCCCATAAGATGCTTGTCCGACGTGGACTGGAGCTTTTTGGATAGGGAATATTTGTGCATTTGCTCGTTGAGAAGGAGTTCTTGGCATAGGGGCAGACCGTACAGGTGCTTGTTGAGAAGGCGTTCTATAGACAGGAACACTTTGTGAAGGTGCTTGTTGAGAAGGAGCTCCATAGGGAGGAACACTTCGTGTAGGTGCTTTTTGAGAAGGAGCTCTATAGGCAGGAACACTTTGTGTAGGTGCTTGTTGAGAAGGAGCTCTATAAACAGGAGCTCTTTGTGTAGGTGCTAGCTGAGAAGGAGTTTTATAGGCAGGAACTCTTTGTGTAGGTGCTTGTTGAGAAGGTGTTCTATAGGCAGGAGCTCTTTGTGTAGGTGCTTGTTGAGAAGGTGTTCTATAGGCAGGAAATCTTTGTGCCGGTGCTTGTTGTGAAGGAGCTCTGTAGGCAGGAACACTTTGTGTAGGTGCTTGTTGTGAAGGAGTTCTGTAAGCAGGAACTCTTTGTGTAGGTGCTTGTTGAGAAGGACTTCTGTAGGCAGGAACCCTTTGTGCAGGTGCTTGTTGAGAAGGAGTTTTATAGGCAGGATCTCTTAGTGCAGGTGCTTGTTGAGAAGGAGTTATATAGGCAGGAACTCTTTGTGCAGGTGCTTGTTGAGAAGGAGGTCTATAGGCAGGAACTCTTTGTGCAGGTGCTTGTTGAGAAGGAGGTCTATAGGCAGGAACACTTTGTGCAGGTGCTTGTTGAGAAGGACTTCTGTAGGCAGGAACCCTTTGTGTAGGTGCTTGTTGAGAAGGAGGTCTATAGGCAGTATCTCTTTGTGCAGGTGCTTGTTGAGAAGGAGTTCTATGGGCAGGAACTCTTTGTGCAGGTGCATGTGGACTGTTAGAAGCCGTTGCACCATATGGAAGAGGATGAGTCACCGCCAGCTTCAGGACTGAAATAGACGATGGTAGAAGGGCCTGTATAAGTGCTGCTACCCTTGTTGAATTATATCGTGGTGGTGTATTTCTCCCAACAGCCACAGATGTATCACCAGTATGTGTTCGGTGAACTCCCACGGGGGCATTTTCAGTAGGATCATCAATGGTTCCAAGTTTAGCAAATGTCCCAGTATCTTTGGCCTCGGAAGGTCCATTTTGCAATGACCTGGAAGGGTAATTTCCAGGAATTGGTATCTTGTTGGGTGAATATGATCCTGACTTAGCGAGGTAAGTTGGTGTATTTGTCGTCCCTGGTGACCCTATACTATTAGTTGCCAACGTAGGTCCAACGACATTGGCATATGTCTCAGTATTAATGGGCCCATCCGCACTCTGCCCGCCAGTATATGTGCTTGTGTGCTTCCCATCGTCCAGTTTCCTTGTGTCATAATGTCCTTTACCTGGGTACTGGCTTACCGGCTTGCTGATGGGATATGAGTTACTATGAGTCACTGAATTGTCTGTGATTGGTGGTTGACTGTTACTATACATCCCTGATTTGTCTGTGATTGGTGGTTGACTGTTACTATACGTCACTGAGTTGTCGGTGATTGGTGGTTGACTGTTACTATACATCACTGATTGGTCGGTGATTGGTGGTTGACTGTTACTATACGTCACAGAATTGTCGGTGATTGGTGGTTGACTGTTACTATACATCACTGAATTGTCTGTGATTGGTGGTTGACTGTTACTATACATCCCTGATTGGTCGGTAAATGGTGGTTGACTGTTACTATACGTCACTGAGTTGTTGGTGATTGGTGGTTGACTGTTACTATACATCACTGATTGGTCGGTGATTGGTGGTTGACTGTTACTATACGTCACAGAATTGTCGGTGATTGGTGGTTGACTGTTACTATACATCACTGAATTGTCTGTGATTGGTGGTTGACTGTTACTATACATCCCTGATTGGTCGGTAAATGGTGGTTGACTGTTACTATACGTCACTGAGTTGTCGGTGTTTGGTGGTTGACTGTTACTATACATCCCTGATTGGTCGGTGATTGGTGGCTGACTGTTACCATACATCCCTGATTGGTCGGTGATTGGTGGTTGACTATTACCATACATCCCTGATTGGTCGGTGATTGGTGGTTGACTGTTACTATACATCCCTGACTGGTCAGTGATTGGTGGTTGACTGTTACTATACATCGCTGATTGGTCGGTGATTGGTGGCTGACTGTTACCATACATCCCTGATTGGTCGGTGATTGGAGGTTGACTGTTACCATACATCCCTGATTGGTCGGTGATTTGTGGTTGACTGTTACTATACATCCCTGATTGGTCGGTGATTGGAGGCTGACTGTTACTATACATCGCTGATTGGTCGGTGATTGGAGGCTGACTGTTACTATACATCACTGATTGGTCGGTGATTGGTGGTTGACTGTTACTATACATCGCTGATTGGTCGGTGAATAGTGGTTGACTGTTACTATACATCGCTGAATGGTCGGTGATTGGTGGTTGACTGTTACTATACATCACTGATTGGTCGGTGATTGGTGGCTGACTGTTACCATACATCCCTGATTGGTCTGTGATTGGAGGCTGACTGTTACTATGCATCACTGATTGGTCTGTGATTGGTGGCTGACTGTTACCATACATCGCTGAATTGTCTGTGATTGGTGGTTGACTGTTACTATACATCACTGATTGGTCGGTGATTGGTGGTTGACTGTTACTATACATCCCTGATTGGTCTGTGATTGGTGGTTGACTGTTACTATACATCCCTGATTGGTCTGTGATTGGTGTCTGACTGTTACTATACGTCACTGAGTTGTCGGTGATTGGAGGTTGACTGTTACTATACATCACTGAATTGTCTGTTATTGGTGGTTGACTGTTACTATACATCGCTGATTGGTCGGTGATTGGTGGTTGACTGTTACTATACATCACTGATTGGTCGGTGATTGGTGGTTGACTGTTAGTGTACATCCCTGATTGGTCGGTGATTGGTGGTTGACTGTTACTATACATCCCTGATTGGTCTGTGATTGGTGGCTGACTGTTACTATACGTCACTGAGTTGTCGGTGATTGGAGGTTGACTGTTACTATACATCACTGAATTGTCTGTTATTGGTGGTTGACTGTTACTATACATCGCTGATTGGTCGGTGATTTGTGGTTGACTGTTACTATACATCACTGATTGGTCGGTGATTGGTGGTTGACTGTTAGTGTACATCCCTGACTGGTCGGTGATTGGTGGTTGACTGTTACCATACATCCCTGATTGGTCGGTGATTGGTGGTTGACTGTTACTATACATCCCTGATTGGTCGGTGATTGGTGGTTGACTGTTACTATACATCACTGATTGGTCGGTGATTGGTGGTTGACTGTTACCATACATCCCTGATTGGTCGGTGATTGGTGGTTGACTGTTACTGTACATCCCTGATTGGTCGGTGATTGGTGGCTGACTGTTACTATACGTCACTGAGTTGTCGGTGATTGGAGGTTGACTGTTACTATACATCACTGAATTGTCTGTTATTGGTGGTTGACTGTTACTATACATTGCTGATTGGTCGGTGATTGGTGGTTGACTGTTACTATACATCACTGATTGGTCGGTGATTTGTGGTTGACTGTTAGTGTACATCCCTGATTGGTCGGTGATTGGTGGTTGACTGTTACTATACATCCCTGATTGGTCGGTGATTCGTGGTTGACTGTTACTATACATCCCTGATTGGGCGGTGATTGGAGGTTGACTGTTACTATACGGTCCTGAATTGTCGGTGATTGGCGGTTGAATGTCATCATACCCGTAGTAACTTCTAGCTAGATCACCTGTTCGGGTTTGCACAGCCGTACCAGAGGGACTGACTTGGAGCGATCCAATGCTAATATATGTCCCAGGAAGACGCACCTCATGTGGAGGTGACGATGTCGTGTCTGGTGGAGGTGACGATGTCGTGTCAGGTGGAGGTGACGATGTCGTGTCAGGTGGAGGTGACGATGTCGTGTCAGGTGGGGGTGACGATGTCGTTGTTGTACCCCATGTTGGAACCGTGCTTTGTGTCGTCACGCTGTATCTTGTACTGGTTGCCTGCGTGACGTCGGCCACGGTCGATGACGTTGCTGTGGATGTAGTTGACAAGCTCTGACACCCTGTGCCTAAATATAGAACGTGGTTCCGTTTAAATATTGCAGTGATATACCATAGTAAGGATAAGCTATGAGGATGAACAACTTCTTTATTACAATTAGAAGTGACGTTTCGGTGTAGGTTCTTACACCGTCATCAAGCATGTTATTACTTGCTTGATAACGGTGTGAGAACCTACACCGAAACTTGCTTGATAACGATGTTGGAACCTACACTGAAACTTTCTAGATAATAGTGTTAGAACCTACACCGAAACTTGCTTGGTGACAGTGTAAGAACCTACACCGAAACTTGCTTGATACACCGAAACTTGCTTCATAACAGAGTTACAACCCACACAGAAACTTGCTTTATAGCGGTGTTAGCACCTACACCGAAACTTGCTTGATGACGGTGTTGGAACCTACACCGAAATTTGCTTCATAACGGTGTTAGAACCTACACCGAAACTTGCTTGATGACAGTGTTAGAACCTACACCGAAACTTGCTTGATAACGTTTTTAGAAACTACACCGAAACTTGCTTGATAGCGATGTTAGAACCTACACCGAAACTTGCTTGATAACAGTGTTAGAACCTACACAGAAACTTGCTTGATGACAGTGTTAGAAACTACACCGAAACTTGCTTGATAGCGATGTTAGAACCTACACCGAAACTTGCTTGATGACAGTGTAAGAACCTACACCGAAACTTGCTTGATAACAGTGTTAGAACCTACACAGAAACTTGCTTGATGATGGTGTTAGCACCTACACCGAAACTTGCTTGATAACAGTGTTAGAACCTACACCGAAACTTGCTTGATGACAGTGTTAGCACCTACACCGAAACTTGCTTGATAACAGTGTTAGAACCTACACCGAAACTTGCTTGATGACAGTGTTAGAACCTACACAGAAACTTGCTTGATGATGGTGTTTCAGTCAGCTCTTACAAACAAGGACCTAGACTCCCCGCAGGGTTCCCGACAAGGACCTAGACTCCCCGCAGGGTTTCCGACAAGGACCTAGACTCCCCGCAGGGTTCCCGACAAGGACCTAGACTCCCGGCAGGTTTCCCGACAAGGACAGAGACGGACTCCCCGTAGGGTTCCCAACAAGGACATAGACTCCCCGCAGGGTTCCCGACAAGGACAGCGACGGACTGCCCGCAGGGTTCCCAACAAGGACATAGATTCCCCGCAGGGTTCCAAACAAGGACAGAGACAGTCGTCCTGTGGGGTTCCCAACAAGGACATAGACTCCTCGCAGGGTTCCCGACAAGGACATAGACTCCCTGTAGGGTTCCCGACAAGGACAGAGGCGGACTTCCCGTAGGATTCCCGACAAGGTCATAGACTCCCCGCAGGGTTTCCAACAAGGACATAGACTCTCCGCAGGGTTCCCGACAAGGATAGAGACTCACCCGCACGGTTCCCAACAAGGACATGGACTCCCCGCAGGGTTCCCAACAAGGACATAGACGCACTCCCTGCAGGGTTCTCGACAAGGACATAGACTCCCCGCAGGGTTCCCAACAAGGACAAGGCCGAAACTTGACTCCCTTCAATGTCCCCGACGGAAACATGTGTTTGAGATGATAAGCATCGATCTACCCCATGGGTACGGCGACATACAATAACCAAATGGCAAATTCTAACCATCCATATCCAGTTATTGTAATCAAAGAGCCAGTTATATTTAGCCCCATGATTACAAGTGATAATATGCTTACGATGTGGACAGAATATCTCATCCAAACTGACTGGCAAAAGGAAGTATACACTTGATTTAGCCCAAAAATTACAAATGTTAAGTGACTGAAAAAGACTCGCCGAAACATTGACAATTTAAGGTTCGAAACATAATTATGATACCCATATCGAATAGCTATTTCTTGTTTGCGTCAGTTTTATTTACCATAAAACATGAGTACATACTTTGTTTTGCCAGGCAGTTTATATCAAGGGTTACTGTTATGAGCAATGACTCACACTGCAAACAAACAAGTCACCAAACCGCACTCAGCAATATTCCAGCTGTATGATGGTGTCCATAACTAATGAAGTCCGGACCAGAGAATACAGTGATTGACATTATGAGCATCGATATACGCAATTGGGATACAATGCATAAACCGAGCCAGCGAGTCTGACCATCCGATCCCGTTAGTCGCCTCTTACGACAAGGAAAGTCGCCTCTTTCGACGAAAATGGGTTGCCGAAGACCAATTCTAATCTATATGAGACGGATCCAGGTTTTTGTTAAGGTGCTTAACAGTTACTCTTTTGTGGAGGGTAGGGGTGTCATCTTTTGAATTTTAACCTTCATTATACTTGTTTTACGCCGCTTTTAGCACAATTCCAGCAATATCAGAGCAGGGGACACAGGAAATAGGCTTCACACATTGTACCCATATTGGAATCGAACCCGGATCTTCTGCATGACGAGCGACAACTTCAACCACAAGGCTACCCCAACGCCATCACTCTCTAGGAACACGGTAGGACTTACCTGACACCCACAGACAAACCACGCAGCAAAAGACAAGATGGCGTATCATTTCTACCCTGCTCATTGTGTTCCTGGCGAGGTACAAATCATGTTGTACCGTTTGGCGCTGCTTCTTTATATACCCAACACCAGGAAACGTTCCACCAATATGAACTGTGCCCGACCTCAAAACTTGAGTTTTTCAGAAGTCCCTTCATAAACGTATCTCGCTCATGGCAGGTGATTGGGATATTGCCACACTAAAATCACGACGTCTTTGATGACATGATCTTTGCTTGACCTGGATCATTAACCGTCTTGTTTGACATGGTGATTGTATGCAGTACATGTGCTGTGACTGTCCATGTTTCGGTGTTTCAACACTTTATTGTTTTCACGATAATTTTGACGAGTAATTAATCAACAGAGGATTTTTTCCCACACAAAAACATTATTGATATCTGCGTGCTCAATTCTACATCCCCAGTGTATCCACGAGAACACCAGAAAAACATCGTCGGATTTGGTGTTAAAAGGAGGTGAGGTGAAATGGGGTTTAACGTCGCGTCCACATATATAGCGACGTGCATGCACGTGTATCCGTGGCTGCTTGTACTAGTCCGGACCGATGCCGATTTATAGTGCTAGCCCACTGAGATACCATGCCGCAGTTTAACATGAATACCCCACTCAGACACAGTATACTGACTCCGAGCCGACCAGTCCTTGTTTTAGCCCCTTAATGCCGAGTGCCAGACAGGGTAACAACAAGTACCATCTTTAAACGTCTTTTGGTATGACGCGGCTGGGGATCGAACCCCGGACCTTCCGCTGTCCGGGCGGACGCTCTACCATTAGACCACGGAGGCGGTCGGTGTTAAAGGAGAAGAAACGTGATGCAGTAATCTTTAAAACTGTGTTTTACCTTGGACAAAGATCAGTGTGGCTGACATTAAATGTTCATGTAAGAGAACACGTTGGTCTTTGCCTTATTGTTGGATGTTTCTGTGTTTCCTGTAAATTGCTTTAAATGAACAAATATGTATTTTCTGTGATGTACTATATTTGGTGGCACGTAGTTCTGTGCGCAGCGCACAGGTCACAAATCAGGCGAGGTTATGCACGGTCGGGCTCGGAGAGGAGGTGGATGGGTGACCGCGTTCAGCTTGACTCCTGAGAGTTTCTAGGACTTCGGTCCTGCCCCACCCTGAAACACATGTACCACATGTGGTGTCTCCTGAGGCAAGTGACTTTGTTAGAAATGTGCCTTTTTTGCTGTTAACTTTCTAGCGCCTACACGGGCATTTTGGGTTATATACTCCCCAGGGAGCTGAGAATGAAACTCAAGTGCACACTGATCAATTGTCCAGGGTAATAATAATAATAATAATGGAATTTGGCGCCTTACAAATGCACATATCATTAGTAGTAGTAGTAGTAGTAGTAGTAGACGTACTCACTCACTCACTCACTCACTCACATATGCAGGTAACCTCCGTGTGTTGGACATTGTGATTATAGATGTAAATGATAAGAGTTAATTAAATTAGATTAGCTATTGTTTCGTAAATACTTTAACTATTTTTATCCAACACAGTTATGCTGTTGTTCACACGGCCGAAAGATGTTGACAGTTCATATTCGTGAATACAGGTTATTTGTGTTGCATGTTGTAGGGCTTGGTCACGTTTATCAAGTGGGACATATGTTGCACAAGGCAAGAACATCAATTACATACCAGCATGATGAATTGTGATGTATTTTGAGAGATTTCATAAATCATAAAAAGCTCTATTGCAACTCTACATGCAAACACACTTTTAAATTCAAAGTGGCGGGCGTGAGTGACAACATATGCCATGCTATATACATGAACAGCTGTAAGGAGAACACACAGGAACAACATCACACAGACAATTATGCAACACAACTATAGATCCAAGATGTTAGACGTTATGTCAACAGCTCAGTTGACACATGGTACGTCATTCCGATGATGTTTATATCTACACATATGTGAGGTGAGGTGTAATGGGATTTAACGTCCCGTCCAAGATTATTGCACTTATACAGCGACTTGCATGTGCGCGCGCGCGCGCGCGCGCGCGTGTGTGTGTGTGTGTGTGTGTGTGTGTGTGGCTGCTTGTTCTAGTCCGGAAGGATGCCGATTTATAGTGCTAGCTCACTGAGATACCATGCCGCAGTTTTAACATGAATACCTCACTCAGACACAGTATACTGACTCCGAGCCGACCAGTCCTTGTTTTAGTCCCCCAGACAGGGTAACAACAAGTACCCTCTTTCAACGTCTTTTGGTATGACTCGGCCAGGATCGAACCCCGGACCTTCCGCTCCCCGGGCGGACGCTCTACCACTGGACCACGGATATGAAATCCTGCCTTCACATTTATTTCCACTGTCAGCGTCTGCTACACAAGCCAGACCAGAGGTACTCGAGAGAATGATCATCAAGGAAATATGAAATGCCAACGCCAGTCTCGAGTATCTTTAGATTCCATGAGGCGTAATGGGCAAACTGCTGGTGAAAATATATAAATAGGATCACTGAAACTCCGTCATGACAACGGTGTTCGCGAAAGAAAGGTGTGTGGTGTACCGTGAAATGTTCAGAACATGTTGGTTGGTTGGTTTGTTGTTTAACGCCGCACTCAGCAATATTCCAGTTATTTGACGGCGGTCTGTAAATAATCGAGTCTGAACCAGACAATCCAGTGATTAATATCATGAGCATCGATCCACGCAATTAGGATCGATGACATGAATCAACCAAGTCAGCGAGCCTGACCACCCGGTCCCGTTAGTCGCCTTTTACGACAATCATAGTCACCTTTTACGGCACGCATGGGTTGCTGAAGACCTATTCTACCCCGGATCTCAGAACATGTAGAGAGTATGGCATAATGGTTTTGTTTTCTTGTAGAACAGAGGCAGTACCGTTCTTGGACATACAAACGCTGTCTTGGTAGGTCGGTATCTCTGGTCCATGACTACGCCGTTGTCATGGTTCTCAGCTGTGCCTTTGATCTCACGTAGATTTGAAGTAATGTTTCTTCGCTGGTTATAATGGGTATTTTAATGTAATGTAGGTACTTGTTTCCGATAAATACTAACTCGTTCCTGATGGAAGTTGAAAGAAGAAAACAATTTCCAAGTGCACTTCATACTTTGATCTTTATATTCATATACTTAACCAATGTGTGGGTGAGTTGGTTTAACGCCGCTTTTAACATTATTCCAGTTATATTATTGAGTATAGAATTCGAAGTAAGTGTTTGTCAGTGGCCTGACGCCGCACAGCAGCGCTCCTGCCATGCGATTGTTTAACGCCGCTTTGAACAGTATTCCAGTTATATCACGGCGTGTCAGCTTAATGTGGGAGGAAAGCCCGAAGTGATGCAGGTCTTGGACGTTTACCACTTCGGTGAAACCCACGAGCACGTGTATGGTGCTGACAAACCTAGAAACATTATCGGGGCGAACCGGGATTCGAACCCACAATCATAGGTTCCTGGCGTGCCCAAGGGACGCTACTCTGAACAGCGAATAGCGGCGCCTTAGACTACTGGGCCACCCGTGCCCCTACTTAACTAACGACTACTGATCGCAGTATAAATACAACCAATCTACCAATGCACATGTTTAATGCCATAAAGTTGACGATATGGATTTAGTCCTGACATTAGGCCAATGTCAAATGTACAAGGTGCATGGATAGTCTCTACCACATCTAACAAGTTATTGTGCAGTGATTCTTCTAGGTATCATGATTGATTGGTTGATTGACTGTGAAAGTTAACACAGCATCTTATAACTAACGTAGGATACAGTCGTATACATATTAAAATACATGGCTCAGGGATGTATTATTCGCCCTGTCGAACAGTCATTGGCGGCTATGTTTTTGTCATACATTTACCGTTCACGAACTGGTATAAATGAAGATTGTCTGCTTGCAAATGTGTGTACAGCTCTTGTAGTGATCTGTACGTTACTATCATTCCATGGTATTCACTCCGCCCTCAAAGTACCTTGTCTTAAAGAAGGAAATCAAAATGTCTTCTAAGAGAAACGGCTGATTTGTGTCGGCAAACGGTGATTCTGCGGTCCAATCGCTGACCTGTTCGCCTTGTGGGTATGACACATCCACTTTACGAATGACAGGAGATCTCTCTGCCAATAGAAAGGGTTCCCTATGAAGAAGATTATTCTGGTCCGTCTCTTCTGATGGAATAGTCGACGGTTTGGAACTTGGAAATACTGGTTCTCTGCTAGGATATGATTTACTTTTTGTTGTCGGAGCGTGTGTTTCGCCTTTGATGAATTCAGTACCCGACTGTAATATTTGTTCTGTATGCGGTATACCCTGAAACGATTCCATGAGGAAATGCGCTCCAGTAGGGATGATTGTATCCGATACAGAAGATGCTTCGATATGAGCTTCATTGCTTGTAAGATGGTGATTCACTGATGATGAAAGATAACGTTTGGCTTGATCTTGTTTTGACTCCTGTCCAGTTTCTACGCCTTCAGAAGTTGGAACTAGGTTGTCCGTCACATTGCTGGGTATTGCCATTTCGTGTCCTGTGCTCTCCATGCGTTCAGCATATGGTTCTCTGTTTGTCTGCCTGAAGTGGTACACCCACTCTCTGTGTGGCTCCACGAAGTCTGGGGTGTCCTGCGGTGTGTCGTTTGGTGCGGGCGGTGTATATGAATTCTGGGTGCTGCCTGGCGATTCCGGGGGTGGCGGAGGCGGGACGTATCTGTTGACAAATCTGCCCCACCCTGACAGGCCAGGGAAAGGAGAAAACGCTCTCTGAGTACCTCGTCCATATAGAGGGTAAGTAGCTCCGCCATTTGGAGGGGATGTGGGTGCCCTTGGAGGAAGGTTCGCATTTGGTATATTTGGTGGAGGATTCGTATCTGGTGTATTTGGAGGAGGGTTCGCATCTGGTGTATTTTGAGGAGGATTCGCATCGGGTATATTTGGAGGAGGGTTCGCATCGGGTGTATTTGGAGGAGGATTCGCATCTGGATTAGATGAAGGAGGATTGGCATCTGGCATATCTGGAGGAGAGTTCGCATCTGGTGTATTTGGTGGAGGATTCGCATCTGGTGTATTTGGAGGAGGGTTCGCATTTGGTGTATTTGGAGGAGGGTTCGCATCTGGTGTACTTGAAGGAGGATTCGCATTTGGTATATTTGGAGGAGGATTCACATCGGGTGTATTTTGAGGAGGATTCGCATCGGGTGTATTTGGAGGAGGGTTCGCTTTTGGTGTATTTGGAGGAGGGTTCGCATCTGGTGTATTTGGAGGAGGGTTCGCATCTGGTGTATTTGGTGGAGGATTCGCATCTGGTGTATTTGGAGGAGGGTTCGCATTTGGTGTATTTGGAGGAGGATTCGCATCTGGTGTATTTGGAGGAGGGTTCGCATCTGGTGTATTGGGAGGAGGATTCGCATCTGGTGTATTAGGAGGAGGGTTTGCAGCTGGTGTAGTGGGAGGAGGATTCGCATCGGGTATATTTGGAGGAGAATTCGCTTCGGGTGTACTTGGAGGAGGGTTCGCATCGGGTGTATTGGGAGGAGGATTCGCATCGGGTGTATTTGGAGGAGGGTTCGCATCGGGTGTACTTGAAGGAGGATTCACATCGGGTGTATTTGGAGGAGGGTTTGCAGGAGGTGGAACTGCACTTGGTGTATTGGGGTTGTTCCGGGGAAGAGGGTTTCTAGGGACCGGAGGGCGTGGCACAAATCCAAACAGTGACGGGTAGGGATAGAGTCCAGGTTGGGCGAACATCTCACACCCTGCAACAATGAAACTACGGATGTAACATGTAACCAGTCAGTGTGCGTCATGTAACCAGTCAGTGTATAACATGTAACCAGTAAGTGTGTGGCATGTAACCAGTCAGTGTGTGGCATGTAACCAGTCAGTGTGTAGCATGTAACCAGTTAGTGTGTGGCATGTAACCAGTCAGTGTCTGGCATGTAACCAGTCAGTGTGTAGCATGTAACCAGTTAGTGTGTGGCATGTAACCAGTCAGTGTGTAGCATGTAACCAGTTAGTGTGTAGCATGTAACCAGTCAGTGTGTAGCATGTAACCAGTTAGTGTGTGGCATGTAACCAGTCAGTGTCTGGCATGTAACCAGTTAGTGTGTGGCATGTAACCAGTCAGTGTGTGGCATGTAACCAGTCAGTGTGTAGCATGTAACCAGTTAGTGTGTGGCATGTAACCAGTCAGTGTATAACATGTAACCAGTAAATGTATGGCATGTATCCGGTTAGTATATGGCATTTCAGCAGTCAGTATACGCCATGTAACTAGTTAGTGTATGGCATGTAACCAGTCAGTGTATGGCATGTAACCAGTCAGTATGTAGCATGTAACCAGTTAGTGTGTGGCATGTAACCAGTCAGTGTATAACATGTAACCAGTTAGTGTATGGCATGTAACCAGTTAGTGTGTGGCATGTAACCAGTCAGTGTGTGGCATGTAACCAGTTAGTGTGTGGCATGTAACCAGTCAGTGTGTGGCATGTAACCAGTTAGTGTGTGGCATGTAACCAGTTAGTGTGTGGCATGTAACCAGTCAGTGTGTGGCATGTAACCAGTCAGTGTGTAGCATGTAACCAGTAAATGTATGGCATGTATGTGGTTAGTATATGGCATGTAACCAGTAAAGGTATGGCATGTAAGCAGTCAGTGTACGCCATGTATACAGTAGGTGTATTACATGTAACCAATAAGTGTATGCACGTAACCAGTAAGTGTACGCCATGTAACCAGTAGGTGTATTACATGTAACCAGTCAGTGTATGGCATGTAACCAGTACGTGTATGGCATGTAACCAGTGAGTGTATGGCATGTAAGCAGTCAGTGTACGCCATGTATACAGTAGGTGTATTACATGTAACCAATAAGTGTATGCACGTAACCAGTAAGTGTACGCCATGTAACCAGTAGGTGTATTACATGTAACCAGTCAGTGTATGGCATGTAACCAGTACGTGTATGGCATGTAACCAGTGAGTGTCTGGCATGTAACCAGTCAGTGTACGGCATGTAACCAGTCAGTGTATGGCATGTGACCAGTCAGTGTATGGCATGTAACCAGTTCGTGTATTGCTTGTAACCAGTGAGTGTATGGCATGTGACCAGTCAGTGTATGGCATGTAACCAGTTCGTGTATGGCTTGTAACCAGTCAGTGTACGGCATATAACTAGTCAGTGTATGGCATGTAACCAGTCAGTGTATGACATGTAACCAGTCAGCGTATGGCATGTAACTAGTTAGTGTATGACATGTAAGCAGTCAGTGTATGACATGTAACTAGTCAGTGTATGGCTTGTAACTAGTTAGTGTATGACATGTAACCAGTCAGTGTATGACATGTAACCAGTCAGTGTATGGCATATAACCAGTCGGTGTATGGCATGTAGCTAGTGAGTGTATGCCATGTAACCAGTACGTGTATGGCATGTAACCAGTACGTGTATGGCATGTAACCAGTCAGTGTCTGGCATGTAACCAGTCAGTGTACGGCATGTAACCAGTCAGTGTATGACATGTAACCAGTCAGTGTATGGCATGTAACTAGTTAATGTATGACATGTAAGCAGTCAGTGTATGACATGTAACCAGTTAGTGTATGGCTTGTAACTAGTTAGTGTATGACATGTAACCAGTCAGTGTATGACATGTAACCAGTCAGTGTATGGCATGTAACCAGTCAGTGTATGGCATGTAACCAGTCAGTGTATGGCATGTAACCAGTGAGTGTATGGCATGTAACCAGTCAGTGTCTGGCATGTAACCAGTCAGTGTCTGGCATGTAACCAGTGAGTGTCTGGCATGTAACCAGTACGTGTATGGCATGTAACCAGTTAGTGTATGGCATGTAACCAGTTAATGTGTTTCCAATTCATTCGCACATTCTGGTCTCTTGAAAACAAAACGATATACTTTTTCATTAAAAGTACATATATTATCAGATTTTGCATATCTCTCGAAAAGATCAAGGACTACTTCTTGCATGAGTTTTTTTGTCATTTTGTTTATGAGAGAAGAATATTTCCGCCATAATGCTCCTGTCATTGTCATCCATCATATTCCCCGTCCAATGTCAAAACACAAACCATGAATACAATACATGAAGGAGATTTATATCCACACGTGTGAATGTTAATGTAAACATGTTGATAACGTTCTACACAGGATGTGTTTGATAAATTCATGAGAATACAAACAAACGCGCACTGTCGCCTTGATTTTGATGTATGCTGCACAGGGGAGGCAACACGCGGTCACGCATACCGTGACCCATACAATTCTGATAATTTTCTGGCAGTGTTCAAATGGACTCAATATAATGTAGATGTGTTCGTTGACACAAATTTGTGTACATGATGCAGAAATGTATCATGAATTACAAACATGTTTTGGTCTAGATGGATGTAAATAACATTTCATGTAGAATTGCATGCTGTCTGAAATAACGGCCGAACAAAGAGACTCAGTCAGGAAAAATCTATGTGCACAAAATGACAATAGACGAGTCCTGACCAAATGTACTTTGTGTGGAGTTAGGCGGAATCAATGAGCAGATAGCAGAGATTAATCTGTAACACGTCATGGATGGTGAGGTGAGGTGAAGTGAGGTGAGGTGAAATTGGGTTTAACGTCGCGTCCAAGATTATTGCACTTATATAGTGACGTGCATGTATGTGTGTGTGGCTGCATGTACTAGTCCAGACTGATGCCGATTTATAGTGCTAGCTCACTGAGATACCATGCCACAGTTTAACATGAATACCCCACTCAGACAGAGTATACTGACTCCGAGCCGATCAGTCCTTGTTTTAATCCCCTTAATGCCGAGCGCCAGACAGGGTAACAACAAGTACCATCTTTTAACGTCTTTTGGAATGACGCGGCTGGGGATCGAACCCCGGACCTTCCGCTCTCCGGGCGGACGCTCTACCACTGGACCACGGAGGCGGTCCTCACGGATGGCAACAGAAACTGTCTGAAAATATTTGTGAAATCACGTTGGAGTTAATAGTAATTTACTGATGCTGATGTGGTTGTGTATGATTTCCAGTCAGGTTGATGGGCTGGTTTACCCAAATCAACAGTTTGAAATCTAACACCTTTATTATTTCTATCGACATCAACTGCCTGGCATAGAAAGTATACACCCATGTTTGGCTAAAATTGTACAAACAAGAAACTCTCAATGATGGTGATACGCTTGGTCATTGACTTGCCTTTTTATGTGTTTGTGACGGGTGCCATGGGCAGGACACGCTCACCTTTTCGCGAACACCTGGTATCATTACTATTTGATAGTGATTCATAAACACATGCGCATAATATGGTCGTAATTGTAAAATCGACTCTGCTTTATGCAGAAATTTCTATTAGGTATGGAAAGGGTTTTGTCGCTTTATTTTCATATTTTCAAGGTGTATACTTTCCTTTGCCAGACAGTTGATGTCAAACAAGCGCAATCTATCAACACATATAAGTCCCCTGAAACTGGAATTTATTTAACATTAATAATTAAAGACAATCACCTTTTCAGCAAAATATGTTCAATGAAAGCTATGAGAAACCTACCAGCAATTGCACTGTATGTCAGCAGAGCGATGCACGCAACTCTATCACAGATGTCCATTCCGATAGGGGTAGGGATGAGTCTTTGTATGAGAATACTTGCAGCGATGGTGACACGCTTGGTCATTCCCCTTGACCTGTGTCCGCGGGGGCAATGACCGCTCACCATGTTTGTCAACCTAAGCAACATAACACTAGCTGCAGACCAATCACTTGTCAAACAGTAAAAACTAGATGGAGGGTCGTCGAACTTGATATCAATTCAGAAGACAGCTTGCAGGGTATGTATTGGTTTGTCAGCAGCCCATATTTCTGAAAATATCATAAATCGGACACTGGTCTTATCCTCTCCCCTGGTGTTACGATATGCATAAAAAAACATGGAAACAAATGTTTTGGGAGGAAAAAATGTTGCAGATTTAACTGTTTTTTATTTCTTGTTTAAGGTTATTTGAGTCATCATGCAACTGACTCAATTATACTACGGAGACTGATCAAGTTTCTGTATTCCTTTGTGTACGTATTCACGTATTCATCGTGAGCTCCTTTTAAATCATGAAAACATACTATTACTATATTTCTAATGACCTGCTTTCCGTCTACCTCAATAACTATATTTCTAATGACCTGCTTTCCGTCTACCTCAATAACTATATTTCTAATGACCTGCTTTCAGTCTACCTCAATAACTATATTTCTAATGACCTGCTTTCCGTCTACCTCAATAACTATATTTCTAATGACCTGCTTTCCGTATACCTCAATAACTATATTTCTAATGAACTGCTTTTAGTCTACCTCAGTAACTATATTTCTAATGAACTGCTTTCAGTCTACCTCAGTAACTATATTTCTAATGACCTGCTTTCCGTCTACCTCAATAACTATATTTCTAATGACCTGCTTTCAGTCTACCTCAATAATTACATTTCTAATGAACTGCTTTCAGTCTACCTCAATAACTATATTTCTAATGAACTGCTTTCCGTCTACCTCAATAACTACATTTCTAATGAACTGCTTTCCGTCTACCTCAATAACTATATTTCTAATGACCTGCTTTCCGTCTACCTCAATAACTATATTTCTAATGAACTGCTTTCAGTCTACCTCAGTAACTATATTTCTAATGACCTGCTTTCCGTCTACCTCAATAACTATATTTCTAATGACCTGCTTTCAGTCTGCCTCAATAACTATATTTCTAATGAACTGCTTTCAGTCTACCTCAGTAACTATATTTCTAATGAACTGCTTTCAGTCTACCTCAATAACTATATTTATAATGACCTGCTTTCCGTCTACCTCAATAACTATATTTCTAATGAACTGCTTTCAGTCTACCTCAGTAACTATATTTCTTCTAATGACCTGCTTTCAGTCTACCTCAATAACTATATTTCTAATGAACTCCTGTCAGTCTACCTCAGTAACTATATTTCTAATGACCTGCTTTCCGTCTACCTCAATAACTATATTTCTAATGACCTGCTTTCCGTCTACCTCAATAACTATATTTCTAATGAACTGCTTTCAGTCTACCTCAGTAACTTTATACTAATGAACTGCTTTCAGTATACCTCAATAACTATATTCCTAATGAACTGCTATTAGTCTACCTCAGTAACTATATTTCTAATGACCTGCTTTCAGTCTACCTCAATAACTATATTTCTAATGACCTGCTTTCAGTCTACCTCAGTAACTATATTTCTAATGAACTGCTTTCAGTCTACCTCAATAACTAGTATTTCTAATGAACTGATCTCAATGTACCTCAATAACTATATGTCTAATCAACTGCTTTCAGTCTACCTCAATAACTATATTTCTAATGAACTGCTTTTAGTCTACCTCAGTAACTATATTTCTAATGAACTGCTTTCAGTCTACCTCAGTAACTATATTTCTAATGACCTGCTTTCCGTCTACCTCAATAACTATATTTCTAATGACCTGCTTTCAGTCTACCTCAATAACTATATTTCTAATGAACTGCTTTCCTTCTACATCAAATACATACGGGAAAATGTCCTTATATGGTGGTAACAACGACTGGTTAATAATGATGGCCGTCATATAAGGGTTTCAATACACTCTTCCTAAAAAAAAAACAACGCACAGGTAGTATGTCGTTCATTGAACTTGACAACACAAAAATCCGGTATATAAATTGGATATGTAATTGGAACATGTTGGTGGCCTGATATTTGACAAACGGTATGTTAAAACGCAGCCATTGTCGATTTGTATTGTCTTTAACGGTATTGTTTTCACACATGGTAAAAAATGTCATGGAGGAAAACATTAAAGTAAGATGCACCCGCAAGTTATGGCATTCGTAACTCGTGGTAGTGGTTATAAAAAGGCAAGCATGAGCCTATAAGTTGTCATTTAATTGTCAACATGTTTCAAGTTAGAAAATGCCGAGACAGCGCTGCCGATCGGAACATCGCCATTGGCCGTATCCAAAGAGGGAAATCGCAATCTTCTGTTGCACGCCACTTCAACGTCCACCACAGCACCATTTGCCGCCTTTGTGACCGATACACACAGTTCAATTCCACTACAGACCGGCCGAGAACCTGCCGACCATGAGTTACCGCCCCTGCACAGGATCGCTACATTCGACTGTTCCACCTACGTCATCGCAATGCCACAGCTACGGAGACTTTATTAGGTACATTAAATTTACTCAAAATCTACATGCGCGTTTCTTGTTTTGCAGAGTGTATATCTTCTTCTACATTATTTAGTAACCATCGATTTTGAACGGAAATATGTTTTGGCAACCTTTTTCTTTACATACAATAGTCAATCTATCTTTGTCGATGGTTGAGTGAGTGAGTTTTTAGTTATAAGTTTTCTTTTTCATTCACTTAGGAAGAAATGAGATCAGTTATTTAAAAAAATGAAATATTGCTTGGCATACATATATAATGACATATATGTTCTTACACCATATGATTTTGCTCTGATACTACACTTTATATTATTTATTTATTCTGTAACCTGGTATGACTGACTAACAAGCCACACGTGGCTTACGTTAAATGTGTCCAAGTACATAATCCGTAATTCACTGAAAGAAAGTAGTCAAATTACGTAAATTCTAGCTTCACCTTGTTAATGTATTACACAAACAGCGTGTCCATTACCATAACCACAGTTTTGATACAATAATGATATTGTGTATATCTTTAATGGGCGAAGTCCGCACCCTATAACATGCTCAAATCGATACACCATGGTTTTGTGTGCTCTCGAATTTCATTCTCAGCTCCCTTGGGAGTATACGACCTAAGCTGCCTTAGAAGACGCTAGAAGGTTAACAGTCACATTTCAACCTCAGACTACCGGGTACCCATTCACTGCTGGGTGAAGAAAGGCATGTTTCAAAAAGTATCTTGCCTAAGGAGACACCACATGTGCTTCGGTGTGGGGCGGGACCGAATCCCAAGAAACTCTTAGGAGTCAAGCTGCTGAACGCGCTCATCCATCCAACTATTCTCCGCGACCAATGGTACTTAAATTCGCCTGATTTGCGACGTGCTGAACACAGGATCGTCATCTAATCGAAAGTGCATTTATGTTCTCGCTGAAACTTATCCATCCCAACGTGAACGCATAAAGAAGATATCTTCATTTAGATCAGGTTATTGAAATACGTATGTTAAAGTATATTTTCATTGCCCCTTGAGATATTTCAAAAGGTTGTCGTTTGATTTATATGCTTGTTTTGTATAGAGGTTGACAATCAAACCTTGAACCACAAGAACTGATTTGAGTTGTCAGTTTTTATTTAGCATTTATGTGACAGCATATCCACGGCAAACTGCATGTGTCATTGTACGGCGACACATCCCGCCTGCAGCATGTATGACCTGACACTGACCGGCGCCTGACATGGCCTCACTCGTATTTTGTCTCGCGTTTATAACTGTCACTGGATTATCACCTTTTACCCGATGTCCTCGCTACACACTGGCTATATACACTGACCCAAGCAGTAGGTAAGAGACGTTTCTCAGAGTGGCAGGTTTGTCCTGAATCGTCCAGGAATCGGAGGTCAGGGTCGTGACCTGGTTGATTGCAAGTCATCGTATCCCGGTGGATCTTTATTCATGCTATCAACCACTCCCACAGACGTCATCTAGCTGGAATAGCCAGGCATGAATGTAGACAATGGTCTTCCAATCTCACTCACAACTACCTATCAGTAAGAGAGAAGTTCATGGATATCTACTTCTTTATTATGAGGAACACAACATTTTGGAATCTATGCTTACTCTTTCATCACGTGAACGAATGCTAGGATGCAAGGTGTTAAGGCAACAAGCTACGCCAACAGTTAATTAGCGCTGATAAGTGATTAGCAATGGACAAACATACACCAGGAGTTAGATTAGTACTGACTGATAATTAACAATGGACAAACAGTACGAGAATCTGTACTGTACTGAGAGAGTGTTATCCCACATATAACATGCGTTACATTTGACCTCTTTCTAAATGGCATTGTGTGTTCATTGCTTTCGGCCATGGGAGCCGTGCCAATTCACACTTTTCAGAGGGGTACACAAAGGATGTGATCAAGACTACAAGTTGTCGGACTTTCATTGTTGTGGCAGCCTCGATGGCTGAGTGGGTTAGATCGCTGATTTTGTGTGCTGGCGATTAGATGCCTCAGTCTGGCAGTGAGGGTTCGAACCATCCCGTACGGGACTCAACCATCCAAAAGTACGAGAATCTGTACTTGACTATGGAAGTGTTATCCAAACATTTGTTACAAAGGGAAGCCTGTTGGATTAATTAGCCTTGATGTGACGATAATGCGACTGACAGATGACGGCACAAATCATTTAAATCAATAAGTCCCAAGCACCGGGCAGGTACATTCCCTGGTCACTGTTCATGGCTGTCTAATACATATGCATTACATATAGGTGCAATATGTACATCTAATAACAATGAATACGAAACATGAAAATAAAATGTATACACAATTAAACTGGATTTTGTTTTTAAAACAATGATGCATGTTAAAAAGAGCTATACCTGTATATCTACACATTTGATCAGAGTAGCATGATAGTGACATAGGCTTGTTCAGGAATATTATCAATCACGTGTACGCAATCTGCCCAAATCGGCCCGCCGAAGAGGCTGCAGAGCCAATGACGACTTTGCGGTTTGGGGTTGACATTGTCCTGAACCTTTCGTGGCTTGTAGCTTGTCTGCGTTGTTTCAGCGCCGTTTGTTACAGAATTTCATTTAAATCAATTGAAATATTAGCATAACGTGGGAGAAAGCATGAAATGACGCAAATCATATCTCGCGAAATCAGGAGATGAGAAACTATTGTTTTCTCCACGTGGCCTCCCTAAATACCAGAACAAAATGTTTCAAGGTCACCAGCTGCTAAAGTCATCTAGCTACTGTCATCTAGCGTAAATCATAGGCACGTCCAGTCCTCTAAGGTGTCGGAAATAGAGTTGCGTCCCTTTGTTGCCCCATGATCCGCTTATCGAGGATACGAATTGATGGCCCTAGGTCCTTGATTAACAAGGTCACGTGTCCGCAATCTGCCCAAATCGGCCCGCCGAAGAGGCTGCAGGGCCAATGACGACTTTGCGGTTTTGGTGTGGCTGCTTGTGCCAGTCTGGGTAATAGTGACAGCCCACTGAGACACCATGCCGCAGTTTAACACGAATACCCCACTCAGACACAGTATACTGACTCCGAGCCAACCAGTCTTTGTTTTAGCCCCTTTATGCCGAGCGCCAGGGTAACAACATGTACCATCTTTTAACGTCTTTGAGTTTGACGCGGCCGGGGATCGAAACTCTACCTTCTGCTCTCCGGGCAGACGCTCTACCACTCAGACCAAGGAAGTGGTATTTTAGCGGTTCTAAGTTTAAAGGGGACCAACACGGATGTGCCGAGAACCTAAGTGGGTTTCAAGGTGAACTGTTTGGTTTGGGGATGACCTATGTGAGTTTTAAGGGGACCTATGTAAGTTTTAAGGGGACCTATGTAAGTTTTAAGGGGACCTATGTCAGTTTTAAGGGGACCAATGTCAGTTTTAAGGGGACCAATGTCAGGTTTAAGGGGACCTATGTAAGTTTTAAGGGGACCTATGTAAGTTTTAAGGGGACCAATGTCAGTTTTAAGGGGACAATGTCAGTTTTAAGGGGACCAATGTAAGTTTTAAGGGGACCTATGTCAGTTTTAAGGGGACCTATGTCAGTTTTAAGGGGACCTAGATGGACTTGAAGATGACCTGTTTGGATTTGAAGGGAACCATTTATGGATCTAACGTGAGGTTACAGTACTAGTCATAATAACAGTGCGTCTGAGTTTCTTGAACGTCTTGTATTATATGATAGGGGTGTTGATAAATAACTCATTGCATTATTCCAGGTCGATTATCCTTGGACGTTTACAAAGGGCAATCTGAAAACACTTGCCGCGGGAAACAGTTGGACTATGAACTAATCATACCGTAACAATACAGAGATAAGTTTTAACGGAAAATCTGGATACCAATATTGTCTTACATAGGGTGTTTATCATCCAAAACTGGCTCCCAAGTGTAGATACACTGCAATGAAATGCATCAAAAATGCTTTGCAGAACATTATGACGTCATTGTTGCCATGACGTCACGATCAAATGACATCACTAATGCTCTGCACACTGCTCATTACTGTCTACTAACTGAAAAGGTTGGATGATGAATAAAATCTCACCCTCGTGTCTTTTGATATGAAATATATCAACACTCGTCGATAAAAGGCCAGCCTCGGAGTTTTAAGCTTTTAACGACTCGTGTAGATATATTTTATATCAAAAGACACTTGGATGACGCTGTCAATCAATAGCGTATTCTCTGTTGTGCGATACTAAGTCACTGTATATGCAAAAGGATATGTCCTTAACAGAAAATTGTGAGCGGTCGGGTAGCCTAGTGGTTAAAGCGTTCGCTCGTCACGCCGAAGACCCGGGTTCGAATCCCGACATGGGTACAATGTGTGAAGCCAATTTCTGGTATCCCCCGCCAGGATATTGCTGGAATATCGCTAAAAGCGGCGTAAAACCATACTGACTCACTCACCACTTAACAGAAAATTGACAGAAACCGTCTTGCCATATTGAGATTGTCAGTTCTAGTACTGGAGGAGCAGCACCCAGTAAACCTCTTGACTCGGACGTATGGTTGTATGGTGATACTCTCAACATCTGGACCGCCTCCGTGGACTAGTGGTAGAGCGTCCGCCCGGAGAGCGGAAGGTCCGGGGTTCGATCCCCGACCGCGTCATACCAAAAGACGTTAAAAGATGGTACTTGTTGTTACCCTGTCTGGCGCTCGGCATTAAGGGGCTAAAACAAGGACTGGTCGGCTCGGAGTCAGTACACTGTGTCTGAATGGATAGCACTATAAATCGGCATCAGTCCGGACTAGTACAAGCAGCCACACAAACACACACACGTACATGCACGTCGCTATATAAGTGCAATAATCTTGGATGCGACGTTAAACCCCATTTCACCTCACCTCACCTCTCAACATGTGTGAGAACATAGGGGGTGATGGAAGATGTTTAATGCCCGTATTTAGTTACGGTTATATTCAAGCACCGTGTGTAGGGGATTGAGTGCATGCACTACGTAGCTTTTTGTGCAACTCCGGACTAATGACGATTTTATAGTGCTAGCTCACTGAGATACCATGCCACAGTTTAACACGAATACCCCACTCAGACACAGTATACTGACCCCGAGCCGACCAGTTCTTGTTGTAGCCCCTTAATGCCGAGCTCCAGACAGGGTAACAACAAGTACCATATTTTAACGTCTTTTGGTATGACGCGGCCGGGGATCGACCCAAAGCCTACCAGTTCTTGCTTTAATCCTTTAATGTCAAGCGTCAGGCAGGGTAACAACAAGTACCATTTTTAACGTCTTTTGGTATGACGGGATCGAACCGCGGACCTTCCGCTCTCCGGGCGGGCGCTCTACCACTAGACCACGGAGGCGATGTGGGGCACGTGCGACATATATTCTGATGCTGTTAATCATAAATGAATACGAAAAAAACTTTTTTAAATTCATAGGAAATCCCGCCTAAAGCAGAGTCGATTGTACGATTCCAGCTATATCATGAGCATGTGTTTATGAATCACTATGATTTGGGATACTACCAGGTTTTCGCGTAAAAGAAGTGTATCCTGAAACACCGGTACTACCTCTCATAAACACATGCATAGGCAAGTCAACTGTTCACATGAAAAAACACGCGAACATAAGGTGCAATTCCAAATAGGTAAATGATGCTTCAAGTTTGGAAATTTCCTACCGAAAAACATTTTGAAAACTTTGCTGAGGCCTCAATATCGTAGCCTTGCTAAAAAAGAGTCGGTCGACGCTCTTTAAATTCTTGGTAAAAAGAAGATGCTTGATTGTATCTAAAAATTTGTAAAATGTAAACAGCGGAGGTGTGGCTGGAGCTGCTGGAATATTGCTCGACATAACGGGAAAGTTAATGTCATTCCTCTTGTCACAGGGGAACGGGTGCCCAGTCGTCTAAGGCGCCGCGATTCGCTGTGCAGAGTTGCGTCCCTTGGGTACGCCAGAAACCCATGATTGTTGGTTCGAACTCCGGTTCGCCTCGATTATGTTTCTAGGTTTGTCAGCACCATACCCGTGCTCGTGGGTTTCACCGAAGTGGTAAACGTCTAAGACCTGCATCACTTTGGGCTTTCCTCCCACATTAAGCTGACACGCCGCGAGATGACTGGAATACTGTTAAAAGCGGCGTTAAACCCAACTCACTCACTCACTCACTCCTCTTGTCATACAGTCATGTGGAGAGTGTTTTGTCACTCTGAATCGTTATGCATGAATCTCAATATAAAGCAGGTTAGGCCGTCACACTGACCTCCTTCATTTCTAGTTCAGTGGAAGGGAATTGGACATTTGATGGTTTTCCGATTAATAAGCATAGAGAAATAGATCCGCACAATTGGTGTCCGCCCACTTCTTGCCTAAATGTCTCACCCCAAAATTCTACAATTGTGTTATCAGTGAGTGAGTAGGCACGTCCACTCCTCTAAGGTGTCGAAAATAGAGTTAACGAGTTGCGTCCCTTTGTTGCGCCATGATCCGCTAATCGTGGATACGAATTGATGCCCAGAGGTCCTTGATTAACAAGTATTGTCTGTGCCAGTGCTTGTGACTATCCCTAAAGTGTAATGAACATTAAAACCTGCATCACGTGGGGCTTTTCTCCCATATGCTTCTCACACGCCGTGCTATAGTTGTACTGTTCAAAGATGCATTAAACCAAACTCATTTAGTGGCGTAGGGGGCACGGGTTGCCCAGTCGTCTAAGGCGCCGCGATTCGCTGTGCAGAGTTGCGTCCCTTGGGTACGCCAGAAACCTATGATTTTGGGTTCGAATCCCGGTTCGCCCCGATTATGTTTCTAGTTTTGTCAGCACCATACCCATGTTCGTGGGTTTCACCGAAGTGGTAAACGTCTAAGACCTGCATCACTTGGGGCTTTCCTCCCACATTAAGCTGACACGCCGTGATAAAACTGGAATACTATTAAAAGCGGCGTTAAACCCAACTCACTCACTCACTTCGTGATGTATGAGATCACCACCAGACAGGGTATGGCGCACCAGCAGGCTGTATATTTTATAACCGCTTCAATTATCATCTTTCACGCGCCTGCAAATATATAACGCCCATAAAACCGAACCTTAATAATCCTTTTTAGTCTTTTTTATCAAATTCTTACATCTTAACAATTTATATCTTGTTTTGTGTGTTTAGTTTGCTTTGTGTTAACATTATATTATATATGTTCATCAACATTAAAGGTGTAGTGAGTGAGTGAGTGAGTTGTAATAATCATAATAATAATAAAAACAACAACAATAATAATAATAATCATAATAATCGTAATCATAATCATAATGATGATAATAATCCATTTAAATGACGCTGTCCTGGATGCATAAGCATGCTCTAAGCGGTTACACATTTAATACCCCGGTCAGTCGATCAGTGTGTACACCACAATCATGCTCAGCTCCCTGGGGAGTATACAACTCAATCTGCCTGTTAGGCGCTAGAAGGTTAACAACCACTCATCCTACCGGATACCCATTCACTGCTGGGTGAACAGAGGCACAAGTCGAACAAAGCCCCTTGCCTAAGAAGACACGACATGGGGTATATGTGCTTCAGTGTGGGGCAGGACTGAAGCCCCAGAAGCTGCCGAACATGGTCTACCCCACCGATGCTGCTCAACTTCAACTGATTTGTGACCTGTCCGCTGTGCATCGGACCACGTGCCACTAAAATAAGCTTACTTATATTTACAGTCAACACTTTTGTCACGCATGGCGTCTGGTGGTCGCGACAGAGTCGTCATGTAATCGACGGCCACTAAGCATCGGTTAAACAGTACAGTTATTGCTGCCGTGTTATTGCTGTAAAGGATGTGTCTTCAATGACAAGGTTAATCCTCCTTATTAACCTATCACACAACAGGTCAGATTGTATACACTCTTCAAAAAAAGAAACGCACAGGTATTTTTTTGGTAAATTTATTGTACCAAACAAAGTCGGTATATCTAATTTAATACCATAGACACAAACATGGAATTTCGTAGTCGATAGTCACATGTTGTCGTTGCATATAGGCATTGAAAACTGTTCATTGTCATGTCACATAAGGCCACAAGGTAGCGCTGAACTCGTATCTCGTGTGACTGCCCCTGGCAGCAATCACAGCTCTGCATCTCATTGGCACTGAATGGATAAGTGTACGAATTCTGTCCTGCGGAATTCTGCGCCATTCTGCTTGTCTCTGGCGTGTTCTGACGTTGACGTACACGTCGATCGAGTTCATCATAGAGGTGTTCGATTGGGTTTAGATCTGGAGATCTCGACGGCCAGGGCAAGATGTTGATGTTGGCATTAAGAGGTAGTCTACCGTGACACGAGCTGTGTGTGGTGGAGCGTTGTCCTGTTGAAACAGCTCCCCTGGCGGTCAATGATTGGAAGGAGGCGAGGTTAAAGAATTTGATTCATGTAGAGATTTGCTGTCAAATTTCCCTTAACCACAATCCAGTCAGATCTCCTGGTGTAGGATATGACCCCCCACACCATGACACTACAGCCACCAAAATTGTCGAATTCACGTACACAATGTGGGGCAAAAGGCTCATTTCAACGACGATTAACACGATGTCTTTCATCTCGCCGGTGAAGAAGAAATCGTGATTCATCGCTAAACCACAGTTTCTCAAATTCCAAGGCTTTAAGGTATTGCACCAACGCAAGCGTCGCTGTCGAGTATCCAGAAGGGCCCTTAATCTACCTCGTCCTTTCATATTTACACTGGCCCAAAACAGGCATTTCATCTACCTCGTCCTCAGCAAGTATTCTCATTTACGATTGTCGTGCTGCGCACGTGTCACAGATGTATTTCCACAAACATACTTCACACTGGACCACGCCAGATCTAATGAAATTTCAAAGAAACGGAAAGTTCGCGCCAATTATACCAGATTTGAGTATGACTCACTGCAGCATCGACAACAATACTATACAGCTGCATAATCATGCGCCTGCCACCAACCACTGAGTTGTCGGCTTACGTTAGAAACCTTCTTAACTCTTGTGGCCATGGAAACATATGGTTAATTCAGCATAATGGCATACCACCAAACCAAATTAATTGTTTTTCCGTAAACCTTGAAAGACATGTACATTCTGAACTGGCATGCGTCTCTTTCATTGTCCAGTTAATTAACGTGTTATACTTTGTTTAAAAAGCGTTTTGTTACTAAAAAATATTTATGAAATGTAAACGTTAGTAAATTCAGAGTACAACTTGCAAGATTGCGTTATAGCTAGCATGAATTATTTATTGAGACTTAGAGATATACAGGTATTCCATGTGACAACCAAATTTGTCAGTGTTGCAACTTAAAAAATGTAGAAGACGTATACCATTTCGTTTTTGTTTGCCCTACATATTCGGAGCAACCACGGAAGTGTATTAACAAGTTTAGCAATTCTCCTATTAGACTTTACTTGACTCATGTCAACAGAAAATGTTCTACTTATCAATGTATTTATTTCACACTATGAATTTTTGAAAATTGGTGCATAACAGTTTTTTCGTAATGCAAGACATTCACTACTGGACATTTTGTACTATATATTTACATTTCAGGCTTGTGGCCTTTAAGTATGTGAAATAAATATTGATTTTCGGCTCCAGATTCGAGCACTTACATGTCGCTGTGTACAGCTGTGAATGAAGGACATGCGAGATTATTGCATACATGTGTGTATCATACATATTATTACAAATATTATATCATGAGTATCCTCTGAAACATACATTTTAATCCGTTTTTTATATTCGTGCAAAAATGTCTATGCGGGTCATTTTCGTGAGTAGAAACTATTTAACTTAATGTTTTGTGTCCGTAAATAACAGCAACATCAATACAGATAATTCATCTTGACACCTCGTCCTCGCAGTGGACAAAAAGCGCCCATAAAGTTCAAATATTGACAGTTTGATAGATTACCTTCATGCATAGAGGCTAATTGCATTCAAGGCTACATGACAGGTGGTGACACATCAGGCAGACATGTGACCTAGCAGCGCTGTCTCAACTATTTTGTATGTGCATCGTGTACTGTGAGATGAAAGACCTGCGTATAAATGTTTATTAAGCATCGAAAATTACATTACACATAATAAATAACGTTTCCTGAATCAACATAACGTCTTATGATCCAGCTGACCGTTGCTTTCTGTCTGGTTAGGGTAGGATTCGATTTTTTTAACGAACGGGTGGTCAAGACGTCCAAGGTGCGAAATTGTTGTGTAAAACTTGTCCCTGGGGCCTTCGTGGTTACGAATCGAGGCGCCACGGGTGGCCCAGTCGTCTAATGTTTCTAGGTTTTTCAGCACCATACCAGTGCTCGTGGGTTTCACCGAAGTGGAAAACGTCTGAGACTACATCACTTAGGGCTTTTCTCCCACATTAAGCTGACACGCCGTGATATAACTGTAATACTGTTAAAAGCGGCGTTAAACCCAACTCACTCACTCACTCACTCAAACAAAGTTCACATAACTTGGCATAATATGTGTCATTGAACGCAGTGTCGTGGTCGTTGTTCTCGCTAAAGCTACTGGCTTGTTCACGAAAAGATCCACTCGGGAAATATAATTTGTGTATATTTTATATGGGTATACAGTGTTGTATTGACGCATTATTTTCTTGACATAAGGACAATCTGAACGCACTGTGTGCCAAAACTGAACAGAAGGAGTAGAATACTGTACAAGTGTAGGGATTGATTTTAGACCAAAGGGAGTGATCTGGGCCTTTAGTGCAAAATACGATACACGATTAGTAGCAACAAGTATGCTTATACCTTAACAGCCTTGTTTGGGCGGTTGGATAGCCTAGTGGTTAAAGCACACGCTCGTCACTCCAAAGAACTGGGATCGAGTCCCGACATGGGTACAATGTGTGAAGCCCATTTCTGGTGTCCCCCTCCGTGATATCGCTGGAATATTGCTAAAAGGGGCATAAAACCATACTCACTCACACTCACTAACAGCCTTGTCTACACTTATAACACTACCCGATAACCCGACCTGACCAGTCTGTCATACAAACGAAGCAAACGATGAAAGCAAAACCTGTGCAAGTCTATTACCGTTTTATCTAGCAAGTCTAGATTTTATGCATTAAGGACTGTCACTTAGACATGCAGTTCTTTCTATCATATTTAAAAGGGATATCGAGTTCTTGTCAGTTCAGAGACTCAAGTTGAACAGGCGTCCTAGTATTTTAGCTTCCATGCCACGTGGCTCACCCAAATGGCGCAATCATCTGCAAGTGTAACATGAAGCAATGAACGTTCGCTCACATTTTGCCACTACCTGACTATTTGAACATGTTTTCCCAGACGATTTGCACATGTCTGACTGTTTCTGTGTCGAAGGTATAGATATACTTGTTTGGTAGATTGGGGGCATGGGTGGCCCAGTCGTCCAAGGCGCCGCGATTCGCTGTTCAGAGTTGCGTCCCTTGGGCACGACAGAAACCTATGATCGTGGGTTCGATTATGTTTCTAGGTTTGTCAGCACAATACCTGTGCTCGTGGGTCTCACCGAAGTGGTAAACGTCTGAGACCTGCATCCCTTCGGGCTTTCCTCCCATATTAAGCTGACACGCCCTGATATAACCGGAATACTGTTAAAAGCGGTGTTAAACCAAACTCACTCACTCACTGTTTGGTAAATGGCAGTGCTTTCTTCTTAAAGCGCTATTGTCTGGTCCGTAACGTGATGGTGTGGATTGTTTAACAGGCCATCATCGCATGGCAGGAGCGCTGTTGTGCGGCGTCAGACCACTGACAAACACTTACTTCGAATTCTATACTCAACAGCAAAAGTTCCTGTGACACCAATATTTTAGTGTAGTTTTCAAACAAGTAATGTTTGGTTTTCAATATTATAGTAAATTGTAGATTGTAGACGAAGATGTGTTGCTTGCATGGCAAACAGAAGTGGACACACATGCTATTGATTTGTAAATTGACATTTTGGCATGTTCATGTTGTTTTTTTAGTGAAATCACACCTTTTCTGAAGTCAGTATGGCACATTCAACCATTTGAACACTTACAGGAGTCATTTATCTGTTGCAAACCGAAATTGTTTCAGATTTGGTAAAAAACATAACTTTGCATTAAATCTTATTCAATGTCACAGGAACTTTTGTTGTTCAGTATATATTCAGACTGTGTGAGTGGTGGGTTTTACCGGTGGGTAGAACAAGCAGGCCCTTTTGCGAACACCTGATGTAATCACTGATGACATCATCTGCATGAGCAGATTATAGGTGTTTCGTCATCACAAATCTCATGCAGTCATCGATACTTTTGTGTGGTATCTGTAAAAACACACCCACGTAAATGACGTATCACTTGAAACAAGACTAATGTTAGATTAATGTTTATTTGTTTGTTGTTTAACGCCGCACTCAGCAATATTTCAGCTGTGTGACGGAGTTCTGTAAATAATCGAGTCTGGACCAGACAATCCAGTGATTGACATCATCAGCATCCTGCTACGCAATTGGTATACCCTGACATGCATCAACCAAGTCAGCGAGCCTGACCACGCGATCCTGTTAGTCGCCTCTTACGACAAGCATAGTCGCCTTTTACAACAAGCATAGGTTACTGAAGACCTATTTTGCACTTGAAAATATAAAATGTCAACACCAAAGTGACATTAGGCTCGATTTTTAATAAGAGAATCCATCGGGCGTAAAAGACCGACTTATATGAACAGATCACTTAAATTCAGCGATGACACCAGGTGTTGGCAAAAAAAGGGTAAGTACGAGGTACGTCCTTATCTACCTGTAGCACCTGCATGAACACTGAAGTCTTTGTCTGTTGCCTGTTGCTGCACAGCAACCACCCTGTCATGTCACGGCCTTTGACCGATCGAGCCTTGACCAGACAATATAGCAACATGACGGCGCGCTTACACTGTGGCTGACTTAACGAGGTAGACCTTGCTCACCCATGAGGATGTTATTACGAAAAGATGTTACTGTGGACCTACTTGACCATACATGCGAGCGCTATGTTGCCTGTACCCCCTGGGCGCTCTGGTCTCACATACATTATTGCACAATACAGGCAATTACGGAAGCCTTTTAGCGGCGTTATTTGAAACAAGTCCTGTAGTCCTTGCCAAAGTGCCTAATAGTTGAGGTGTCATAAGGACTAGGAGACCTTTGACCTATTCAAGGGTTTTGCCATTCGTTATCACTATATGGACTAGTGGACTAAAACTGTAACTTTCTAAATCTGTTTTTAGGGCTATTTGGGTTTTTTGTTTTGTTCTTGAAATTTCAAGTTACTAACTTGAAATTTCAAGATGTTACATGTATGTTGAAATTTCAAGATACTTACACAGTATCTTGGAATTTCAAATTAGTATCTTGAAATTTCAACTTATCTTGAAATTTCAAATTGCTACTGCTTTTTTCATGTATCGGTGGTAATGAAAAGAATATAATCTATAATATCTATCTAACAGAATGTAACTTATAGAGCGACAGCAGCCGCCTCGGGATAGACAAAGATTTCTTGCCACTAATAGATCGTTCTCTCTGTAACAGCTGTACCCTGTATCATTGATTTAAGTTCCTTCTAGGTTTAGGGTTAGGGTTAGGGTTAGAATATACACGAGACTGATTATTCTCTCCAGCTGACGTTTTGAGTTTACACGACTGCTGATTTCTTCATCCAGTTTGTGTTGCTTTCCCCATACACGTAGAACCGAACAGCTTTCTCGGAGTCATAGACCCTTTCAACATAACATTGTGTCTTAAGGGTGCATTTTGGGAATTGTAGAATGTGTTTGTTTGGCGGATCCTATCGGAATCGTAATCATGCATCACCAGTACATTGCTGTTCCTTGGCTGTGTCTGTTTTTACTTCACGTTTAGAAAGCATCACATACAGGTAAGACATAACATGGGCTCATTGTGGACCATATCCGGCTTTTGCATTGGACGAGAGGTGGGTAACGTAAAAGCGAAATTAAGTTGATACGTATATTGAACTCAGAGTGAGAGCCATTGTATTAACGTCGTCGCAAGTTCCGACTTCCATAGTTGGACCATCTCTCTATGAAGGTTCATATTCCAATGAACTCACACAAAGTGAAAATCAATTCTTAAATCTGTTTGACAAATCATTATACTGCCCTTCCAAGATGGTCCAATTCATCAACGATGACTGATAAATGTTATCGCCATAGGTCCACAAACAACGTCACGTGTCGGCCATTTTAACGTCTTGCACTTCATGTACACATACGCGATAAATCACAAAGACCAATCAAGATCGAAGTGTGTTTTATTTCATGATAAAACATTCTTCTATCACGGCATCATTTTTGGAGATTCAAACATGCGCTCGAAAATTGATGACGTCGTAAATTGGACGGGACTTTTTAGAGGGAAATGTCTTGTGAGTTGTTTCCCATAGATGTAGCTTGGCTATGCGCATAAACGAGGAAGATATATGACAATCAGTATTTGGAGAAATGGTATAGGTAATCGAAGCGAGGGTCGTGAAAATATGCGGGAAATACCCAGCTTAATCCTCATGTTCTTAAAATGGACTTGCCCGACATTTACGCGGCCGGATTCTATTCAGGGAGTCATCCTTTTTAAAATTAGAGTAAATATTTTTAAACCTTAGAGAGGTTGTACATTATGTTGACATCTCATATAAGAAAAAAACGACTCGTGGTCGTGTTTATCGTACAATAAAAAACTGCAGGGACGAGGCGGTAAAAGGTTCGATTATACCGTAGTCATTTATGCATTAAAGACTCTTAGTTGTGTAAATAAATCAAACACACGGTTAAAAGCAGATATTAAATTATGTAACAAAACCAGCCCCATATACCCTATTCCCCATTTCACAATCAAATCAATAAATGTAATTATTCAAATATTTTACTTTCGACAATAAAAGTAAAAAAACAAACCAAAACACTGCAGGGACAATAAACTAATTAGGACTGGGACCCTCAGGGTTTGGGGTGTTCCCAAATTGCTCAAAATTGAAATTTGGTGAGGATTAAGGGGATAAGGGCTTTGGGACTAAAGTCAGTTCCTGACGGGTGAATGCTAGTTAGCTCAAAAGCTGAAGCTCAGAAGCTGAAGATAGCATTTGACAGTTGAATTTTGAGTGAAGACCTATCACCTAGAAACGTTGCGATTACTTGTCGAGTGTTGCGTTGTTATTTGTGCACCTGACACTTGAATATTGAGTGAACAACCATCACCTAGTTGTGTTGTGATTAGTATCAACTTACTTAAAGTGACTAGGTATATCAACATGAAGTTACGAAGTGTAGGTCAGAACCATTATGGCAAACGCTCGAGTTAAAGTCCAGTATATTCCTAACACTAAGTGTGGTAGGATATTGGCTCATGCTGACTATCGATATAAAAAAACAGCCACAAAGACACGGCATATTGGAGATTTGTACACCATATCACTGGATACACACAATTTTTATGGACTTGCTTGACAACGGTATAAGGATCTATACCGAAACGTCGCTTTTTACAGTATTAAAGAAGTTGTTATCCATAAAAATTGTGTCTATCTTGTCAACCGCCAACTTCTAAGTAATGCCTATCAAACAAGATATCACTGGATGTCCAGCCAAGCTGAACACGAAGAATGACGTTCCAGATATACTAGATAAGTTTAAGTACCTCCACAACCATCACGCAGACCTGTCAAAAGTAGACATTAGGGCCTTCTTAAGCAACATGAAGAAGCGTGCTAGTGAAGAAGTGATTCCAGTTACATACTGTACAAGAATATACCAAGTGTTATCTAGAAGCTGCCTCCCATGGAGTTTCTGACTTCTAATGTGTCATTTGTTTTTATGTGTCTTTATAAATTTGGTAACAGACATTTATTATTTTTCATACAAACTATGTCTTCTGTCAGGCGATGGAACAGACTGAACTATAAGCCCCATTTGTTCAGCCAATGAACAGGTACATTAAATATTCACCTTAATAGAAACTGACTTTTTATTTTGTTTCTTTTTCATTTATCGGTGGTAACGAAATTAATATAATCATAATTTGGAACAACCTTTTTTTATAACAGCCGCTTCAGACCGTACATGAGGCCCCACAAAAACGTCTGTGATAGCATTGGCCTATTCTTAGCTTTGGCAGATGAAAACAAACTATTATATCTACTTATGATGGACCAATAATGATGTTATAGACATGACACCACTAGCCATTGTCAAAATCACTAATGCTATAAACAAGGAGTGTACCCTGAGAGTAAAAATGATATGTGTCAATATTTGTTTGTATAACACGGATTCATTAATACTTTATCTGCAGACCCGCAAAGATCCGGGGTAGAATAGGCCTTCAGTAACCATGCCTGCCGTAAAGGGTGACTATGCTTGGCGTACGAGGAAACTAACGGGATCAGGTGGTCAGGCTTGCTGACTTGGTTGATGCACGCATCGTGTCCAAATTGCGTGGATCGATGCTCATGATGTCAATCATCTGATCCGCTGGTCCACACTCGTTTATTTACAAACTGCCGTCATATAGCTGGAATATTACAGTGTGCGGCGTTAAACAACAAACAAAGAAAACTTGATTTGTAGTTTCTAAATGAAGAAGGCATTTTTTACTTGTGTGCAGCGAGTTATTATTTTCTTTTGTTTTGGAACATAGTCCGAACGCTTATATATCCTGATTCTGTGGCTCACAATATTGGTATGAGTGTGCCATCCATACAAGCAAGCACCTGAGCGAATCTACCAACATCATTATACGAATCTTTGGGGTACTGAATGGAACCGAAGGATCACTTGCACACGCCTTTGACCACTGCACGTCAAAGTTGCAACAGCTCAATATCGTACATTTCAGAAGCTGCTACACCGAACGAAGTAATACGTTAGATAAAGATGTTACAATAATAATAAAATAATAATATATGTACATTCATATCCTACTGACCTCTAGCCTTGGCTGTAGCTAACGTGATTTGGTCTCACTCGGAGACTTAAAAAGCGTCTCATGCTCTATGTTACAGTTACTGATTCCACAATAACCCCTTCCAATGATATCAAGATATATTGAATACTGACCCATTTCCAACTGAAAATGTTTTGTTTTCAGCAAATTAAGTTCAGATCCTGGACGAGCCCCGGGTTGCCGTTGCGTGCTGATTCCCAAATTGCAACACAGAAACTGGTACGTATAGTACTACATTGTCAAATCAGTAAAAACAACAACACAAGATCCATGAACAATACAGAAATTATACTGAATAGACAGGATTAGGGTTACAATCACAAAAGTCAACACAATGTCTCTAATATGTGCTTACAGCGATAAATACCTAAGCACTCAGGAATTTCCAATATTTGTCACAGTTTTGTGAATTGCCTTAACATAAAAATAAACATATTATACTGACGTCTGAGATCAATAGGATAAAAATTACCAAGCCAATTTACAGCCAGGTTGTTCTCACTTGATGAAACTTGGCCAAACTGATCATCAAGGTTGAAATTAAAGTGTCAAATATTCTTAAAGTGAAACACAACACTAGTCTCTGAGAAAATGGCATCACAAGTCATTATCTCGTGTGTCCGCCATGTGCATTGATGACTGCCGTGTAACCTCGATACACGGAATGGATGAGGCGGTTAATGAAGGCCTATAGGCACTTGAGCCCACACTCTGAAGAACGCTTGTCGCAGTTCAGCTGCAGTTGTCGGCCTTGGTCGGACGTCAATCCTCCGTCTTTGGATCTCGTCCAACAAGTGCTCAACGGGATTTATATCGGGACTGAGGGCAGGCCAATGCATGGTTCTGATACCATTCTGCTGGAGGAAGTCTCTTGTTGCTCTCGCAGTGTCGGCACGGGCGTTAGCATGCTGAAACTCGTAGTTGCAGCGAAGTGCCAAATGAGGTATGGCGTGTGGTCTAAAGACTTTATCAATGTAGCGAGCTACTGTGACACCATTGCCTCTCCCTGGACTGATGTTCTGGAAGACCACAGGGCCGACCCTCAGTGCAAGATCAATTCCACCCCACACCATGATGCTCTGACCACCCCTAGAGTCTCTCTCAACAACACAAGCATCCGAATAACGTTCCCCACGGCGTTGCCAGACTCTCTCTCTGCCATCTGCTGATGAGATACAGTGACGGCTCTCGTCTGAGAAGAGGATTCTCCTCCAATGCTGTCGGCGCCAATGCTGGTGCTGTGTTGCCCACTGAAGACTGTGACAGTGGAGGTGTCTGCTCGTCAATCGTCGATGCACTAATGTGTCACTGGTGTGTCCCCATGGTCTGTCGAGCAGTTTCAGCAGCAGTAACAAAGCGATCTTGAAGATGCTGTCACACAATCTGACGATCCTGACGTCGGTTGGTGAACCTTGGTCTTCCACTACGTGGTCGGTCATCTGTGGTGTTGGTGGTCTAGTACCGTTTCTGGAGCCTGTATATGGTCCTTATGTGGACTTGAAATGCGTTGGCTACTTGCCGGCCCGTTTGTCCAGCTTGCAATCGTCCAAGGGCTTGGTGTCGCTGATTTCTTGCCAATCTTGGCACGTGGTAGCAATTCAATAACGAATGAATGTTATCTGATCTGGGTGGATTTTTATAGGGCAAGAACTGGGGAACGCATGTGTATTTCAATTTGCACGGAACTCACGTGCATCGGATTACCATGGCCGTTGCCGTGATGCGTATGGGCGATCGGTGTTATTGTCATCTGCTCTGTTATTTTATCATCAAATTTATTTTTTCCGCACAAGGTAATGTTAATTTTTAGAAACTTTGACAAAAATAACCTAGATATTTAAATGACAACTTTTCATGCAATGTTACATGGGGTGACGAATCTTTTGTGGGTGAGTATATAATATTCAGCTCACATTAATAGTGCTTTGCTGCTTTTTAAAAATATTTTGACACTTGTTTAAGTTAGCCTTACACTAAGCTAGGTAACGTTGCTCACTGGTCGTGTTTGATTTAAAGGGCTTATATAATTATATATGCATTGCTTAGCAAACTGTCAATGAGTAGATCACACAAACACAAATATTAAATTAAGTTCATTATTACAAACATATACTCATACATCGAAGGGGGTCACATATTCTCACGATATTACGACAGTGTGCTATCCAGAAATTACTCAAATGTGTCCAAAGTCTCATGAAACAAGCACTTAGGTTGATGCATGTGATCGTATCCCAATTGCGTAGACCGATGCTCATGGACGTCAATCACTTGATTGTCTGGTCCAGACCCGATTATTTACAGAACGTCATCATCTGGATGGCACATTGCTGAGTGCGGCGTTAAACATTAAACAACCAAATACACTTATAAATTAACCTCTTCGGCGAGATCGAGAACGATTTCGTGCTGAAAACCCCACCATCATGATAAAAGACACCATTTGGCGGAGCCTCAGACGAGTGCTTGTGTTACCCAGCGCCACCAAAAGGATTAAGACATCAGGCAAACAGTTTCTCAAAATTCTTTGAATGAAGACATCATTTCGTAACTGTATGATAAAGGTTGCTTCACAAAGAATAAAAAAATGGTACAATTGGCGAGTACTGGCCAATCAATACGATGAAGTAATTTCAGCAATATTTATGTCCCTGATCAGTACATAGTTTCTATATTACATTAGATTCATTAAATGTAAATGCGAGACCATGTGAGCTGCAGTACACTCATAACGTTGACACACATAACCACAATAGACCCGTATATTGTGCAGGGTCTGAAAACAGTGCGCCCTGTGGGCTGGTAAAATAAGTTCAAACTAAGCCAAATAATGGCGGAGCACAGCCACAAACTACATGATCCCCCTGGTAATCAGACCAGTACTCCGAAAAAAAAACCTGATGAACAGAGACAATTGGAACTATAAAAGAGAAAGATCGATTCAACCAACCTAGCGGACGACGACCAGCATGGCCCAGACACTGGCTCTGACGACATTATGCTGAAAACAAGAGTCCTGAGGGTACAGAAAAAATCAGTGAATTGAAGTCCCGCGAGTACAACGAAATGAAAAAAATCTGTCGAGTTGATTCATAATTCCATAACTGAAATCAGAACACAGGTCCTCCTCGAAGAGGCGTCAACTCTACATAAGGAAAACTTGCAGTAATGGAAACTCGATTAACCAGACTAGAAAATGAGGTTCTGGGGCACGAACGATATCAGTTACCATTAATCTACTCTTCTATGGTCTTGACGAAAAGCGAGGTGAACAATTGAAAGAAATCGTACAGTCTTAATATCTACTAACTTGAAATTGAAAACAACAAAAAAAAGAAAACTTAAACAGATTGGGTAAGCCAGTCTCTCTCGTCGACAAGACACAAAGACAGAGAGCGATTATTTAAAATATAACCATTTCGAACTTTTTGAAGTTACAACAACCTTGGTTTGGGTAAACAGCATATAGTTGAAACAGTTATTCTCCTTGTTCCCACATGCTGAATGGCAATGAATAAAGTATAACATAATGCAAATTTCAATGACTTAATCTAAAGAGAAAATAAAAGCTAGACATTGGAATGAAAGGGAAGTGACTAAACAACTGTCAGTTCATGACACCGAACAGGTACATGTACGAAGTAAAGATGAAACACTACAGCAGCAATATGTAAAAGCACAAAATGAATCGGAAGACATTTATTATTTAAAGGCAAAAGTCTCTTTTATTAGAACGAGAAGTAATTGATTTAAGAAGGTGAAAAGTGTAAAAAAATATATTTTAATAATTTAGAAGGATGTCACAAAGAAAAAGTAAATATACCACAAATAAAAACTCAAAAGCGGATGAAATATCAATTGAACGAAATGCCCCACCAACTTCATATATTCTATAAAGATGAACATTCACATCAGAAACTGAATTGGCAAATGACTGAGGTGCAAAAGGAATGTTTGGAATTTAATCTAACAGAAAAGGATTTACGACATTCATTGTGTAACATTAAAAGTAACAAGTCCCCAGGATGACAAGGCTTGTGTACAGTGTTTTCTCAATTTTTTTGTTGAAATGTCAAAAAGCCTTTCTTGAATTATGTCAACCATTCCTTCCAAACATGTAAGTTAACAATATCTCATAAAGTGGAATTAATACACTTTTAGATAAACACGGAAAACACGTTACTGATTGATAACAAGAGACCAATTACATTGTAAAATGTATATTATACAATAATTGCAAAGCTCTTACAAATAGACTAAAGTCTGTCATGCCAGTTCATCCTCTCAAATTTGGTTTATTAAAGGCAGATATATTAGGGAGGATACTAGATGTTTGTCAGATCTGTTGGAAATGTACGATGATTCTGAAGAAGGTATTATTGTGTCTTCAGATTTTCCAAAGGCTTTTGATTTTAGGGAAAAATGTTTTGAAAAGTTCAAATTGGATCGAAGATGTGTAATTTGGTTTTCTATATGTTATTTTCCCCCAGAAAGTTGTTTTATTAATAAAGGTAGATCTACACAATTGATTCTTTCAGTTGCAGGAGTTAGGCAAGGCTGTACCTCAAGCCCATATATTTTTTATTACATGACTAGAAGCCTTCAATATAAAATTATCGAACATTAACGATATACGAGGATTTGTATAGGTAACAAAGAAATAAAAGGATCTTTTTTGCTGACGATACCAACTTAACTCTTAGATATATGAAATCAGTTGAAAAAAGCTTTTGAATATTATAATCAAATTTGAAAGGTAACTGGTTTCAAAATCGATCCCCCCAAAAGTAGTATCATGCTAATTCAGAATCTCCCACAAGAAATATGTATTAGTGGAAGTAGTATATAATGGATTTAAGTGTGTCAGTATTCGAAATAATAATACCTTGGCTGCAGAAAATCTAAGACCGCAAATATGGCCATCTAGAAATCTAACAATATATGGAGGGCTTTACTTTCTAAAGGAAAAGGTTTCTCTTGATTAATGTATTGAAGTAGTAGGATGCAAGTACTATACTCAATAAGAAAGAAAATTAATGCTGAATCACTTAAGATAACTTGGAATTATAAACGAGAAAGGGTTGAAATAACTACTAAAATAAACTCGAGTGATAATGGAGAAGCATCAATATTTAAATTGGATAATATGTGTAAATCCCTATGTCTTGCATGGATTCCAAGACCTTTTTCAATAAAAGGTTGTTGGAAAATTATTCTTGATTTGCCTTTCAAAAGAGTAGAGGGATTAAACTACAGGTATTGGTTCCATCATCTTATGAATATTCAAAATCAGAAGTCCTTGACCACGCGCATATGGATGGTTTGTTGTAAAAGCGAGGTTAGTATCCATGGTAATGAAACCAAACAAAAGAAAAAATGCTTTCAAGATGCCCATACTACACTATTAAAGCTGGAGAAAGAAAAAAAGAAAGTCAGTAATTCTATTGCTTTAGTATGCACCAAGTTGACATACTGAGACAAAGTTTGTAACGTTGTTTTTTCTTACCCTGTGATTGAGTTTCATCAATTTATTAAAACAGGAACTGCTCAACACATTCGCCAGCAAGTGCTTACATCATGGTATTCCTATATTTGTCATTGAATCATCCGTTCTGCGGCACCTGTTGTGTGAAAATGAGTCGGAACCTGGCTGTATCCTGTGCTCGGCTGGAGATGTCATCTCACTGGGGGTGTTTGGAGCAGACTGGGACAAAGGGGTATGTTAAAACCATAACACATTGCTAAATTTATTGAGGGCAAAGACACTTTTCTCCATCAATATTACCGGCCCATGTAAATTGTCAAGTTGGACACCAGAGCCTTCGTAGCTCATCCAAAATGGTTCATGCCCAGAGCTCGGACTTTGTAACATGTTACCATGTTGTCTGGTCCATCTACACTGAATTATCTTGCCGAATAGTTAATTGCTGGAATATCTTCTCATACTCAGGTGATCTTTCCATACCACCCTTTGATAATTTGATTGAGTGAGTGAGCGAGTTAAACGTTAACGTCACATCAATATTTCAGTCATATCGTGACGATATATGTATATATCCTCATTTAAAAGAAGAAGGTATTTTTTTATTAAAAACACAAAATAAAATTGGCTATAGATCGCCAGCAACCAAAGTCAGGCCACCATACTAGGGACCGTGGGGACTTACGAAACCTCCTCGTCCTGCTCGGTTCCGCAGCAGGATTTATATCATTCCTTCAGCTGCTGGTGATGTATGCAGTTTTAGCCATCAATGTAAAATGACAAATATACTACTTCTATAAGTTGGGGGGACACCAACAATCTAAGTTACTATTAAGCAGCTCCAATAAATATAATAACACACTTTGTACATCAACATTTATGAATCAATTTCATTTCTCTTAAAAAGCACAATATAAATGAGAAATAACATTACTGGAAAGGTTCGTGGACGTTTTATAATGAAATATGTATCCCTTGTGATGGAAAAAAATCAATACAGTCAAGCAGGACATGCTTGACCGTGATTCTTTAGTCATAAGTTTACAGACAACCAAATGTTTTCCCATAGACTTCTAAAGTAAAGTTATAATTTTTTTTAAAAATAACTAAGCATTCAACAGCTATTACCTGTACGTGTGTGCACAGTTTGGCTTTAGAGCAGCAATAAAAACATAAAAAATAAACAGCTTAGCCAGCTCCTTTTCCGAGTACAGGAAGCTAAACACACCACCCCCAGTTTTGCACCAAATGTCACCTACTTGAAAATAGCTGTGGTCACATTCAGCATAAGTCATCATGTTGAAAAAGACAGTACTAAATATAGAAAAACATGGTCAGTTTTAATAACTGGATGGATGTACATTTAAAAGACATGAAAATCTTACAGAATATCCTCCAATCACAGCCTGCGGATATATCTCGATCTGCACAAAAGCCGCACTGTCCTAACTGGTTCTGATTTGGTGTAGTAGAACCATGAGGGGTACACAACGGAGGATCCCCATCTTTCAATAAATATTCATGTTTATATCTGCAATGACCATCATCACATTATGACGTCTTGAACTCTTGACTGACAGCCCAAGTGAGTGTAACCCAGTAGAGGGTTTAATTCCATGGAATGTCTTAATATCCATGTGGGTGCCCCACTTCTTTTGTACTACAATGTAGATATCTCATGATTACAGATGTATAGCCAATGTATGGGATCAGAAGTGATATCACAGATTTGTTGAGTGCTGCTTTTGCAGAAGCATTAGCCATTGTGTTACCATTGATTCCAACATGACTAGGTAACCAACAAAAGACGATGTCATATTGGCCAGTAACAAGATCGTTAAATATATATTGTTTTTAAATCAAATAAAAGAGGATTTTTACTGGACATATTTTTAATAGCATAAGGCACGGAAGAGAATCTGAAAATATTATGCACTGTTTATGTTTAGATTGGTTATTGATATATTTTAGAGCTCTTAAGAATAGCATTTGCTTCTGCTGTGAATATGGGGCTATTATCTGGTAATCTTGAAGATATTGAATCTCATTAAAATCAGATGAGAGTTTTCACTGCCGCTAAGCAAAGATCTGAGGACATACCATTATTGGTCACGTCAGAACGACCTTTCGCGAACTTTGACCGACCATTGAAACGAATAACAAGAAGTCGACATCTGCCAATGAGAAAGCAACTTTCTCGAGCTTTACGGCACTCATATCAACCTGGCGACTTCTGACTACGCTTGAAAAATATGTTGACACAGTTCTCGATTAAAATTTTGAAAACAGAACAAACGAACAATCCGGAATGTCTTATATATGGTTGCGATTGTATGGCAGGGCTTTCCTCGTACTTTGCAACGCCTCCTCGATTCAAATGTTTATCCCACAGAAGCGAGAGTCATTTTACAGAATCATTCGTACGGGCCGTAACTGTCGTTCGGAATATCCTGTGCTTACATTTTTTAGGTTGCATGATTCGAAAACGCATTCCGACTGTCACTTTCATGATCTGGTAAGCAACGCTTTGATTGGTCGGATGAAAGGTCGTTCTGACGTGACCCGTAATGGGAGGTCCTCAGATCCTTGTTTAGGGATACCGAGAACTAAGATCTGATTTAAATGAGATTGGAAAATATTATTCCGGACCCAATGACAGTGGCACTAGCAACTGTGCCACCATCCTTGGATCCTCCTGTAAATGTAGTGTCACATGTGTTTCTTAATTGATGGTATTCTTGTTGATAAATTAGTCGGTTTGTTTCTAATTTCTAAAGTTTGGTTAATGTCAAACCTCCTTTTGACTCTACTAAATGGCCAAGGAGGCGATGGCAAAAGCTGAATGGGGGCTATATCTTGAAGGTTAATATGCGCAAATGAAATGTCTTTTTTATTCTGATTCCGAGTGTTGGGATAAGAGATGATTTGTTAATGTAAATATCTGCGTAAAGAGGATTAAATACTCAAAAGCTGGATATGACTGGTTTGAATATAATTTAGTGATGTTTTGTAAAGATAACTTCAGACGGCTTTGGTCAATGAGTAGTTCCTCTGCTGCCTATGAATGGGAGAAGATCTAAAGGTTCCAAAGCAAAGCCTAAGGCCTTGATGATGAAGAGTATCTAGTTTTTTTGTAAATTACTTTTACATGCTCCACTATAGACGATGGAGCCGTAATCAAGTTTTGAACGAATCAGTGACATGTACAAGTGTAAGAGGGTTAGGTCTTTGAAAGGCATTTAGTAGTGATATACATAAGGAAGAGAATTATATGGATGTCAACTTCGTAATTATGAGGAACATGATAAAGTAGTTGACATTAATATATTCTCTTCCTTATGTAAGAGTGTTTTCTGATCCCTTACCCACTCTAAATTAGAAACTTCTTTCAACAAATCACCTTCAGGCATTTGCTTTAAGGTATTCTATATAAGGAAGTTAAATGGCTGTCAAAAATAGGTTCCAATAACTTGGCCTCCTTTACAACTTTGATAGGGGTGTCATTGGAAAATAGTTCAGGGTCCTTATGCAGCTTACATTGTCTTCAGGATTGTATAAAATTATTTTTCTATTTCGAAAATCTGTTTCTAAAGAAACCACTTGTGAATTTTAGACAGATTTGTAACTGCCTCTCTATTGTATGCATATATTTTTTACCACGACAAGAAATATTAAGATCATCCAAGAACAGTGATCCATCTACTGAATCAGTAAACACCTTTGAAAGACTAAACATTTTAATATTAAACAATCTGACAGACAGAATTGTGGGACGCTCAGATACTGATAATAATGGCCAGACAAGGTTGAACCCTCTCGGACTTGTAATTGCCTATCCGCAAAAACTGTGACATAAGATGAGGTAAACAACCACAATAATAAAAAATCCTTTAAATTGCCATTCTTCCAGGTAATATAGCATACTTTCGCAAGATCAAAGAAAATTTATATTGATACATTTACTACAGCATTTTAACAAAGGATTCTACTCATACAATGATCAGTTTTGTACCATTTGTAGCTCATGTAATGAAGATACTTCACTTCAATCTCCACCGTTTGAATCAAAATTAACTTTTTTTTTATTTTCCTGCTGTTTCTGATATCTCTCAGGGACGTAATTTGATGATGAAGAATATTTGGCTAAGGTTTTGCCAAATTTATTTGCATTATCAGATTTATCAGTTGTTAATTTGCCACCTTCTTTAGGATGGTGTACATATGTTTTTTAAGCTTGATTTTTTTATTTTTCAACCATGTTCCACATCTTGGACGTAGTTGTAGTTTTGGAGACATAGTTCCTGCAAGAATGCCGCTTATTGTGTTGATATGCACCTCATGCCTTGGCACTAGTAGTAATCTTAACTTCATCAAAGTTCTTGGATGTGTATATTCATTATTAAACCATGGTTTACGAATGTAAGGATTTGCAGAGGACTTAGGAATTGTAAGGTCAGTAAATTCATTCAGTTCAGCCGAAAAGAAGTGTATGGGATCTGATACATTTCTGAAATTATCGAATCTGGACCAGACAATCCAGTGATTAATATCATGAGCATCGATCAACACAATTGGGATCAATGACATGCATCAACCAAGTCAGCAAGCCTGACCACCCGATCCCGTTAGTCGCCAAATAGAATAGGTCTTCAGCAACCCATGCTTGCCGTAAAAGGGGACTTTGATAGTCGTAAAAGAAGACTAACCGGATCGGGTTGTCAGGCTTGCTGTATTGGTTAATGCATGTCATCTATCCCAATTGCGTGAATCTATGTTCATGATGTAAATCACTGGATTGTCTGGTCAAGACATGATTATTTACAGACCGCCCTCATACAGCTGGAATATTGCTGAGTGCGGCGTTAAACAAACCAAACCAAACCAAACCCAATAGAGGGTTATGCCAATATAAATCTCCCTTGATGATGCAAGGCTAATCATATAGATTCGGAAGATCAGAATGCCAAAGAGCAGATGACAGGGGGGATATACAATGAGCACAAAGTTAATACAGTGTGCAAGGCGGGTAGCAACAGCTTGAAGATTAGTATTTAAATAAATAGCACTATGAATAATGTCCTACTTGATAAAATAGTGGAGCCTCCGGTCGCTTATCACCTGGAATTCACATAGTTGGAAACTGATAACAGCGTTTCAATATTCCTGAAAGTCAGGGTTCTTGAGCATTGTGGTTGCTCGTGTTACAGGTACAGCTTCAACACTATATGAACTGTGGTCAAGGTTGTATCACTGCGAACATTCCCAATCACACTATTTTAAGAAGCAATTACATGTATGTATCGATTATCAAGCTAAACGTTTTAGGCTGAAGATATAATTTTCGTCACAGGAATCACTCCTTCTAGAACTCAATGACCTTGATATTGTACTGAATGAAGTGACCGCTCCTGATCCCCGCCTGTTGTCCTTGGAGCGGACCACTGTCCCCAGTGTTCCTACACATTACCTCGTCCGCCAGTCGGGAAGCCTTCCTCTGCATCTGGTGGTATTCTACGAACGGGACGACAACTACTGGTGGCACAGTTCGCTTGAGCCCTCGAATACCAGGAACAGTCAGATCTTTCAAGGATTCAACACGACGTTTGGAAACAGCGCAGGAGCATATGACAGGTACAAGACGTGACCTTTACCACCTGGGCACATTGCATCGGACAACTCATGTGTTGTATTTATAGTATGACTCGTGCTACAAACGGGAGCTTATTACGTCGAATACTGTATGTTTTCTTCTGATTCTTGCTGTCTTTTCTTCATATTAAAGTTTTGTTATAGAAACTGTTATGTAACTATTTTGGGAAAGGGTTGTTTAAGTTGTGAAAACTTGTGCCCAATCCTTTTCCTTGTGAATAACATATGTTTAAATCATAACTAGATTCGATGTCCGACTGACGACGGTGGACGGCATATGGCTCTACCTCCCGCACCCAGTAGGGGAGTTCCTGGTCCAGATGCCGAGGTCCAAGTTCATTGAGTGTGACTATCAAGGGGCGCAGACATATCTCAGTAAAAACCCTCCAGAAAGAGGTCTACTAACATTACATGGGGTAGAAGTCCTGTCTCAAGCGAAGAGGGCTCTGGGTCACCTTGGCGTTCCTTTCTGGCTCAGTTGTGGGACGTGTCTTGGTGAGAGCATCTATATGGCATTATGTTACGTCACCCACCACCAGTAAGGGTCCCGTTGTTTCTCAATCTGTGTGTGTGTGTGTGTGTGTGTGTGTGTGTATGTGTGTGTGTGTGTGTGTGTGCAAACAAACAAATCAAACACTCGGTTCTGGTCACTTTCACCAAAATATACAGCTATACAGATAAAAGTCTAATAACAAAGCTTCTGGACGCTTACATAGGAACTCGATAAAAGTATCAATATCTTGTGTGACATTCTCCGGTGGTCAGACAGGCCTGGGCCCCTTCCACAAAGCGATCGGAGCTCCCATACTTTAACATAGACTTACGACAGTCTCAGCGCTAAGATTGCTTTGTGGAACGGGGCCCTTGGCACGACGCTTTATGGATAATGTTAGCCGCCCGATGGCGTCATTGGAAACGCGATCGCACTCCTCCAATAACGAACGTTCCAACTGAGAACCTTGTTTTATCTGTCTCCAAAAATGATCCCAAATGTATTCTAAAGGTGAGAGGTCTGATGAGCGTGACAGCCAGCATCATGAGGGTACATTATTTATATTAAGAAAGCCCTGCATTATTCGAGCAGTGTGAGTTCTGACATATTAATTTTGAAACACTATCGCCCGTGGTTATCTTCTGACACAGGAAGTGAATAAGTGAGTGGTTTGGGTTTAACACCGCTTTTATCACTATTCCAGTTATAACACGGCGTGTCAGCTTAATGTGGGAGGAAAGCACGAAGTGATGCAGGTCTCAGACGTTTACCACTTCGGTGAAACCCACGAGCACTGGTATGGTGCTTACAAACCTAGAAACATAATCGGGGCGAACTGGGATTCGAACCAACAGTCATAGGTTTCTGGCGAGCCCAAGGGACGCAACTCCGCAAATAGCTTCGCCTAAGACGGCTAGGCCACCCGTGTCCCACTGACATGGAAGGACTCCTCGAAGGACAGAGACCACTGATGTTTATTATGCAGATGTTGACAGGTTTCTTGCTGCAAGTCATCGCCTTGATATTTGTGTTTTATGGTGCGGCGTCACAGTCCCGTCAACGCCAATGATGTCACCGTCAGGAAGCGGTTGACCAATTGCCACACCTTACTCTGTACGGTCACACGTCGTCAACGGCACTGTGGCTTGTCCCTCCTTTTCGGATCAACCGGATCCACAAATCAAAAGATGTTGAGTGTCTTTGTACAAACGTTTTCAGCCTGACTTCAGTTTGCCTTACTTGAGGTTTTAAACCTATTCACAATCTAACATTATGTGGATCGATAATATGATATCAATCACTGGATTGTCTTGTCCAGACTCGATTATTTACAGACCGTCGTCATATAGCTGGAATAGTGCTAAGTTAAGCAAGAAACAACAACAATATAACAATATATACTTTCTTTTGATCGACAGTTTATTTCATATATATAATCAAGATGTGACCAGGCTACACTATAAGAAACATACATATAATGAGTTTTAAGCTGAATTTCTAATACACAGATGTATGTTTTTCCTTTTCTTTCCGAAAAGCTAGTCAGTTAAAACAGCACCAATCAGATATAACAACTTGTATCTTACTGGACTTCTGTTATGCATAAGATATTGACAGTGAACCGGACGTTGACATTGTGCCAAAATACATACTCCAAACATTGTATTTATCAGGTTGGTATCGACAGTGTGGTTTCATTCCCTATGCCGGTGACATAGACATAGAGATTCCCATTCAGAACTACAGTACAGGCATCCTGCAGGCGTTTTTGATAGCTGGATTTCAACTCCTGCATGTCAAGGGGAAGGTGAGCCTTATGGTCCTTTATTAAACTCTTCTTTATGGTATTCGGGTTTTAACTGTTCTTTATTGTATTTTATGGTATAAGGGTTTCAACCTGTTCTTTGCCTTATTTTACGGCATTTGGGTTCAGCTCATCCTTACGGTGCCTTTGCCTGTGTTTGTGACGGGTGCCACCAGTGGGGCAGGATAGGCTCCCCATTTCGGGAATACCTGGTATCATTACTATTTGATAGCGATTCATATACACATCTTCATGGTATCGATTATACAATTCCATTGGATATGGAAAGGGTTTTGTCGCTTTATTTACAGTGTTCGCGCTTCAACTCTTTCTTTACGCTATTTCATGGTGTTTGGTTTTTAACTCTTCTTTACTTTATTTGAGTATTTAAGTATTCTTTGTGGTATTTTACGGTATTTGGGTTTAATTTTTTCTTGATGATAATTTATGTTGGTATTCCATTTCTGACTCTTCTTTACGGTATTTTGAGGTATTCAACTTATAGCTCTTCTACACGGCATTCGGGTTTCAACTCTTCCCTGTGGTATTTTATGGTATTCGGGTCTCAACTCTTCTTTGCGGTATTCGGGTTTCAACTCTTCTTTATGGAGTGAGTGAGTGAGTATGGTTTTACGCCGCTTTTAGCAATATTCCAGCAATATCACGGCAGGGGACACCAGAAATGGGCTTCACACATTGTACCCATGTCGGGAATCGAACCCGGGTGTTCGGCGTGACGAGCGAACGCTATAACCACTAGGCTACCCGACCGCCCCTCTTCTTTATGGCATTGTATGGTATTCAGGTTTTAACTCCTCTTTGCGGTAATTTATTGTATTTGGATTTCAACTCTACTTTACGCTATTTTATGGTATTCAGGTCTTAACTCTTCTTTGTGGTATTCGGGTTTCAACTCTTCTCTTTGGCATTGTATGGTATTCGGGTTTCAACTCTTCTTTATGGTATTGTGTGGAATTCGGGGGTCAACTCTTCTTTGCGGTATTGTATGGTATTCAGGTCTCAACTCTTCTTTGCGGTAATTTATTGTATTTGGACTTCCACTCTACTTTACGCTATTTTATTGTATTTAGGTTTCAACTCTTTTTTGTGGTAGTTGAACGTATTCGGGTCTCAATTTTTTTATGGTATGTTGAGGTAATCGGATTTCAACCCTTTCTTCAGGGTATGTTATGCTTTTCGGATTTCAACTCTTTCTTCAGGGTATGTTATGGTATTCGGCTTTCAAATCTTTCTTTACAGTATTTAGAGGTATTCAACTTATAGCTCTTCTACACGGCATTCGGGTATCAACTCTTCTCTGCGGTATTTTATGGTATTCGGGTCTCAATTTTTTTATCGTATTTTAAGGTAATCGGATTTCAGTCCTTTCTTTAGGGTATGTTATGGTATTCGGATTTCAACTTTTTCTTTAGGGTATGTTATGGTATTCGGCTTTCAACACTTTTTAACACAATACAAGGGAGAGGAACGTCCAAACACCGCCATCCTAAAACCAAAGATGAAATAAAAAAAACAAAAACATGTTGACACTACGGAGTCTCTGAACTGTTAATAAACCTATTCTGTCTAAGTCAGCTGTCATCCAAAGTCTGGCTGTCCTACATTAAAAGTATGTAGTTCTTCCCACTGACAAGGCCTCAAATAACAGCCATTGTATGTAGCATCACTATATTAATTGTTTGATCAAAGAACTTGATATGACTGACATGAAAAATGCCATTTATGAAGTCAGGGTGTTAATTGAGGAAGAAATCTGCTAAACTCAAGCATCATGACTTTCAACTTTTTGCTTGACGCTAAAATCTGAAGACATATCCATTCCTCATTTGTACTGGATGCTAAAGCTCTATAAACATTATGGCCAGGCACGACTTGAAGAAGGAGAAGAAGAAGAAGAAGTCTTTTATTTGTATCAAGGCCACTGGCCCATATACAATCCATACATTTGAAATAGTGTGGTGCATGAAAAAAGGTAAAGTCAGGTATAAATTGACAGATTTACGTAATCTAAGTAAAATATTATTCAATTAGTAAGGAATGTTAACATTTGAAATATCCGTGCAAGTAGTAGATTCTTTTCTCACTCCATTGTAGATGTCTGATAGTATCATAATGGCTTTTAAAGCTCATGGCATCAAGATCAATATGTGCTTCGTGTATGAGGAGAAGACCCATCTATGGCTAGGAGCAACCGACGCCCTCAATGGCCAGAAGTATAAGTGAGTGATAATAATACGAATCTCCTACCCCATCCTGCATAATTCCATTTGTGCTTTTTCAAAACGTGTTTCCTTTGCAGTTGGACTAGCTTCTAGCCTAACTATTTAAGAACAGACTTCAGTATGTTTGCTTGTGTATTGTAATGCGTTAATCTGCGTGTGCACATCTGGGTTTGTGTTCATACATGAACGCAAAATAATAATATGAATATAATATGCAGTACAAGCCCCACCCACTCTATTATCAGCCACTCATGAAACAGTAGTCTTCTAGTGGGCGTGGCCTATTTTTCAGGTTCATGAATACATAACGCACAAACAATGCTTGGTTAACCAATCAAATGCCATGGAATCACTTCCAATTATATGTATGTGCACATGACGCTTTGCTCTGTGGTTCACTGGCCTTCATTGGTAGCTTCTTAAAGATTACGGGGCGGTCGGGTAGCCTAGTGGTTACATCGTTCGCTTGTCACGCCGAGGACCTATGTTCGATTCCCGACATGGGTACAATGTGTGAAGCCCATGTCTGGTGTCCCCCGCCGTGATAATGCTGGAACATTGCTAAAAGCGTCGAAAACCATACTCACTCACTCTGAAAGATGACAGTTTGCAGGCAACACTTATGGCTGAGATGAGGCTGATGTCATATGTTGACCTTTTTACGTCACTAACTCACACATGATGCTCATCACTGCATGCTACTGGGGCCTCATGCCTATTGAGCGGCCCTGCTTTGGTTGCTGGTGGTCTTTAGTCCGTTCTGCTGGTAATTAATGTTGATAGTATTTAAATACGTTATACATCTAATAATAACACTCAGGTAGAAGGATATAAGCATGACTATTATTCCAGATACATTCTTCCAAAGTTTGACACTTGCTGGACTGACTTCATGGGTTGCCGACTGCGCATCCCCTGCCCTACTCTGCCCTACATCACTGCCGCCTATGGCAAGAACTGGAACACTTCAGTGAAGCATTGGGACTGGAGGGGAAGCGCGGGTAACGTGCAGAAGAACGGGGTCTGACCGAAGGAAGAATGGCAAACTGTGATACAGATCACATACTAGTGGGTCAATATCAGTAAATCAGAGCTACTGTACTGGAGGTCAGCTCATCATTAAAATGGGCAAACGTGTCGGCATGCCTTCATGAATATATCTTACACGTGTACCGTGTCTTCAATTCAGTCTGGAAACACGACAGACCGACGATGTTCACTTATTTAGATATTACACTTCAGTGAAGTAGTGGGACTGGAGGGGAAGCGCGGGTAACGTACAGAAGAACGGGGTCTGGCCAAAGGAAGAATGGAAAATTGTGATACAGAGGTGGTGAGGTGAAATGGGGTTTAACGTCGCGTCCAAGATTATGCACTTATATAGCGACGTGCATGCACGTGTATGTGTGTGTGTGGCTGCCTCTACTAGATACCTACCGCAGTTTAACATGAATATCCCACTCAGACACAGTATACTGCCTCCGAGCAGACCAGTCCTTGTTTAAGCCCCTTAATGCCGAGCGTCAGACAGGGTAACAACAAGTACCATCTTTTAACGTCTTTGGTTTGACGCAGCTGGGGATCGAACCCCGGATCGAACCACGGAGGCTATCTTTGTGATACAGAGGACATACCAGTTGGTCAATCAAAGCTACTGTACTGGAGGTCAGCTCACCATTAAAAAGGGCAAACTAGTCTGCATGCCTTCATAAAAATATCTTACACACGTTCCGTGTCTTCAATTCAATCTGGAAACACGACACATCGACGAAGTTCACTTATTTAGATATAACAAGCCAAGGCAGGAAAATAACAAATGACACATTAACGGAACAGACAAGTATATGAGATAAATAAGTATTCGCTTCCAGACGCCATGCCACAAGGGATATCACAAGCTTATTTGTCATTTTATTTTATTTTATTTGTGTAACATTCATCAATGAGTTTAAGAGATTAACATTGATGGAAATCAGTTACTTTTTGTATATTTGTCCTCAATTTGTGCAAAAAGCGTATGAAATAAATCTGTCTTTATTTCACGCTTGCAGATAAAGTACTGTGACACTTTAAAATGTTGAAACAAATTGCAGACTTTTATCATTTTTGTGACAAAAAATGGAACATTTATTTGTCCATCGGGTTGTAATAAATAAAGTGACACAGAGAGCAGGGGGTGGCGGTTCGATGCCCGCCCTCGTCATACCAGAAGATGTTACTTGTTGTTACCCTGTCTGCCGCTCGGCAATAAAGGAATAAAACAAAGACTGATCTGTTTGGAGTTGGTATACTGTGTCTGGGTATTCATGTTTAAATGCGGCATGGTATTTCAGTGGACTAGCAATACTCTGTACAAGAACAATGACCACACACGCACGCACGCACGCACACAATCATCTTTAACGCAAAAAATACAATTTTACTCCTCTGCATATAATTACATGAACAGGAGTTCGAGATGACACTTAAGACTTGTGTCATCTTGACCTTCTCTTCACGTCGAGCAAATGTTTAGTGAAGCAGAAAACCATAAAAAAAAGAATTCCTGAAGTTTAGAGACATACTCCAACCCCGAAATATACTATATTGTTCCACTCACTAGTAACAGCACTGCCGAGTTCCTATAGAGTTGCCGGAGGGAGGGGGTGGAGGGTGGGGATGGGGGTATGCATTTATTTCCACATGTTAGTTCTGGTGGCCAGTCTCCATGCAGACAATAGTCTCCTCTCCTGCTCTATGTAGACATCAACGACCCTGGTTCGATGAGGCCGTACGGTATCGTCCATGAGGAAGTCCGATCCGATTGCACCAGCATAGGTTCTCACGAACACAACCCTAATGTGGTCCCTGTAGAACGCACCTGTCATCGCTGTAGGACATGGAGACCAGATCTGCTGATCCTACCCAGAAATCATGACTGAGCCACCCCCGAAGCGGCTATGTTCGGCTACGTTGGAGTTCTGGAATCTGCTTGTCTATGCAACACTCGGACACGACGATCTGTGAAGTATGACACTAGCTCGATTCTTCAGTGAAATGTACTGGAACCCAGTCCTGGGCCCACTTGCACAAAGCGATCTTAGCGCTAAGCCTATGTTAAAGTATGGGAGTTACGATCATCTTAGCGCTAAGATCGCTTTGTGCAAGTGGGCCCTGGTCTATCCAACTGACGTAATCTTCAGCACAATCAAAACGTGTCTGCCTACGGGTCATTGGGATTCGAATGCACGCCCTTCGTGATCAGCCTCACGGAGACGACTATGCACTCTCTGAGTAGGAACGTTAAAGTCACATGCGTTACACAGGTCGTTTCTGAGTGTGGTGGCAGTCACGAAGTGATGACGTTTTGCTGCAATCAGGAGAAACCCGTCTTCCCTCTATCTGGTGGGGCGCTGTCAACCACGTGCATGTCGCTGGATGGCTGATCCAAACGTCTGGTATTGATTCCATTCCCTGATTACACTTTGGATGAAGCAAAAGACGTTTGCAACGTGACGTTTGTTGACCAAGTTTCAAGTATGCCAAGTTTCATCTGCTTAAATATTCGGTTATTGAGGGGGCACACGTGCATTCAATTCTTGCTGTCCTCAGTAGCAAGTGTTACTGTGCTCTCTGATATTGATGTGCAACATCTGTCACCATACATCCAAACACACTCATGTTTACAAGCACCTCGTGCATATCGTGTCCATGACCACATGCCTCTGTCCATTCGATTTGAAACTGAGGTGTTACCAATCATTATGTACCAGCATATTCTAATCTTTGTGTATTGGGGGGGTCGGGTAGCCTAGTGGTTAAACCGTTCGCTCCTCACGCCGAAGACACTGGTTGCCGTGATATTGCTGGAATATTGCCTACAGCGGCTTAATACCAAACTAACTTCCTCACTCCCTTTTCGGTCATAGCCCATATCGTCAGATAAACCCGGTTGTCAGCTCCGCCGTTCGTCATATACCCCATTAGTCAGAACCGCCTCCGTGGTCTAGTGGTAGAGCGTCCGCCCGGAGAGCGGAAGGTTCGGGGTTCGATCCCCGGCCGCGTCATACCAAAAGACGTAAAAAGATGGTACTTGTTGTTACCCTGTCTGACGCTCGGCATTAAGGGGCTAAAACAAGGACTGGTCGGCTCGGAGTCAGTATACTGTGTCTGAGTGGGGTATTCATGTTAACTGCGGCATGATATCTCAGTGAGCTAGCACTATAAATCGGCATCAGTCCGGACTAGTACAAGCAGCCACACAAACACACACACGTACATGCACGTCGCTATATAAGTGCAATAATCTTGGACGCGACGTTAAACCCAATTTCACCTCACCTCACCATTAGTCAGATACTCAAGTTGTCAGATACCGCAGTTGCAGGTATCCCAGTTGTTACACAGTGGATAAGAGATGGCTTGTATATGAGTATATGAGATTTACCTTTTGTGGTAAAGGACCAGTCCTAAAAGACTTAGCTTAATCCTGAGGTTGGGATGACAAGACTGCGACAGTATACTGTTCAAAGATCAGTTCATGTATCATCTTGACGGCTCTGACTGTCGTGCATCGGTTGGCCGGCGTCCAGAACGTTTTAGCGGGCGTTACTCAACGTCGTCAATGTGGAGGTGGAAGTGTAATGGTATGGGGTGGCACCACAACTCAAGGGAGAACATACCTCATCATTGTTAATGGCAAGTTAAATGGTACAGGCTACAGGGCAACATTTTCGAGATCATGTTCTATCCTTTGCTGCAGCAGGATAATACCCGCCAACGTGTTGTACTGTTGTAAAGCCGTCCGAATTTCCCCGTCTCCCGCCAGACCCGATATTCATTCTGACGTGAAATAATAAAATGTTTTCCTCGCCGCAGTGTAAAACTATGGTGCGATGTGATAACAAAAATACAAATAAATAATACTACCATTGCACAAAAACCCTGGCGAGCTTGATCTTTCTTCAGCTATGTTTATTAAAAATTCGCTTCCGAAGCAAAGCGACTTGATCAAAGTGATAAATTAATTTGAAGACTTGTAACAAATAACAACTTTAAAATGTCAAGAAATAAGTTACACAATTAGAAAATTAGTTTATGCTCATGTTGCTATTATTTGTTTTACATGTTATTTCGCACGCTCGACCTCTTCCTGATTGAGGCTGGAGATGAAAGAAAACATAAAAAATATGGACGGCCAAACAGACGTTTTAAGGCGACATAAGATTGTTGATTGTTTCTCTAGGCCCCTTCCCTGTAGAACATGGCTGGGATGAGACGCCTACGACAGGCCCAGAACCAGCCGGTAATGCTATTCAGTTTTTCCAATCTTTGGTTGATATTTGGAAGAACATCCCACGGGCTCATGTGGAGTCTCCAATGCGCCGCCGCTGCCTGGCCCGTATCAACGCAAATGGTGGTCACACCTGACACTGACATTGTTGTAAGACATTCCCCAGGGACGGGGTCATGGACGACAACTCATGGCAGAAACAGATATAAACATAGCCCTCTAAAAGTCTAACACCAGCCCACCAAGATACAGATATATTCAATGTATTCATAGATTTGTAAAGTAGCGGAAGTTTCCGGAGAATAGGGTTCCACTGCAACATTATTTCGCAACCTACCACGAATATATCAAAGCATTCGCGGACCTTGTCAACAACGATGTTATATGTAAATGAAGTGTAAGTGATGTACATGAATTATTTACAGCCTGTTACAGAGAGGACACGTATCTTGGATCAGCTGCTGTTGTGCCATCCTCACATACCATCCGGTGCTCCAAACATTACCCTCGTTATCACTTCAGGATGTGGTCATTGAGGTGATTTACCGTACAAGGTAGTGACATAGCACTGGTGTAAAAATATACCTTCATTAGTCATTAGTGTGAAGCTAGGTTGTTAGGTCACTGCTGTTTTATGTGGCGCGGACAGACCACGTGTATGTGATTAAGGAACTTTAATTTAGAAACACTATTTATAATTTACTTCAGTGTGAAAGACTGAGTATTCTGAAGTTGAGAAAAGTGATATTTTCACTGATGTGAAAATAACACTTTGAGGGAACTATTGTCATTCAAGAGTGACCTCCCCTACACAAACTATTGACGTCCGTTTTACGTTAATTCCACATTGACGAGGCAAAATAATTGACAGATGGTCATTTATGAAGTTAAAATCGTTTCATGGCGTTTGTTATTCTTTTGAAAATGTTCCGATACAAACTGTACATTTCTCACTTAACTCGTCAATCAAGACCTTTCGTTTCACAAAACGCCATTTTTCTTATTTGACCAGTGTGTATTCTTTCGCTTGCAACAGCGGTCTCCAAGTTTTCAAGAATATTTTCTGTTAATGTTGATTTTGTATATAGAGATATCTATATGTATGATACAGAATTTTTGTGCTACTAAATATTTTTTGTACCTTTTGTTTATGTTATTTTAAGATTTTGCAAACATGAAACTACCTTTTTAGTCTCAAATACAAGGGGTGGTAACCGTCCTTGTGTGTTAGGTAGGGAGAATTTACGTTTCAAGGTTTCACATTTGTAATGGAATAATAAAAGTTCCGATAGACAACTTCACGAAAAGTATATAATAAAGAGGATATTTCATGTGTGGAGTGAAATGCCATGTTTCTCTCATCTCGTGACGGGTGAAAAGCAGATTTTTCACAAGTGGCTACGTCATTCGTGAGCATATCTCCTCCCCTACCCCGTCACGAGATGAGAGAAACATGGTATTTCACTCGACACATAAAAGATCCTCCATATATTTTTACCGATTAGATGTTGCCTTTTGAAAGAGTGGTGTTAGTTGCGCAGGCGTTTAACATCATTGCGATACTCTTACAATATGTACAATCAATGCAATATCATTGCTTCATTGTGACGAGTACTTCGTAGGTCCAGCAATGTAGATTTTCACTGGAGCAGGATCTGCACATCTTTTCCCGAACACCTTGTGTCGTCACTACTGGATTATTGATAAATAAACACCTGCTCTTGAAAGTCGGAATCGTAAAATCGATTTTTTTTATGAATATGAAAATGGCTTGGTCGCTTTGATTAACATTATGAAAGCTGAAGTCGTAGGTACCAAAGCCAAGATTCAACAGAGTCTTTGGGGCACTCTTGTGAAATCGGGAGTTGCCCTTGATCGTTTTCTGACAGATAATATGAACACTACGTTGACAGTGTGAGGGGCGTTATCCATGCAGTCAACACATAGTAAAACATAATGTGTCCACAGGTTAAATCTCCCAATAGTAATAGTCCGTAGGGCATGCTCAACGTCCTGTAGAATCTGTCTTGTCAGCAAAATACCAATGTTCGGTTCCTTCTTTCAAAGCTGCATGTTCAGAAACAGTTTTGAAATAACCTGGCATATGAAAGTATACCGAGTTTGTTTTTATGTAATTAATTGTAACTGTTGTTAATTTTGACTCATTGTGTATAAATAAATTGGTTCAAGAAAGACTTGGTTAGAAATAAATTTGCAACCACACGTGTTTGAAATGAAGGGCCAGTGCAGTTAATTTAAATATCTAATAAAATCAGCTGAGACGTATAATTTTGTTTGCCCCCCGGTTTATCATGTCTCATGATCAGTCACAATAATCTGGGTGCATGGGTTGCCCTGTCTCCTAAGGCGCCGCGATTCGCTGTGCAGAGTTGCGTTCCTTGGGCACGCCAGAAATCTATGATTGTGGGTTCGAATCCCGGTTCGCCCCGATTATGTTTCTAGATTTGTCAGCACCATACCAGTGTTCCTGGGTTTCACCGAAGTGGTAAACGTCCGAGATCTGCATCACTTCGGGCTTTCCTCCCACATTAAGCTGACACCCGCGATATAACTGGAATACTGTAAAAAGCGACGTTAAACCCAACCCACTCACTCACTCTAATTAATGAAAGGTGATAATATTTGTTTGGTCCTTATGTAGATACTGATCCTCACAACAGAACAAGAGAGGTACACAGTACGACTGTGAAATGTTTGGTCTTAAAAAATGACTTCATGTTGGCTTTGAATAATATTTACTGAGGCAGTTTTCCAGAATTTCACGCAAATGTACACGCATTTCCAAGGGTACATGTAAGTACTTGTGTACAGTACTTCAGTACAGTACCGTACCAAGATGGCGGCACTTCCGGTCACGTGACAGTGCATGATGGGTCCATCGTGCGCATCCATGATGGCGGCACCTCCGTTTCCGGTGGCGCACGCATCCAAGATGGCGTCGCATCCGTTTCCAGTGGCCTGCGCACCTCCAAGAGGGCGTCGCATCCGTTTTTTCCGGTGGCGTACGCCTCCAAGAGGGCGTTGCATCCGTTTCCGGGGAGGAGGGGAAAACCCGGAGAAGCGCACGTAAAAGGTGAACAGGATCGACATTGAAAGAAGGGCGTCAAAAATCTTTTGTTGTTGTTGTTGTTCTAAACATAGAAAAGGTGGTGGTGATGGTGAAGGGAGGGTGGTGGTTACACAACTACTGTCAATACTTCACAGATCGTCGTGTCCGAGTGTGGCGTAGACAAGTAGATTTCAGGACTCCAACGTAGCCGAACATGGCTGCTCTGGGGGTGGCTCGATCATAATTACTTGGTGGGATTAGCAGATCTGGTGTCTATGTCCTACAGTGGGGCACGATGACAGGTGTGTTCTACAGGGATCACATTGGGGATGTGTACGTTAGACCGTATACTGGTGCAATCGGACCGGACTTGATCCTCATGGACGATAACACACGACCTCATCGTGCCAGGGTCGTTGATGTCTACATAGAGCAGGAGACCATTGTCCGCATGGAGTGGACAGTCTGGCCATCAGACCTTAGCCCTGTCTAACACATGTGGAACTAAATGCATACGGTCATGTAATAAAGAAATAATCACTTATATTATCCACAAGAAAACGCCATGTCCTTCTTTCGAACATTTAAGTTTGAATTAAATTATGAGTGAGTGAGGTTTTTCACTGCTTTTGTCAATATTCAAGTCATATCGTGGCAAGGGGCACCAAGAACTGTTTTATTCATGTTGGTAGCTGTGAATTTCTATAGAACAATGTGATGACGCGGTTGGCCCCGTCGTCTAAGGCGCCGCAATTCTCTTTGCAGAGTTGCGTCCCTTGTGCACGCCAGAAACCTATGATTGTGGGTTCGTGTCACGGTTCGCCCCAACTACTCTTAGGTTAATCAGCACCATACCCTTGCTCACTGCATCACTTCAGGTTTTCCTCCCACATCAAGCTGACACGCCTTGACATAACAGGAATACCGTTTAAAGTGGCATCAAATCCAAGCCACTCACTCACTCAGTCATAAAGGATTGCTATTATTTCCCTGTATGAGTTCCTAGTTAAGTAAAGTCAACTATTTTTACCCTTGTTTTCGAGTGAGTGAATTGGTTTGCCTTCGTGTCATCGCATCGTGCCTTCGTACTCTCACCCTCATTAGGTTACGCAGGATGGAGGATTAGGATAGAACAAAATCACTCGATAATACGAAGATACGAAATGACAGCTATCAGCCACCCACCCGTGAAGATGCGTGTTAGAATAGGTCTTCAGCTTGTCGTATAAAGACGACTAGGTTTGTTGTGAGAGGATTGACAGGTTCGGGCGGTCAGGCTCGCTCACTTGGCCGATGCATGTCATCGTATCCCAATTGCGTGGATCGATGTTCATGATATCAATCACTGAATTGTCTGTCGCGATTCGACGATTATTGCTGAACGTAATCATCCACCATGTATAAATGAGGAAGGACCATACCGATAAACCCAACCTTCATGTGAATGTTTATGCTTGTAGGTAGTTTCAATGCATCATTTACACAATCATAACCTTCCGCAATGGATATCGTGCGAATGCAGTAAACATGTGTTTCTTTTTTTATTAGAACCAGATGGACCAAATAAATATCAGGGTTTTTTTTCATCAACATGAGAAAAGTCTGCGATTTGTTTCAACATTTTAAAGTGTCACAGTACTTTATCTGCAAGCATGAAATATAGCCAAAAACAGATTTGTTTCATACGCTTCCCGCACAAATTAACAATTATGAAACAAGTAACTGATTTTCAGCAATTTTAATCTCTTAAACTCATTAATGAATATTAAAAAAATAAAATGACAAATAAGCTTGTGATATCCCTTGCGGCCTCCATCGCCAGGCGGGAGTACTACTGTGCGGCGTCAGGAAACGAATACTTATTCATCTCATGTACTTGTCTGTTCCGAACCTGTGTCATTTGTTATTTTCCTGCCTTGGCGTGTAATATCTAAATAGTCAACATCGTCGGTCTGTCGTGTTTCCGGATTGAATTGAAGACACGGTATTCGTGTAAGATATATTCATGAAGGCATGCCGACACGTTTGCCCATTTTAATGATGAGCTGACCTCCAGTACAGTAGCTCTGATTTACTGATATTGACCCACTAGTATGTGATCTGTATCACAGTTTGCCATTCTTTCTTTGGCCAGACCCCGTTCTTCTGCACGTTACTGCTGCTTCCCTTCCAGTCCCACTGCTTCACTGAAGTGTTCCAGTTCTTGCCGTAGGCGGCAGTGATGTAGGGCAGAGTAGGACAGGGGATGCGCAGTCGGCAACCCATGAAGTCAGTCCAGCAAGTGTCAAACTTTGGAAAAATGTATCTGGAATAATAGTCATGCTTATATCCTTCTACCCAAGTGTTATTATTAGAAGTAAAACGTATCTAAATACTATCAACATTAATTACCAGCAGAACGGACTAAAGACCACTAGCAACCAAAGCAGGGCCGCCCAATAGGCATGAGGCCCCAGTAGCATGCAGTGATGAGCATCATGTGTGAGTTAGTGAGGTAAAAAGGTCAACATGACACCAGCCTCATCTCAGCCATAATTTTGGCCTGCAAACTGTAATCTTTCAGAGTGTGTGAGTATGGTTTTACGCCGCTTTTAGCAATATTCCAGCAATATCACGGCGGGGGACACCAGAAATTGGCTTCACACATTGTACCCATGTCGGGAATCAAACATAGGTCTTCGGCATGACAAGCGAACGCTTTTACCACTAGGCTACCCGACCGCCCCCGTAATCTTTAAGAAGCTACAAATGAAGGCCAGTGAACCACAGAGCAAAGCGTCATGTACACATACATATAATTGGAAGTGATTCCATGGCATTTGATTGGTTAACCAAGAATTGTTTTTGCTTTATGTATTCATAAACCTGAAAAATAGGCCACGCCCACTAGAAGACTACTGTTTCACGAGTGGCTGATAATAGAGTGGGTGGGGCTTGTGCTGCATATCATATTTATATTATTATTTTGCGTTCATGTATGAACACAAACCCAGATGTGCACAAGCAGATTAACACAGTACAATACACAGTACACAAGCAAAACATACTGAAGTCAGTTTTTAAATAGTTAGGCTAGAAGCTAGGAAACACGTTTTGAAAAAAGCACAGATTGGATTATGAAGGATTTGGTAGGAGATTCGTATTTTTAACACTCACTTATACTTCTGGCCACTGAAGGCGTCGGTTGATCCTAGCCATAGATATGTCTTCTCTTCATAAACGAAGTATACATCGATGTGAATGTGATGAGCTTTAAAAGCCATTTGGAAACTATCAGATATCTACAATGGAGTGAGAAAAGAATCTACTACTTGCAAGGATATTTTAAATACTAACATTCCTTACCAATTGAAGGGTATTTTACTTATACTTACGAAAATCTGTAAATTTGTACCTGATTTTACCTTTTGTCAAGCACCACACTATTTCAAATGTACAAATGAGGAATGGGTATCTCTTCAGATTTTAGCGTCAAGCAAAAAGTTGAAAGTAATGATGCTTGAGTTTGGCAGATTTCTTCCTCAGTTAACAACCTGACTTCATGAATGGCATTTTTCTTGTCACTCGTATCAAGTTCTTTGATCAAACAATTAATATAGTGATGCTACATACAATGGCTGTTATTTGAGACCTTGTCAGTGGGAAGAACTACACACATTTAATGTAGGACAGCCAGACTTTGGATGACAGCTGGCTTAGACAGAATAGGTTTATTAACAGTTCAGAGATTTCGTAGTATCAACATGTTTTATTTTGTTTATTTCTACTGTAATTTTTAGGAAGGCTCCGCCCCCATGTATTGTGTTGTGAACTTTTCTTGCAATTTGAACTGCGTTTACATTGAAAACATGTATACCATAAAATACAGAAAACAAAGCGTTGAAACCCAAATACCATAAAATACAGCAAAGAAAGTGTTGAAACTCGAATACCATAAAATACTGTAAAGAAAGAGTTAAAACCCGAATATCATTTAATACCCAAAAGAAAGAGTTGAAACCTGAATACCATAAAATACCGCAAAGAAAGAGTTGAAACCTGAATACCATAAAATACCGCAAAGGAAGAGTTGAAACCCAAATACCATAAAATACCACAAAGAAAGAGTTGAAACCTGAATACCATAAAATACGGCAAAGAAAGAGTTGAAACCCGTATAACATAAAATACCTCAAAGAAGAAATGAAATCCGAATACCATAAAATACCGCAGAGAAGAGTTGAAATCCGAATACTATAAAATACCTTAAAGGAGAGTTGAGACCCAAATACCATAAATATACCATAAAGAAGAGTTGAAATCCAAATTCCATAAAATACCGTAAAGAAGAGTTGAGACACAAATACCATAAAATACCATAAAGAAGAGTTGAAACCCAGATACCTATACATACGAAAGAATTATAATACCCCGTACCGTAAAGAAGATCTAAATTCTGAATACTTTCATAAAGATGAGTTAAAACCCAAATACTGTAAAGAAGAGCTATAAGTTGAATACCTTAAAATGCAATAAAGAAATGGAATTCCAAAATAAAATATCATAAACAAGAAATGAAACACATATACCGTAAAATACCGTAAAGAAGACTTAAAAACTCAAATATTGTAAAGAAGAGTTATAAATCGAACACCATAAAGTAGCGTAAAGAAAGAGTTGAAACGCAAATACCAAAAAACAGAAACAAATTCCTTTCCATATACAATAGAATTGTATAATCGATTATACAATCCCGACTATATCACGAGCATGTGTTTATGAATCACTATGAAACAGTAATGATACCAGGTATTCCCGAAATGGTCAGCGTATCCTGCCCCACCCGTGGCACCCGTCACAATCACATGCAAAGGCACCGTAAGAAAGAGTTGAACCCCGAATATAGTAAAATACTGTGAAAAAGAGTTAAAACCCGATTGCCATAAAATAAGGCAAAGAACGAGTTGAAACCCTAATACCATAAAATACAGTAAAGAACAGTTAAAACCCGAATTCCATAAAGAAGAGTTAAAAAAAAAGAACATACAGGCTCACCTTCCCCTTGACATGCAGGAGTTGAAACCCAACTTTCAAAAACGCCGGCAGGATGCCTGCACTGTAGCGCTGAATGGGAATCTCTATGTCTATATCACCGGTATAGGGAATGAAACCACACTGTCGATACCAACCTGATAAACACATTGTTTGAGAATAAAGTTTGGCACAATGTCAACGTCCGGTTCACTGTCAATCTCTTATGCATATCAGAAGTCCAGTAAGATACAATTTATTATATTAGATTGGTGCTGTTTCAACTGAGTAGCTTTTAGGAAAGGAAAAACATAAAGCTGTGTATTAGAAATTAAGTTTAAAACTCATTATTTGTATGTTTCGTATAAGAGGAGCCTGGTCACATCTTGATTATATATACTGATGGAAATGACTAAGGGAACACTTATTTTCAGAGTAAATGAGTAAATGATATGCTATCGTGGGTTCCCAGGCTTGTCTACCAAATACACATTGGCAACAAGGCACACAAATACATCTCAACATTTGATTCTGACTTGTTCTGAATTTGTATGCGCGCTATTTCAAATGTACTGAAAGTAAAGCTTATTCCCTATATTTGTCATTGTTCCCTTATTCGTTTCCATCAGTATATAAGAAATAAACAGCCGATAAAAGGAAAGTATGCATAGTTATATAGTTGTTGTTATTGTTTGTTGTTTTAGCACTATTCCAGCTATATGACGGCGGTCTGTAAATAATCGAGTCTGGACCAGAAAAAAACTTGAAATTTATTTGGTCCATCTGTTTCTAAAACATAAAGTAACACATGTTTCCTGCATTCGCACGATATCGATAAGGTAATGATTGTGTAAATGATGCATTGAAAGTGCCTACAAGCATAATCATTCGCATGAAGGTTGGCCTTTCTGGGTATGGCCCTTCCTCTTTTATACATGATGGATGATTACGTTCAGCAATATTCCAGCTACACGACGACGTTCTGTAAATAATCGAATCAGGACCAAACAATCCAGTGATTGATATCATATCATCGATCCACGTAATGTTAGATTGTGAATAGGGTAAAAAAAACTTGGGTAAAGCAGGCTGAAAACGTTTGTACAACATCTTTTGACTGTAAAAAGGTCTGAGGCGCCGCGATTCACCCTATGATTGTGGGTTCGAATCCCGGTTCGCCCCGATTATGTTTCTAGGTTTGTCAGCACCGAAGAGGTAAACGTCTGAGACCTGCATCACGTTGTGCTTCCTCCCACATTAAGCTGACACGCCGTAATATAACTGGAATACTGTTAAAAGAGGCATTAAACACAACTCACTCAGTTACTTACTCCCTATATCAGAAGATAACCACCGGCGATAATGTTTCAAAATTACAATGTCAGACCCACACTGCTCGAATAATACAGGGCCTTCTTAACATAAATAATGTACCCTAGTGACGCTGGTTGTCATGAGACCTCTCACCGATAGAATATATTTGGGATCATCTTGGTAGACAGACAAGACAAGGTCCACAGTTGGAACGTGCGTTATTGCCGGAGTGCGATCGAATTTCCAATGACGCCATCGGGCGGCTTACATTATCCATAAAGTTTCGTGCCAAGTGCCCCGTTCCACAAAGTGATCTTAGCGCTAAGACTGCCGTAAGTCTATATTAAAGTATGGGAGCTCCGATCGCTTTGTGGAACTGTCTGACCACTGGAGAATGTCATACAAGATATTGATACTTTTATCGAGTTCCTATGGAAGCATCCAGAAGCTTTCTTATTTGACTTTCATCTGTAAAGCTGTATATTGTGGTGAAAGTGACTAGACCCCAGTGTTTGATTTGCTTGCTTGCTTGCTTGCACACACACACACACATACACACACACACACACACACACACACACACACACACACACATGATTATCTAAAGAAACGACGGGACCCTTAACGGTCGTTGGTGACGTAACATAATGCCATACAGGTGCTCTCACCAAAACACGTGCCAAAACTGAGCCAGAAAGGAACGCCAAGAGGATCCAGAGCCCTCTTCGCTTGGTACAGGACTTCTGCCCCATGTGATGTTATTCCACTTCTTTTTGGAGGGTTTTTACTGAGATATGTCTGCGCCCCTTGATAGTCACACTCAATGAACTTGGACCTCGGCATCTGGACCAGGAACTCCCCTACTGGGTGCGGGAGGTAGAGCCATATGCCGTCCACCGTCGTCAGTCGGACATCGAATCTAGTTATGATTTAAATATATTTTATTCACAAGGAAAACGATTGGGCACAAGTTTTCACAACTTCGATGGCCCTCTCCCAAAATATACTCAACAACAAAAGTTCCTGTGACACCAATATTTTAGTGTATTTTTCAAACAAGTTAAGTTTGGTTTTCAATATTGTAGTACATGTATGGAATCAAGTCACAAAAACGCAACTGCTACAGAAAAGAATGCATTCCATGCAAAAGTTGACTTTTATGCAAGCCCCATGCATTTCACTACCAAAGAATGGGAATAAAAACATGTGCGTTAACGGGATTCCATATGCATTGTTTAGCATCGTGCTGACAACCACTCGGAAAAACAACAAAATTACGCAATTATTCAACATTACGCAATGCCACGCCTGCCCGGCTCGCATCCCTGATCTCTCACCATTCGAGCACATGTGGGATGAGGTGGATCGGTGCCTTCGACGTCAACCACGTGTTCCACAGACACTCCAGGAACTTCGAAACATGCTCCAGCAGATATGGACAGATATCACACAGGACTTTGTGTGACGCCTGGTCCATTCCATGGGAAGAGGTGTGTTGCTTGCATCGCAACCAGAGGTGGACACACACGCTATTGATTTGTAAATTCACATTTTGGCATGTTCATGTTTTTTTTATGAAAACACACCTTTTCTGAAGTCAGTATGGAACATTCAACCATTTTAACACTTACAGGAGTCTTTTATCTGTTGCAAACCGAACTTGTTTCAGATTTGGTAAAAAACAGAACTTTTCATTAAATCTTATTCAATGTCACAGGAACTTTTGTTGTTCAGTTTAGTTACATGATAAGGTTTTCTATAACAAAACAATTTTAATATGACGAAAAGACAGTGTATATACAGCAAGAAGCAGAAGGGAACATAGTTCCTGTCCTAGCTGATGAAGGAGTAAGCATATACTCCGAAACGTTGTGTTCCTCAATATCAGAAGTTGACATCCATATATTCTTGATATTCATGTGTATCACTTCTAAATGCCAGTATGGGGCTTTGATTCTGTCTCTCCATTGGAGGACAATAAATATCAAATGTTTCAGGGCATTATTTTTAAGAAATATTCAACGACAAATAAATCGCAAATGCCAAACATTATAAAGATAAATGTTAGTACATGTGTTGTTTACAAATCAGTCAAATAGCCAAAAAGTGCAACGTCTTCCCCTTCATGTCGAGCAATATTCCCGCAGCAACATAAACCTTCCCCTCGGGTGAAATACGTTTAAAATGAATGAGTTGCTGGTAGATATTTGTTCTTTATAAACTGGGGAGCTGAAGGAACTACAAAACCCAGTTAATTTCATCATATGTTTGATTTTCAAAGGAAAATATCGTTATTGATATCATGTAACACATTTAACTATACTTTGGCTTAATCAGCACTCGAAGAATACTTCTACATGCTTTTATTTATTAACATATAATTTCCTGTGTAATTGACTATATTATAGCCTCTTCTCCATTATTTGACAATGTTGCAGACTTTGGTGTAGAATCTCGCGCAGATTCAGTTCACCTTCCAGTTACTATGACATTAAGAGTTCCTGAAACACACCAACCCTCAAAAGAAAGGAATGATCAGGCTACTAAATCTTCTAAGTTTGTCTGGGATAATGACAAATCACAAAATTTTAGAATCAACTCTTTGCTGACCAAGTTCAAGTTTTACTTGATAAATCAGTAAATACAGCATTGTCCAATATTGATGTAAGTATTAATTACTTAGTGGATGCCTTGAAATTAGCGGGCTCAGACATGCAAAAAAAGGTTAGAAACCCAAAGCTAAATCAATTGTGTAAATGGTATGATGCAGAATGTGAGGGTCTTAAAAAAAGAAGATGTAGGGCACTCAATAAATTCAGGAGATGTAAAGATAAGGACTCATTTAGAGAATATAATAACATAAGAAACAAATATATAGCTGTGTGCAAAGAAAAGAAACAAGAATATTTTCATGATAAGCAACAATCCTTAGAAAATAACATTCATGACCCTAAACTATTTTGGTCAGAACTGAAAAGTCTAAGCAAACATCAAAAGGCAAATAATATCAACATTAGGGATTGGTACATCTACTTTAAAGAATTATTTACTTTCACAGATATTGATCAGAGCCCTGAAAATCAGTTCCAGGAGTCACAAGATAATACTCAGACTCAAACAGATACTCAGTTTGCAAATGATATATACCCTTTTCATCAACAATCAAAGGACTGCAGTGTCAAATTAATGAACTTGAACGTTACTGCAATAAATGGAAGCTAACAGTAAACATGAGTAAAGCAAAAGTTTTGGTATTTAAGAATGGAGGTCATTCAGCAAGTAAAGAATATTGGTCCTTTAAAGGACAAAAAATAGAAACTACAGGATTTTATAAATATCTTGGTGTTTACTTCAGTAGAAACTTGTCATGGCATAAACATTTGTATCAAGCTGCCTTACAAGCAAGAAAGGCCTTTGTAAGTATCCATAAGAGTTTGAAAGATTTAGAAACCATTTCTCATAAATCATTCTTTAAAATATTTGATATAAAGATACTCCTCATTTTGTTGTATGGGCCAGAAGTCTCGGGTTTACAGCACTTTGATGCCATACAAAAGATTCATTTATATGTTTGCAAAAAGTATCTAGGTGTTAAAATAAACACTTCCAGCTTGGTGGTGTATGGAGAATGTGGAAGATTCCCTCTCTATGTATATTCAAATATAAAAGTTATTAAATACTGGCTGAGACTTATTGACATGCCCTCATGTAGATTGCCAAAAAAAGTGTTATAATATGATGATAGTTTATGATAATAATGGGAAAAGAAACTGGGTTACAGGTGTTAGAGAATTACTTTTCAGTTGTGGCTTTGGTGATATTTGGCAAAACCAAAATGTGTATTCCAAATCAATGTTTATACTTTCATTAACCCAGAGATTAAAGGATATTTATTTACAATCTTGGACTGCATCATTGACTCTAACAAACAAGTGCTCTTATTACAAAATGTTCAAATCAGAAATAATTATGGAAGATTATTTATCAAAAGTTAATGTTAAAAAATTTCGAACGGCTCTTTCACGTTTTAGATGTTCTTCTCACGACCTTTTAATAGAAACAGGGCGCTATGCAAACATTCCTCGTGAAGGAAGAATCTGTAATCTATGTAGTTTAAACTCAGTAGAAGATGAATTTCATTTCTTACTTGTATGTCCAGTGTATTTACACCTTAGAGAAAAATACCTGCAAGCTTATTATTACAGGTACCCTAATATTATTAAATTTGTTACACTGCTGTCAAACACAAAAAGAAGTAGCTTACAAAATGTTTCCATGTACATATATCATGCCTCTTTTTACCGACAGAATCTTATGAAAGAATAATCTTAGCTGCTTGGTATTAGGAAACTATAGTGTATATACATTAAGTACACTTTTATAGATATTTGCCATATGAATAAACTACAAACAAAAGAGTTAGAAATGGTATTTAACTATTAGGCTGTCATATGATATTGTTGGATGTGATATTACAAATGGTTTATTATAGTTATATGTATATGAAATGATATGATGTGACATGACATGATGTGATATGATATGATAAGTGTTGTGGTGTGATATGATACATGAGGGGATGTGATGCAATATGTTATGTGTATGATAGAAATTGGGTAAAAACTGTTTCTTTAATTGTACATATTATATGGCTTGCGGTCTTCCAGTGTTGAATAAATATTGATTGATTGATATGATATAAATTGGCATGGAATGACATGGAATTATATGGTATGATATGATAAGATATGATGGGACAAGCTATGAAATTGCTAATGTGTTGTGTGATATGACATGTTGAAATGTGATATACTATAGGTGTGATATATGGTACGATGGTATGTATGGTATGTTATGATGTGATAATGGTATATGAAATAATACTATATAGTATGATCTTATAATAATGATACAATGTGATATGATGTTATAGAATATGTTGTATGATGTAACAAGTTGCGGTATGTTAAAATAGAAATTATGAAATTACAGTGTATGGTATTGTACTGTATGTGTGAAATTATGTGACTGTGTTGAGATGGGATGTGGAATGACGTGAGGTGTTTTGTTGAGATATGTACATACATTGTATAAAATTGTATATTCTACAAATTGTACTATAGGCCTGTGGCCTCTTCAGTACTTGAAATAAAAGATTGAACATATAATTTCATTTGAAACATTTGATCAATAAAAAGAAGCTGCACGATACACAAGTGCTGATGGGTATCTTACACATACAGTCTTTTCGGCGCTTCACGCTTCTCTCCCATTAAGCTGACACGCCGTGACATCGTTCAAAGCGGCGTTAAACCCAACTCACACACTCACTCAAAATGTAATACTTGATTTTGAAATGTGTTTGTAGCACGAGTCATACTATAAATACAACACATGAGTTGACCGATGCAATGTGCCCAGGTGGTAAAAGACACCTGTCGTGTACCTGTCATATGCTCCTGCGCTGTTTCCAAACGTCGTGTTGAATCCGTGAAAGATCTGACTGTTCGAGGTAGTTGAGGGTTCAAGCGAACTGTGCCACCAGTAGTTGTTTTCCCGTTCGTAGAATACCACCAGATGCAGAGGAAGGCTTCCCGACTGGCGGATGAGGTAATGTGTAGGAACACTGGGGACAGTGATCCACTCCAAGGACAACAGGCGGGGATCAGGGGCGGTCACTTCATTCAGTACAATACCAAGGTCAGGAGAGATTCCTGCGACCAAAAATATATCTTCAGCCTAAAATGTGTAGCTTGATAATCAATACACACATGTAATTGCTTCATAAAATAGAATGTTCGCAGTGATACAACCTTGACCACAGTTTATATAGTGTTGAAGCTGTACCTGTAACATGAGCAACCACAATGCTAAAGAATCCTGACTTTCAGAAATATTGAAACGCTGTTATCAGTTTCCAACGATGTGAATTCCAGGTGATAAGCGACTGGAGGCTCCACTATTTTATAAGGTAGGACATTATTCATCATCCTATTTATTTAAATACTAATGTTCAAGCTGTTGCTATCTGCCTTGCACGCTGTGTTTACTTTGTGCTCATTGTATATCCCCCCTGTCATCTGCTCTTCGACACTCTGATCTTCAGAATCTATATGATCAGCCCTGCATGATCATGGGACATTTAAATGGGCATAACGCTCTATTGGGTTTGGTTTGGTTTGGTTTGATTTGTTGTTTAACGCCGCACTCAGCAATATTCCAGCTATATGACGGCGGTCTGTATATAATCGAGTCTTGAGCCGACAATCCAGTGATTCACATCATGAACATCGATCCCAGCAATTGGAATAGATGACATGCATCAGCCTGACCACTCGATCCCGTTTGTCTCCTTTTACGACAAGCAAAGTGGCCTTTTACAGCAAGCATGGGTTGCTGAAGACCTATTCTACCCCGGATCTTCATGGGCCAGGATGGTTTGATGAAGACCTGTTGTATCCCGGATCTTCACAGATCCCCTCTATTTGGAGCAATAAGGGCAAAGCCATTGAAGATTTGGTCTGTGCCTGATGACCTTTGAGGAAGAGATCACTTCCCTATTGTCCTCAAAACTGTAAAACCAGATGATAACACCCTTCATCATGGTGGAATTTTACAAAGGGGAATTTGTCCGTGTACGAAATAGCATGTGACAAAAAAGTAAAACCTGACAATTTCAGTAACGTATCAGATCCCATACAGTTGTTTTTGGCTGAACTGAATGAAATTGCTGACCTTACAATTCCTAAGTCCTCTGCAAATCCTTATATTCGTAAACCATGGTTTAATAATGAATGCAAACAAGCAAAAACTAAGATGAAGTTAAGATTACTACTGGTGCCAAAGCACGACGTGCATATAACCACAATAAGCGGCATTCTTGCAGGAACTATGTCTCCAAATTAATTTTACGCACAACTGCGTACAAGGTGTGGAACAAGGTTGAAAAATATAAGGCAAAGGTTATAAAAATCATCTGTACACCATATTAAAGAAGGTGATAAATTAACAACTGATAAATCTGACAATGCAAATAAACTTACGTCCCTGAGTTCGAGAGATATCAGAAAAAGCAGGAAAATATAAAAGTTAATTTTGATTCAAACGGAGAAGATTGCAGTGAAGTATGTTCATTATATGAGCTACAAATAGAAGTACAAAACTGATCATTTCGTACGATTAGAACCCTTTGTTAAAATGCTGTAGTAAATAAACAAGTAGTATCAATATAAATTTTCTTTGATCTTGCAAAACTATGCTCTACTACCTGGAAGCATGGCAGTTTAAAGGATTTTATATTTTTGTGGTCATTTACCTCATCTTATGTCACAGTTTTTACAGATAGGCAATTACAAGTCCGAGAGGGTTTAACCTTGTCCGGCCATTATTATTATGTTTTTTAGATTGTTTAATATTCACATGTTTAGTCTTTCAAAGGTTTTAACTGATTCAGTAGATGGATCACTGTTCGTGGATGATCTTAATATTTCTTGTCAGGGTAAAAATATGCATACAATAGAGAGGCAGTTACAAATCTGTCTAAAAATTCACAAGTGGTTTCTTGAGAACAGATTTTCGAAATAAAAAAAAACTAATTGTATACATTTCTGCAGAAAATGTAAGTCGGATAAGGACCCGGAACTATTTTTGAATGGCACCAATATCAAAGTTGTAAAGGAGGCCAAGTTATTGGGACTTTGACAGCCATTTAACTTCCTTATATTAAATACCTCAAAGCCAATGCCTAAAGGAGATTTGTTGAAAGAAGTTTCTAATTCAGAGTGGGTAGGGGATCAGACAACCCTCTTACATAAGGAAGTGACTAAATTGATGTCAACGTCTTTATCATTTTCCTCATAATAAAGAGGTTGACATCCATATATTCTCTTCCTTATGTGTATAAATTCTAAATGCCTTTCTAAGACCTAACCCTCTTACGCTTGTACAGGTCACTGATTCGTTCAGAACTTGATTACGGCGCCATCGCCTATGGTGGAGCATGTAAACGTAATTTACAAAAAAACTAGATACTCTTCATCATCAAGGCCTCAGGCTTTGCCTTGGGGCCTTTAGAACTTCTCCCATTCATAGGAAGCGGAGGAACTACCCATTGACCAACGCCGTCTGAAATTACCCTTACAATACAACACTAAATTATGTTCAAAACAGGCATATCCAGCTTTTGATTGCGTTTATTAATCCTCTTTACGAAGATATTTACAACAAGAAATCATCTCTTATCCGACTACTCGGAATCAGAAAAAAAGGCCATTTCATTTGCACATATTGACCTTCAAGATATAGCCCTCATTCACGGTCAAGCATGTCCTGCTTGACTGTACTGATTTTTTTCCATCACAAGGGATACATATTTCACTATAAAACGGCCAAGAACCTTTCTAGTAATGTTAATTCTCATGTATATTGTGCTTTTTAAGAGAAATAGAACTGATGCGGTATTCATTAAAGAACTTAAGTCTTGAAAAAAACTAAGGGTTTTTAACTTTTCTGACTTAAGTTTTAAGATTTGACTTAAGTCATATTCATGAACCGACTTAGGCTTAAGTTTTACCAATTTCTGACTTAAATCTTAAGACTGGGTAGGGGTAGGCTTAACTACAAGGTGTTGACTTAAGTCAGTAAACAAAATGGCTGCCGTACCGCTAGGTCGTCGTTCGTTTCATCGAACAAGACAAAGTCTTGTTGAATACAACGATGAGGAGTTAATACGGCGATACCGTTTAGATGGAAATGGCATTAGGTACGTATATAATTTAATAGCAGCTGACGTGGAGCCTGCAACTAACCGAAACCACGCACTTGACGAGATACAAAAGACGGTGATCACATTAAAAGGTACTTTGCAACGGGAAAGTTTCAGTTGTGTAATGCAGATGATCAAGGTGTCACCCAGCCCACTATTTCCAGAGTTGTAAATCAATGCATCGCCAGTTTGTCATCTGACAGGATTTTGAAACAGTTTGTCCGCTTCCCCCTGCAACTCGGGGACATTAGGCGTCAACAAACCAACTTTTATCACATTGCGAACTTTCCCAGGAGTTGGGGGGGTGATCGATGGAACCCACGTACTAATCCAGGCTCCAACAGAAAATGAAAATGAATATGTAAACAGACATCATTATCACACTATAAATACGCAGATAGCTTTTGACAGCGACGACGTCATTGATGTTGCTGTCCGTTGCCCGGGATCGACACACGATTCACGTATGTTGATGAACAGCGGGCTCTACCAACTATTCGAGCGCAATGTTGTCCCCATCGGATGTCACCGTTTCGGTGACAGTGGTTATCCCTTCAAGAAGGCCCGTAAAGATCCAGGGTAGAATACTTGCCATAAAAGGTGACTATGCTTGTCGTAAAAGGCGACTGACGGGATCGGATGGTCAGGCTCGCTGACTTTGTTGATGCATGTCATCGATCCCAATTGCGTGGATCGATGCTCATGATATTAATCACTGGATTGTCTGGTCCAGACTCGATTATTTACAGACTGCCGTCATATAGCTGGAATATTGCTGAGTGCGGCGTTAAACAACAAACCCTGCAAGAAGTGGCTACTTACCCCTTTCCTAAGACCATTGCCGGGATCACAAACAAACTACAACAGGTATGTAAAGTTTCGTGTTACGTTGCCGATCGTATTTAACAACTTAGAGTGATGTCCCTTGTATTTACCTCGATTACGCATTTGCCCATCTTTCTTTCTTAGAGCACAAACGCAATATTTGGTCTGGATTATCGAAGCAATTACAAAAACATTCGTAATAAAATACGGAATATTATTCACACCATAACCGTATGATTTATTTTAATATCTATTATTATGTCTATGTTAGTTCTTCTAAATGTACAAGTAATCATGTGCTGTTTTGGTAAACATGCTGAATATTTGTGGTACTAAGAAATTATTTTTTTTAAACATTACCAGTTTGAATTTCCAAAATAATCTAAAGTGTAAATTATTGTTTTCACATGATCAAAATTATTTCTTCAACAAGTGACAGTTATCAATAAAAAGATAAATATATATTTCTTAAACCCTGTTGAAGATTAATGTTACAGGTTACACTCTGATATGTTATGTTATTTTCAGGTCACACAAAAGAACCAGGAGCAGAGTAGAAAGGGCCATCGGTCTCCTGTTCTCCACGGGGAAATCAGGTTAAAACCTGAGAAGGCTTGTAAGGTAAATATTATGATCAACAAATGTTAATTTGTGTGCACTATTTATTTGCCACACAAATAAGTTCAACAGAACAAAAATGTAACAAAGCTTAATGACAATAAATATATAAAATACCAATTCCTAAAGAGGAAAGCAATGATTGAAAAAAGCAACAAGAGTTTATTGAGTTACATAATAATTTCAAACATGGTTGTTTGAATTTATGTTAACAAATGCGACCCGTGAAGATTCCGGGTTAAAATAGGTCTTCAGCAACCCTACTTGCTGTAAAAGGCGACTATGCTTGTCGAGAATATGAAAAGAACAATGCAGTGGCTCATCATCTAAGTTTGTACATGTTTTGTATCTAAATCAAGTGAATATATATATATATACAGTTATGTCTTTAAGGCAATAAGAGTGCAGTTGTAGTTTGGTAATGACTAGGAGCAGATAGGGGAAATTCATAAATATTTGAAGTATAGAATTGTTAAGGTGCATGTGGAGATGATCAGGAAATGATGGGGTTGTATGAACTTATTCGTTATTTACAGTAATATTTGTATGTTCAACTGAGGCCAGGTAGAAGCCTAAATGTTCAGCGTAATGATGTTAATTTATCATTAATGATTTCATATTTTAGGTGATAATAGCATGTCCTGTCCTACACAACATATGCAAGGACAGACATATCCCAGTTCCACCCACTGATGGGCATGATGGACTTGGCAGGCTTGATTGGCAGAATGGAGCTCAACCAGTGACTGCTCAACCAGTAGCTGCACTCAGATACCAGGAGCACTTTGCCAATACTAACTTTCCATGAAAGAATATTTTATTTTAATTTTCAACATTTCCTCATAATAAATCGAATTTGTATCAGCAGTACATTCTTTGCAGAGTATCTTTTGTTTTTAATCATCTTAATTATCCCTCGCCCTCTTAAATATGCAATATTCTAAATGCAATGTACTATTTCTAAAAAATGTTCCACAATCGTCTTTCTACCAGAATCTGTTGTATCATAACATTGGGCTTAGTATGTATTGTGACATTTAATATTCAAATATATAAATAATTGTTTAATCCCATAACAACATGTATGATACTTTTAACTAATTCATTTTCATGATTTTCAATTTAAGGTATTCCTTTTTCAAAGTGAGGCATTCAATTTCAAGCTTTTATTTTTTGCTTCAACAGAGTTTCCACGGTTGGTGAAGTGAGGGACCCTGTGGCGTCTGGCTCCTTGGAATACATGTTGGCTCCTTTTGGTTGAGAATGTGGATCTGACATGGCGGTGTCATAAACCTCACTGCAACAAAAAATATTTAAGTTTTAATTGTAATTTTCACATAAATGTTCTTTTCAATTTCAACAAGCCTGTTGTTTTGTGTTATTATAATGAGAACATTTACATTTATAATCATATCACAATTGTTTAAATAGCAATTGACTTAATTTGTGCACAATTGAGGTGTTGATATTATAAAAAAAATATATACACTTATACTAAGTTTTCAAATAATAATAAGATGCACAGCAAACGGTTTTATAAGTTATTCATGGTGTAACATTTATACCAAATTTCATATGATTATAGAACAGCAAGTTATACATATAAGGATCCAGGGAAAATGCAAATACAGAATATTAGTAGTTTCAGTTATAGCTTTTTAGATAGATGCTAGCCTAGCTAAGGTAACATGAATCCATCTCCCAGACATACTACTCAGCAAGACAAAAGTTACGTATACATAGTTTCATTATTTCCTCCACCAGGCTCCCTCTCCAACCCCACCCCACAATAAATTGCAAGTCCCTTAATCATGCATTTATAGTAGCTTGATTGGCGTACTATTATATCTCGGATAAGTTAAATTAGTAGATGTACACTGCTAAAATATAACTTTATAAAACTCGTGTCTGGTGTAAATACTACATTTGTGTACAACGACTGCCTGAGTGACAGACAACGACAAGTGTCACTGTACCTGCCACGCCTCTTGACGCCTCGCCGATGTCACGCCCGGACCAAACTTTCCTTCCAACACATGTACATTTGCTTTCACTAGTTCCGTCAACAGTAAAACCTCCTCTTTCGTCCAGTTAGGCTTCCTCTTCTTCATATCTGTCTCTGACATGACGTTGGCAATGTGGACAAAGTTTCGCTGTGTGTGTCGTCTGCCGTAAATAGCAGCCGGGAAATCTCACCGAAAAAGACGTTCACACCTTTGTTTTTTAAAGAGTTCCACCGGAAGTTTAAACATAGCTGGGATTCCCGCTGGTGATCACGCGGGCACGTACTACGAAACTGACTTAGTTTTTCTTTTGAGACTTAGCTTAGTTTCGGACTTAGCATCATTATGAATATCAACTTAAGTCTCAGACTTAGCTAAGTCAGATTTCAAAAACTTAAGTTTAGACTTAAGAAAAATCTTATTTTTTTATGAATACCGCCCCAGATTCATAAATTTTGATGTACAAAGTGTGTAATTTTATTAATTGGAGCTGCTAAATAGTAACTTAGATTGTTAGTGTCCCCCTGAGTGGGTATATAAGTTTCACGTCATTCAAAGTATTTTTATGCATGCCATGCTTATAAAAGTAGTATATTTGTCATTTTACATTGATGGCTAAACTGCATACATCACCAGCAGCTGAAGGTATAAATCCTACTGTGGCACCGAGCAGGACGAGGAAGTTTCTTAAGTCCCCACGGTCATTAGTATGGTGGCCTGACTTTGGTTGCTGGCGATCTATAACCCTTTTTTATTTTGTGTTGTTGAACAATAACTTAACATCACTTGACGACATGATAGCCAATTACCTTCTTGGCTTGAACCATTTTGGATGAGCTACGAAGGCTCTGGTGTCCAATTTGACAATTTACATGGGCAGGTAATATTGATGGAGAAAAATGTCTTTGCCCTGAGTTAATTGTGCAGTGTGTTATGGTTTTAACATACCCCTTTGTCCCAGTCTGCTCCGAACACCCCCAGTGAGATGACATCTCCAGCCGAGCACAGGATACAGGGAGGTTCCGACTCTTTGGCAGACAATAGATGCTGCAGTACGGATGGTTCGATGACAAATATAGGAATACCATGATGTAAGCACTTGCTGGCGAATGTGTTGAGTAGTTCCTGTTTTAATAGATTGATGAAACTTAATCATAGAGTAAGAAAAAACGACGTTACAAACTTTGTCTCTGTATGTCAACTTGTTGAAAACTAAAGCAATAGAATTATTGACTTTCTTCTTTACTTTAATAGTGTAGTATGGTCATCTTGAAGGCTTTTTTTCTTTTGTTTGTTTTTTGTTTGCTTTTATTACCATGGATACTAACCTCACTTTTACAACAAACCATCCATGTGCACATGGTCAAGGATACTAAATAATATCCTTCATAAGACTTTCAATTTTAATGTTAACAAGAACTATCTCAATTTAGCATTCTTAGTTGATCTTATCATATGATTTGGAAATGAAACATTTCACATTTAAGTTAAAAAAGTCAAACACATTATCTGATGATCCATATATGTACATAAAAGTTTCTAAAGACCATCCTCACAGACTCCACAGATGGGGCTATCTACACAACTAATTTGGAATAACCATTTTCTGCAAAGTACAATATTATCAAAATTCGTGAACGCCAATTCTTTCATCTTGTTTTGCACAGGTAACTTACACATATCAGCAAACATAACCTTAAAATTAGGAGTGTTATGAATTGTATATGGCAAAGTAACTTTACTGTTATTCAAAACCTGATAAAACATTGTTGATCTAATTTCTTTTTATCGTTTCCCCTCAATTTCTGCCAGTTTATCAAGATCTCAGTCAGGTCTTCTTAGTCTATGGATATAACATATCACAACCAACTGCTCTTTGGATAGATCTTATTGTAGAACTTGCAGTTCATGTTTACTCATTACATTACCACCATCGTAATATATATTCCTGACGAAAACAACACCCGCTTTAACCCAGCTTTCATTATAAAAAGTTTTTCCATTCACAATAACCAAATTATCATTCCATAAAATATATATTATCTTTGTAAACAGTATTCTTTCATGAATTCAACAAATATTCATGAAATGATGGAACCAATACCTGAAGTGTAATCACCCTACTCGATTAAAAGGCAAATGAAGAATAATTTTCAAACAACCTTTTGTTGAAAAAGATCTTGGAATCCATGCAAGACATAGGGATTTACACATATTATCAAATTGAAATGCTGATGCTTCTCCATTATCACTCGTCTTTACTAAAGTAGTTATTTTACTCTTTTCTCGTTTATAATTTCAAATAAACTTAGGTGAATCAGCATAAATTTCCTTTCTTATTGAGTATAGTACTTGCATCCTACTACTTCGATACATTAATCAAGAGCAGCCTTTTCCTTTAGAAAGTAAAGTCCTCGATATATTGTTAGATTTCTAAATTTGTGGTCTTAGATTTTCTGCAGCCAAGATATTATTATTTCGAAACAGTTACATACTGAGACACTTAACTCCATTATATACTACTTCCACTAATACATGTTCCTTGTGGGAAATTCTGAATTAGCATGGTACTACTTTTCAGGGGATCGATTTTGAAACCAGTTACCTTTTGAGTTTGATTTTCCACTGATTTGATATATCTAAGAGTAAAGTTGGTATCGTCAGCAAAATAGACCCTTTTATTTCTTTATTACCTATACAAATTCCTCCTATAGCATTACTGTTCGATAATTTTATATTGAAGGCTTCTAATCATGTAATAAAAATATATGGGCTTAAGGGACATCCTTGTCTAACTCCTACAAATGAAAGAATCCATTGTGTAGATCTTCCTTTATTAATAACACAACCTCCTGGGGAATTATAACAAATAGAAAACCAAATTACACATCTTCGGTCCAAAATTGAACTTTTCAAAACATTTTTCCCTAAAATCAAAAGCCTTTTGAAAATCTGAAGACATAATAATACCTTCATCAGAATCATCATACATTTCCAAAAGATCTGAGAAACATCTAATATTCTCCCTAATATATCTGCCTTTAATAAACCCAATTTGAGAGGAGCAACTGGCAAGAGAGACTATGTTCTCTTTCTTGTTTCTCTCTATTTGTAACAGCTTTGCAATTATTTTATAATATACATTTAACAATGTAATTGCTCTCTTGCTTTCAATCATTGACGTGTCTTTTCCGTGTTTATCTAAAAGTGTAATAATTCCTCTTTTTGAGATATTGTTAACTTACATGTTTGGAAGAAATGGTTGACATTATTCAAGAATGGCTTTTAGAGATTTCCACAAAATATTGAGAAAGCTCTACAGACACGCCATGACATCCTGGGGTCTTGTTACTTTTAATGTTACACAATGAATGTCTTAAATCATTTTCTGTGAGATTTCATTTTGCACCTGTAAGTTTCAAATTCAGTTTCTGTTGTGAATATTGATATTTATAGAATATATGAAGTCCGTGGAGCATTTCAATTTCATCAACTTTTGAGTTTAAATTTGTGTTATCTTTCCTATATTATTTTTACTCTTTTCACCTTCCTCAAATCAATTACTTCTCGTTCTAATAAAAGAACCTTTTGCCTTTTAATAAATATATCTTCCAATTCATTTTATGCTTTCACATATAAATATTGCTGCTGTAGTGTTTCATCTTTACTTCACACCAGTGCGGTGTCAAGAACTGACAGTTGTTTAATCACTTCTCTTCCCTTCCATTGTCTAGCTTGTATTTTCTCTTCAGAATAAGTCATTGAAATTGGCATTATTTTATACATTATCCATTCCCAATCAGGAACAAGGAGAATAACTCTGTTTCCACTATATCCTGTTTACCCAAACCAAGGTTGTTCTAACTTCAAAAAGTGCTAAATTATTAAATTTTAATAATCGGTCTCTGCCTCGTTTTTTTGTTAAGACATTGGAAGAGTTGATTAAATCCGAGCTGATTCTCCAGAACCTCATTTTCTTGTCTGGTTAATCGAGTTTTTATTGCTGCAAGTTTTTCTTCAGTAGAGTTGACGCCTCTTCGAGGCGGACCTGTGTTCTGATTTCAGTTATGGCATTATTCGTTGTACTCGTGGGACATCAATTTTCTGTTTTTCTGTATCTCCAGGACCCTTGTTTTCAGTGTAATATTATTGTCAGAGCTAGTGTCTGGGTCATGCTTGTCCTCGTCCGCCATGTTGGTTAAATCTATCTTTCTCTTTTATAGTTACAGGGGGATTACCAGGGGGATCACGTAGTTTGTGTCTGTGCTCCCCCATTATTTGGCTTAGTTTTGAACTTATTTTACCGGCCCGTGGCGCGCCCTGTTTTCAGACAATCTACGGGTCTTATGCCATCTTGAAAGCTGGTTACCAGTGTCAACGTTATAAGGGTGTTGCTGCTCACACAGTCTCGCACTTACATTTAATCAATCTAATGTGAGATAGAAACTATATACTGTTCAGGGACATGAATATTGCTGAAATTACTTAATCGTATTGACCTGTACTCGCCAGTTGTACCATTATTTTTTATTATTTTTGAAGCAGCCTTTATCAACACAGTTAAGAAAACGATGTCTTCATTCCAATATTTTGAGAAACTGTTTGCCTGATGTCTTAATCCTTCTGGTGGCGCTGGGTAACACAGGCGACAATCAAGTGATTGACGTCCATGAGCATCGGTCTACGCAATTGGGATACGATGACAGGCATCAACCTAAGTGCTTGTTTCTTTGAGACTCTTGACACAGTTGAGTAATTTCTGCACAGCACACTGTTGTAACATCGTGAGAATATGTGACCCCATTCGATGTATGAGTAAACGTTTGTAATAATGAACTTAATTTAATATTTGTGTTGGGGTGATCAACCCATTCGTCAATAGCGTTCGCTAAACAATGCATATATAATTATATAAGCCCTTTATGTCGAAACACTATCAGTGAGCAGCGTTACCTAGCTAAGTGTAAGGCTAACTTAAACAAGTGTCAAACTATTTTTAAAAAGCACCAAAGCCCTATTAATTTGAGCTGAATATCATATACTGAACCGCAAAAAAACCCGTCACCCCAAGAAACATTGAATGAAAAGTTGTCATTTAAATATCTGGGTTATGTCAAAGCCTCTAAAGGTTAACATGGAAAAATGAAATTTGATGATAAAAAACAAAGCAGATGACAATACAACCGATCGCCCAAATGCATCACGGCAACAGCCATGGTAACCCGACACACGTGAGTTCCGTGCAAATTGAAATGCACATGCATTTGCCCAGCAACGGTACCAGACCACCAACACTACAGATGACCGACCACGTAGTGGAAGACCTAGGGTCACTACCCGATGTCATTATCGTCAGATTGTGCGACAGCATCTTCAAGACCGCTTTGTTACTGCTGCGGAAACTGTTCGGCAGACCATGGGGACACACAAGCGACACATTAGTGCGTCAACGATTGACGAGCAGATGGAACTGGTCTTGCACAGAGGGTCGGCCCTGTGGTCTTCCAGAACATCGCTCCAGGGAGAGGCAATGGTGTCACAGTAACTCGGTTCATTCATCAAGTCTTGAGACGACACGACATACCAGCATGATAACGCCCGTGCGCACACTGCGAGAGTAACAAGAGTCTTCCTCCAGCAGATAGTAACGGAACCGTGCATTGGCATGCCCTCAGTCCCCGTTAAAACCAGTTGAGCACCTGTGGGACGATATTCAAAGACGGCTGAATGACATCCGACCAAGGCCGACACCTGCAGCTGAACTGCGTCAGGCGTTCCTCAAAGTGGGGGCTCAAGTGAATATAGGCCTTCATCAACCACCTCATCCATTCCATGTATCGAAGTTACACAGCAGTTATTCATGCACATGGCGGACACACGAGATACTGACTTGTGATGCCATTTTCTCAGAGACTGGTGTTGTGTTTCACTTTAAGAATATTTGACACTTTAATTTCAACCTTGATGATCAGCTTTGCCAAGTTTCATCAAGTGAGAAGATCCTGGCTGTAAATTGTCTTTGTAATTTATCCTATTGATCTCAGACGTCAGTATAATATGAATGTATTGTTATTATTTCATTTTAATGTTAACGCGATTCACAACAACTGTGACAAATACTGGACATTCTGGAGTGCTTATGTATTTAACGCTGTTGCCACATATTTGAGCCATTGTGTTGCCTTTTGTGATTGTAACGCTAATCCTGTCTATTCAGAATAAGTTGTGTATTGTTCATTGATCTTGTGGTTTTTTTTTTACTGATTTGACAATGTAGTTCTATACGTACCAATTTCTGCCTGTCACCTTGGGAATCACCACGCAACGGCAACCGAGGGCTCGTCCGGGATCTGAACTCAATTTGCTGAAAAGAAAACATTTTCAGTTGGAAATTTGTCAGTGTTCAGTGCATCTTCATATCATTGGAAGGGGTTATTGTGGAGAGTGTAACTACAACATGGAGATAAACCTTGAGACATTTTTTAAGTCTCCAAGTGAGGACCAAATCAGGTTAGCTACAGCCAAGACTAGAGGTCAGTGGGATATGAATGTACATATATTATTATTTCATTGTTATTTTAACACAGCTTTATGTAAAAAGCTCGGAGTGGCAGCTTCTGAAATTGTATGATATTAAGCTTTTGCAAGTTTGCCATGCAGTGGTCAAAGGCGAGTGCAGTTGATCATTTCCATTCAATACACCAAAGACTCGTACACAGATGTTGGTAGATTCTCTCAAGTGCTTGCTTGTATGGATATTGTGATCCACAGAATGATCTCGGGGCACACTCCTTGTTTACTGCATTAATGATTTTGACAATGACCAGTGGTGCCACGTCTATAACCAATTATCATTAATTTTCCATCATAAGCAGATATTATAGTTTGACTGCCGATGCTACAAACAGGACAAAATGGTCTCAAGGTGTTGTTATCAAAAACTGTTGCTCTAAATTATGATTATATTATTTTCGTTACCACCGATACATGAAAACAGAAACAAAATTGTGAATATTTCATGTGTCTATTGACACAATAACTAGTTGTACAAACACACTTGTAAATAACGAACCATGTATTGTCTTACAATTGCAGTTCCATGCATAAATAACATATACGAAATATTTAGATCGTATGTTCATTTGGAAAATCTAACTTTGAAGAACGGAAGATCCGGGGTTCGATGCCCGGCAGAATCATACCAAAAGACATTGAAAGATGGTGCTTGTTGTTACCCTGTCTGGCGCTCGACACTAAAGGGCTAAAACCGGGACCCGTCAGGTCGGATTCAGTATATTGTGTCAGAGTATTCATGTTAAACTACGGCATTGTATCTCAGGATGCTAGCATCATTTCGGACGAGTACAAGCAGCCACACACGCAAATGTTGCATGCACGTTGCTATATATAAAGTGCAATAAACTCAAATTCATCTCACATCACCTAAGAAACAGACGACGAATGGGAGTTGTTAATCATATAATATAACACTTGAGGGAGAAAAAACCATGGGTTAGTTCCCAGCCAGCTCAAAATATCATTTTTCAGCTCAAATGCAGTCAGCTGTCACGCAGGTGTTCATTGGCTGAACAAGGGGGGCTAATAGTTTATAAAAAACAAAAAAAAACAAATGGCACATTAAAGGTCAGGAAGTCCATGGGAGGCAGCATCCAGATAACACTTGGTATATTCTTGTACAGTATGTAACTGGAATCACTTCTTTTAACTAGCACGCTTCTTCGTGTTGCTTATGAAGGCCCTAATGTCTACTTTTGACCGGTCTGCGTGATGGTTGTGGAGATACTTATACTTATCTAGTATATCTGGATCGTTTCCCATAATGGTTCTGATATACACTTACTTACTTACTTACTTACTTACTTACTTACTAGTTTATTTTGTGGGTTTAGTATTGCTTCTAGAGTGAGAGCCTTGTTTAGATTGAGGGTGGTTTGTAATGCGGTTCGATGTGTTAGGTAATGTGTGCAGTGGATGAGTGCGTGTTCTTGGGTTTCTAGTTGTTTGCAGTGTGGGCAGTTACCTGTAGTGTGTGGTTTTTTTTAGGTGGTTATTTTATTTAGGTTGATGTGTCCTGTTTGGAGTTAAGTGATTACTCTGTCGATTTTTTTTGATGGATGGAGAATTTTTGGTTTGCTTAGTGGTTTGCTGAGTACTTTTCTGATTTGGCTATTTGAGTTTAGATATAGGTTATGCCATTTTATGTGATTTTTTGCTTGTTTACGCTTTTAATTTCTGATTTTGAGATGGGTAAGTTTAAGCTTATTTCTGGGATTTTGAGGGAAAGTTTGGATGCCTTATCGGCGTTTTCATTACCGTATATTCCTACGTGGGCGGGTATCCACAAGAAGGTTATTTGTTTGCCTGCCTTGTGAGGTCGTTGGAGCTTTTAAGTATTTGATTTATTAATTAAGGTCGGTTTTTGGTATTTTTGTTTTGGAGGGCTTGCAGTCCACTTAAGGAGTCGGTAAGTATTAGGATTTTTTTTGTGGTTTTTGGATTCTTGATTATGGAGGGCTGAGGCCATGCCCATTAGTTCTGCCGTGAATATTGATTGGTTGTTTGGGAGTCGGAAGGATTGTGTGGTTTACTGTGGATTGATGTGTTTACTTTACCTTCATGTAGATATACCTAGTCACTTTAAGTAAGTTGATACTAACCACAACACAACTTGGTCATGTGCTCTAATAACAACACAAAATTCGATTGGTAATCAAAACTTTTCTCGGTGACAGGTGTTCACTCAAAATTCAAGTGTCAGGTGCACTAATAACAACACAATACTCGATTTGTAATCAAAACCTTTCTCGGTGACACGTGTTTACTCAAATTGCAACTGTCAAATGCTGTCTTCAGCTTCTAAACTTTAAAACTGATCTAGCGTTCATCCGCCAGGAACTGACTATAATCCAATAGCCCTAATCCCCTCAATCCTCCTGAATTTCAGTTTTGAGCTAACTGCGAAGACCCAGCCCTGATTAGTTTATTGTCCCTGCAGTGTTTTATTGTAAGATACACACGACCACGAGTCGTTTATTTCTTATATGAGATGTCAACATAATGTAAGCCTCTCCAAGGATGTTGATCAAATGCACAAGCTATAAAAAATATTTACCCTAATTTTAAAGGACGACTCCCTGAATAGAATCAACAGGAGGGTTAAGTTTGGTATTTCCCGCATATTTTCACAATCCTCGCGTCGATTTTCTGTACCATTTCTCCAAATACCGATTCTCGTATATCTTCCTCGTTTACGTGCGTCTATGGGGAACAACTCATGAGACATTTCCTTCTCAAAACTAACGTCGTCCAATTTACGACGTCATCAATTTTCGAGCGCATGTTTGAATCTCCAAAGATGATGTCGTGATAGAACAATTTTATCGGGAAATAAACCACACTTTGATCTTGATTGTTCATTTTGTTTGATCGCGTATGTGTACATGAAGCACAAGACGTTAAAATGGCCGACTCATGACGGTAGAGATCCCCGACGTTGTTTGTGGACCTATGGCGGTAACATTTATCAGTCATCGTTGATCAATGGATCCATCTTTGAAAGGGGAGTATAATGATCTGTCACATAGATTAAAGAATTGATTTTCACTTTGTGTGAGTTCATTGGAATATGAATATTCATAGAGAGATGGTCCATCTATGGAAATCGGAACTTGCGACGACGTTAATACAATGGCTCTCACCCTGAGTTGGTTTAAACATATTTTTATTTCAAAAGAAATCTGGATCGGTAAACAAGCAAATCTTGCTTATGTAAATACCTCTCCAGGTAATAACTTTACAACAGCTGGTTATATATAAGATTATATGTAAGATAGTGCTAAACATAAACATACTAAATGCACAAATGAAATATATGAAGCCAATACAAGTGGTGTCTGTGAAATAAGATAATGCAGTTTTCCATTACTACATGCACAAAATTAAGCTACTTGAATCTTTTGCTTTTGACAATGAAATCGTGAACTGATTTAAGAATACTCTGAGTTCAATATTACACAACGTTTCTGAATCTGTTCGTGCAATGGAATTCCTAGGGGTTCGTAACTGAATGTTATAGTTTTGGTCTTTTCGGGATTGAAACCTAGCTACTTGCCATTTTCGGGCACAGTTTGAGATTTTTGCCAAATCATTGATATAATTTGCTGCAGAGATTTGATCATCAATGATGACATATATAGATGTATCTTCCTTGTTTATGCGCGTAGCCCACCTACATCTATGGGGAACAACTCATTTCAAGAGTTTTCCCTCTAAAAAATAACGTCGTCTAATTTACGACGTCATCATTTTTTGAGCGCATGTTTAAACCTCCAAAAATGATGTCGTGACAGAACAATGTGTTATTGTGAATAAACCACTCTTCGATCTTGATTGCTCTTTGTGATTTATCGCGTATGTGTACATGAAGTGCAAGACGTTAAAATGGCCGACACGTGACGTTGTTTGTGGACCTATGGCTGTAACATTTTACAGTCATCGTTGATGAATTGGACCATCTTGGAAAGGGGAATGTGTAAGTAGTGTGTCAGTATTTAAGTCATTTACCGCTGTCTCTTGAAAAACGTATTAACGCCAATTGTGTCGTCAATATACGTATTAACTTCAATTTCGCTTTCACGTGACCCACCTCTCACCCAATGCAAAAGCCGGATATCGAGTAAACTTCACATTAAAAAACTAAATATCCGTACATAGCAAAAGTCATGAGTTATTAGGGTTTATTTTGTGAAGTATTGAAAGAAAGTGTTCACTCTCCATGTGCTCTTGAGATTAGGAACAAATACATGTTTTTGATAATAATAAAAAGCATTACAAGGTCGTATGTCTTACCTGTATGTGATGCTTTCTAGACGTGCAGTAAAAACAGACACAGCCAAGGAACAGCACAGTAATGATGATGCATGATTTACGATTCTGGTAGCATTCGCTGAACCAACGCATTCTTAAATTTCCAAAACGCACCCTTCAGACAAAAAGTTCTTCTAATAATGTAATGTTGAATGGGTATATGACTCCAATAGAGCTGTTCGGTTCTTCGTGTTTGATGAAAGCCACACAGACTGGATGAAGAAATCAGCAGTCGTGTAAACTTACAACGTCAGTTGCAGAGAATAATCAGACTCGCGTATCTCTAACCCTAAACGGAAATTAAATCAATGATACGGGGTACAGCTGTTGCAGATAGTACGATATATTAGTTGAAACAAATTGTTGTCTATCCAGAGGCGACTGCTGTTGCTCTATATATTAGTAGATAACATTTAATAACTACCCATCCAAAAATCCACATTTGATGACGTCACAAGTGCACCTAGTAACCTCACGTGACTGATGACGTCACATAACCTTGACCTTGGGGGTGGGGGGTGGGGGTGGGGTGTTGTCAATGTCATTGCCTCATTAATATGCAGAATAACTCATTAATATGCAAATGTATGCATGACATCACAGGTCGATTAGGTTAATAAAGGGTCAACTGACCAGATGCAATCATGCAATTAATGACTTGACCATTCGTTAACCGTACAACACGGGATAGTAATGAATGTTCCTATATGGACATGTTACTACGACCGGGGTTGGGTTGGGTCTTGACTCACGCGGAATGGAATGTCATTGTGAGACCATTTTGGCGCGAGAACATGTGGTGAACATTTGAACCTTTTGCTTTGAAGACATTTCTCTGTGTACATTCGGTGGCCGGTTATGTGTGGTAATATTTAAAAGCCCAGGAACAGGTGCATGTAGAAAGATCTCCCGATATTCAATTACATTCATTAAGGGTCAACTGACCGGATGCAATTAATTACTTGACCATTCGTTAAACGTAGAACAACACGTGTCTAAAAACAAGATGGCGGACGTTGCCATGAACGCTCACGGGCTGTCACGTGTCCTCGGTTTGAATCTCGCGCCTGACCTACAAGTCAGTTCTATGAGGCCCCATTCCACATCTCAGGCTAAGTTGATCCATAAGTGCAATAACTCATTCATTGTGAAATATAATCATGACGTCACAGGTCAGAAAGAGTAATGAGAGGTCTGTTGTTCCAATGCAAGAAGGAAATGTGTTAATGAGTCCTTCATTAAGTGAGAACAAAGCGTAGTAATGAGTGTCCCTATATGGAAGTGGCTACTACGAGGTTCAAATGTGATTCACGGGGAAAGGAATGTCATTGTTAGACATATTCCATTGATGCATGTATTTCGTGTAGTTATGACTGTCACATGTGGCAAAGAGGGGTGTGAGTTGAATTTCCATAGAAACCACATGTCCAGTTCTTAACTCTTCTAGTGTTACCTCTTATAAGTTCCTTGTAACATTCAGTTGCCATGACAACTAAATAAAAAAATAAGGGTTAACAGTCTTGACTCCAAGAGGTCAGCTCTGAGAAATATAGAGTCGGTATCGCGAAACCCGTGTGTTGAAGACTGCAAAGTATGCCAGTCTGATCTGAGACGTTTTAATACTGTAAAATTACATTCTTTTTCTAAAAGATGTTTGGAGTTCAAAATGTCGATTCAGTTTCCTTTTTTCAATGGAAAAATACTCGTTTAACCCATACCCAGAATCATTTTCATGAGAAAAAATAGAGTGAAATAACGTAGTTTAGTGGATAACTTCTGAGAGATAAGATTACTTGAGCATCCATTAACAAAGAACAATAATTTACTTTTTATGAAATGTAACAAAGTGATTTCTGATACAGACTATACTTTGGTGTGCGAGCGGCGCACAACTTTTGGGTACATGCTATGGCATTGCGATTCCTGGCTGTAGATGTTATAGTCTGTTTCTGCATGATGTATGATGTGTATGAAAAAAAACCTTGATTGAGTTTATTATGTTATCATGAGTCCAACGAATTCTCATTTAGGAAAAAAAAAAGTACATGTTCAAATTCAATGTTCCCTTTGTTCAAGGATGTGTGCACCACAAATGGCGTCCCATTGAAGAACCATCATAATTAAGAGACATAGTGATGTAGTTACCTTTACCTATGTGCTCTTTAATATAGTCAGACATGATCGATCAATGTATTCTTATATTGTCTTTTTTTTTATCTCTTTTTACAAAACAGTTACGATTAATCTTAAGGTTTTAAAAAGGTGATCTTAGCATAGTGTTAGTTAACCATTGTCATGATACATTTCTATGACTCGAGATAAAGTTAGAATATTCTGAATTTAGCATGATTAGTTTTTTAAAACCTTAAGATTAATCGTTTGGTGTATTGTGTCCTCTGTCAGTGGTCAGGAAGATAACCCGATGATCAATTCAACGCAAGCTTCACCAAGTACATATTCGCTGGGGAGTCACGTGATCACCTTCTTTACAGCGCTCAATGGGCATAGTAATATTTCCATATTTAGTTAGTGTACTATGTACACAGTTGTCGACGCATCTAACAGTAGATCACATTGCTTATATTGTTACAAGTGAGGTTTATTTTACAACACTCCGAATGAGTTCGTATATGCTATACACATAACACCTTGTTTTGTCCGTGTTCTATGAGGCACCATTCCACATCTCAGGCTACGTTGATCCATAAGTGCAATAACTCATTCATTGTGAAATATAATCATGACGTCACAGGTCAGAAAGAGTAATGAGGATAACTTCTAAGAGATAAGATTACTTGAGCATTCATTAACAAAGAACAATGGATAGTAATGAATATCCTTATATGGAAACTTAGGTCACCAATCCCTCATTAATATGCAAGATAACTCATTAATATGTAAATGTATAAGTGATGTATCAGGTGAATTAGATGAATACAGGGTCAACTGACCAGATGCAATTTACTTACATTAACAAAGAACAATGGATAGTAATGAATATCCTCATATGGAAACTTGACATCGCACGCGAAATGGAATGTTATTGCGACTGAATTTTGCCGCCTTTTTGCCCCCTCTCTACATGCTCATTCGGGGGGCTGCGTCTGCTGAGATTATCAGCCCAGGAATAAGAGTGTGATTTATGTCAATATGTGTTATAAAACTCAACGGTCGTGTTGACGTCACAGGTCAGAAAGAGTAATGAGAGGTCTGTTGTTCCAATGCAAGAAGGAAATGTGTTAATGAGTCCTTCATTAAGTGAGAACAAAGCATAGTAATGAGTGTCCCTATATGGAAGTGGCTACTACGAGGTTCAAATGTGATTCACGGGGAAAGGAATGTCATTGTTAGACATATTCCATTGATTTTGTGTAGTTATGACTGTCACATGTGGCAAAGAGGGGTGTGAGTTGAATTTCCATAGAAACCACATGCCCAGTTCTTAACTCTTCTAGTGTTACCTCTTATAAGTTCCTTTTAACATTCAGTTGTCATGACAACTAAATAAAAAAATAAGGGTTAACAGTCTTGACTCCAAGAGGTCAGCTCTGAGAAATATAGAGTCGGTATCGCGAAACCCGTGTGTTGAAGACTGCAAAGTATGCCAGTCTGATCTGAGACGTTTTAATACTGTAAAATTACATTCTTTTTCTAAAAGATGTTTGGAGTTCAAAATGTCGATTCAGTTTCCTTTTTTCAATGGAAAAATACTCGTTTAACCCATACCCAGAATCATTTTCATGAGAAAAAATAGAGTGAAATAACGTAGTTTAGTAAATAACTTCTAAGAGATAAGATTACTTGAGCATTCATTAACAAAGAACAATGGATAGTAATGAATATCCTTATATGGAAACTTAGGTCACCAATCCCTCATTAATATGCAAGATAACTCATTAATGTGTAAATGTATAAGTGATGTATCAGGTGAATTAGATGAATACAGGGTCAACTGACCAGATGCAATTTACTTACATTAACAAAGAACAATGGATAGTAAAGAATATCCTCATATGGAAACTTGTCATCGTACGCGAAATGGAATGTTATTGCGACTGAATTTTGCCGCCTTTTTGCACCTTTTCTCCATGCTCATTCGGGGGGGCTGCGTCTGCTGAGATTATCAGCCCAGGAATAAGAGTGTGATCTATGTCAATATGTGTTATAAAACTCAAGGGTCGTGTTGAGTGACTGACATTTTCACTCTAACCTTGCTGACAGATAAGACGTCCGTTTTCAAAATGAAGAGAGTTTCAGAGGATATATTTGGACCTACAGTCATTTTCACAAAGCATAGCAAGACCAAGTCGAGAAAAACATGTCGGAGAAAATCAATGGCATCAAAGGGGTCACCGAAGAGACTGGTTGCATCTAAGAAGAAAAAGATGACAACCAAGAAAGCGAAAATGACTATACTGAAAATGCAACCCCTGTCGAAAGTAAAGGCTGCATAAACACCCTCCTCCTCCTCCTCTTCCTCCTCTAGATAAACACCCTCCTCCTCCTCCTCCTCCTCTGGATAAACACCCTTCTTCTCCTCCTCCTCCTCCTCTGGATAAACACCCTCCTCCTCCTCCTCCTCCTCTGGATAAACACCCTCCTCCTCCTCTGGATAAACACCCTCCTCCTCCTCCTCTGGATAAACACCCTCCTCCTCCTCCTCCTCTGGATAAACACCCTCCTCCTCCTCCTCCTCCTCTGGATAAACACCCTCCTCCTCCTCCTCCTCCTCCTCCTCTGGATAAACACCCTCCTCCTCCTCCTCCTCCTCCTCTGGATAAACACCCTCCTCCTCCTCCTCCTCCGCCTCTGGATAAACATCCTCCTCCTCCTCCTCCTCCTCCTCCTCCTCTGGATAAACACCCTCCTCCTCCTCCTCCTCCTCCTCTGGATAAACACCCTCCTCCTCCTCCTCCTCCTCTGGATAAACACCCTCCTCCTCCTCCTCCTCCTCCTCCTCTGGATAAACACCCTCCTCCTCCTCCTCCTCCTCTGGATAAACACCCTCCTCCTCCTCCTCCTCCTTTGGATAAACACCCTCCTCCTCCTCCCCCTCCTCTGGATAAACACCCTCCTCCTCCTCCTCCTCTGGATAAACACGCTCCTCCTCCTCCTCTGGATAAACACCCTCCTCCTCCTCCTCCTCCTCCTCCTCTGGATAAACACCCTCCTCCTCCTCCTCCTCCTCCTCCTCCCCTGGATAAACACCCTCCTCCTCCTCCTCCTCCTCTGGATAAACACCCTCCTCCTCCTCCTCCTCTGGATAAACACCCTCCTCCTCCTCCTCCTCTGGATAAACACCCTCCTCCTCCTCCTCCTCTGGATAAACACCCTCCTCCTCCTCCTCCTCCTCCTCTGGATAAACACCCTCCTCCTCCTCCTCCTCTTCCTCTGGATAAACACCCTCCTCCTCCTCCTCCTCCTCCTTTGGATAAACACCCTCCTCCTCCTCCTCCTCCTCCTCCTCCTCCTCATCTGGATAAACACCCTCCTCCTCCTCCTCCTCTGGATAAACACCCTCCTCCTCCTCCTCCTCTTCCTCTGGATAAACATCCTCCTCCTCCTCCTCCTCCTCCTCCTCCTTTGGATAAACACCACCCTCCTCCTCCTCCTCTGGATAAACACCCTCCTCCTCCTCCTCCTCCTCCTCCTCCTCCTCCTCCTCTGGATAAACACCCTCCTCCTCCTCTGGATAAACACCCTCCTCCTCCTCCTCCTCCTCCTTTGGTGTTTATCCAAAAGAGGAGGAGGAGGAGGGTGTTTATCCAGAGGAGGAGGAGGAGGAGGGTGGTGTTTATCCAAAGGAGGAGGAGGAGGAGGAGGGTGTTTATCCAGAGGAGGAGGAGGAGGAGGAGGGTGTTTATCCAGAGGAGGAGGAGGAGGAGGAGGAGGGTGTTTATCCAGAGGAGGAGGAGGAGGAGGGTGTTTATCCAGAGGAGGAGGAGGAGGAGGAGGGTGTTTATCCAGAGGAGGAGGAGGAGGGTGTTTATCCAGAGGAGGAGGAGGAGGAGGAGGGTGTTTATCCAGAGGAGGAGGAGGAGGAGGGTGTTTATCCAGAGGAGGAGGAGGAGGAGGAGGGTGTTTATCCAGGGGAGGAGGAGGAGGAGGAGGAGGAGGGTGTTTATCCAGAGGAGGAGGAGGAGGAGGAGGAGGAGGAGGAGGGTGTTTATCCAGAGGAGGAGGAGGAGGAGGAGGGTGTTTATCCAGAGGAGGAGGAGGAGGAGGAGGAGGAGGGTGTTTATCCAGAGGAGGAGGAGGAGGAGGGTGTTTATCCAGAGGAGGAGGTGGAGGAGGAGGAGGGTGTTTATCCATAGGAGGAGGAGGAGGAGGAGGGTGTTTATCCAGAGGAGGAGGAGGAGGAGGGTGTTTATCCAGAGGAGGAGGAGGAGGGTGTTTATCCAGAGGAGGAGGAGGGTGTTTATCCAGAGGAGGAGGAGGAGGAGGAGGGTGTTTATCCAGAGGAGGAGGAGGAGGAGGGTGTTTATCCAGAGGAGGAGGAGGAGGAGGAGAAGGGTGTTTATCCAGAGGAGGAGGAGGAGGAGGAGGGTGTTTATCTAGAGGAGGAAGAGGAGGAGGAGGAGGGTGTTTATGCAGCCTTTACTTTCGACAGGGGTTGCATTTTCAGTATAGTCATTTTCGCTTTCTTGGTTGTCATCTTTTTCTTCTTAGATGCAACCAGTCTCTTCGGTGACCCCTTTGATGCCACTGATTTTCTCCGACATGTTTTTCTCGACTTGGTCTTGCTATGCTTTGTGAAAATGACTGTAGGTCCAAATATATCCTCTGAAACTCTCTTCATTTTGAAAACGGACGTCTTATCTGTCAGCAAGGTTAGAGTGAAAATGTCAGTCACTCAACACGACCCTTGAGTTTTATAACACATATTGACATAGATCACACTCTTATTCCTGGGCTGATAATCTCAGCAGACGCAGCCCCCCCGAATGAGCATGGAGAAAAGGTACAAAAAGGCGGCAAAATTCAGTCGCAATAACATTCCATTTCGCGTACGATGACAAGTTTCCATATGAGGATATTCTTTACTATCCATTGTTCTTTGTTAATGTAAGTAAATTGCATCTGGTCAGTTGACCCTGTATTCATCTAATTCACCTGATACATCACTTATACATTTACACATTAATGAGTTATCTTGCATATTAATGAGGGATTGGTGACCTAAGTTTCCATATAAGGATATTCATTACTATCCATTGTTCTTTGTTAATGAATGCTCAAGTAATCTTATCTCTTAGAAGTTATTTACTAAACTACGTTATTTCACTCTATTTTTTCTCATGAAAATGATTCTGGGTATGGGTTAAACGAGTATTTTTCCATTGAAAAAAGGAAACTGAATCGACATTTTGAACTCCAAACATCTTTTAGAAAAAGAATGTAATTTTACAGTATTAAAACGTCTCAGATCAGACTGGCATACTTTGCAGTCTTCAACACACGGGTTTCGCGATACCGACTCTATATTTCTCAGAGCTGACCTCTTGGAGTCAAGACTGTTAACCCTTATTTTTTTATTTAGTTGTCATGACAACTGAATGTTAAAAGGAACTTATAAGAGGTAACACTAGAAGAGTTAAGAACTGGGCATGTGGTTTCTATGGAAATTCAACTCACACCCCTCTTTGCCACATGTGACAGTCATAACTACACAAAATCAATGGAATATGTCTAACAATGACATTCCTTTCCCCGTGAATCACATTTGAACCTCGTAGTAGCCACTTCCATATAGGGACACTCATTACTATGCTTTGTTCTCACTTAATGAAGGACTCATTAACACATTTCCTTCTTGCATTGGAACAACAGACCTCTCATTACTCTTTCTGACCTGTGACGTCAACACGACCGTTGAGTTTTATAACACATATTGACATAAATCACACTCTTATTCCTGGGCTGATAATCTCAGCAGACGCAGCCCCCCGAATGAGCATGTAGAGAGGGGGCAAAAAGGCGGCAAAATTCAGTCGCAATAACATTCCATTTCGCGTGCGATGTCAAGTTTCCATATGAGGATATTCATTACTATCCATTGTTCTTTGTTAATGTAAGTAAATTGCATCTGGTCAGTTGACCCTGTATTCATCTAATTCACCTGATACATCACTTATACATTTACATATTAATGAGTTATCTTGCATATTAATGAGGGATTGGTGACCTAAGTTTCCATATAAGGATATTCATTACTATCCATTGTTCTTTGTTAATGAATGCTCAAGTAATCTTATCTCTTAGAAGTTATCCTCATTACTCTTTCTGACCTGTGACGTCATGATTATATTTCACAATGAATGAGTTATTGCACTTATGGATCAACGTAGCCTGAGATGTGGAATGGTGCCTCATAGAACACGGACAAAACAAGGTGTTATGTGTATAGCATATACGAACTCATTCGGAGTGTTGTAAAATAAACCTCACTTGTAACAATATAAGCAATGTGATCTACTGTTAGATGCGTCGACAACTGTGTACATAGTACACTAACTAAATATGGAAATATTACTATGCCCATTGAGCGCTGTAAAGAAGGTGATCACGTGACTCCCCAGCGAATATGTACTTGGTGAAGCTTGCGTTGAATTGATCATCGGGTTATCTTCCTGACCACTGACAGAGGACACAATACACCAAACGATTAATCTTAAGGTTTTAAAAAACTAATCATGCTAAATTCAGAATATTCTAACTTTATCTCGAGTCATAGAAATGTATCATGACAATGGTTAACTAACACTATGCTAAGATCACCTTTTTTAAAACCTTAAGATTAATCGTAACTGTTTTGTAAAAAGAGATAAAAAAAAAGACAATATAAGAATACATTGATCGATCATGTCTGACTATATTAAAGAGCACATAGGTAAAGGTAACTACATCACTATGTCTCTTAATTATGATGGTTCTTCAATGGGACGCCATTTGTGGTGCACACATCCTTGAACAAAGGGAACATTGAATTTGAACATGTACTTTTTTTTTTCCTAAATGAGAATTCGTTGGACTCATGATAACATAATAAACTCAATCAAGGTTTTTTTTCATACACATCATACATCATGCAGAAACAGACTATAACATCTACAGCCAGGAATCGCAATGCCATAGCATGTACCCAAAAGTTGTGCGCCGCTCGCACACCAAAGTATAGTCTGTATCAGAAATCACTTTGTTACATTTCATAAAAAGTAAATTATTGTTCTTTGTTAATGGATGCTCAAGTAATCTTATCTCTCAGAAGTTATCCACTAAACTACGTTATTTCACTCTATTTTTTCTCATGAAAATGATTCTGGGTATGGGTTAAACGAGTATTTTTCCATTGAAAAAAGGAAACTGAATCGACATTTTGAACTCCAAACATCTTTTAGAAAAAGAATGTAATTTTACAGTATTAAAACGTCTCAGATCAGACTGGCATACTTTGCAGTCTTCAACACACGGGTTTCGCGATACCGACTCTATATTTCTCAGAGCTGACCTCTTGGAGTCAAGACTGTTAACCCTTATTTTTTTATTTAGTTGTCATGGCAACTGAATGTTACAAGGAACTTATAAGAGGTAACACTAGAAGAGTTAAGAACTGGACATGTGGTTTCTATGGAAATTCAACTCACACCCCTCTTTGCCACATGTGACAGTCATAACTACACGAAATACATGCATCAATGGAATATGTCTAACAATGACATTCCTTTCCCCGTGAATCACATTTGAACCTCGTAGTAGCCACTTCCATATAGGGACACTCATTACTACGCTTTGTTCTCACTTAATGAAGGACTCATTAACACATTTCCTTCTTGCATTGGAACAACAGACCTCTCATTACTCTTTCTGACCTGTGACGTCATGATTATATTTCACAATGAATGAGTTATTGCACTTATGGATCAACTTAGCCTGAGATGTGGAATGGGGCCTCATAGAACTGACTTGTAGGTCAGGCGCGAGATTCAAACCGAGGACACGTGACAGCCCGTGAGCGTTCATGGCAACGTCCGCCATCTTGTTTTTAGACACGTGTTGTTCTACGTTTAACGAATGGTCAAGTAATTAATTGCATCCGGTCAGTTGACCCTTAATGAATGTAATTGAATATCGGGAGATCTTTCTACATGCACCTGTTCCTGGGCTTTTAAATATTACCACACATAGCCGGCCACCGAATGTACACAGAGAAATGTCTTCAAAGCAAAAGGTTCAAATGTTCACCACATGTTCTCGCGCCAAAATGGTCTCACAATGACATTCCATTCCGCGTGAGTCAAGACCCAACCCAACCCCGGTCGTAGTAACATGTCCATATAGGAACATTCATTACTATCCCGTGTTGTACGGTTAACGAATGGTCAAGTCATTAATTGCATGATTGCATCTGGTCAGTTGACCCTTTATTAACCTAATCGACCTGTGATGTCATGCATACATTTGCATATTAATGAGTTATTCTGCATATTAATGAGGCAATGACATTGACAACACCCCACCCCCACCCCCCACCCCCAAGGTCAAGGTTATGTGACGTCATCAGTCACGTGAGGTTACTAGGTGCACTTGTGACGTCATCAAATGTGGATTTGTGGATGGGTAGTTATTAAATGTTATCTACTTATATTGCATTCTGTTAGATAGATATTCTATATTCTTTATTTCCTCCAGATATTGAAGATACATATCATATATGATATTATGTATAATAACAGAGTTGTACAGTAGTACAATTTAACAATATTATGAGAAATGATCACTACAAAATGCATGACAATCAAGCATTCTTATAACTGTTTTGTAACAGATACAGCCGTTTCATACAGTATCTTGACACGATAACCATAAGTTCACCCCATAGACTTTGAGATAAAGAGCTAACACACTCAGGCATACCGCCAAGTAGTACAGATTGGATTATATCATCGTCCTCACTACATAGTCTTGCAAATGTTGAGACATTTATCACATCACAAATGATTTCAAATAGTTCTTTTCTGTCATTCATATTCAATGTACAATACAAAAAGACATGCTTAATAATATCATGAGTTACAATTCTACATCGACATTCCCTAGATTCTATATCTAGGCATCCCAGTCGTACAAGATAAGACAGGTTTGGGAACTGTTCAGGACAGTCAAGTGCAAGCAGCCAGAGTCTGTGTTCTCTATCATTACGTAGCGAAACACATATATTTAACTTAAGCCTAGCTAGCAGCTTAGAGCATACAGCTTCCTGGTCTGCCAGAAACAGCATCCACATTTGATGTCAACACAGGCCGTTCACCTGACTAATAGCAATTATAATCAGTTGACTGATATCACATAGCACTTCCACGCGTTAATGGGAACCTCAATGCAGACAAACCTAATCTCGAAATAAAAATAAATATCTTGACAACATCAAGAGATGATACCGAGGTATATTTAATTTCGATTTTATTTTGACCTACGGAAGCCTCTTAGGGCCATTTGCTCTTTATTTGTTTCGATATGATCTTGAAATTTCAAGATACCAAGTTGAAATTTCAAGATACTAAGTGATTATATTGAAATTTCAACTAAGTATGTATCTTGAAAATTCAAGTTAGTATCTTGAAATTTCAACGTAGCATCTTAAAATTTCAACGTAGCAACTTGAAATTTCAATTGAGTATCTTGAAATTTCAACTTACTATCTTGAAATAAACATGAAACTAAATAAACTTAAATTTTTCAAGAAAAAAAGAAGAAAACAAATGGCCCTAATCACAGGGCTAGAAACTTAGAGTTTTAGTCCACTGGCCCTTATAATGATAACAAATGGCAAAACCCTGATACCTCAACTATTGGGCAATTTGTCAAGGAGTATTTGGCAAGGACTTGGATTCTGTTGATAAATTAATATATCTTTTTTCAACGTTTGTTTGTTTGTTGTTTAACGCTGCGCTCAGCAATATTCCAGCTATATGACGGAGATCTGCAAATAATCGAGTCTGGACCAGACAATCCAGTGATTGACATCATGAGCATCAATCTTCGCCATTGTTTTGTTTGTGGAGGTGATGTGTATGCTAGTATAACGAGTCAATATCAACGTGACAATTCTCTGGCGTTACGAGCCTCTCCTCCTGATCTTGAAGTATATTCCCGGCGTAGATCTGCGCAACTACCTGCCCAGACGCCGCCCTGCCTATGACAAGACCTTGAAGAGTCCCCTTAGTGTGCAGGGGAGCCCCTAGCGGTAGAGGAAATTCTCAAAGGTGGAGAAGACTGGGAGCTGACCGCCAAGGATCTACTGTCCTTTGCTTTGCAGACAGCTCTGGGAATGCAGCACCTGGACGCTACCTGTGTAGGTTTGTTTGAATAATTGTCTAACCAGGGAATATGTGTAACAGGGGAATAAATCTCATCAAGGAATATGTATAACTAGGGAATATGTCTAACTAGGGAATATGTATAACTAGGGGATATGTGTAATCGGGGGATGTGTATAACTAGGGAATATTATAATCAGGGAATATGTATAACTAGGGAAAAGTATAATCAGGGAATATGTGTAATCAGGGATTATGTATAACTAGGGGATATGTATAACTAGGGAATATGTTTAACTAGAGAATATGTATGAACAGGGGATATGTATAACTAGGGAAAAGTATAATCAGGGAATATGTGTAATCAGGGAATATGTATATCTAGGGAATATGCCTAATCAGGGAATATGTATAAATAGGGAATATGTATAACTAGAGAATATGTATACTCAGGGAATATGTATTCTAGGGAATATGTCTAACTAGGGAATATGTCTAACTAGGGAATATGTACAATCAGGGAATATGCATAACTAGTGAATATGTATAATCAGGGAGCCTGGGTAACGAGTGAATACGTATGATCAGGGAGTATGTGTAGCTAAGGAATAGGTATAATAAGGGTTTATGTATGATCAGCGAAGAAGTCTAATCAGGGATTATGTATAACTAGGGAGTATGCATAATCAGGAAATATGTATAACTAAGGAGTATGCATAATCAGGGAATATATATAATCACGGAATATGTATTATTAGGAAATATGTATAATCAGGGAATATGTCTAACTAAAGAATGTGTCTAACGAGGGAATATGTACAATCAGGGAATATGTATAACTAGTGAATATGCATAACTAGGGAATATATATGACTAGGGAATATGTCTAACCAAGGAATGTGCCTGATCATGGAATATGTCTAACCAAGGGATGTGCCTGATCAAGGAATATGTCTTTCTAGGGAATGTGTATGATCAGGAAATATGTCTTACTAGGGAATATGTATGATCAGGAAATATGTCTAACTAGGGAATATGTATGATCAGGAATTATGTCTACCTAGGGAATATGTATAATCAGGAAATTTGTATAACTAGGGAATATGTGTAATCAGGGAATAATATGTATAATCAGGGAATATGTAATATGAAATGTGTAGAGAATAAATATAATCTCTGAATATACATAATCCGATATGATCTTAGAGTGAATGCAGTGATATCTCGGGATCATCCCATGGCGACCAGGGACCGTAGTCATGAAGACTCTTGGATTTGTCTTAACTCTTGCAGTTAAACATCTTGCAGTTAAGTCTATCCTTGCCCAGAAGAAAATGCTGAGGCGCAACCTGAAGTCTATTTATGAATATGACTTTGGTAAAATATCAAAATCTAAGTTGAAAAACGTAGTTTTTTCAAGGCCTCATTTTTAATGACTTCCTCTCCAGGGCTAGAGTGGGCCCCAAACTGACTGTTGCTTGTGGAAATAGGCCTCTAAATTAGATCGGCTTGTCACTCTCATTAACATGGTTGACTGTGTGTTATCGTACCCGCACCAGTGTAGATCGTTGCTCATTATATCAATCACTAGTTATTGTGGCCAGGACCTCCTCCTCCTTCTTCTTCTACTTCTTCTTCCTCTTCTTCTTCTTTCTTGCTGACTGTGGCGCAAAATAACTCCTCTTACTCGTTCTTCTTCTTCTTCTTCCTCTTCTCCTTCTTCTTCTTTATTGCCGACTACGGCGTAAAATAACCCTCCCTCACACCGTAGTTTGACAGTGATTTGATTTATGTGACCATGCCGTTCCAGATTGTGCATCGTGACGTCGCTGCTAGAAACGTGCTGGTTGGCTACAACTGTGTGTGCAAGATCTCGGACTTCGGTCTCGCGAGAGATGTGGAGGGTGTGGACGTGTACGAGAGGACGTCTAAGGGGCCGCTCCCTGTCCGGTGGATGTCCCCCGAAGCCTTGATGGAGGGGTTACACAGTCACAAGGCAGACGTCTGGGCCTTCGGGGTGCTGCTGTGGGAGATAGTCACACCAGGTAGCTTAAAATATTGATTTAATCCATAAATGGTTGACTGCATTCAGGGGGCACCGATGGCCAAGTCGTCTGAGGCGCCGGTATTCGCTGTACAGAGTTGCGTCCCTTAGACACGCCAGAAACCTATGATTCCACTGGGTTCGAATCCCAGTTCGCCCCGATTATGTTTCTAGGTTTGTCAGCACCATACCCGTGCTTCGTTTCAGCGAAGTGGTAAGCTGACACGCCGCGATATAACCGGTATATTTTTAAAAGCGGCATTAAACAAAACTCATCCACTCGCTTGATTGCATAAAACTCGATATTACATGCTGCTTATTCAATGATTTCAATTCAGTATTTGGTTATAACTGACAGATATCAAGAAAATGTTAACTTTGGTAATGGCATCCCTCGTCCCTTAATCCTTTATTCCGCACTCCTTTAATCCGGACACCTCAATTAAAGGAGTACCTCCAGGGATGTTTTCACGTTCACAAAGATCCAGAGGATCATATCCATAGCTTCTATAATCCTGGGCCTATGTCAACACATACAATCACTACTTCGTTTATCCGGAAATTTGTTTAACCGAACGAATGCCTTGATGTTGCCCTGGCTGGCGCTCGTCATAAAGTGATACAACAAGGACTGGTCGTGTCGGAGTCAGTTTACTGTTCCTGAGTAGGGTATCTGCTGTGCGCTATCTCCGTGGGCTAGCCACCTTTCATTCTGGCATCTTTCTCGGTATTTTACACGCCTCCAGACATCGCTATATAAGTGCCATACTCTTGAACTCGACGTCAAACCCTGTCTGTCTCGGCAATTACAAGCCGCCAGACGTCGCTATATAAGTGCCATACTCTTGAACGCGACGTCAAACCCCGTCTGTCCCGGCTATTACAAGCCGCCAGACATCGCTATATTAGTGCCATACTCTTGAACGAGACGTCAAACCCCGTCTGTCTCGGCTATTACAAGCCGCCAGACGTCGCTATATAAGTGTCATACTCTTGAACGCGACCTCAAACCCCGTCTGTCCCGGCTTTTACAAGCCGCAAAAAGGTGCAATATAAGTGACATACTCTTGACCTCAACCTTCTTGGTTATCAAAAGTGTAACGTGATATTGTGTTCGGTAGTGTGTTATTGTGATATGATTTATGTTGCTAAAAGCACTCACCCACTCATGCACGCACGCACGCACGGGTAAACGATTAATTTTTCCAGGGTAAAAAAAGGTCCGTGGTCTGCTGGATACAACGTCTGTCTGGAGACCGCCTCATAGATCTAGTGGATACAACGTCTGTCCGGAGACTGTCTTCGTGGTCTAGTTGCATCGAACGGCTGTCCGGTGACCGCCTCCGTGATCTAGTGGATACAACGTCTGCCCGTGAAGCGGCCCCGTGTGGTTTATTCTCTTTTCAGTGCTTTATTGAACGATAAACAACTCTCAATCGTCGTTTATTTTTTATATAGGATTAACATTATCTACACATCCTTAAGGGTGATGATAAGATGTACACAAAGATATAATAAAAATATTAAAAATGTTTAACCGTGTCTTAATAATGATGACTCAATACAATCCGACCTCGGCATTGTCGGTCAAGTCCATTCTATGCACAGGTGGATATTCCCTGCACATTCACACAATCATCACGTCGATTGCCTGTACCTTTTCTGTCATTACCGAGTGTCGTACGGTATTATTTATGGCGCTAAAGCTTTCAATTATAAAATTCAAATATAAAGCAGTGACATTATCCATTTTATGAATTCATTAACTTTTCGGTACTGTGTCGAGATATTGTTCTTATGATATATACCTTTATGTACGTTATATTTACTTGAAATGTATATTTCTTTTTACAATGGACAATAGTACGCATAATGTTCTTGTTTTTTATTTCTTGTTTATATCATACTTGAATAAAAATGTTTCAACGATAATCGCTTTTTGCTTTTTTCATCCATTTCCTTGTTTGTGAAAATTGCAATTTTAAAAAAAAAGATAAAAAAAATATGTTTCAGCTTTATGACAAGCACATAGTCTGAAATGAATTTTCCCCCTTTTCGTCGGCGGGGATTGCGAACAAATACGTGTACGTCCCAAGTGTCTTTGTCAAATATATACCTTCAATGCCAGCAAATAACCAGTCTCGACCTTTCGTCGAAACAGATTAATGTTTCTGATTTTATGGCAGAAACATCGACCCAGTTCAAGTAAGTATAAAATTTCAACGCCCGGGAATTACCAGTCCCAACTGAAAGCTGACTAAATTGATGATCAGTTGGCCACTTCATCATGCTAGCAACCATCAATTAATGGGAAATGTGATGCGGCAGAGATATAATTGAGTGAAGCGTAATACCTCGAGCACTTCTCTCCGTCCCCGCGAAATATTATACTCTTAAAAAGTAGGGGGTCATGAAAAATCGTACAGTTGTGATTTACTTCAAAAGGCGACCATACTTGTCGTAAGAGGCGACATACGGGATCGGGTGGTCAGGCTCGCTGACTTGGTTGACGCAAAAGATATGACATCACAGTCGTATATAGAAAAGCGCCAAAATTCCAAGCTCTCTGTTGTCTCCAAAATGTAAATACATTCCCTTTGTTGATTTCTGTCGTGTTTTTCTGCACGAAATGTATTGCCACACATCCTTTGAATATTGTAGTAACCGCATCTGTGCATTTTGTAACCTGTAGATATAATTATTTAAATATGCCTACCGACAATGACTGCAAATAGTACTATTCTATGAATATTAGCTTCGGCGGTGATGCGGCCATCAAACCAGCTGTTTCAATCAGAGGGGGTTTATTGTGATTTAATAGCCTCTGATTGACCAATCAGAATCGCGTAAATTCCAAATTCATGGTAGAATATGACATGATTAGTTTGACATGATTAGACATGGTTGCTATTTATGTAATTAGTATCAGCTCGTTATAGATAGGAAACGACTGTAGTTGGCTACCTCTTCCCTAAACGAGCCATGTAAACCAGTCCTTTTTTTATCCTCTTAATGCGGAAGGCCAGGAACTGGAGGTTTGATGTGGCCGGGGATGGAAGGAAAGCAGTGTCCGCCCCCTGGGCAGATGCTCTATCAACTAGAACACGGATGCCGTCCATTATAAAACAGACTTTTTACTTGAACGAAAGTTTCTGTACTAGTTCCTAAATCCTTCTAGTATGTATTTTCCCGTGAAAATCAGGGTTGGAAAAGGTCTCCAACAGTCCCTGCTTGTTGTAAGATCAGTTGGCCACAATGTGCCTGCATGGAACTTCATCATGCTATCAACTTTTGGCACCAATTAAAGGTCAATGTGATGCGGCAGAGGTATTATTGAGTGAAGCGTAATACCTCGAGCACTACTCTCCGTCCACGTGAAATATTATACTCTTAAAAAAATCGTACAGTTGTGATTTACTATAAAAGGCGACTATACTTGACGACTAACAGGATCGGGTGGTCAGATTCGCTGACTTTGTTGATGCATGTCATCGTATCCAAATTGCGTGGATCGATGCTCATGATGTCAGTCACTGGATTGTCTGGTCCAGACTCGATTACTTACAGACCACCTTCAATATAGACCCACCATGTTGATGATTGACCCTATTTAGGGCGTCTTAGGTCAACGACAAGAGTGCAGTATCGATTGATCTGAAACCAGGCTCTACGAAATCGAGTTCAAACTTGATAGGAGGCGCCCTGGTAGTGTCTGGTGACGTTGAAATGAACGTCAAGCCAACGTCAACCATGACAGATTTGTCTGTGGATCGGTTATGGCTATCACTATAACTGGGCGAACCCCACACCATATTGTGCAAGAAGTGAGGTTTTTTTAGAGAGCTTTATCAGTATTACAGTTATATCACGGCGTGTCAGCTTAATGTGGGAGGAGAGCCCGAAGTGATGCAGGTCTCACTTCGGTGAAACCCACGAGCACGGGTATGTATACATCGAGAAATGTCAGAGAGTTTGATTGCATGACCGTTCACCTTATCCTCGCTAAAACCCATCCTAGACAACAACACGAAGAAATGCACATCCAAACTATCGTAGTATCGACTGGTCTAGACTACAGTGACAGTCTACAGCAATCTATGTGTGGCAGATACATATTATTGTATTATATAGTTATGTAAATATTAGTTTTAAGTCATTTAAGTGTTGCATTGATATTTGTTTAATGACAATTGCATTATGAATTGCAGGTGTATTATTTCCGATTTTAACTAATGAATGTATTTTTTCTATCAACAGGTTTGGTCATTTTTGATACAGGCTATAATTATAAGGACACAGAAGGTTGAGTCTATTATTAGCTCTATAGTTAGTTTCATTCTAATATGATTAAGGGTAGATAGGTAGGGCTACCACATTATTACGTGGCCTGATTTCATGAACACCGATTGGATCATTCAAACTCTTGCCCTCTTTCCTAATTCAAAGCTGCACTTCACAGTCACTCTTTGCACCATCAGGATTGTTATGCCATGGAGTCATAAACAAATGCAAATACCTCACAGGTTAGTTTAATCTCTTACATTGGTTTATGAGTGTGTACACTTTATGTTATATTTGTATTGTGTGGATATAAATAAAACAAGTAAATTCAACCTTAATAATGGTAAATCTAACCTAAATGTAAATAACACTTCAGTCAGGTTCTAGTGCATTTCAGAGTATAGAATCAATACAAAAAACTATCAAATAACTCATATAATTCATTCAGGTAATTATATTTTCCCTATGAGTGAATTGTTGCATGTTTGAGTGTTTGATTGATTGACTGATTTCATATATGAGAAGAAGAATAGTGTATATGTGAATGTAAGTACGAATGTGATTTTAGCCTAAGTTGTTTTGATGTGTTCCAGGTGTTGGTAATGATAATAGCTATGTTGATTTGTAGTTACTGTAGAAATAATGTTGCATATTGTTTACACGGATTTTAGGTACGCTTGGTATATCTGGCTTGGCGGAGCTTGGTGAACGTCGTGTGCACCCTAGTGCCATACACCGGGTAGGAATTATGCTATTTTGCATCTCGTATGTTTATGTGATACTGAGTTTCACATTTATTCTATTTGATATGCGTATTGCATTAAGACGTCTGTGTCATATTTAATTTGAAGATATTTTGAAGATATGAGTTAATCAAGGAGTTATCTCCCCTTGTTGTATTGTCATACGATCTGTCATTTTTGTTTCACCTAATTTGTGTAATGGACTGTTTTTAAGCCTCGGGTATATTGTATGACGCTATATATATTGAATGATATATTGTTTCAGGGTGTGTTTAATTGACCGGGAATAAAACGTTCTCACCCCGTAACCAGTGTCTTGGACTTTTGATGTTGCCTCCACACTAAAATCGGTTACATATGCATCTATGTACACATCTTTACAATCACCATTCAATGATCCTACCTCACAAAGGGAAAGAGCTCCAATCGTATTTTTTACGTGCGTGTAAGTTGGCCGAGGTTACGCCAGTTTTAGTGTAGCTTTGTGAAACAGTCTTAGACTATGGCGTAAAAATTGCGCAAATATGGCGTAAAATCTACGAGCGTGTAAATTTATGACTGCTTTGTGAAACGGTACCATTGACAAGATTGTAGAGTTTTTGTCGATTTTTGCGGGGGCTAGTGAACAAGCGTTTTCTCTCTCAGCTGACATGCGCAGTTCGCAATCACCATTCAATGATCGGCCAATTGATCAGTGATGTAACGCTTGTAACAGTCACAGGTTCATGAACAACTTCGGAAATATCTCTCGTTACGTTTGTCGTGTTGGCCATTGTGACGTCTTATCCTGTATGTAAATGTATTACGACACGCCGTCGTTTTGACTGACTTAATGAGGTAGTTCTTAACATACCTTTCTTATTTAATGTTGATATTATTTGAATACATTTCTTGTTAAGAAACTACAAAAGTTCTTCCTGTAGAGCATGTTGAGCATACATACCCTCGTGTCACCTCTCGTTTTGAGGAACTATTTTATTCCGCGGTACAGCTGGTTGTTGTATGGCTGTCAGTGTAAACATGAAGTCACACGTACTTACTATAATTTGTATAGATATGGATCTACATCCCTTGAGTTAAACGATAGTTTTATATCAAAATAAAAGAATTGACTTTCACGTTGTGTGAGTTCATTAGATTATGAACCTTTATAATTTTGTTTGTTTGTTGTTTAACGCCGCACTCAGCAACATTACAGCTATAAGACGGCGGTCTGTAAATAATTGAGTCTTAACCAGACAATCTAGTGATTGACATCATGAGCATCGATCCACACAATCAGGATACGATGACATATATCAACTATGTCAGCGAGCCTGACCACCCGATCCTGTTAGTCACCTCTTACGACAAGCATAGTCACCTTTTACGGCAAGCATGGGTTGCTGAAGACCTATTCTATCCTGGATGTTTACGGATCTCGAACCTTCATAGAGTGAGGGCCAAACATTATCGCAAACTCCGACGTTCATACAGTTTGGCCGTCACTCTATGAAGGTTTATACTCCAATGAACTCACTCAAAGTGAAAGTCAATTCTTAAATATAGAGATACAAAACAGATGAGTATCACATAATATTTTATTGACGCACAGATGAGTATCATAATATTGGATGTATATCATTTTTTTATTCGTTTTCTTTGTGTTTGTGTCCTGTGTAATGTTCATACGTTGTGGACATACATGACAAACACACCTTTCTCTGTACGTTCATGCGTTTCTGTTTACAGAAGCGTGTCTGTTTACATTAGCGTGTCTGTTTACAGTAGCGTGTGTATATATCAACGCTTCAGTCAACGCTTCAGGTTGACTTGTCCACAGAACGAGTCGGGCGTTCGATGAGTATTGAGTGGAATCGATCCGTGTTCGATGTCGGTGAACGTTATCAGTAAGGCAGTGAACACAACGTGAAGACGTGAAGTTCAGTTCAATTTCCAATCAGACGTCTACAGCTCAGCAGAGAAAAACCTTGAACCTCTCCGCTATCCCGTTTATCCGGATCAACTGATCTGTATCTGTGAACAAGACGAAACGTAAGAGTCAATCGTGCATGCATACAGTCAACAAAAAAGGGTGTCATCGACTGCTACATAATGGTTTCCAGATCTAGATACATCACGTGACACTAATACATGACACAATATGACATGATTTGGTCCATTGGTGTTTAAGTAATTAATATCAGCTCGTCAGAAACTTATAGGCAGAAAAGGACTGTAGTTGGTCCCCTCTTCCCTAAACAACCCATGTCGACCAGTCCTTGTTTTATCCTCTTAATGTGGAGCTCCAGGACCTGGAGGTTTGACGTGGCCGGAGATGGAAGCACAGTATTGTCCGCTCCCTGGGCAGATGCTCTATGAACTAGACCGCGGATGCCGTCTGTTATAAAACTTTTTACTTAAACGACATTTTCTATACTAGTTCCTATATCCTTCTAGTATGTATTTCCCCGTAAAGGTCGGGATTGGAAAAGGTCTCCAACAGTCCCTGCTTGTTGTAAGAGGCGACTGACGGTGGCCAAACTCGATGACTTGGTTCATGCAGGTCATCGTATCCCAACGTGAGGTGAGGTGAAATGGGGTTTAACGTCGTGTCCAAGATTATTGCACTAATATAGCGACGTGCATGCACGCGTGTGTGGCTGCTTGTACTAGTCCGGACTGATACCGACTTATAGCGCTAGCTACTGTGATACCATGCCGCAGTTTAACATGAATACCTTACTCAGGCACAGTATACTGACTCCGAGCCGACCAGTCCTTGTTTTAGCCCCTTAATGCCGACAGACAGGGTAACAGCAAGTACCATCTTTTAACATCTTTTGGTATGACGCGGCCGGGGATTCCCGGCGGACGCTCTACCACTAGACCACGGAGGCGGTCTCGTATCCCAATTGCCTGTGGCGATGCTCATGATAATGGCAGTTATTTACGCAACTCTAAATCTGCTCAGTGAGTGTTGGCCGCGTCGTTGGACCACTGAGGACGAAAACAACTTGTATGTCTCATCGTCACTACTTAATTGTTGGTTTGTTGTTTAACGCCGTACTCAGCTATATACTTGTTAGTATTACATAGAATACAGAGCAGACAATCCTGTGATTAATATTTTGAACAAAGAAGCACACCGTCGCGTTACGATTACACGCCTTCAACCCAGTCACCGAGCCTGACCAACCGATTCATTTGGTCGCCTCTTTTGACCAGCCAGTATTGCTAGGGTCCTATTCTAACACTGAACCCCGATGTTGGTCATCCTCACAAATACTGACCTAGAGAGGGCAGCAAAACCCAATCGGGCCGATGTTTCTACAGAAGGTGGAAGGCAGGCACTTGTCATCACAGCTTATTGGGTAGTACCGGGGCAGGTTGAGTCGCTCGGCGACGGTCTTACAATCCATCTCCTTAGCTGCTCGGAGTCGCCACAGGAAGTCCAGAAGGACCATGAACCTCGAGGGTCTGCTGGGGATTGGGGAGAAGAAGGGCGGACCGCTGAAGCTGCTCCTTCTACCCAGGAGGACGGGAGGGCGAGGGGGAAGGTTGGGACCTGTGGAGTGGTGCGCGGCTGTAGGCCGTGCTTTGACCTGATTGGCTGGGGAGTTGAGCAGCTGCCAGTTGATTGGGAGTTCCATGTTCCCCTTCAGTGGTGGTATTGGGTTGGGGTTTGTCGGGGTATTTTGTCCCTGTGAGGGCGATCCAGCTGATTGGGGATACCCACGCCCATATTGGGGAGGGATGTTATACGGAGGTCCAGGGTAGGTCTGATATTGGCTTGGAGGGGGTAATAACGGTGCTGCCCCAGGGGGTAGAAAAGAAGCGGAACCGGGCGATAGTATTTGTAACGGTTGACCTGAAGATAGGGCTGGATTGGGAGGGGCAGCCCCGGGGGGTAGGTAATACATGTTTGCCTTTAGGGGAAAGCCTGCAGCAGGGTTTGGTGTGTAGAGGGGTGCGGCGCCTGGGAGCAGATACGGAGCCAGTGCCCCTGGGGGAGGCTGGTGTGGTGGTTGTTGACGTGGCTGGGGTGCGCCGATACCTGCATACAGGCGTGCGTTGACTGGAGCGGTAACAACTGGAGCTAGGGGGGCGTTGACTGGAGCGGCACCGTGAGGGAGGGTGGCAGGGTTGGAGTGGGCGAGAGGGAGAAGGGAGCTACTCGGGGCGCCGAGAGCAGGTAGGAGGGACCCACCCTGGGGAGGAAGGGGAGCTACCCTCTGCGGCTTAGGAGGGGGGTTTGGGTTCGGTTGGGGGAGGTAGTCTGGACGCGGAGGGACCTCTCCCGTGCCGGGGGATAGCAGACTCAATGAACCTGAAATGGCAGATGAAACAGACGCTTCACCCATCAGGCTCCCTGGGATGCAACAACTTTATTTACAGTGTTGAAAACAATATTAATATTTTCAGAGTAATCAAATGATTGGACCTCCAGCTACATGACACGTTTTGTTGTAGTAGCTTAAAGTGTATTTTCAGTTCGATATATGACAGAAATCACAAAGCCTTTGAGTACTTGAAATTATTAACTATTCTCAAAGATAAATGTTAGGAAATATAAGGGCATCAATAATTGAAAAGTAATACTAATTAGAATGACATTGGCCTTGAAAGGTAATGATAATTATAAAACATAGTCACTGTGATATTGGCCATGGAAAGTTATAATAATTACTGTGATATTAGCCATGGAAAGTAATAATAATTACTATGGTATTGGACAAGGAAAAGTAATAATAATTACTATGGTATTGGACAAGGAAAAGTAATAATAATTACTATCATATTGGCCATGGAAAGTAATAATAATTACTGTGATATTAGCCATGGAAAGTAATAATTACTTGGATATTGGCCATGCAAAGTTATTATAATTACTATGATATTGGCCATGGAGTGTAAAAATAATTACTGTGATATAAGCCATGGAAAGTAGTAATAATTACTGTAATATTGGCCATGAAGAGTAATACTAATGACTATGATATTGGCCATAGAGAGTAATAACAGTTACTGTGATATTAGCCATGAAAAGTCATAATAATTACTATGACATTGGCCAAGGAAAAGCAGAAATAATAACTGTGATATTGGCCAAGGAAAAGTAATAATAATTACTATGATATTGGCCATGGAAAGGAATGATAATTAGTGTGACATAGGTCATGGAAAGTAATAATAGTTACTGTGATATTGGCCATGAAAAGTAATCATAATTATTGTGATATTGGCCATGGAAAGTAATAATAAATATTGTGATATTGGCCAAGGAAAAAAAGTAATAATTACTGTGATATTGGCCAAGGAAAAGGAGTAATAGTTACTGTGATATTGGCCAAGGAAAAGAAGTAATAATTACTGTGATATTGGCCAAGGAAAAGTAATAATAGTAACTGTGCTACTAAAATACAAAACATGCAAGACATAACTTGAAACGGAAATATTTAAAAGATCTTCGACTCAACATTCGATGAGGAGACGTATCGATATAGGTATTATTTGTTCACAATAATACAATGTTATTTATAGAGGAAGTGGCATAAGCGTCGATTCCATTTTCGAAATCAAGAAACTGTATCATGTGTTACCAGGCGTGACCATGATTGATTGATTGATTGCTTGTTCTTGAATGCCGCACTCACCAACAATCCAGCAATGTTCACCTGATCCCTTAAGTGAGAAGTAGCTTTTTCAAATTAAAATCGTAGGCTCAATGTAGTGCAAACGTAGTGCAAAATTATGTAAAAAGCTGGTTTCAACGTTTTAAACTGGCATGTGAAAACTCCATGTACAAATTGTTTTAAGTCGTTGAGAAATGAAAGCACTGTTAACGTACTTTTGTAAAATGGCGGTTGTATTAAATCAACAACGTTCATTAGAATTGTCATATTTCATACCAATTTTAAGCAGCAAACCTAGTTAACATTTTTCCATACAGACTAAATTTTTCAGGCAAGTGTAATACATTACATGCATCAATACCGGCAGGGGGATGGGCTGACTCCGATAGATCCAACAATAGTCGTCAAGAAAACATCCTTTTACATATCTCGCCTCGCTATTCGGCTTGTCCCGGAATAACACGAGTTGGTCACGAATGATCTCATCAACGCGGACATACGTACACTCATATACTACTTTCCGGTAGCCTACCTGTAAATATGGCCAGTAAAATGACAACGACTCTCAGTCGAACCATGTTTGCAGTCTGCAAGGCACCTGCAGTAAGATATTTTCTTTGGGGAGACAGATTATATAACCTGGGTCGAGGGTGGAGATATTCCTGTCAACTGCGACACCACTACCCCTTGAATGATGAATACTACTCCGCCCCTCTTGTGACGCGATCGTTTCTAAGCTCTGTAGCCGTCATGCATAAAGTAATCAGTTTGCAGAGAAGCATTACCTCAGGCTTTTTTTCATGCACCCCTGTGAACTGACGTGAGGTAGGGAAACGGTGAAATGTTGTCACGAAATAGACGACTTTTTTATGAGTGTGTGCATCATCACGCGTGTGTTGTTTTCAAGGCTTGTTGTCCGGACATATTAATTATGGAAAAAACACATCCCAGAAATAACTTGTTTACAGGTTTATGATTATCTTTAAAAAATCTTAACAAATCTGTCATAAAATTGGGCTTCGTGTACATATATGTCGCCATGACAAAAACACGTTGTAGTTCTAAAATTGTACTTGTAATATGCACATCTGCGTTTAAATGCAGGTCGTATGCCAAAATAACAATAACTTGTACTCAAGTCTTTGTGCATAAGCGACTGGTGAACATCCGGGGTAGAATAGGTCTTCAGGGAGCCATGCTTGCCGTAAGAGGCGACTATGCTTGTGGTAAGAGGCGACTAACGGGATCGGGTGGTCAGGCTCGCTGACTTGATATATATCATCGTATTCCAATTGCGTGGATCGATGCTCATGATGTCAAACACTAGATTGTCTGGTCGAGACTCGATTATTTACAGACCGCCGTCATATATCTGGAATATTGCTGAGTGCGGCGTTAAACAACAAACAAACAAACACAATTGAGTACAAGCACTTTCGAGTGTTGCGATCTTTGAACATTAAATAACCAGTGGGGTCCTGCAGCTCTCGCCACGCGTTTGACGTCGTTAAACCACATGTTGAACATAATCCAAAATATTTTCATTTTTATTCTCGGTGGACGGGAAGTATGTCTAAAAACTTAGGGAATTTATTATTTTATCCGGTATCGAGCTTTTGAACTGGTCTCTTACTTAACTCAGATGTTATTGCACATATAAGCGACTACATATAAGGCAAATACAGTGAATTAAAATGTATTCATACAACTGATCAACGTGTCCATGTGATGTTTACCCAGTGTGTTTGATTGATATTTACCCGTTTGACCCCACTGATGTTTACCCGTTTGACCCGACTGATGTTTACCCATTCTACCTGTTGAATATTTACCCGTTTGATCCGACTGATATTTACCCGTTTGACCCGACTGATGTTTACCCATTGTGCCTGTTGGATATTTACCCGTCTTTAGCAACCCATGCTTGCCGCAAAAGTCGACTTTGCTTGTGGTAAGAGGCGACTAACGGGATCTGGTGGTCAAGCTCTGTTGATGCATGTCATCGTGTCCCAATTGCGTGGATCGATGCTCATGATGTCAATAACTGCATTGTCTGGTCCAGACTCGATTATTTAGAGACCGCCGTCATATAGTTGGAACATTGCTGAGTGAGGCGTTAAACAACAAACAAACGATCCCCAAAATAATTGTTCACTGGGCATGTTGGACGTCTTGAAGAAAATGAGTTGTGGAATATTCATAAATTTGAAAGACTTTTGCTCTCAGAGAAAACAGTTGCTTGTTTGGAAGCAGTTTTGGATCATCGTGTACTCACGGAAAATGCCGACGTATGCCGAATGTCCTTGTGTCCATTCATCCATCAAGCGTCCACATTTCATGTCATCATAATTACCTGTCCAACAGTCATCTGTCATCACTAAATTATAATATTTTCAGAAAATGTTGTCCAGGGTTATTTTTATTACAAAATAAATGTCCGTCAAGGATACCACGTGACAACTGTATATGACATCACGTGTCAGATGTGTGATGACCCAGATATCCGGGGGTGTAACACAACACAATGACCAGGCTGTGCACAGCAAAACATAATAATTAACAAGCGACCTGCTGCTATAGACATTGACTGTATTCGTGTGATGCACAATTCACGTCCTGGGGGTAATTAATTACTACTTTGCCCGCGGAGGCACCGCTAGCTAAGTCGTTGATGGCGTTGAGTTGCGTCCCTTGGTCGGGCCAGAATCCTCTAATCATACATTGAGTATAAGAGTGTTGTCCTATGACGTTCCATGAGGATAATATTTCCCAAAACCTGTTTTTATTAAAAAAAATATCACAAAGAAACTTCTTTTAATTGAAAATGGCATTTGCAAAAAGCAACACGCGACCAACACACATATAATGTACATATGGTTATAACATGTAAAGGGAGGTATATAAGTTATGTTTCAGCTTTTTAGAATACGGGGGGGGGGGGGGGGGGGGAGGGGGAGGTGAATTAAAAAAAAAACACCATAATTAAATATTTATCGTGATGTCAAAAAACAATCGTCACGTGGTTTCCTTGACGGATATTTATTGTATGATAATAATAATAATAATAATGTGTGAGTTGGGTTTAACGCTGCTTTTAACAGTATTCCAGTTATATTGTGGAGTGTTAGCTTAATGTTGGAGGAAAGCCCTAAGTGATACAGGTTATAGACGGTAACCAATTCGGTGAAACCCAGGAACACAGGTATGGTGCTGACAAACCTAGAAACATAATCGGGGCGAACTTGGATTCGAACCCACTATCATAGATTTCTGGCGAGCCCAAGGAAATCTGCAACTCTGCACAGCGAATCGCGGCGCCTTAGACGATTCGGCCACTCGTGCCCCCAGATTATTATGACTGATCATGAGACATGATAAACCGGGGGGCAAACGAAATTATACGTCTCAACTGATTTAATTAGATATTTAATTTGGGAAATTAACTGTACTGGCCCTTCATTTCAAACACGTGTGGTGGCAAATTTATTTCTAACCAAGTCTTTCTTGAACCAATTTATGTTTACACAAAATTACCCAGTCACAATTTGCTTTTTACAAATTGTTGCAAAAATGAGCCAAGGTTAAATAGACATCAAATTTAACAGTTACAATTAATTACATGAAATCAAACTCGGTATACTTTCGTATGCCAGGTTATTTCAAAACTGTTTCTAAACATGCAGCTTTGAAAGAAGGAACCGAACAATTGTATTTTGCTGACAAGACAGATTCTGCAAAACGTTAAGCATGTCCTACGAACTATTACTGTTTGGAGATTGAACCTGTGGACACATTATGTTTTACTATGTGTTGACTGCATGGATAACGCCCCTCACACTGTCACCGTAGTGTTCATATAATCAGAACGATCAAGGGCAACGACGGGTAAACATCAGCCGGGTCAAACGGATAAACATCAATCAGACACACTGGGTAAACATCAATCGGATCAAACGGGTAAATATCCAACAGGCACAATGGGTGAACATCAGTCGGTCAATGTCACAGTAATTATTATCACATTTCATTGGTCAATATCATAGTAATAATTATCACTTTTCATTGGCCAGTGTCACAGTACATATTATCAATTTCCATGGTCATGTAAAAGTAATCATTATTTCTGTTCTTGGAGCAGGCCACAGAAATTATTGTTTCTGTTCAAGGCGCAGGCCATAGTATGGCCAATGTCACAGTAATTATTATCACTTTTCATTGGCCAATGTCACAGTATTTATCATTACATTTAATTGACCAATGTCACAGTAATCATTATCACATTTCATTGGTCAATGTCACAGTAATTATTATCACATTTCATTGGTCAATGTCACAGTAATTATTATCGCATTTCATTGGTCAGTGTCACAGTAATTATTATCACATTTCATGGCCTATGCCACAATAAGTATTATCACTTTTCATGGTCAATATCACAGTAACTATTTTTTTCTGTTCATGGCGCAGGCCACAATAATTATTATCACTTTTCATGGCCAATGTCACAGCTATTATTATTGCATTTCACGGCCAATGGCACAGTACTTACTTTTTTATAATTATTATTACTTTTCGTGGTCAATGTCACAGACATTAGTATTCCTTTTTCAATTATTGATGCCCTTATTCGTCCTAACATTTATCTTTGAGAATAGTTGATAATCTCAAGTACTCAAAGGCTCTTTAGATATTTGTCATATATCGAATTGAAAATACACTTTCAGCAACAACAATAAAAGGTGTCGTGTAGCTGGAGGTCCAATTACTTGATAACTCTGTAAATATTAATATTGTTTTCAACACTGTAAATAAAGTTGTTGCATTCCAGGGAGCCTGATGGGTGAATTGTCTGTTTCATCTGCCATTTCAGGTGCAGTGAGTTTGCTAACCCCAGGCACGGGAGAGGTCCCTCCGCGTCCAGACTACCTCCCCCAAATGGACCCAAACCCCCCTCCTAAGCTGCAGAGGGTAGCTCCCCAGGGTGGGTCCCTCCTACCTGCTCTCCGCGCCCCGAGTAGCTCCCTTCTCCCTCTCGCCCACTCCAACCCTGCCACCCTCCCTCACGGTGCCGCTCCAGTCAACGCCCCCCTAGCTCCAGTTGTTATCGCTCCAGTCAACGCACCCTATCTGCAGGTATCGGCGCACCCCAGCCACGTCAACAACCACCACACCAGCCTCCCCCAGGGCCGCTGGCTCCGCATCTGCTCCCAGGCGCCGCACCCCTCTACACACCAAACCCTGCTGCAGGCTTTCCCCTAAAGGCAAACATGCATTACCTACCCCTCCGGGCTGCCCCTCCCAAACCAGTCCTATCGTCAGGTCAACCATAACAAATACTATCGCCCGGTTCTGCTTTTTTTCTCAGTCCGGACTAGTGCAAGCAGCCACACACACGTGCATGCACGTCGCTATATTAGTTCAATAATAGTGGACACGACGTTAAACCCCATTTCACCTCACCTCGCTTTGGGAAACGATGACCTGCATGAACCAAGTCAGCGAGTCTGGCCACCGTCAGTCGCCTCTTACAACAAGCAGGGACTGTTAGAGACCTTTTCGAACCCTGATCTTCACTGGTATATACATACTAGAAGAATATAGGAACTAGTATAGACACTTTCGTTTAAGTAAAAAGTCTGTTTTATAACAGACGGCATCCGCGGTCTAGTTGATAGAGCATCTGCCCAGAGAGCGGACAACACTGTGCTTCCATCCCCGGCCACATCAATCCCCCAGTTCCTGGAGCTCCGCATTAAGAGGATAAAACAAGGACTGGTCGCCATGGGCCGTTAAGGGAAGAGGGAACAAACTACAGTACTTTTTTGCCTCTACGTTACTGACGAGCTGACATTAATTACTTAAACAGCAATGGAACTAATCATGTCATATTGTGTCATGTATTAGTGTCACGTGATGTATCTAGATCTGGAAGCCTTATGTATCAATCCATGACACCCTTTTTGTTGACTGTATGCATACACGAATGACTCTTTCTAAAATGATTACGCTTCGTCTTGTTCACAGATACAGAACAGCTGATCCGGATAAACGGGATAGCGGAGAGGTTCAAGGTTTTCTCTGCTGAGCTGTAGACGTCTGATTGGAAATTGAACTGAACTTCACGTCTTCACGCTGTTTTCGTGTGACCTTTCTGATAACATTCATCGACATCGAACACCGATCGATTCCACTCAATACTCATCGAACGCCCGACTCGTTCTGTGGACAAGTCCACCTGAAGCGTTGACTGAAGCGTTGATATACACACGTTACTGTAAGCAGACACACTACTGTAAACAGACACGCTTCTGTAAACAGAAACGCATGAACGTACTAAGAAAAGTGTGTTTGTCATGTATATCCATACCATATGAATATTACACAAGACACACACACACAAAGATAACGGAAAAAACAACTGATATACATCCAATATTATAATACTCATCTGTGTGTCAATAAAATAGTATGTGATACTCATCTGTTTTGTATCTCTATATTTAAGAATTGATTTTCACTTTGTGTGAATTCATTGGAGTATGAACTTTCATAGAGTGAGGGCCAAACTGTATGAACGTCGGAGTTTGCGATAATGTTTGGCCCTCACTCTATGAAGGTTCGAGACCCGTGAAGATCCGGGGTAGAATAGGTCTTCAGCAACCCATGCTTGCCGTAAAAGGCGACTATGCTTGTCGTAAGAGGCGACTAACGGGATCGGGTGGTCAGACTCGCTTACTTTGTTGATACATGTCATCAAATCCCATTTGTGTGGATCGTTGCTCATGTTGTCAATCAATAGATTGTCTGGTTCAGACTCAATTATTTGTGCGGCATTAAACAACAAACAAACAAAACTATGAAGGTTCATACTCCAATGAACTCACACAAAGGGAAAGTCACTTCTTATAAAAAAAAATGATAACACTAACTCAAGTGGTGTAGATCTATATCTATACAACTTATGTTAAGTACGTGTTTACATTGACAGCCATACAACAACCAGCTCTACCGCGGAATAAAATAGTTCCTCAAAAGGAGAGGTGACATGAGCGTATGCATGCTCAACATGCTCTACGGTGAGAACTTTTGTAGTTTCTTCACATCAAAAGTATTCAAATAATATCCTCATTAAAGGTCTCTTAAGAACTACCCCAGTAAGTCAGTCAGTCACAACGTCGGTACGTCATAACAAAGGATGAGAAGTCATAATAAAGGATAAGACGTAACGGGGGAGATTTCCGACGTTGTTCATGAGCATGTGACTGTTACAAGCGTTAATCATCACCGATGTCCAATCATTGAAAGGTGATTGTAAAGATGTGTCCAATAGATACTAAGGTAGATGCATAGATTGCTGTAGACTGTCACTGTAGGTCTAGACACGGATCGAGTCGATACTACGATAGTTCGGATGTGCATTTCTTCGTTTTGTTCTCTCTGATTTCAAGATTAAATGGCCTAAATGATCAGAAAGAACGCCTGTGTATTTATTCGTGCCAGGGAATTCCCAGGGGTTTCCCCAGGAATCTGGAAGAAGTCTGGCAGTGTTTACGTCATTTTAAGAACATGGTCTCGTGAAAAACGTATGATCGCCAAATTGTATCGTTCATACACTTATGATCGTCAATTTCGCGGTCATGTGACCGATGTCTCGTCCAATGGAAAGCCATATATCGTGTAAACTTCAAATTAAAAAATATATATATCTATACACATATACAAAATTGTAAGAGATATGCTGATATTAGTTTTTGCTAATAGTTGTATGATAATTATGAACGAAACGGGAACGCATTAATTAACAGTCTTACAGGACTATAGGCATAAGATGGGAAATCTCAATGTTAACGTTTTTGTATCACTAGCGCGAAATATCTCACTCGACGAGGCAAACTGCGTATGGGTCTCCCAGTGGCGATTTGAGAGAGTATGTCCCACTCCTCTTGCAGCGTCTGGGCAACTTCATGATCAGCCAACATGGTCGACGACCTATGACGTTGAGGCTCACGTCTCCCTGTCATGTCTCAGACGTGTTCAATGTGGGAAAGGTCTGGGCAGCTCATTGGATGTTGCGCTGCTGGAGGTGAACATTGACGATTCGTGCACGGTGAGCACGGGCGTTGTCTTCCTGAAAGACGAAAAGTCGCCCAACAAGCCCTGCAAACAAGGTTAAACAAAGGGTGTCAGTGTGTCCCGATAGTACTGTCCGGTGACAGTATGGTGTGGGGTTCGCTCAGTCTTAGTGATGACCGTAACCGATGCACAGACAAATCTGTCGTGAAGTTGACGTTGACTTGACGTTCATTTCGACGTCACCAGACACTACCAGGGCGGCTCCTATCAAGTTTGAACTCGATTTCGTCGAGCCTGGTTTCAGATCAATCGATCCTGCACTCTTGTCGTTGAACTGAGGCGCCCTAAACAGGATCAGTCATCAACATGGTGGGTCTATATTGACGGTGGTCTGTAAGTAATCGAGTCTGGATCATACAATCCAGTGATTGACATCATGAGCATCGATCCACGCAATTGGGATACGATGACATACATCAACCAAGTCAGCGAGTCTGACCACCCGATCCCGTTAGTCGCCTCTTACGTCAAGCATGATCGCCTTTTGAAGTAATCACAACTGTACGTACACGTATCTGTTCACAAACCCGCCAACGAGAAGGGGCAAAATTCATTTCAGACTGTGTGCTTGTCATAAATCTGGAACACATTTTTTTTAAATCTTTTTTTAAAAATTGCAATTTTCACAAACAAGGAAATGGATGAAAAAAGCAAAAGTCGATTATCGTTGAAACAATGTTATTCAAGTATGACATAAAGAAGAACAACAAACAAGAACGTTAACATTATGCATATTAACGTCCATTGTAAAAAGAAATATACATTTCAAGTTAATACATCGTATTAGTATATATTATAAGAACAATATCTCGAACCAGTCCTGAAATATTCATGAATTGATTAAATGGAATAATGTCACTTACTGAATGAAATGAAGAAATAATGTAATGCTTTAGCGCCATAAACAGTACCGTATGACACTCGGTAATGACAGAAAAGGTACAGGCAATCGACGTGATGATTGTGAGAATATGCAGGGAATATCCACCTGTGCATAAAATGGACTTGACCGACAATGCCGAGATCGGATTCCTGACCAATCACTCAAAAATCACTGGAGAAGTGGGTCACTCCTTTCGGGCATGGCGGACAGTCCAGTCTGCAACACGCACACATCACCACATGCACTCGGTGTCATTACTGTGGGCATGGCGGACAGTCCAGTCTGCACCACGCACACATCACCACATACACTCGGTGTCATTAGTGTGGTCATGGCGGACAGTCCAGTCTGCAACACGCACACATCACCACATGCACTCGGTGTCATTAGTGTGGTCATGGCGGACAGTCCAGTCTGCAACATGCACACATCACCACATACACTCGGTGTCATTAGTGTGGTCATGGCGGACAGTCCAGTCTGCAACATGCACACATCACCACATACACTCGGTGTCATTAGTGTGGTCATGGCGGACAGTCCAGTCTGCAATATGCACACATCACCACATGCACTCGGTGTCATTAGTGTGGTCATGGCGGACAGTCCAGTCTGCAACATGCACACATCACCACATACACTCGGTGTCATTAGTGTGGTCATGGCGGACAGTCCAGTCTGCAACATGCACACATCACCACATGCACTCGGTGTCATTAGTGTGGGCATGGCGGACAGTCCAGTCTGCAACACGCACACATCACCACATGCACTCGGTGTCATTACTGTGGGCATGGCGGACAGTCCAGTCTGCACCACGCACACATCACCACATACACTCGGTGTCATTAGTGTGGTCATGGCGGACAGTCCAGTCTGCAACACGCACACATCACCACATGCACTCGGTGTCATTAGTGTGGTCATGGCGGACAGTCCAGTCTGCAAAATGCACACATCACCACATGCACTCGGTGTCATTAGTCAGGGGTGTCAAACGTAAACACATGCCAATAAGCGCCAAGAGGTCTGAGCATGTTGACAATGTGATTAACAGTTGAAGAACACGGTGTTTATACCTATATCACACCGACTGATGTTTTTCTGAAAAATGAAAAAAATGGACAGCGACTTTTTAAAACAATGAAAAATGCAAGATTGAAAGTTTGAAAAAACACACGCCTGAACGCAACACCAGTGGTTTAGCCAAGCACGTGCAATACATGACAAGTAAAAGTCAAAGTGGGTTTAAAATAGATTATTCCAGATGCAAATGAACTGCACTTTTAGAAATTGAAAACGTGAGTTTTATCTCTTTTTAACCTCAATGATAAGGCTGAATATATATCAGCTAAGCAGATGATGGTTATTCAAATTCTTCAGAGACGATGTCGTCGACGTTCAACACACGGCACCCGTGATTCCAACGTGTGAAAACGGGTTTAAGATCGTGGTGCAAAGTCCATCTTACCGTCACTTGATCTCAACAATAATTTACATACATTTTCTTCCTCTTTCCTTTCCAGTTCTTCCTCCGTGAAACCCCGCAGTTCATCCATATAGAGCCGTGGTAAACATGACCTGGGATAGTTTCAAGTGACAAAACTTGTCAATGGCATCACTTCCGACATTGGGTTCCTAACAGAGTTTAACTTACTGGCATGTGACCTCTTGACCTCAATACAACTTTGCAGTTGTCATTTGTAGTTATAATGTATATCAATTACTATAATTGATAATTGTACACGATAACATATCTCAATTACGAGACTATAATATCATAAGTAGAGCGATGGGTTATTATCCAAGAACGACAACTGCTGCAGGTTCTTCTAATTTTAGCAACCCTCATTGTTCAGGCTTATACGTCATTTAGCAATGTTTTTCACAATCAGTCACTTCGTAAATTTCCTCCTCAATCAAGCTCGACTCGTATGGCGATCCCATCGTATCAAAGAACGATAACTCTCATAGCTTCTCGTCGTGGGAGTATGGCTCCAGCACCATGTACACGGCCTCCTGAAACTGGTTGAGCTGTATGTGGTCCGCCTCCTTCTCAAGCAGGTATTCCACGTGCTGCACGAGCTCTTTGAAGCGGGGTCGGTCTTGAGGCTGTGATTCCCAGCACTTGCACATCAACGAGTGCATGGGGAACAAGCATCGCATGGTTGGCTCAGTCTATTTGAGTTTGGGCGGTCGGGTAGCCTAGTGGTTAAAGCGGTCGCTCGTCACGCCGAAGACCCGGGTTCGATTCCCAACATGGGTACAATGGGTGAAGCCCATTTCTGGTGTCCCCCGCCGTGATATTGCTGGAATATTGCTAAAAGCGGCGTAAAACCATACTCACTCACTCACTATTTGAGTTTCAGGGGTGATGAGTATTGATCAGCACTGATAATGCAAAAGAGGCCACCATCACGCATCTCAGTTTTGTTCCGTGTCTATGGACAAACGTGCATTATAATTGCAGCCTCATCTCCCAAGGGGAACACAACCTACACTTCAGGCGTATTCATATTCCCATCTTACAGGATGGGTACATGTCAGGTTTAGAAGCCAAGGTAGTGAGTGACTGTTGTTATATGCCGCAATGCAGCTGCCCCAGAAAACATAGGCCACAATTAATTTCGACGAAGTATAATGACACCTTATCCTTTAAAAAAAGGGTTGATATCCATAACATATTTCGTTTGGTCAGGCTCGCTGTCTTGGTTGATGCATGTCATCGTATCCCAATTGCGTGGGTCGATGCTCATGATGTCAATCACTGGATTGTCTGGTGCAGACTCAACTATTTACAGACCGCCGTCATATATCTGAAATATTGCTGAGTGCGGCGTTACACAACAAACAAACAAACTTACAGTTCGTCCATACAGTACTGGGGTGACTCCAGGCGTTTCCCTGCAACAACAACGTCAATAACCCCTCGCAGTGTCATCGTGGAGTAGGGACTGGCTCCTGGGGAGAGAGACATCAGTGAGTGAGCGGGACATTTTTGCCAAGGATATTATTTTCACAACCAGTATCTTAATAAACTGGTATAATTTCCTATATGAATAATAGTTTCTCCGGAAACATTTTGACCCTGGAAACATTAATCATTAACATAATAACCAGAAGTGCGTGCGTGCGTCCGTGCGTGCGTGCGTGCGTGCTTGCGCGCGTGAGTGCTTTTAGCAACATAAATCATATCACAATAACACACTACCGAACACAACATCACGTTACACTTTTGATAACCAATAAGGTTGAGGTCAAGAGGGGTTTGACGTCGCGTTCAAGAGTATGTCATGTTTAACAACACTATTTTCAGACAGATTGCTTGACTTTGAAAAGAAGAAGCTACGCGTGGAAAAGCAGAAACTATCAGATATAATTTTGTTTCAAGCAGGACACTCTGATCTCAGTCAGTTATTCACAGTTATTCTTTTATTCAAATTAGATTTTCCAAATGAACACACTGTGTAAATATGTCTTATATGTTATTTATGCATGGAACTCCTGCAACTGTAAGACAATACATGGTTCGTTATTTACAAGTGTGTTTGTACGACTTGTTATTGTGTCAATAGTCACATGAAATATTCACCTAAATAAAAACTGACTTTTTATTTTGTTTCTGTTTGCATTTATCGGTGGTAACAAAAATATTATAATCATAATTTAGAGCAACGGCTTTTGATAACATCCGCTTCAGACCGAACATGAGGCCCCACGTCTGTGATAGCATTGGCCTATTCTTAGCTTTGGCAGATGAAGACATACTATTATATCTACTTATGATGGACAATTAAATGTTATACACGTGGCACCACTATCAATTGTCAAAATCATTAATGCTATAAACAAAGAAGGTACCCTGAGAGTTAAAATGATATGTGTCAATATTTGTTTGTATAACACTTATGATTCATTTATGGTTGATCTGCAGACCCGTGAAGATCCAGGGTAGAATAGGTCTTCAGCAACCCATGCTTGCCGTAAAAGGTGACTATGCTTGTCGTAAGATGAAACTAACAGGACTGGGTGATCAGGCTTGCTGACTTGGTTAATGCATGTCATCGTGTCCATATTGCATTGATCGATGCTCATGATGTCAATCATTTGGTCCAGATTCGTTTATTTACAGACAGCCGTCATATAGCTGGAAAACTGCAGTGTCCGGCGTTAAACAACAAACGAACAAAACTTGATCTGTAGTTTCTAAATGAAGAAGGCATTGTTTAGTTGTGTGCAGCGGGTTATTATTATTTTTTTGGTTTGGAACATAGTCCGAGTGAACGCTTATATATCCTGATTCTGTGGGTTTCAATATTGGTATGAGTGTGCCATCCATACACGCAAGCACATGAGCGAATCTACCAACATAATTATAGGAATCTTTGGGGTACTGATTGGAACCGAAGGATCACCTGCACACGCCTTTGTCCACTGCACGGCAAAGTTGCAACAGCTCAATATCGTACATTTTAGAAGCTGCTACACCGAACGAAGTACTCCGAACGAAGCAATATGTTACATAAAGCTGTGTTACAATAATAATGAAATAATAATATATGTACATTCGTATCCTACTGACCTCTAGTCTTGACTGTAGCTAACCTGATTTGGTCTCAAGCTTTATGTTATAGTTACTTATTTCACAATAACCCCTTTCAATGATATGAAGATACACTGAACACTGACAAATTTCACACTGAAAATGTTTTCTTTTCAGCAAATTGAGTTCAGATCCCGGACGAGCCCTCGGTTGCCGTTGCGTGGTGATTCCCAAGGTGACACGCAGAAATTGGAACGTATAGAACTACATTGTCAAATCAGTAAAAACAAGAACACAAGATCAATGAACAATACACATCTTAAACTGAATAGACAGGATTAGTGTTACAATCACAAAAGGCAACACTATGGCTCAAATATGTGCCAACAGCGATAAATACGTAATTTCAAGTATTTGTCACAGATTTGTGAATTGCGTTAACATAAAAATAAAGATCAATAGGATAAATTACCAAGCCAATTTACAGCCAGGCTCTTCTCACTTGACGAAACTTGGCCAAACTGAGACACAACACTAGTCTCTGAGAAAATGGCATCACAAGTCAGTATCTCGTGTGACAACAATACTGTTCAGCTGCGCATGCGCATGCTATCAACCACTGAGTTGTCGGCTAACGTTAGGAACCTTCTTAACTCTTGTGGCCATGGAAACATATGGTTAAATCAGCGTAATGGCATACAACCAAACCACATTAATTGTTTTCCGTAAACCTTGAAGGACATGTACATTCAGAACTGGCATGCGTCTCTGTCATTGTCTAGTTAATTAACGTGTTATTCTTTGTTTAAGAAGCGTTTTGTTACTGAAAAATATTTATGAAATATAAACGTTAGTAAATTCAGAGTACAACTTACAAGATTGCGTTGTAGCTCGCATGAATTATTTATTGAGACTTGCAGATACACAGGTATTCCATGTGACAGATGAATTTGTCAGTGTTGCAACTTAAAAAAAGTAGAAGACGAATACCATTTTGTTTTTGTTTGCCTATATATTCGGAGCAACGATTTAAGCGTATTAATAAGTTAAGCAATTTCCTATTAAACTTTAGCTTACTCATGTCAACAGAAAATGTTATACTTATTAATGTATCTATATCACGCTTTGAATTTTTGAAAATTGGTGCATAACAGTTTGTTTGTAATGCAAGACATTCATTACAAGACATTTTGTACCATATATTTATACTTCAGGCTTGTGGACTTTAAATATGTGACGACCGCCTCCGTGAACTAGTGATAGAGCGTCGATAGGTTCGATCCCCGGCCGCGTTATACCAAAAGACTTTAAAAGATCGTACTTGTTGTTACCCTGTCTGACGCTCGGCATTAAGGGGCTAGAACAAGGACTGGTCGGCTCGGGGTCAGTATACTGTGTCTGAGTGGGTTTTCATGTTAAATTGCGGCATGGTATCTCAGTAGGCTAGCACTTAAAATCGGCATCAGTCCGGACTAGTACAAGCAGCCACACACACACGTGCATGCACGCCGCTATAACTGCATTAATCTTGGACGCGACATTAAACCCCATTTCACCTCAACAAAGTATGTTAAATAAATATTGATTGTCGACTCCAGACTCGAGCACTTACAGGTCGCTGTGTACTGCTGTAAATCAAGGACATGAGAATAAATTGAATAAATTTGTATATCGTACATATTTTTACAAATACTACTTCATGAGTATCCTCTGAAACATACATGTATCCATTTTTTATATTCATGCAATAATTTCTGTGTGCCTCATTATCGTGAGTAGAAACTCCTTAATTTAATGTTTTGTGTCGGTAAATAACAGAGCAAAAAAAATACAGATAATTCATCTTAACACGTCGTCCTCGCAGTGGACATTAAGAGCCCATGAAATTCAAATTTTGACAGCTTGACAGATTACCTTAATGCATAGAGCCGTTGCATTCAAGGCTACGTGACAGGTGGTGACACATCAGGCAGACAGGTGACCTAGCTGCGCCGTCTCAACTATTTTGTATATGCATCGTGTACTGTGAGGTGAAAGATCTGCTTATCAATGTTTATTAAGCGTCGAACATTACATTAACACATATATAAATAACTTTACCTGAATTAACAAAACGTCTTGTGATCCAGCTGACCGCTGCTTTCTGGTTTGCTTACGATTCGATTTATTTAACGGTCGGGTGGTCAAGACGTCTAAGGTGCGCACATTGCTGTGTAAAACTTTGTCCCTGGGGCCTTCGTGGTTACGAATCGACGGTCCACGGGTGGCCCAGTCGTCTAATGTTTCTAGGTTTGTCAGCAAAATACCTGTGCTCGTGAGTTTCACCGAAGTGGTAAACATCTGAGACTACATCACTTCGGGCTTTCCTCCCACATTAAGCTGACACGCCGCGATATAACTGGAATACTGTTAAAGGGGCGTTAAACCCAACTCACTCACTCACTCAAGCAAAGTTCACACAACTTGGCATAAAAGGTGTCATTGAACGCACAGTCGCGGTCGTTGTTCTTGCTAAAACCTACTGACTTGTTCTCGAAAAGATCGACCCGGAAGAATATAATTTGAAGATATTTTATATGGGTATACACAGTTGTATCGACGCATTATTTTCTTGCGTCGAAGTTTGACATGAGGACAATCTGAAAGCTTCAGAAGTGTGCTAAAACTGAACAAAAGGAGTAGAATACTGTAAAAGTGTAAGGATTGATTTTAGCTCCAAATGGAGTGATCTGAGCGTTTAGTGCAAAATCCAATAAACGATTAGAAGCAACAAGTATGCTCTATACCTTAACAGCCTTGTTGGGGCGGTCGGGTAGCCTAGTGGTTAAAGCGTTCGCGCGTCATAACGAAAAAACGGGTTCAATTCCCAATATGGGTACACTGTGTGAGGCCCATTTCTGGTGTCCCCCGCCGTGATATCTCTGGATTATTGCTAAAAGCAGCATAAAACCATACTCACTCACTCGCTAACAGCCTCGTTAACACTTATAACACTACCCGATGACCTGACCTGACCAGCTGGTCATACAAACGAAGCAAACGATGAAAAGAAAACCCATGCAAGTCTATAAAAGTTTTATCTAGCAAGTCTAGATTTTCTGCAGTTAGGACTGTCACTTTGACATGCAGTCTTTTTCTATCATATTTAAAAAAAACATAAAGCAAATGGCCTTAAAAGGCTTCCGTAGGCAAAAATAAAATCGAATTGAAATATATCTTGGTGTCATCTCTTGATCTTGTCTAGATAAACAAAAATTCATTTCGAGATTAGGTTTGTCTGCATTAAGGTTCCCATTCACGCGTTGAAGTCCGTAATGACGAGAATAACGCAGGTCTTTGTGATATCAGTCAACTGATCAACTGGCCTGATGAATATGGCGTGTCTTCAAACAAGCTTCGGAATAACTACTATCAATTGCGCTTACAACTTCTAACCTCCACCATAATGTTAGAATATCTAACATACACAGTTATTTATACTACACATTGCAGTCTACAATGATGGGGAGGCTTTTCCTACGTACAAAGACGACCGCCCACGCACATTTGATATACCTCTTGTGGAATAAATTACATACAGTTAATTTTTGGGAGAAATCCTAGGTTTTTTAGCCAAAAACGTTTTGCAGCCATTAAAGGACACGCAAGAACACGCACAAACACGCACATGCACATACATGCACTTACAGATTTCACATAAGTCTTGGCAACTAATAATTGTCCAAGTACAATACAAGGAACTTCTACTGAATCTCAACAGAAAGAATGTCATAACGTTACAATCATTGTTTGAAAATAAATCACACTGCCATAGAACAGAATGTAAACATTTTGAGCGACAGCAGCCGCCTCGGGATGGACAAAGATTTGTATCCACTAATAGATCGTTCTATCTGTAACAGCTGTACTCTGCATCATTGATTTAAGTTCCCTTTAGGGTAAGGGTTAGGGTTAGGGTTAGAAGATACACGAGACTGATTATTCTCGAACAGCTTTATCGGAGTCATATACCCTTTCAACATTACATTATTAGAAGAACTTTGTGTCTTAAGGGTGCGTTTTGGAAATTTTATAATACGTTGGTTCAGCGGATGCTACCAGGGATGTAAAGCATGCATCACCAGTACTGTGCTGTTCCTTGGCTGTGTCTGCTTTTACTTCACGTCTAGAAAGCATCACATACAGGTAAGACATACCATGGACTTAATGTGGACCTTGTAATTTCTTCTTCGTATTTAAAAAATGTATTTGTTCATAATCGTAAGATCACTTGGAGAGTGAACACTTACTTTCTATACTTCTTTCACAAAATAAACCCTAATAACTTGTCTTTTGTTACTTAAAGATATTTAGTTTTTTTAATGTGAAGTTTACTCGATATCTGGCTTTTGCATTGGACGTGGGTCACGTGAAAGCGAAATTGAAGATGATACGTATATTGACAACACAATTTGGCGTTCATACGTTTTTCAGGAGACAGTGGTAAATGACTGAAACACTGACACACTACTTACGCATTTCTGGGGGAACCCCTGGGGTTTCCCTAGCACGAATAGATATAAACACGTTGTGTCTGATCAATTCGACTCTATAATATTTAACTCAGAGTAAGATCCATTGTATTACCGCCGTCTCAAGTTCCGATTTCCATAGTTGGACCATCTCTTTATGAAGGTTCATATTACAATGAACTCCCACAAAGTGAAAATGAATTCTTAAATCTGTTTGACACATCATTATACTCCCCTTTCCAAGATGGTCCAGTTCATCAACGATGACTGATAAATGTTACCGCCATAGGTCCACAAACAGCGTCACGTGTCGGCCATTTTAACGTCTTGCACTTCATGTACACATACGCGATAAATCACAAAGAACAATCAAGATCGAAGTGTGTTTTATTTCACGATAATACATTGTTCTGTCACGACATCATATTTGGAGGTTTAAACATGCGCTCGAAAAATGATGACGTCATAAATTGGACGACATTATTTTTTAGAGGGAAATGTCTCGTGAGTTGTTCCCCATAGATGTAGCTGGGCTACGCGCATAAACAAGGAAGATACATTGATTTATCATATAATGTGTAGGTTTCTCGGCAGGATAAAGCCAACGGATAAAACGATATCCGTTGGGGTCATATGCGGATAGAGATGCAAATATCAAAGGTCAAGTAGGGACTACTTTCACAGATTATAAACAAACATGGCGTCGCCCTCGTCATTCGGCGATCGAGTCAGAATTAACCAAGGGGAATCTGGATAAACTACAGGGATAATTGCTATAATTATCAAAAGAACAGTCTAATACACTGAAAATCAGTGTCTAACTGTGACGTAGCTAAGGCATTTTATAAGTTTTAGCAACTTTGGAGATGTAGATTTCGAAACAATTTTGCGAGGGCACGAGGCCTAGCCAAGCGGAATCAGTAGCCATATCTGTGCTTGTAGACCTCTGCAGCTTGAAACCTTCTCCACGAATTAAAAAAGTTGGATTTGGCCGAAGTATGTTTGAATTGTTACCTTGTTTCGTTTTGTCGATGTGTGCACATCTGACTACATTTCTTTACGTTATGACAGGACAACCCGACTGTCAACAACGTCTGACTGTTGCTGTGACGTCCCATAGACTATAGAGTTAGAGTAGCTTCCCTTTGACAAAGGGCAGTTACTCTAGCGGACAGACCGATGGATTGCCGCGAAAGGCAATTAAAAATAATTGTTGTTTTGCGAATATGTTGCTTCGCCACTGTATCAGAAACAGATTTCAGTTGGAACTATATTGGCTACTGTCACTGTCTGACTGACACATCAGTTACCCTGTGACGTAAGAAATATTCATGCGCGCATTCCAGGAAAACTCGCAATATTTCGGTAATGTTTATGAGAGAGGGAAAGCGATTTTGAAGCACAGAATTAAAGAATGACATTATATGATAAAGAGGTTATCACGCTTGTGTGTTTGGGGATGGTAAATTTCGTGTAAATATCCAAAGCACGCTAAATACAATGTTTATTCCTAATGCAGGATATTTACCATCCCCAAACACACTCGCGTAATAACCTCTATCTATCACATAATGGGTAGGTTTCTCGGCATATGCGGATAGAGATGCAACTATCAAAGGTCAAGTAGGGACTACTTTCAGTGTTCACTATTTCTACACACATGGGTATGATTTAAAAAACGATATTACATGGCAGTAGTTTAGTTAGCAGTTCAGCATAACTATTCTTAAATCAGTTCATGATTTCAATGTCAAAGCAAAAGATTCGAGTAGCTTAATTTTATGCATGTAGTAATGGAAAATTGCATTATCTTATTTCACAGACACCACTTGTATTGGCTTCATATATTTCATTTGTGCATTTAGTATGTTTATGTTTAGCACTATCTTACATATAATCTAACATATAACTAGCTGTTGTAAAGTTATTACCTGGAGAGGTATTTACAAAAGCAAGTTTTGCTTGTTTACCAATCTAGATTTCTTTTGAAATTAAATATGTTTAAACCAACGAGGAAGATATATGACACTCGGTATTTGGAGAAATGGTACAGATAATCGAAGCGAGGATTGTGAAAATATGCGGGAAATACCCAACTTAACCCTCCTGTTCGTAAAATGGACTTGCCCAGCATTTACGAGGCCGGATTCTATTCGGGGAGTCATCCTATTTAAAATTAGGGTAAATATTTCTAAAGCTTGTGCATTTTATCAACACCCTTAGAGAGGTTGTACATTATGTTGACATCTCATATAAGAAATAAACGACTCATGGTCGTGTTTATCGTACAATAAAAAACTGCAGGGACGAGGCGGTAAAAGGTTCGATTATACCGTAGTCATTTATGCATTAAAGACTCTTAGTTATGTAAATAAATCAAACACACGGTTAAAAGCAGATATTAAATTATGTAACAAAACCAGCCCCATATACCCTATTCCCCATTTCACAATCAAATCAATAAATGTAATTATTCAAATATATTAATTTCGACAATAAAATCCTTTTGCAAAAAAACACACCAAAAAACACTGCAGGGACAATAAACTAATCGGGGCTATCCTAATTCGGGAGGATTAAGGGCATTAGGGCTGTGGGATTATAGTCAGTTCTTGACGGGTTGAATTTCGAGTGAAGAACTATCACCTAGAAACGTTTTGATTACCAATCGAGTGTTGTGTTGTTAAAAATCATTACTTCCCCACCTACCCCGAAATGCAATTAATGCGAAGCGGACGTAAAACCTGTAAACCAGCAGCAGCAGCAGCAGTGTAGTTCACCCCTAAACTCAAAATACCTAAAATAGACACAACGCTAGCAAACCAAATAAATAAACAAACCGACCCAAACATAGCTAAAACCACAACACTCGTATACATACACGAAAATTGGCCAAATTGGTGTCACATTTACACTGACGGATCTTCAGACCCGATCTCCAACCACACAGGCTTCGGAGTCCATACCACACAACCAGTTATATCCACACAATCTTACCGACTCCCTAACAACCAATCTATATTCACGGCCGAACTTATGGGCATGGCCTCAGCCCTGCATAACCAACAATCTAAAAACAACAATAAAATCCTAATTCTCACCGACTCCCCTAGTGGACTACAAGCCCTCTAAAACAAAAATACCAAAAAACGACCTAAATTAAGGGATTGCCTAAAAGTCGGGCCAAGAAAAGTCGGGCCGGGCCGGGCCAGCGGGTAATACTAAAAATGGATTGCAGAATAATAAAACGAAACGCGCATATCTAGGCAGATCTCAAATGTCCACAAACGTATAGGTTTGCTCATTTAATTGAGTTTGAATAAAAATGCACCTTCAACAATGTAATAAACTGATGATTATGACTACATACCGTGAGTCTCGTAGAAAAGTCAGTGTTTTGAGTGTGTGTATTCTTTGATTAGAATGCTTCTCACCGACCTTAGCGTGTAGGGGTATGATGTCCTGGGCAGAAAACGACAGTGTTTTGACTACTCTTCTTTCATTAATTAACGTGTTACGGTAATTAACCTTTACTAATTCGTGTAAAACCAAAACAGGAAGTTTCCTGGAAGTGGATATTCGCGAATGTCAAAGGACTGACACGACACGTGTTAATAACTGTCCAAGCACTTCTAAAGTTCCTAACATTCTTTATATCTAAAGACTAGTTTTACATTTAATTATATATCACTTTCTTGTTTCATATTTCAGTAGTTTAAGAAAACACAGAGCTCAAAGAGAAGCTTTTTTCACTCCAAATTCTCAACATAGTCTCTATCAGAAGTGTTTTGCTTGTGTTGGGTCCGACTTGGCCCGGGCTGTCAAAATCAACTTAAACCTCACAGATGTATCATCCAATGGATCCACATCTTTCGATTAGTATTATATCTACCTATATACCACTTTATAGTGTCTCAGATCGCTGTACTTAAAGAAAACAAGGGGCTCCAAGTCTCTATCAGAAGTGTTTTGCTTGTGTTGGTTCCGACTTGGCCCGGGCCGTCAAAATCAACTTTAAACACACAGATGTATCTTCAAATGTGTTTACATCTATAGATTAGTGTTATATCTACCTATATACCACTTTATAATGTCACGGTACATCGTATTTAAAGAAAACAAGGGTCTCAAAGTGAAGCATTTTTACTGTAGATACATCTGTGTGTTTAAAGTTGATTTTGACGGCCCGGGCCAAATCGGACCCAACACAAGCAAAACACTTCTGATAGAGACTATGTTGAGAATGTAGAGGGAAAAGGGCTTCACTTGGAGCCCCTTGTTTTCTTTAAGTACAGCGATCTGAGACACTATAAAGTGGTATTTAGGTAGATATAATACTAATCGAAAGATGTGGATCCATTTGATGATATATCTGTGAAGTTTAAGTTGATTTTGACAGACCGGGCCAAGTCGGACCGAACACTTGTGTGACTGTTGAGAGTATAGGGAGAAAAGGTCTACTTAAACCAACGTGTCTGCTTTAAATACGACGATCAGTGACATTATAAAGTAGTATTTACTTATATATAGTACGTTCCTATAAATATAAACGCTATGCCGACAGATGGAAATTTGTATCACGATAGCTAGAAGTATTTGATACGTTTCAAATCTTATTTCGTTTAACGATTGCACTTTTACATGTTACCAAGATCAGCGACGCTTACACACAGCTCCACTTTCTGGTTTTCAAGCGATTTACTCCGAATTACTTATTTATGGTGCACTTTTTTGTTTGGTGATTGTTCATTAATGTCATGTGTGTATGTTTCATCAATTATATATAGGTATGATCGCTGATAATGAAGTAATTAGCCAGTAACACTTTGGCCCGTCTTGGCCCGGCCCGGCCCGACTTTTAGGCAATCCACTAAATTAATAAACCAAATACTTAAAAGCTCCAACGACCCAACAAAAGCAGGCAAACAAATAACCTTCTTGTGGATCCCCGCCCACGTAGGAATTTACGGCAACGAAAGCGTCGATAAAGCAGCTAAATTATCTCTCAAAATATCAGAAATAAGCCTAAACCTACCCATCTCAAAGTCAGAAATTAAAGTGTAAACAAACAAAAAGTAACCCAAAAATGACATAATAAATATCAAAACTCAAATAGCCAAATAAAAAAAGAGCTCAGCAAACCACTAGCCAAACCTAAAATCCTACACCCCTCAAAAAAATCGACAGAGTAATCACTAAACTCCAAACAGGACACACCAACCTAAATAACCACCTAAAAAAATTTAAAAAACACACTACAGGTAACTGCCCACACTGCAAACAACCAGAAACCCCAGAACACGCACTCAGCCACTGCACACACTACCTAACACATCGAACCGCATTACAAACCACCCTCAATCTAAACAAGGCTCTAACTCTAGAAGCAATACTAAACCCACAAAATAAACTAGAAAACTTCAAGGCCATAGGCGTATTCTTCATCAAAACGGAACTAATAAAACGCATCTAAAAACACAATAACCTACCAAATCAAAATCACATAAACAAACAAACATCCACCATACCCAGCTCCCTTAGTTCTCCTCCCCAACCCCATCGGCATCTATTCCAAATCTCAAAATTCCCAAATTATATATAAGCAGCCCCTAAAGCGCCCTCTTGGGTTGCACAGACCACTTTCGCCCCTTTCGGAAACACATTAAATGGCCTGGCCGGGCCCGTGTGCGAAATACGCATCAGTCGGAAATCGCACGTTAAATCTCCAAAGTAAGTAAGTAAGTAAGTAAGTAAGCAGTGTAGATCAGAACTATAATGGCAAACGCTCTAGTTACAGTCCAGTACATTCATGCTGACTATCAATAAAAAAACAACCAGCCACACAGACACATTGGAGATGTGTACATCATATCACTGGATGTCCAGCCACGCTGAACACGAAGAATCACGTTTAAGATATACTAGATAAGTTTAAGTACCTCCACAACCATCACGCAGACCGGTCAAAAGTAGACAATAGGGCCTTCTTAAGCAACATGAAGAAGCGTGCTTGTGCAGAAGTGATTCCAGTTACATACTGTACAAGAATATACCAAGTGTTATCTGGATGCTGCCTCCCATGGACTTCCTGACCTTTAATGCGTCATTTGTTTTTATGTGTTTTTATGAATTTTGTACAGACATTTATTATTTTTCAGACAAACTGTGTCTTCTGTCAGGAAATGGAACAGACTAAACTATTAGCCCCCATTGTTCAGCCAATGAACAGGTACATTGAATATTCACCTCAAAAGAAACTGACTTTTCATTTTTATTTTTTTTTCATTTATCGGTTGTATCGAAAATAATATAATCATAATTTAGAGCAACGTTTTTTTTATAACAGCCGCTTCAGACCGTACATGAGGCCCCACAAAAACGTATGTGATAGCATTGGCCTATTCTAAGCATTGGCAGATGAAGACAAACTATTACATCTACTTATGATGGACCAATAATGATTTTATAGACGTGGCACAACTAGCCATTGTCAAAATCAATAATGCTATAAACAAGGAATGGACCCTGAGAATTAAATTGATATGTGTCAATATGTGTTTGTATAACACGGATTCATTTATCCTTGATCTGCAGACCCGTGAAGATCCAGGGTAGAATAGGTCTTCAGCAACCCATGCTTGCCGTAAAAGGTGACTATGCTTGTCGTAAGATGACACTAACAGGTTTGGGTGGTCAGGCTTGCTGACTTGGTTGATGCATGTCATCGTGTCCAAATTGCATTGATCGATGCTCATGATGTCAATCATTTGATTTCCTGGTCCAGACTCTTTTATTTACAGACCGCCGTCATATAGCTGGACTATTGCAGTGTGTGGCGTTAAACATCAAACAAACAAAACTTGATCTGTAGTTCCTAAATGAAGAAGGCATTGTTTAGTTGTGTGCAGCGGGTTATTATTATTTTTGGGGTTTGGAACATAGTCCGAGTGAACGCTTATATATCCTGATTCTGTGGGTTACAATATTGGTATGAGTAAGCCATCCATACAAGTAGGCACTTGAGCGAATCTACCGACATCATTATAGGAATCTTTGGGGTACTGAATGGAACCGAATGATCATTTGCACTCGCCTTTGACCACTGCACGGCAAAGTTGCAAAAGCTCAATATCGTACATTTCAGAAGCTGCTATTCTGAACGAAGTAATACGTTACATAAAGCTGTGTTACAATAATAATGACATAATAATATATGTACATTCATATCCACTGACCTCTAGCCTTGGCTGTAGCTAATCTGATTTGGTCTCACTTGGAGACTTAAAAAATGTCTCAAGCTTTATGTTATAGTTACTGATTCCACAATAACCCCTTCCAATGATATGAAGATAAACTGAACACTGACAAATTTCACACTGAAAATGTTTTGTTTTCAGCAAATTGAGTTCAGATCCTGGACGAGACCCGGTTGCTGTTGCATGGTTATTCCCAAATTGAAAGGCAGAAATTGGTACGTATAGAACTACATTGTCAAATCAGTAAAAAACACACAAGAGCAATGATCAATACAGAAATTGTACTGAATAGACAGGATAAGTGTTACAATCCCAAAAGGCAACACAATGGCTCAAATATGTGCCAACAGCGATAAATACGTAAGCACTCAGGAAGTTCAAGTATTTGTCACAGTTTTGTGAATTTTGTTAACATAAAAATGAAATATTATTCTGACGTCTGAGATCAATAGGATAAATTACAAAGCCAATTAACAGCCAGGCTCTTCTGACTTGATGACAGTTGGCCAAACTGATCACCAAGGTTGAAATTAAAGTGTCAAATATTCTTAAAGTAAAACACAACACTAGTCTCTAAGAAAATGGCATCACAAGTCAGTATATCGTGTGTCCGTCATGTGCATTGGTGACTGCCGTGTAACTTCGATACATGGAATGGATGAGGCGGTTGATGAAGGCCTATAGGCACTTGAACCCACACTCTGAAGAACGCCTGACGCAGTTCAGCTGCAGTTGTCGGCCTAGGTCGGAGGTCATTCATCCATCTTTGAATCTCGTCCCACAGGTGCTCAATGGGATTTAAATCGGGACTGAGGGCAGGCCACTGCATGGTTCTGATACCATTCTGCTGGAGGAAGTCTGTTGTTGCTCTCGCGGTGTGGGCACGGGCGTTATCAAGCTGAAACTCGTGGTTGCAGCGACGTGCCAAATGAGGTATGGCGTGTGGTCTGAAAACTTGATCAATGTACCGAGCAGCTGTGACACCATTGCCTCTCCCTGGACTGATGTTGAAATTTCAAGATATTAAGTTGAAATTTCAATATGCTACGTTAAAATTTCAAGATACATACTAAGTTTCAATATCATCGGCAACAGCTGTACCCCGTATCATTGATTTAATGATAGCTGACGTTGTAAGTTTACACGACTGATGATTTCTTCATCCAGTTTGTGTTGCTTTCCACATACAGGAAGAACCGAACTGCTTTATCGGAGTCATATACCCATTCAACATTACATTATTAGAAGAGCTTTGTGTCTTAAGGGTGCGTTATGGAAATTTTGAAATGCGTTGGTCGGCGGATGCTACCGGAATCGTAAATCATGCATCACCAGTACTGTGCTGTTCCTTGGCTGTTTCTGTTTTGACTTTTCATGACTAGAAAGCAGCACATAGAGGTAAGACATAACATGGGCTCATTGTGGACCTTGTTATTCTTTTTTATTATTAAAAACATGATTTTGTTTAAGCAGTGTTAAGCCAAACTCACTCACTTATTCAGAGCCATGTCGGTCCCTCAGGCTGGATGTTGGGGGTAGTTTTCCAGTATAAGCATGCCTATCATGTGGATGTCAAGGCCACAATAAATTAATAGTTAGAGTTAGCCGAATGCTACAAATTGATCTTTGAAAAACTTTCCTTGTGTAACATTGCCTCATGGAGAAAATCACTAGCCTGTGATTATTCCTGTAATTGACAGTGCAGCCGCGAATAGCTGCACTACTGCTGATGTGCCTTTAAGCAATATTTACTCTCTCACTGACAGTGATATATTGTTCCCAGCATCCTCACACTTTAATGTTTTCACTATCACTGGACATTCATGTACATGAATTATTTATTGAGACTTAGTAGATACACAGGTATTTCATGTGACAACAGTATTTGTCAGTGTTTCAACTTAAAAAATGTAGAAGACGAATACTATTTTGTTTTTGTTTGCCCTCCATATTCGGAGCAACCACGGAAGTGTATTAACAAGTTTAGCAATTCTCCTATTACATTTTAGCTTACTCATGTCAACAGAAGATGTTCTACTCATTAATGTATCTATTTCATGCTATGAATTTTTGAAAATTGGTGCATAACAGTTTGTTTGTAATGCAAGACATTCACTACTGGACATTTTGTACTATTTATTTACATTTCAGGCTTGTGGCCTTTAAGTATGTGAAATAAATATTGATTGTCGGCTCCAGACTCGAGCACTTACAAGTCGCTGTGTACAGCTGTGAATCAAGGACATGCGACATTATTGCATACATGTGTGTATCATACATATTATTACAAATACTATTTCATGAGTATCCTCTGAAACATACATTATAATCCTTTTTTTATATTCATGCAATAATTTCTGTGTGCGTCATTATCGTGAGTAGAAATTCTTTAACTTAATGTTTTGTGTCCATAAATAACAGCAACATCAATACACGTCGTCCTCGCAGTGCTCATAAAGAGCCCATGAAATTCAAATATTGACAGTTTGACAGATTACCTTAATGCATAGAGGCTAATTGCATTCAAGGCTACATGACAGGTGGTGACACATCAGCCAGACAGGTGACCTAGCTGCGCCGTCTCAACTATTTTGCATGTGCATCGTGTACTGTGAGATGAAAGATCTGCTTATCAATGTTTATTAAGCGTCGAAAATTACATTACACATATATAAATAACTTTTCCTGAATTAACATAACGTCTTGTGATCCAGCTGACCGCTGCTTTCTGGTTTGCTTACGATTCGATTTATTTAACGGTTGGGTGGTGAAGACGTCTAAGGTGCGCAAATTGCTGTGTAAATCTTTGTCTCTAGGGCCTTCGTGGTTCCGATTCGAAGGGCCACGGGTGGCCCAGTCGGCTAATGTTTCTAGGTTTGTCAGCACCATACCCGTGCTCGTGGGTTTCACCGAAGTGGTAAACGTCTGAGACTGCATCACGTCAGGCTTTCCTCCCACATTAAGCTGACACGTCGTGCTATAACTGTAATACTGTTAAAAGCGACGTTAAACCCAACTCATTCACTCAAGCAAAGTTCACATAACTTGGCTTAATGGGTGTCACTGAACGCAGTGTCGTGGTCGTTGTTCTTGCTAAAACTACTAGCTTGTTCTCGAAAAGAAAGACCCAGGAGAATATAAATTGTAGATATTTCATATGGGTATACAGATTTGTTAGAATAATGTTAGATTAATGTTTGTTTGTTTGTTGTGTAACGCCGCAATATTTCAGCTATATGATGCCCTGTAAATAATCGAGTCTGGACCAGACAATCTAGTGATTGACATCATCAGCATCGGTCTACGCAATTGGTATATGATGACATGCATCAACCAAGTCAGCGAGCCTGGCCAGCCGATCATGTTAGTCGCCTTTTTCGACAAGCATAGTCGCCTTTTACAACAAGCATAGGTTGCAGAAGAACTATCCTAGCCCAGATCTCACATTAAAATATAAAACGTGACATCAGGCTCGATTTTTATTAACAGAATCCAATGGGCGTAAAAGGCCGACTGTTATGAACAGATCATTTAAATTCAGCGATGACATCAGGACAGTGGTGTTTGCAAAAAGGGTCAGCATGTCCTGATCTACCAGTAGCAGCTGCATGAACACTTAAGTCTTTGTCTGTTGCCTATGGCCGCACAACAGTCCCCCTGCCATGTCGCGGCCTTCAAACGATCGAGTCTTTACCAGGCAATATAGCAACATGACAACGCGCTTCTACTGTGACTGACTTAGCAAAGTAGTTGTTACCAGACCGTTCTCAGCCATGATGATGATGATGATATTACAAAACATACTTGACCATACATGCGAGCGCTTTGTTGCCTGTACACCCTGGGCACTCTGATCTCACATAAATTATTGCACAATACAGGCAAGTAAGGAAGCCTTTTAGCAGCGTTAGAAATTGGCACAAGTCATGTAGTCCTTGCCAAATGGCCCAGTAGTTAAGGTATCAGGGTTTTGCCATTGGTTATCAATATAAGGGCCAGTGGACTTTTCGAGATACATACTCAGTTGAAATTTCAATATAATCACTGAGTATCTTGAAATTTCAACTTAGTATCTTGAAATTTCAAGATAGTATCGAAAAAAATAAAAAGGTAATGCCCCTAAAAGGTTTCCGTAGGCAAAAATAAAATCGAAATTAAATATATCTTGGTGTCATCTCTTGATGTTGTCTAGATATATTTTTTTTATTTCGAGATTAGGTTTGTCTGCATTAAGGTTCCCATTAACGCGTGGAAGTCTGTGGTGACGAGAATAACGCAGGGCTATGTGATCAGTCAACTTATAATAATATATATTAGTCAGGTGATTGGCCTGTGTTGACATCAAATGTGGATGCTGTTTCTGGCCTGTGGTATATGGCGTGTCTTCAAACAAGCTTCACAATAACTTCTATCAATTGCGCTTACAACTTCTAAATTCCACCCGTTGGAATTTCTAGCATGCACAGTGGCTTATACTACACATTGCAGTCGGCAATGCTGGGGAGGCTTTTCATGCGTACAAAGACGACCGCCCACACACATGTGATATACTTCGTGCGGAATAAATTACATACAGTCAATTTGTGTGAGAGATCCTAGGTTTATAGCCATAGACGTTTTGCGGCCATAAAAGGACACGCACAAACAAGCACACACACGCACATACATCCACTCACAGGTTTCACATCACTCTTGGCAACTAGTAATTGTCCAAGTACAATGCAATGAACTTCTACTGACTCTCAACAGAAACAATGTAATACAGTTACAATCATTGTTTAACAATACATCATACTGCCATATAACATAATGTAACATATAGCAGAATTACAGAATGTAACATAGCAGCCGCCTCGAGATAGACAAAGATTTGTTCCCACTAATACATCGTTGCATCTGCAACAGCTGTACCCCGTATCATTGATTTAATTTCTGTTTAGGGTTAGATGTACGCGAGACTGATTATTCTCTGCAGCTGACGTTGTAAGTTCACACGACTGATGATTTCTTCATCCAGTTTGTGTTGTTTTCCGCATACACGTAGAACCGAACTGCTTTATCGGAGACATATACCCATTCAACATTACATTATTAGAAGACCTTTTTGTCTGAAGGGTGCATTTTGGAAATTTTTAGTGCGATGTAATATTTATATGTGAAAGCCTAAAATGAATCGGAAGATATATTTATTAAAAGGCAAAAGGTTCTTTTATTAGAACGAGAAGTAATTGATTTGAGGAAGGTGAAAAGAGTAAAAATAATATAGGAAAGATAACACAAATTTAAACTCAAAAGTTGATGAAATTGAAATGCTCCACGAACTTCATATATTCTATAAATATCAATATTCACAACAGAAACTGAATTTGAAACTTACAGGTGCAAGATGAAATCTCAAGAAAATGATTAAAGACATTCATTGTGTAACATTAAAAGTAACAAGTCCCCCAGGATTTCATGGCGTGTCTGTAGAGCTTTCTCAATATTTTGTGGAAATCTCTAAAAGCCATTCTTGAATTATGTCAACCATTTCTTCCAAACATGTAAGTTAACAATATCTCAAAAAGAGGAATTATTACACTTTTAGATAAACACGGAAAAGACACGTCAATGATTGAAAGCAAGAGACCAATTACATTGTTAAATGTATATTATAAAATAATTGCAAAGCTGTTACAAATAGAGAGAAACAAGAAAGAGACTAAAGTCTCTCTTGACAGTTCCTCCTCTCAAATTGGGTTTATGAAAGGCAGATATATTAGGGAGAATATTAGATGTTTCTCAGATATTTTGGAAATATATCATGATTCTGATGAAGGTATTATTATGTCTTCAGATTTTCAAAAGGCTTTTGATTTTAGGGAAACATGTTTTGAAAAGTTCAATTTTGGACCGAAGATGTGTAATTTGGTTTTCTATTTGATATAATTCCCCAGGAGGTTGTGTTATTAATAAAGGTAGATCTACACAAATGGATTCTTTCATTTGTAGGAGTTAGGCAAGGCTGTCCCTTAAGCCCATATATTTTTATTACATGATTAGAAGCCTTCAATATAAAATTATCGAACAGTAATGCTATACGAGGAATTTGTATAGGTAATAAAGAAATAAAAGGATCTATTTTGCTGACGATACCAACTTAACTATTAGATTTATCAAATCAGTGGAAAAAGCTTTTGATATCATAATCAAACTCAAAAGGCAACTGGTTTCAAAATACATCCCCCAAAAAGTAGTACCATGCTAATTCAGAATCTCCCACAAGGAACATGTATTAGTGGAAGTAGTATTTAATGGAGTTAAGTGTCTCAGCATGTAACTGTTTCGAAATAATTATATCTTCGCTGCAGAAAATCTAAGACCACAAATTTAGAAATCTAACAATATATCGAGGACTTTACTTTCTAAAGGAAAAAGCTGCTCTTGATTAATGTATCAAAGTAATAGGATGCAAGTACTATACTCAATAAGAAAGGAAATTAATGCTGATTCACTTAAATTTATTTGGAATTATAAGCGAGAAAAGAATAAAATAACTACTTTAATAAACACGAGTGATAATGGAGAAGCATCAGTATTGAAATTTGATAATATGTGTAAATCCCTATGTCTTGCACGGATTCCAAGATCTTTTTCATTAAAAGGTTGTTTGAACATTATTCTTGATTTGCCTTTCAATCGAGTAGGGCGATTAAACTTCAGGTATTGGTTCCATCATTTCATGAATATTTGTTGAATTCATGGAAGAATACTGTTTACAAAGATAATATATAGTTTATTAAATAATAATTTGGTTATTGTGAATGGAAAAACATTTTATAATGTAAGCTGGGTTAAAGCGTGTGTTATTTTCGTCAGGAATATATATTATGATGATGGTAATGTAATGAGTAAACATGAACTGCAAGTTCTACAATAAGATCTATCCAATGGGCAGTTGGTTGTGATATGTTATATCCATAGACTAAGAAGACCTGACAGAGATCTTGATGAACTGGCAGAAATTGAGGGGAAATGATAAAAAGAAATTAGATCAACAATGTTTTATCAGGTTTTGAAAAACAGTAAAGTTACTTTGCCATATACAATTCATAACACTCCTAATTTTAAGGTTATGTTTGCTGATATGTGTAGGTTACCTGTGCAAAACAAGATGAAAGAATTGGCGTTCACGAATTTTGATAATATTGTACTTTGCAGAAAATGGTTATTCCAAATTAGTTGTGTAGATAGCCCCATCTGTGGAGTCTGTGAGGATGGTCTTTAGAAACTTTTATGTACATATATGGATCATCAGATAATGTGTATGACTTTTTTAACTTAAATGTGAAATGTTTCATTTCCAAATCATATGATAAGATCAACTAAGAATGCTAAATTGAGATAGTTCTTGTTAACATTAAAATTGAAAGTCTTATGAAGGATATTATTTAGTATCCTTGACCATGTGCACATGGATGGTTTGTTGTAAAAGTGAGGTTAGTATCCATGGTAATAAAAGCAAACAAAAAACAAACAAAAGAAAAAAAGCCTTCAAGATGGCCATACTACACTATTAAAGCAAAGAAGAAAGTCAATAATTCTATTGCTTTAGTTTTCAACAAGTTGACATACAGAGACAAAGTTTGTAACGTCATTTTTTCTTACTCTATGATTAAGTTTCATCAATCTATTAAAACAGGAACTACTCAACACATTCGCCAGCAAGTGCTTACATCATGGTATTCCTATATTTGTCATCGAAACATCCGTACTGCAGCACCTATTGTCTGCCAATGAGTCGGAACCTCCCTGTATCCTGTGCTCGGCTGGAGATGTCATCTAACTGGGGGTGTTCGGAGCAGACTGGGACAAAGGGGTATGTTAAAACCATAACACACTTCACAATTAACTCAGGGCAAAGACATTTTTCTCAAATAATATTACCTGCCCATGTAAATTGTCAAGTTGGACACCAGAGCCTTCGTAGCTCATCCAAAATGGTTCAAGCCAAGAGGGAAATTGGCTATCATGTCGTCTGGTACATCTACGTTGAAGTATCTTGCCGAATTTACTAGAAATTACGGGCATACCTTCTCATACTCAGGTGATCTTTCAATACCAATCTATATCACATAATAATGTATTCATGATAAATTGAGTGAGTGAGTTAAACGTTAACGTCACATCAATATTTCAGTCATATCGTGACGAGAACTATATATATATATGTATCGTCGTTGGACAAGGCAATAACAATCACAGTTTCGATTCAAAAGTAGTTGAGAGTATTTAAAAGAAGAAGTTATTGTACAACAGAAAAATAAAAAAGGGTCATAGATCGCCAGCAACCAAAGTCAGGCCACCATACTAGGAACCATGGGGACCTACGAAACTTCCGCGTCCTGCTCGGTTCCGCAGCAGGATTTATACCGTTCCTTCAGCTGCTGGAGAAGTATGCAATTTAGCCATCAATATAAAATGACAAATATACTACTTTTATAAGTATGGCATGCATAAAAACACTCTGAATGACGTGAAACTTATATACCCACTTAGGGGGACACTAACAATCTAAGTTACTATTTAGCAGCTCCAGTTAATATAATAACACACTTTGTACAACAAGATTTATGAATCAATTCTATTTCTCTTAAAAAGCACAATATAAATGAGAAATAACATTTCTAGAAAGAAAGGTTCGTGGACGTTTGAAAGTGAAATATGTATCCCTTGTGATGGAACAAAATCAGTAAAGTCAAGCAGGACATGCTTGACCATAAATGAGGGCTATATCTTGAAGGTCAATATGTGCAAATGAAATGGCTTTGTTATTCTGATTCCAAGTAGTGGGATAAGATATGATTTCTTGTTGTAAATATCTTCATAAAGAGGATTAAAGACAAAAGCTGAATATGCCTGTTTTGAACATAATTTAGTGTTGTATTGTAAGAGTGATTTCAGACGGCGTTGAAATGGGTAATTCCTCTGCTTCCTATGAATGGGAGAAGTTCTGAAGGCTCCAATGCAAAGCCTGAGGCCTTGATGATGAAGAGTATCTAGTTTGTTTTGTAAATTACGTTTATATGCTCAAACATAGACGATGGAGCCATAATCAAGTTCTGAACGAATCAGTGACCTGTACAAGCGTAAGAGGGTTAGGTCTTTGAAAGGCATTTAGAATTTATACACATAAGGAAGAGAATATATGGATGGCAACTTCTGTATTATGAGGAACATAATATAAAAGTTGATATCCATATACTCTCTTCTTAATGTAAGAGGGTTGTCTGATCCCCTACCCACTCTGAATTAGAAACTTCTTTCAACAAATCTCCTTTAGGCATTGGCTTTGAGGTATTTAATGTAAGGAAGTTAAATGGCTGTCAAAGTCCCAATATCTTGGCCTCCTTTACAACTTTGATAGGGATGCAATTCAATAATAGTTCAGGGTCCTTATACGACTTACATTTTCTGCAGAAAAACATACAATAAGTTTTAAAATTTCGAAAATCTGTTCTCAAGAAACCACTTTTAGACAGATTTGTAACTGCCTCTCTATTGTGTGCATATTTTTACCCCGATAAGAAATATTAAGATCACCCACGAACAGTGATCTATATACTGAATCAGTTCAAACCTTTTAAAGACTATATATTCTAATACGAAACAATCTGACATAGGTTTCTGGCGTGCCCAAGGGACGCAACTCTGTACAGCGAATATCGGCGCCTTAGAAGACTTGGCCATACGCACCCGATGTATGCAGTCAACCATTTATGGATTAAATTAATATTTTAAGCTACCTAGTGTTACTATCTCCCACAGGAGCACCCCGAAGGTCCAGACGTCCGCCTTGTGACTGTGAAACCCCTCCATCAAGGCTTCGGGGGACATCCACCGGACAGGGAGCGGCCCCCTTAGACGTCCTCTCGTACACGTCCACACCCTCCACATCTCTTGCGAGACCGAAGTCCGAGATCTTGCACACACAGTTATAGCCAACCAGCACATTTCTTGCAGCGACGTCACGATGCACAATCTGGAACGACATGGTCACAGACATCAAATCACTGTCAAACCACGGTGTGAGGGAGGGTTATTTTATGCCGTAGTCAGCAAAAAAGAAGAAGAAGGAGAAGAGGAAGAAGAAGAACGAGTAGGAGGAGTTATTTTGCGCCGCAGTCAGCAAGAAAGAAGGAGAAGAGGAAGAAGAAGTAGAAGAAGGAGGAGGAGGAGGAGGAGAAGAGAAAATCCGGGCCACAATAACTAGTGATTGATATAATGAGCAACGATCTACACCGGTGCAGGTACGATAACACACAGTCAACCATGTTAATGAGAGTGACAAGCCGATCTAATTTAGAGGCCTATTTCCACAAGCAACAGTCAGTTTGGGGCCCACTCTAGCCCTGGAGAGGTAGTCATTAAAAATAAGGCCTTGAAAAAACCACTGCATTCACTCTGCGATCGCTTGGGATTATGTATATTCAGAGATTATATTTATTCTCTACACATTTCATATTACATATTCCCTGATTAGACATATTATTCCCTGATTACACATATTCCCTAGTTAGACATATTTCCTGATCATACATATTCCCTAGTTAGACATATTTCCTGATCATACATATTCCCTAGTAAGACATATTTCCTGATCAGGAACATTCCTTGGTTAGACATATTCCATGATCAGGCACATTCCTAGTAATATATGTCCCCTAGTTATGCATATTCACTAGTTATACATATTCCCTGATTGTACATATTCCCTCGTTAGACACATTCCTTAGTTAGACATATTCCCTGATTATACATATTTCCTAGTAATACATATTCCCTGATTATATATATTTCCTGATTATGCATACTCCCTAGTTATACATAATCCCTGATTAGACTTCTTCGCTGATCATACATAAACCCTTATTATACCTATTCCTAAGTTACACATACTCCCTGATCATACATATTCCTTCATTACCCATGCTCCCTTATTATACATATTCACTAGTTATGCATATTCCCTGATTGTACATATTCCCTAGTTAGACATATTCCCTAGTCATACATATTCCCTACAATACATATTCCCTGAGTATACATATTCTCTAGTTATACATATTCCCTATTTATATGTATTCCTTGATTAGGCATATTCCCTAGATATACATATTCCCTGATTACACATATTCCCTGATTGTACTTTTCCCTAGCTATACATATTCCCTGTTCATACATATTCTCTAGTTAAACATATTCCCTAGTTATACACATCCCATAGTTATACATAATCCCTGATTACACATGTTCCCTGATTATACTTTTCCCTATTTATACATATTCCCTGATTATAATATTCCCTAGTTATACACATTCCCTGATTACACATATCCCCTAGTTATACATATTCCCTAGGTATACATATTCATTGATGAGATTTATTCCCCTGTTATACATATTCCCTGGTTAGACAATTATTCTGTAAGGTAACACTATAAAAAACCTACACAGGTAGCGTCCAGGTGCTGCATTCCTCGAGCTGTCTGCAAAGCAAAGGACAGTAGATCCTTGGCGGTCAGCTCCCCGTCATCTTCACCTTTGACCATTTCCTCTACCGCTAAGGGGCTCTCCTGCACGCTGAGGGGACTCTCCAAGGTCTTGTCATAGGCAGGGCGGCGTCTGCGCAGGTAGTTGCGCAGATCTCCGCTGGGAATATACTCCAAGATCAGAAGGAGAGGCTCGTAACGCCAGAGAATTGTCACGTTGATATTGACTCGTTATACTAGCATACACATCACCTCCACAATCAAAACAATGGCGAAGATTGATCCTCATGATGTCAATCACTGGATTGTCTGGTCCAGACTCGATTATTAGCAGATCTCCGTCATATAGCTGGAATATTGCTGAGCGCAGCGTTAAGCAACAAACAAACAAACATTGAAAAAAAGATATATTAATTTATCAACAGAATCCAAGTCCTTGCCAAATAGTCCTTGCCAAATTCCCCAATAGTTGAGGTATCAGGGTTTTGCCATTTGTTATCATGATAAGGGCCAGTGGACCAAAACTCTAGGTTTCTAGCCCTGTGTTTAGGGTCATTTGTTTTCTTCTTCTTTTCTTGAAAAAAATTAAGTTTTATTTAGTTTCAAGTTTATTTCAAGATAATAAGTTGAAATTTCAAGATACTCAATTGAAATCTCAAGTTGCTACGTTGAAATTTTAAGATGCTACGTTGAAATTTCAAGATACAAACTTGAATTTCAAGATACATACTTAGTTGAAATTTCAATATAATCACTTAGTATCTTGAAATTTCAACTTGGTATCTTGAAATTTCAAGATCATATCGAAACAAATAAAGAGCAAATGGCCCTAAAAGGCTTGCGTAGGCAAAAAAAAAATCGAAATTAAATATACCTCGGTATCATCTCTTGATGTTGTCAAGACATTTATTTTTATTTCGAGATTAGGTTTGTCTGCATCGAGGTTCCCATTAACGCGTGGAAGTCCATGGTGACGAGAATAACGCAGGGCTATGTGATATCAGTCAACTGATTATAATTGCTATTAGTCAGGTGAACGGCCTGTGTTGACATCAAATGTGGATGCTGTTTCTGACAGACCAGGAAGCTGTATGCTCTAAGCTGCTATCTAGACTTAACTTAAATATGTATGTTTCGCTACGTAATGATAGAGAACACAGACTCTGGCTGCTTGCACTTGAACGTCCTGAACAGTTCCCAAACCTGTCTTATCTTGTACGACTGGGATGCCTAGATATAGAATCTAGGGAATGTCGATGTAGAATTGTAGCTCATGATATTATTAAGCATGTCTTTTTGTATTGTACTTTGAATATGAATGACAGAAATGAACTATTTGAAATCATTTGTGATGTGATAAATGTCTCAACATTTGCAAGACTATGTAGTGAGGACGATGATATAATCCTGTCTGTACTACTTGGCGGTATGCCTGATTGTGTTAGCTCTTTATCTCAAAGTCTATGGGGTGAACTTATGGTTATCGTGTAGGAAACGGCTGTATCTGTTACAAAACAGTTATAAGAATGCTTGATTGTCATGCATTTTGTAGTTATCATTTCTCATAATAGTGTTAAATTGTACTTCTGTACAGCTCTGAAATTATACATAATATCATATATGATATTTATCTTCAATATCTGGAGGAAATAAAGAAAAAAACAATATCTATCTAACAGAATGTAATATATAGAGCGACAGTAGTCGTCTCTGGGTAGACAACAATTTGTTTCAACTAATAGATCGTACTATCTGCAACAGCTGTACCCCGTTTCATTGATTTAAGTTCACTTTAGGGTAAGGGTTAGTGTTAGGGATAGAAGATACGCGAGACTGATTATTCTCTGCAGCTGACATTGTAAGTTTACACGACTGCAGATTTCTTCATCCAGTTTGTGTTGCTTTCCGCATACACGTAGAACCGAGCAGCTTTATTGGAGTCATATACCCATTTAACATTACATTACTAGAAGAACTTTCTGTCTTAAGGGTACGTTTTGGAAATTTAAGAATGCGTTGGTTCAGCGGATGCTACCAGAATCGTAAAGCATGCATCATCATTACTGTGCTGTTCCTTGTCTGTGTCTGCTTTTACTTCACGTCTAGAAAGCATCACATACAGGTAAGACATACGACCTTGTAATGCTTTTTATTATTATTAAATACATGTATTTGTTCCTAATCTCAAGAGCACTTGGAGAGTGAACACTTACTTTCAATACTTGTTTCACAAAATAAATCCTGATAACGCATGTCTTTTGTTACGTACGGATATTTAGTTTTTAATATGAAGTTTACTCGATATCTGGCTTTTGCATTGGGCGAGAGGTGGGTCATGTGAAACCGAAATTGAAGTTGATACGTATATTGACGATACAATTTGGCGTTCATACGTTTTTCGCGAGACAGCGGTAAATGACTTAAACACTGACACCCTACTTACACATTCATGGGGAACCCCTAGGAATTCCATTGCCCGAACAGATTCAGAAACGTTGTTTCTGATCATTTCGACCCTATAATATTGAACTCAGAGAATTCTTAAATCAGTTCACGATTTCATTGTCAAAAGCAAAAGATTCAAGTAGCTTAATTTTATGCATGTAGTAATGGAAAACTGCATTATCTTATTTCACAGACACCACTTGTATTGGCTTCATATATTTTATTTGTTCATTTACATAAGCAAGTTTTCCTTGTTTACCGATCCAGATTTCTTTTGAAATAAAAATATGTTTAATCCAACTCAGGGTGAGAGCCATTGTATTAACGTCGTCGCAAGTTCCGACTTCCATAGATGGACCATCTCTCTATGAAGTTTCATATTCCAATGAACTCACACAAAGTGAAAATCAATTCTTAAATCTATTTTACAGATCATTATACTCCCCTTTTAAAGATGGATCCATTGTCAACGATGACTGATAAATGTTACCGCCATAGGTCCACAAACAACGTCGGGAATCTCTCCCGTCACATGCCATGTTAACGTCTTGTGCTTCATGTACACATACGCGATGAATCGAAATAAACAATCAAGATCAAAGTGTGGTTTATTTTCCGATAAAATTGTTCTATCACGACATCATCTTTGGCGAAAATTGATGAAGTCGTAAATTGGACGACGTTAGTTTTGAGTGGGAAATGTCTCATGAGTTGTTCCCCATAGACGAACGTAAACGAGGAAGATATTCGAGAATCGGTATTTGGAGAAATGGTACAGAAAATCGACGCGAGGATTGTTAAAATATGCGGAAAATACCAATCTTAACCCTTCTGTTGATTCTATTCAGGGAGTCATCCTTTTTAAAGGGTAAATATTTTAATTTTTTTTATAGCTTGTGCATTTTATCAACGTCCTTAGAGAGGCCTTACATTATGTTGACATCTTATATAAGAAATAAACGACTCGTGTTTATCGTACAATAAAACACTGCAGGGACAATAAACTAATCAGGGCTGGGTTTGGGGTCTTCCCAGTTAGCTCAAAACTGAAATTCGGGAGAATTGAGGGGATTAGGGTTATTGGATTATAGTCAGTTCCTGGCGGATGAACGCTAGTCAGTTTTAAAGTTTAGAAGCTGAAGACAGCATTTGACAGTTGCATTTTGAGTCAACACCTGTCACCAAGAAAAGTTTTGATTACAAATCGAGTATTGTGTTGTTATTAGTGCACCTGACACTTGAATTTTGAGTGAACACCTGTTACCGAGAAAAGTTTTGATTACCAATCGAATTTTGTGTTGTTATTAGAGCACATGACACTTGTATTTTGAGTGAACACTCATCACCTAGTTGTGTTGTGGTTAGTATCAACTTACTAAAAGTGACTAGGTACATCAACATGAAGTTAAAGTAAACACATCAAAATTCGCGGATGATGGAGCCCTCTGGATCCGCACTAAAAGCATTAAAATGACGCCATATACAACACCCTAAACAATTCTCTATCTAAAAAACTTGACTCAATACAATATCAGGCTCTCAAGCTAATTACACGCACCCAACATGGCACCTCCTACACTTCACTTCAGGCCTTAACAGGAGAAATGCCATTAAGTCTACGCAGGGAACAGCTAAGCTTAAATTTCTGGGCCGCGTCCCAATCAAACCCTCTCATCCAAAACTTAATAAACCAAAATATCAGCACCAAAAACCAAGCTCTAGCTCGTAAACACCCCTTACTTACCCCAATATCCCAAAGAATAACAAACTACCTAAATGAACACCAAATTAAAAATCTTAAACAAAACTGCAAACAATCAAATATCTTCACCCCTAAACTCAAAATACTCAAAATAGACACAACACTATCTAGCCAAATAAATAAACAAACCGACCCAAACATAGCTAAAACCACCACACTAGCATACATACACGAACATTGGCCAAATTGGTGTCACATTTACACGGACGGATCTTCAGATCCGACCTCCAAACACACAGGTTTCCGAGTCCATACCACACAACCAACTAAAACCACACAATCCTTCCGACTCCCAAACAACCAATCAATATTCACGGCAGAACTAATGGGCATGGCCTCAGCCCTCCATAATCAAGAATCTAAAAACCACAAAAAAATCCTAATACTTACCGACTCCCTAAGTGGACTGCAAGCCCTCCAAAACAAAAATACCCCAAACCGACCTAAATTAATAAATCAAATACTTAAAAGTTGCACTCACTACTTGTTCCCCTTTCGGAAACACATTAAATGGCCTGGTCAGGCCCGTTTGCGAAATACGCATCAGTCGGAAAGCGCACGTTAAATCTCCAAAGTAAGTAATTAAGTAAGTAAGTGTAGGTCCGAACAATTATGGCAAACGCTCGAGTGAAAGTCCAGTATATTCCAACACTAAGGGTGGTAGGATATTGGCTCTTGCTGACTATCAATACAAAAGAAATCAGCCACAAAGACACGACATACTGAAGATATGTACATCATACCACTGGATGTCCAGCCACGCTGAACACGAAGAATGACGTTCCAGATATACTAGATAAGTATAAATACCTCCACAACCATCACGCACACCGGTCAAAAGTAGACATTAGGGCCTTCTTAAGCAATACGAAGAAGCGTGCTGGTGAAGAAGTGATTCCAGTTACATACAATGGATCCCCCAAAAAGTAGTACCATGCTAACTCAGAATCTCCCACAAGGAACATGTATTAGTGGAAGTAGTATTTAATGGAGTTAAGTGTCTCAGAATGTAACTGTTTCGAAATAATAATATCTTGGCTTCAGAAAATCTAAGACCACAAATTTAGAAATCTAACAATATATCGAGGACTTTACTTTCTAAAGGAAAAGGCTGCTCTTGATTAATGTATCGAAGTAGTAGGATGCAAGTACTATACTCAATAAGAAAGGAAATTAATGCTGATTCACTTAAGTTTATTTGGAATTATAAACGAGAAAAGAGTAAAATAACTACTTTAATAAACACGAGTGATAATGGAGAAGCATCAGTATTGAAATTTGATAATATGTGTAAATCCCTATGTCTTGCATGGATTCCAAGATCTTTTTCAACAAAAGGTTGTTTGAAAATTATTCTTGATTTGCCTTTCAATCGAGTAGGGGGGATTAAACTTCAGGTATTGTTCCATCATTTCATGAATATTTGTTGAATTCATGGAAGAGCACTGTTTACAAAGATAATATATATTTTATGGAATGATAATTTGGTTATTGTGAATGGAAAATCTTTTTATAATGAAAGCTGGGTTAAAGCGTGTGTTATTTTCGTCAGGAATATATATTATGATGATGGTAATGTAATGAGTAAGTATGAACTGCAAGTTCTACAATAAGATCTATCCAATGGGCAGTTGGTTGTGATATGTTATATCCATAGACTAAGAAGACCTGACTGAGATCTTGATGAACTGCCAGAAATTAAGGGGAAATGATAAAAAGAAATTAGATCAACAATGTTTTATCAGGTTTTGAATAACAGTAAAGTTACTTTGCCATATACAATTCATAACACTCCTAATTTTAAGGTTATGTTTGCTGATATGTGTAAGTTACCTGTGCAAAACAAGATGAAAGAATTGGCGTTCACGAATTTTGATAATATTGTACTTTGCAGAAAATGGTTATTCCAAATTAGTTGTGTAGATAGCCCCATCTGTGGAGTCTGTGAGGATGGTCTTTAGAAACTTTTATGTACATATATGGATCATCAGATAATGTGTATGACTTTTTTAACTTAAATGTGAAATGTTTCATTTCCAGATCATATGATAAGATCAACTAAGAATGCTAAATTGAGATAGTTCTTGTTAACATTAAAATTGAAAGTCTTATGAAGGATATTATTTAGTATCCTTGACCATGTGCACATGGATGGTTTGTTGTAAAAGTGAGGTTAGTATCCATGGTAATAAAAGCAAACAAAAAACAAACAAAAGAAAAAAAGCCTTCAAGATGACCATACTACACTATTAAAGCAAAGAAGAAAGTCAATAATTCTATTGCTTTAGTTTTCAACAAGTTGACATACAGAGACAAAGTTTGTAACGTCGTTTTTTCTTACTCTGTGATTAAGTTTCATCAATCTATTAAAACAGGAACTACTCAACACATTCGCCAGCAAGTGCTTACATCATGGTATTCCTATATTTGTCATCGAACCATCCATACTGCAGCATCTATTGTCTGCCAAAGAGTCGGAACCTCCCTGTATCCTGTGCTCGGCTGGAGATGTCATCTCACTGGGGGTGTTCGGAGCAGACTGGGACAAAGGGGTATGTTAAAACCATAAAACACTTCACAATTAACTCAGGGCAAAGACATTTTTCTCCATTAATATTACCGGCCTATGTAAATTGTCAAGTTGGACACCAGAGCCTTCGTAGCTCATCCAAAATGGTTCAAGCCAAGAGGGAAATTGACTATCATGTCGTCTGGTACATCTACGTTGAAGTATCTTGCCGAATTTACTATTCCCCCTGTCAGAAATTACGGGCATACCTTCTCATACTCAGGTGATCTTTCAATATCAATCTTGATCACATAATAATGTATTCATGATAAATTGAGTGAGTGAGTTAAACGTTAACGTCACATCAATATTTCAGTCATATCGTGACGAGAACTATATATATATATGTATCGTCGTTGGACAAGGCAATAACAATCACAGTTTCGATTTAAAAGTAGTTGAGAGTATTTAAAAGAAGAAGTTATTGTACAACAGAAAAATAAAAAAGGGTCATAGATCGCCAGCAACCAAAGTCAGGCCACCATACTAGGAACCATGGGGACCTACGAAACTTCCGCGTCCTGCTCGGTTCCGCAGCAGGATTTATACCGTTCCTTCAGCTGCTGAAGAAGTATGCAATTTAGCCATCAATGTAAAATGACAAATATACTACTTTTATAAGTATGGCATGCATAAAAACACTCTGAATGACGTGAAACTTATACCCACTTAGGGGGACACTAACAATCTAAGTTACTATTTAGCAGCTCCAGTTAATATAATAACACACTTTGTACAACAAGATTTATGAATCAATTCTATTTCTCTTAAAAAGCACAATATAAATGAGAAATAACATTACTAGAAAGAAAGGTTCGTGGACGTTTGAAAGTGAAATATGTATCCCTTGTGATGGAACAAAATCAGTAAAGTCAAGCAGGACATGCTTGACCGTAAATGAGGGCTATATCTTGAATATGTGCAAATGAAATGGCTTTGTTATTCTGATTCCGAGTAGTGGGATAAGAGATGATTTCTTGTTGTAAATATCTCCATAAAGAGGATTAAAGACAAAAGCTGAATATGCCTGTTTGAATATAATTTAGTGTTGTATTGTAAGGGTGATTTCAGACGGCGTTGGTCAATGGGTAATTCCTCCGCTTCCTATGAATGGGAGAAGTTCTGAAGGCTCCAATGCAAAGCCTGAGGCCTTGATGATGAAGAGTATCTAGTTTGTTTTGTAAATTACGTTTATATGCTCAACCATAGACGATGGAGCCATAATCAAGTTCTGAACGAATCAGTGACCTGTACAAGCGTAAGAGGGTTAGGTCTTTGAAAGGCATTTAGAATTTATACACATAAGGAAGAGAATAAATGGATGGCAACATCTGTATTATGAGGAACATAATATAAAAGTTGATATCCATATATTCTCTTCCTAATGTAAGAGGGTTATCTGATCCCCTACCCACTCTGAATTAGAAACTTCTTTCAACAAATCTCCTTTAGGCATTGGCTTTGAGGTATTTAATGTAAGGAAGTTAAATGGCTGTCAAAGTCCCAATAACTTGGCCTCCTTTACAACTTTGATAGGGGTGCAATTCAAACAATAGTTCAGGGTCCTTATACGACTTACATTTTCTGCAGAAAAACATACGATTAGTTTTTAAATTTCGAAAATCTGTTCTCAAGAAACCACTTTTTAGACAGATTAGTAACTGCCTCTCTATTGTGTGCATATTTTTACCCCGACAAGAAATATTAAGATCATCCACGAACAGTGATCCATCTACTGAATCAGTTCAAACCTTTAAAAGACTATATATTTTAATACAAAACAATCTGACAGACAGAATTGTGGGACTCCCTGATACTGATAATAATGTCCAGACAAGGTTGAACCCTCTCGGACTTGTAACTGTCTATCTGTAAAACTGTGATATAACATGACCTCAATAATGAAAAATTCTTTAAAGTGCCATGCTTCCAGATAGTATACCATACTTTTGCAAGATCAAAGAACATTTAAATTGATACTACTTGTTTATTTACTACAGCATTTTAACAAAGGATTCTAATCGTACGAAATGATCAGTTTTGTACTTCTATTTGTAGCTCATGTAATGAACATACTTTACTGCAATCTTCACCGTTTGAATCAAAATTAACATTTTTATTTTCCTGCTGTTTCTATTATCTCTCAAACTCAGGGACGTAAGTTTATTTGCATTGTCAGATTTATCAGTTGTTAATTTGTAACCTTCTTTAATATGGTGCACAGATGATTTTTTAACCTTTGCCTTATATTTTTCAACCTTGTTCCACACCTTGTACGTAGTTGTGCGTAAATTAATTTGGAGACATAGTTCCTGCAAGAATGCCGCTTATTGTGGTTATATACACGTCATTATTTTGCACCAGTAGTAATCTTAACTTCATCTACGTTGTTGCTTGTTTGGATTCATTATTAAACCATGGTTTACGAATATAAGGATTTGCAGAGGACGATAACTGTATGAGATTTTTCAAATTATCAGGTTTAACCCTTTCAGCACATGCTATTTCGTACACGGACAAATTCGCCTTTGTAAAATACCACCGTGATAAAGGGGGTTATCATCCGGTTTTACAGTTTTGAGGACAATAGGGAAGTGAATCTTCAATGGCTTTGCCCTTATTGCTTGTACTTGCACTTCCAAATAGAGGGGACCCGTGAAGATACGGGGTAGAATAGGTCTTTAGCAACCCATGCTGACCCGTGAAGATTCGGGGTATAATAGGTCTTCAGCAACACATGCTTGTCATAAAAGGAGACAGGCTGATGCATGTCATCTATCCCAATTGCCTGGATCGATGTTCATGATGTAAATCACTGGATTGTCGGGTCAAGACTCGATTATTTACAGACCGCCGTCATGTAGCTGGAATATTGCTGAATGCGGCGTTAAACAACAAACCAAACCCAATAGAGGGTTATGCCCATTTAATTCTCCCTTGATGATGCAGGGCTGATCATATAGATTCTGAAGAACAGAATGTCGTAGAACAGATGAGGGGGGTATATACAATGAGCACAAAGTAAATACAGTGTGAAAGGCGGATAGCAACAGCTTGAAGATTAGTATTTAAATATATAGCAGTATGAATGATGTCCTAGCTTATAGAATAGTGGAGCCTCCAGTCTCTTATCACCTGTAATTCACATCATTAGAAACTGATAACAGCGTTTCAATATTTCTGAAAGTCAGGATTCTTCAGCATTGTGGTTCCCCATGTCACAGGTACAGCTTCAACACTATATAAACTGTGGTCAAGGTTGTATCACTGCGAACATGAAGCAATTACATGTGTGTATCGATTATCAAGCTACACATTTTAGGCTGAAGATATATTTTTCGTCACAGGAATCACTCCTTCTAGAATTCAATGACCTTGGTATTGTACTAAATGAAGTGACCGCTCCTGATCCCCGCCTGTTGTCCTTGGAGCGGACCACTGTCCCCAGTGTTCCTACACATTACCTCATCCGCCAGTCGGGAAGCCTTCCTCTGCATCTGGTGGTATTCTACGAACGGGACGACAACTACTGGTGGCACAGTTCCCTTGAACCCTCGAACAGTCAGATCTTTCACGGATTCAACACGACGTTTGGAAACAGCGCAGGAGCATATGACAGGTACACGACGTGTCTTTTACCACCTGGACACATTGTATCGGTCAGCTCATGTGTTGTATTTATAGTATGACTCGTGCTACAAACACATTTCAAAATCAAGTATTACATTTTGAGTGAGTGTGTGAGTTGGGTTTAACGCCGCTTTGAACTGTGTCATTTTGCTGTATTTTGCTGCGGGAATATTGCTCGTCATAAGGGGGAAGACGTTGCACATGAGGGCTGTTGCCAACGTTGCCATAAACACCAAATGATGTTTCTGTGGACGTTAAATTGTCTTGCAACACCACGTTGACCCGATCCTGCTTCAAGCATACCAATGGCTCGCAGACGCTCATTCTCGGACAGGCGTGGCATTTCGCAATGTTGAATAATTGCGTAATTTTGTTGTTTTTCTGAGTGGTTGTTGTCAGCACGATGCTAAACAATGCATATGGAATCCCGTCAACGCACATGTTTTTATACCCATTCATGGGTACTGAAATGCATGGGGCTTGCATAAAAGTCAACTTTTGCATGGAATGCATGCTTTCTGTAGCAGTTGCGTTTTTGTGACTTGATTCCATACATGTACTACAATATTGAAAACCAAACTTTACTTGTCTGAAAAATAAACTAAAATATTGGCGCCGATCCATCTCATCCCACATGTGCTCAAATGGTGAGAGATCAGGGATGCGAGCCGGGCAGGCGTGGCATTGCGTAATGTTGAATAATTTCGTAATTTTGTTGTTTTTCTGAGTGGTTGTTGTCAGCACGATGCTAAACAATGCATTTGGAATCCCGTTAACGCACATGTTTTTATACCCATTCTTTGGTAGTGAAATGCATGGGGCTTGCATAAAAGTCAACTTTTGCATGGAATGCATGCTTTTCTGTAGCAGTTGCACTTTTGTGACTTGATTCCATACATTTTCTACAATATTGAAAACCAAACTTTGTTTGAAAAATACACTAAAATACTGGTGTCACAGGAACTTTGGTTGTTGAGTATATTTTGGGAGAGGGCTATCTAAGTTGTGAAAACTTGTGCCCAATCCTTTTCCTTGTGAATAACATATGTTTAAATCATAACTAGATTCGATGTCCGACTGACGGCGGTGGACGGCATGTGGCTCTACCTCCCGCACCCAGTAGGGGAGTTCCTGGCCCAGATGCCGAGGTCCAAGTTCATTGAGTGTGACTATCAAGGGGCGCAGACATATCTCAGTAAAAACCCTCAAAAAAGAAGTGGAATAGCATTACATGGGGCAGAAGTCCTGTACAAAACGAAGAGGGCTCTGGATCCTCTTGGCATTCCTTTCTGGCTCAGTTTTGGCACGTGTCTTGGTGAGAGCACCTGTATGGCATTATGTTACGTCACCAACCACCATTAAGGGTCCCGTCGTTTCCCTATCTGTGTGTGTGTGTGTGTGTGTGTGTGTGTGTGTGTGTGTGTGTGTGTGTGTGTGTGTGTGTGTGTGTGCAAACAAACAAATCAACCACTGGGGTCTGGTAACTTTCACCAAAATATACAGCTATACAGATGAAAGTCTAATATTAATAACAAAGCTTCTGGATGCTGCTTACATATGAACTCGATAAAAGTATCAATATCTTGTGTGACATTCTCCAGTGGTCAGACAGGTCTGGGGCCCGTTCCACAAAGCGATCGGCGCTCCCATACTTTAACATAGACTTACGGCAGTCTTAGCGCTAAGATCACTTTGTGGAACTAGGCCCTTGGCACGAAGCTTTATGGATAATGTAAGCCGCCCGATAGCGTCATTGGAAATGCGATCGCACTCCGCCAATAACGCAGGTTCCTACTGTGGACATTGTCTTATCTGTCTACCAAGATGATCTCAAATATATTATATCGTGAGAGGTCTCATGACAGCCCTGGATTATTTGAGCAGTATGGTTCTGACATTGTAATTTTGAAACATTGTCACCTGTGGTTATCTTCTGACATAGGGAGTAAGTAAGTGAGTGAGTTGGGTTTGACACCACTTTTAACAGTATTCCAGTTATATCACGGCGTGTCAGCTTAATATGGGAGGAAGCCAGAAGTGATGCAGGTCTCAGACGTTTATCACTTCGGTGAAACCCACGAGCACGGGTATGGTGCTGACAAACCTAGAAACATAATCGAGCGAACCGGGATTTTAACCAACAATCATAGCTTTCTGGGGTGCCCGAGGGGTGAATCGCGGCGCCTTAGTCGACGGGGCCACCCGTGCCCCCCTGACACATGGAAGGACACCTCGAAAGGACACAGTTCGGAACCAATGCTTTTTATTATGCAGATGTTGACGGGTCAAAACTATTCTGCGGTTGGGTCTGCAAATTCCTGAGCACTGCAAGTTATTGCCTTGATATTTTTGTCTTATAGTGCGGCGTCTCAATCCCGTCAACGCCAATGACGTCACCGTCAGGAAGCGGTTGAGCAGTCGTCGCACGCCACACTTTACGGTCACACGTGGCCTACGCCACTGTGGCCTGTCTCCCGTTTTCGGATCCATCTGTTTGCACTTTATACCTTTAAAACATCTCATCTCACGCTAGAACCGTGAAGATCCGGGTTAGAGCAGGTCTTCAGCAACCCATGCTTACCGTAAAAGGCGACTATGCGTGTCGTAAGAGGCGGCTAACGTGATCGTGTGGTCAGGCTCGTTGATTTGGTTGATGCATGTCATTGGTCCTAATTGCGCGAATCGTTGCTCATTATATTAATCCCTTGATTGTCTGGTCCAGACTCGATTATTTACAGACCGCTGTCTTATAGCTAGAATATTGCTGAGTTTGGCGTTAAAAAACAAACAATAACAACAACAATATAACTATGTATACTTTCCTTTTATGGGGTGTTTATTTCTTATATATAATCAAGATGTGACCAGGCTCCTCTTATACGAAACATACAAATAATGAGTTTTAAACTTAATTTCTAATACACAGCTTTATGTTTTTCCTTTCCAAAAAGCTACTCAGTTGCAACAGCACCAATCTAATATAACAAATTGTATCTTACTGGACTTCTGTTATGCATAAGAGATTGACAGTGAACCGGACGTTAACATTGTGCCAAACTGTATACTCAAAACAATGTGTTTATCAGGTTGGTATCGACAGTGTGGTTTCATTCCCTATACCAGTGATATAGACATAGAGATTCCCATTCAGCGCTACAGTACAGGCATCCTGCCGGCGTTTTTGAAAGTCGGGTTTCAACTCCTGCATGTCAAGGGGAAGGTGAGCCTGTATGTTCTTTTTTTAAACTCTTCTTTATGGAATGTGGGTTTTAACTATTCTTTACTTTATTTTATGGTATGAGGGTTTCCACTCGTTCTTTGCCTTATTTTACAGCATTCAGATTTTAACTCTTTTTCACAGTATTTTACTATATTCGGGGTTCAACTCTTCCTTACAGTGCCTTTGCATGTGATTGTGACGGGTGCCACGGGTGGGGCAGGATACGCTGACCATTTCGGGAATACCTGGTATCATTACTATTTCATAGTGATTCATAAACACATGCTCGTGATATAGTCGGGATTGTATAATCGATTATACAATTCTATTGTATATGGAAAGGAATTTGTTGCTGTTTTTTGGCATTTGCGTTTCAACTCTCTCTTTACGCTACTTTATGGTGTTCGATTTTTAACTCTTCTTTACAATATTTGAGTTTATAAGTCTTCTTTACTGAATTTTACAGTATTTGTGTTTCATTTCTTCTTTATGATATTTTATTTTGGTATTCAATTTCTGACTCTTCTTTATGGTATTTTAAGGTATTCAACTTATAGCACTTCTTTACAGTATTTGGGGTTTAAATCTTCTTTACGAAAGTATTCAAAATTTAGATCTTCTTTACGGTACGGGGGATTATAATTCTTTTGCATGTATATGCATACGGATTTCAACTCCTTTATGGTATCCGAGTTTCAACTCTTCTTTGCGGTATTTTATGGTATTTGGGTCTCAACTCTTGTTTGCAGTATTTTATGGTATTTGGGTCTCAACTCCTCTTTATGGTATTTTATGGTATTCGGGTCTCAACACTTCTTTAAGGTATTTTATGTTTTTCGAGTTTCAACTCACCTTTTTCCGTATTTTATGGTTTTCGGGTTTCAACTCTTTATTTTTGGTATTGATGGTATTTTTGTCTCAACTCTTTATGGCATTTTATGGTATTCGCGTCTCAACTCTTCTTTGTGGTATTTTATGGTATTTCTGTTTCAACTCTTCTTTAAGGTATTTTATGGTATTTGGATTTCAGCTCCTCTCTACGGTGTTTTATGGTATTTGGATTTCAACTCTTTACTTTGCGGTATTTTATGGTATTTCGGCCTCAACTCTTCTGTAAGGTGTTTCATGGTATTCAGCTTGTATCTCTTCTTTGCGGTATTGGGTTTGAATTCTTCTTTAGGTCTTTCAAAATGATATTATGATGGTAGCTAGATGACTACGGATGCGGGGTTTTTTTAGTAAATATTCACCGTTGTATTTGCGTATCTGTTATTTATACATGTGTTCAATGTAAACGCAGTACAAATCGCCAGAAAACTTCACTACACAATACGCGGGAGAGGAGCATCCAAACACCGCCTTCCTAGAAATAAACATAAAAAAACATGTTGACACTACAAAATCTCTGAACTGTGAATGAACCTATTCTGGCTAAGCCAGCTGTCATCCAAGTCTGGCCGTCCTACATTAAAAATGTGTAGAAGAAGAAGTCTTTTATTTGTGCCAAGGCCACTGGCCCATATACAATACATACATTTGAAAGAGTGTGGTGCATGAAAAAAATGTAAAATCAGGTACAGATTTACGTAATATAAGTGAAATAATATTCAATTAGTAAGGAATGTTAATATTTGAAATATCCGTGCAAGTAATAGATTCTTATCTCAATCCATTTTAGATGTCTGATAGTTTCGAAATGGCTTTTAAAACTCATGGCATCAAGATCGATGTGTGCTTCGTGTATGAGGAAAAGACCTATCTATGGCTAGGAGGAACCGACGCCCACGATGGCAAGAAGTATAAGTGAGTGTTGATAATACGAATCTCCTACCTCATCCTACATAATCCCATTTGTGCTTTTTCAAAAAGTGTTTCCTTTGCAGTAGGATTAGCTTCTAGCCTAACTATTTAAGAACTGACTTCAGTATGTTTTGCTTGTGTATTGTACTGTGTTAATCTGCGTGTGCACATCTGGGTTTGTGTTCATATAAAAACGCAAAATAATAATATTAATATAATATGCAGTACAAGCCCCACCCACTCTATTATCAGCCACTCATGAAACATAAGTCTTCTAGTGGGCGTGGCCTATTTTTCAGGTTTATGAATACATAAAGCACAAATAATGCTTGGTTAACCAATCAAATGCCATGGAATCACTTCCAATTATATGTATGTGTACATAATGCTTTGCTCTGTGGTTCACTGGCCTTCATTGGTAGCTTCTTAAAGATTACGGGGGCGGTCGGGTAGCCTAGTGGTTAAAGCGTTCGCTTGCCACGCCGAAGACCTATGTTCGATTCCCGACATGGGTACAAAGTGGGAAGCCCATTTCTGGTGTCCCCCCGCAGTGATATCGCTGGAATATTGCTAACAGCGGCGTAAAACCATACTCACTCTCTCTGAAAGATTACAGTTTGCAGGCAACACTTATGGCTGAGATGAGGCTGATGTCATGTTGACCTTTTTACCTCACTAACTCACACATGATGCTCATCACTGCATGCTACTGGGGCCTCATGCCTATTTGGCGGCCCTGCTTTGGTTGCTAGTGGTCTTTAGTCCGTTCTGCTGGTAATTAATGTTGATAGTATTTAAATACGTTTTACTTCTAATAATAACACTCAGGTAGAAGGATATAAGCATGACTATTATTCCAGATACATTTTTCCAAAGTTTGACACTTGCTGGACTGACTTCATGGGTTGCCGACTGCGCATCCCCTGTCCTACTCTGCCCTACATCACTGCCGCCTACGGCAAGAACTGGAACACTTCAGTGAAGCAGTGGGACTGGAGGGGAAGCAGCAGTAACGTGCAGAAAAACGGGGTCTGGCCAAAGGAAGAATGGCAAACAGTGATACAGGAGACACACTAGTGGGTTAACATCAGTTAATCAGAGCTACTGTACTGGAGGTCAGCTCATCATTAAAAAGGGCAAACGTGTCGGCATGCCTTCATGAATATATCTTAAACATGTACCGTGTCTTCAATTCAGTCGGGAAACACGACATACCGACGGAGTTCACTTATTTAGATATAACACGCCAAGGCAGGAAAATAACAAATGACGGAACAGACAAGTACATAAGATGTACTCACGCCGCACAGTAGTACTCCCGCCTGGCGATGGATGCCACAAGGGATATCACAAGCTTATTGTCATTTTATGTTTTTGATATTCATTAATGAGTGTAAGATATTAAAATTGCTGAAAATCAGTTACTTGTTTCATGATAGTCATTTTGTGCAGGAAGCGTATGAAACAAAACTGTTTTTGTTTATATTTCATGCTTGCAGATAAAGTACTCTGACACTTTAAAATGTTGAAACAAATCGCAGACATTTCTCATGATGATGCAAAAAGAACTTGAACATTTATTTGGTCCATGTGGTTCTTAAAAATTGAACGTCAGTTTGGATTGGTTCATTGAAGTGTGTACGATTTAAAAGCGCTCGTTAAACTGCGCTGGTGAACTTTTTTGTCCGTTCACAGGTGTGTGAACTCCAAACATCAGATCACGCGACTACCCCTTCCGCCAATCAGTATGAAAGAAACAGTGTAAACTTCAAAGCATGAAATTATTAATAAATAAAGTAACACATGTTTACTGCATTCGCACGATATCCATTGTGGAAGGTAATGATTGTGTAAATGATGCATTGAAATTACCTACAAGCATAATCATTCACATGAAGGTTGGGCTTTCTGGGTATGGTCCTTCCTCATTTATACATGGTCGACGATTACGTTCAGCAATAATCGTCGAATCAAGACAAGACAATTCAGTGATTGATATCATGAACATCGATCCACGCAATTGGGATACGATGACATGCATCAACCAAGTGAGCGAGTCTGACCGCCCGAACTCGTCAGTCCTCTCACAACAAGCATATTCGTCTTTATACGACAAGCTGAAGACCTATTCTAACAGGCATCTTCACAGGTGGGTGGCTGATAGCTGTCATTTCGTATCTTCGTATTATCGAGTGATTTTGTTCCATCCTCATCCTCCATCCTACATAACTTAATGAGGGCGAAAGTACGAAGGCACGATGCGATGACAAGAAGGCAAACCAACTCACTCACTCGAAAACAAGGGTAAATATATTTGACGTTACTTAACTATGAAGTCATACAGAGAAATACGAGCAATCCTTTATGACTGAGTGAGTGAGTGGCTTGGATTTGACGCCGCTTTAAACGGTATTCCTGTTATGTCAAGGCGTGCCAGCTTGATGTGGGAGGAAAAGTGATGCAGTGAGCAAGGGTATGGTCCTGATCAACCTATAAGTATAATTGGGGCGAACCGTGACTCGAACCCACAATCATAGGTTTCTGGCGGGTACAAGGGACGCAACTCTGCAAAGAGAATTGCGGCGCCTTAGACGACGGGGCCTACCGCGACATCACATTGTTTTAAGGTAATTCACAGTTACCAGCATGAATAAAACAGTTCTTGGTGCCCATGCCACGATATGACTTGAATACTGACAAAAGCAGTGGAAAACCTCACTCACTCTTAATTTAATTCAAACTTTAATGTTCGAAAGAAGGACATGGCGTTTTCTTGTGGATAATGTAAGTGAGTATTTCATTATTACATGACCGTATGCATTTAGTTCCACATGTGTTCGACAGGGCTGAGGTCTGGTGGCCAGACTGTCCACTCCATGCGGACAATGGTCTCCTGCTCTATATGGACATCCACGACCCTGGCACGATGAGGTCGTGTGTTATCGTCCATTAGGATCAAGTCCGGTCCGATTACACCAGTATACGGTCTAACGTACACATCCCCAATGTGATCCCTGTGTAGAACACACCTGTCATCGTGCCCCACTGTAGGACATAGACCCCAGATCTGCTGATCCCACCAAGAAATCATGATTGAGCCATCCCCAGAGCGGCCATGTTCGGCTACGTTGGACGACTTGGGCACGACGATCTGTGAAGTATTGACACTACCTCCATTCATTAGTGAATGGTACTGGAGCCCTGTCGTGGTATGTCCAACTGACGTAATCTTCAGCCCAATCAAAACCTCTTGACCTCAGTACAACTTTGCAGTTCTCATTTGTAGTTATAATGTATATCAATTACTATAATTGATAATTGTACACGATAACATATCTTAATTACGAGACTATAATATCATAAGTAGAGCAATGGGTTATTATCCAAGAACGACAACTGCTGCAGGCTTACACGTCATTCAGCAATGCTTTTCACAATCACCTTCGCACCCGCACAGTTCCTCCTCAATCAAGTTCGACTCGTATGGCGATCTCATCGTATCCAAAAACGATAACTCTCATAGCTTCTCGTCGTGGGTGTCTTGCTCCAGCACCATGTACACGGCCTCCTGACACTGGTCGAGCTGTATGTAGTCCGCCTCCTTCTCAAACAGGTATTCCACGTGCTGCACGAGCTCTTTGAAGCGGGGTCGGTCTTGAGGCTGTGATTCCCAGCACTTGCACATCAACGAGTACCTGGGGAACAAACATCGCATGAATAGGCATGGTTGGCTCAGTCTATTTGAGTTTTAGGGGTGATGGGTATTGATCAGCACTGATAATGCAAAAGAGGCCACCATCACGCATCTCAGTTTTGTTCCGTGTCTATGGACAAGCGTGCATTATAATTGCAGCCTCATCTCCCAAGGGGAACACAACCTACACTTCAGGCGTATTCATATTCCCATCTTACAGGATGGGTACGTCAGGTTTAGGAGCCACGGTAGTGAGTGACTGTTGTTATATGCCGCAATGCAGCTGCCCCAGAAAGCATAGACCACAATTAATTTCGACGATGTATAACGATATCTTATCCTTTAAAAAAAGAGTTGATATCAATAACATATTTCGTTTGGTCAGGCTCGCCAGCTTGGTTGAGGCATGTCATCGTATCCCAATTGCGTGGGTCGACGTTCATGATGTCAATCATTGGATTGTCTGGTGCAGACTCAACTATTTACAGACCGCCGTCATATATCTGAAATACTGCTGAGTGCGGCGTTACACAACAAACAAACAAACTTACAGTTCGTTCATACAGTACTGGGGTCACTCAAGGCGTTTCCCTGCAACAACAGCGTCAATAACCCCTCGCAGTGTCATCGTGGAGTAGGACTGGCTCCTGGGGAGGGAGACATCAGTGAGTGAGCGAGAATTTTTTGCCCAGGATATTATTTTCACAACAAGTATCTTATTAACACTGGTATAATTTCCTATATGAATATTATTTTCTCCAGAAACTTTCTGACCCTGGAAACATTAATCGTTTACATAACGCGTGCGTGCGTGAGTGAGTGAGTGAGTGAGTGAGTGAGTGAGTGCTTTTAGCAACATAAATCATAACACGATAACACACTACCGAACACAATATCACGTTACACTTTTGATAACCAATATGGTTGAGTTCAAGAGGGATTTGACAGACGGGGTTTTAAGTCGCGTTCAAGAGTATGTCACTTATAAAGCGACGTCTGGCGGCTTGTAATAGCCGAGACAGACGGGGTTTGACATCGCGTTCAAGAGTATGGCACTCATATGGCGACGTCTGGCGGCTTGTATAGCCAGGACAGCCGGGGTTTGAGGTCACGTTCAAAAGTATAGCACTTATATAGCGACATCTGGAAGCTTGTAATAGCCGGGACAGATGCCAGATTGAAAGGCGGCTAGCCCACTGAGATAGCACACAGCAGATACCCTACTCAGGAGCAGTGAACTGACTCCAACACGACCAGTCCTTGTTTTATCACTTTATGACGAGCACCAGCCAGGGCAACATCAAGGCATCCGTTCGGTTAAGCAAATTTCCGGATAAACGAAGTAGTGATTGTATGTGTTGACATAGGCCCCGGATTATAGAAGCTATTGATATGATCCTCTGGATCTTTGTACACGTCATCCCTGGAGGTACTCCCTTAGTTGAGGTTTCCGGATTAAAGGGGTCCGGAATAAAGGATTAGAGGGACCAGGGATGTTATTAACAACGTTTACATTTTCATGGTATCTGTCAGTTATAACCAAACACTGAATTGAAATGAGTAATGAAAGTCTCCGACGTTTACCACTTTGGTGAAACGTTCACAAAGCTATTAATTTATTAACAGAATCCAATGGGCGTAAAAGGCCAACTTGTATGAACATATCAGGACAGTGGTGTTGGCAAAAAAGGGTCAGCATGTTCTGATCTACCAGTAGCACCTGCATAAACACTTAAGTCTTTGTTTGTTGCCTATGGCCGCACAGCAGTCCCCCTGTCATGTCGCGGCATTCAAACGATCGAGTCTTGACCAGACAATATAGCAACAGGACGGCGCGCTTTCACTGTGACTGACTAAACTAGGTAGTTGTTAACCAGACCGTTCTCAGACATGATGATGATGATGATGTTATTACAAAAGATGTCACTGTAGAGCTACTTGACCATACATACGAGCACATTGTTGCCTGTACCCCCTGGGCGCTCTGATCTCACATAAAGTATTGCACAATACAGGCAAGTACGGAACCTTTCAGCAGCGTTAGAAATTAGCACAAGTCATGTAGTCCTTGCCAAACTGCCCAACAGTTGAGGTATCAGGGTTATGCCATTTGTTATCATTATAAGGGCCAGTGGACTAAAACTGTAAGTTTCCAGCCCTGTTCTTAGGGACATTTGTTTTTTTTTCGTTTTTCTTGAAATTTCAAGATACATACTAAGTTGAAATTTCAAGATACATACTAAGTTGAAATTTCAAGATACTAAGTTGGAATTTCAAATTGCTACGTTGAAATATCACGATACTAACTTGAAATTTCAAAATAATAACTTGAATTTTCAAGATACATACTTTGTTGAAATTTCAATATAATCACTTAGTATCTTGAAATTTCAAGATAGTATCGAAAAAAAATAGAAAACATATGGGCCTGAAAGGCTTATGTAGGCAAAAATAAAATCGAAATTAAATCTATTTCGGTATCATCTCTCGATGTTGTCTAGATATTTTTTTTATTTCGATATGAGGTTTGATACGCAAATACACGCACAAACAAGCACACGCACGTACACGCACATACATCCACTCATAGATTTCACATCAGTCCTGGCAACTAATAATTGTCCAAGTACAATGGACCGCCTCCATGGTCTAGTGGTAGAGCGTCCGAGCGGAAGGTCCGGGTTCGATCCCTAGCCACGTCATACCAATGACGTTAAAAGATGGTACTTGTTGTTACCCTGTCTGGCGCTCGGCATTAAGGGGCTATAACAAGGACTGGTCGGCTCGGAATCAGTATACTGTGTCTGAGTGGGGTATTCATGTTAAACTGCGACATGGTATCTCAGTGAGCTAGTACTATAAATCGGCATCAGTTCGGACTAGTACAAGCAGCCACTCACACACGTACATGCATGTCGCTATATAAGTGCAATAATCTTGGACGCGACGTTAAACCCCCATTTCACCTCAACTCACCAAGTACAATGCAATGAACTTCTACTGACTTTCAACAGAAACAATTTAATACAGCTACAATGATTGTTTAACAATACATCATACTGCCATAAAACATAATGTAACATAAAGAGCGACAGCAGTCACCTCGAGATAGACAAAGAATCGTGTCTGTTAAAAGATCGTTGTCCTTGTCCTCGTTCGCCATGGTGGTAAAATCGATCTTTCTCCTTTATGGTTCAAGTTGTCTCTGTTCAACAGCTGTGCTCCATGTCATTGATTTTAGTGATGATAGCTGACGTTGTAGGTTCACACGACTGATAAATTCTTCATCAAGTTGTGTTGCTTTCCTCATACACGGAGAACCGAACAGCTTTATCGGAGTCATATACCCTTTCAGAAAGAACTTTGTGTCTTAGGGGTGCGTTTTGGATTTTTTAGAATGCGTTGGTTCAGCGGATGCTACGGGAATCGTAAAGCATGCATCACCAGAACTGTGCTGTTCCTTGGCTGTGCGTGTCTTTACTTCACGTTTAGAAAGTATCACATACAGGTAAGACATACCATGGGCTCATTGTGGACATTTTTTATTATTATTATTATTATTATTATTATTATTATTAAAAAAATGTATTTGATCATAATCGTAAGATCACTTGGAGAGTGAATACTTACTGTCTATGCTTCTTTCACAAAATAAACCCAAATAACTTATGTCTTTAGCTACTTAAGGATATTTAGTTTTTTTAACGTGAAGTTAACTCGATATTCGGCTTTTGCATTGGACGAGAGGTGGGTCACATGAAAGCGAAATTGAACTTAATACGTATATTAACAACTCAATTTGGCGTTTATACGTTTTTCACGAGAGCGTGGTAAATGACTTAGACACTGACACACTACACACTGGAGGGATGCCTAGGAATTCCCAAGCACGAATAGATATAAACACGTTGTTTCTGATCATTTCGACTCTATAATATTGAACTCAGAGTGAGAGCCATTGTATTAACGTCGTCGCAAGTTCCGACTTCCATAGTTGGACCATCTCTTTATAAAGGTTCATATACCAATGAACTAAAACAAAGTGAAAATCAATTCTTAAATCTGTTTGACACATCATTATACTCCCCTTTCACAGATGGTCCAATTTATCAGCGATGACTGATAAATGTTACCGCCATAGGTCCACAAACAACGACACGTGTCAGCAATTTTAACGTCTTGCACTTCATGTAAATCACAAATAACAATTTAGATATAGTTGTGGTTTATTTCACGATAACACATTGTTCTGTCACCATCATTTTTGGAGATTCAATCATGCGCTCGAACAATGATGACGTCGTAAATTGGACGACGTTAGTTTTGAGCGGGAAATGTCTAGTGAGTTGTTCCCCATATTTGTAGCTGGGCTACGCGCATACAGGAAGATGATATATGACAATCGGTATTTGGAGAAATGGTTCAGATAATCGAAGCGAGGATTGTGAAAATATGCAGGAAATACCCAACTAATCCCCCCTGTTCGTAAAATGGACTTTCCCAACATTTACGAGGCCGGATTCTATTCAAGGAGTCATCCTTTTCAAAATTAGGTTCATATTTTTAAAGCTTGTACATTTTATCAACACCCTTAGAGAGGTTGTACATTATGTTGACATCTCATATCAGAAGTAAACGTCGTGTTTGTCGGACAATAAAACACTGCAGGGATGAGGCGATAAAGGTTCGATTATAACATAGTCATTTATGCATAACAGACTCTTAGGTGTGTGGCCACTGTTTCGTCATATATCAAACACACGGTTAAAAGCAGATGTGAAAGAATGTATCAAAACCGGCCCCATATACCCTATTCCCCATTTTACAATCAAATCAATAAATGTAATTATTCAAATATATTACTTTCAACAATAAAAGTTAGTTTGCGAAAAAAAACACCAACAAACTTAAAAACACTGCAGGGACAATAAACTTATCGGGGCTTGGCCCCTCAGGGTTTGGGGTCTTCCCAGATAGCTCAAAACTGAAATTCGGGAGGATTAAGGGGATTAGGGTTCTTTCATTATAGTCAGTTCCTGACGGGTGAACGCTAGTTAGCACAAAAGCTGAAGCCCAGAAGCTGAAGATAGTATTTGACAGTTGAATCTTGAGTGAAGGCCTATCACCTGGAAACGTTTTGATTACCAATCGAGTGTTGTATTGCTATTAGTGCACATGGCACCTGAACGTTGAGTGAACACCTGTCACCTAGTTGTGTTGTGATCAACTTACTTAAAGTGACCAGGTATATCAACATGAAGTTACGAAGTGTAGGTTTATTACCACACAATCCTTCCGACTCCCTAACAACCAATCAATATTCATGGCAGAACTAATGGGCATGGCCTCACCCCTCCATAATCAAGAATCCAAAAACCACAAAAAAATCCTAATACTTACCGACTCCCTAAGTGGACTGCAAGCCCTCCAAAACAAAAATACCAAAAACCGACCTAAATTAATAAATCAAATACTTAAAAGCTCCAACGACATAACTAAGGTAGGCAAACAAATAACCTTTTTGTGGATACACGCCCACGTAGGAATGTACGGTAATGAAAACGCCGATAAAGCAGCTTAACTATCCCTCAAAATCCCAGAAATAAGCTTAAACTGACCCATCGACAGAGTAATCACTAAACTCCAAACAGGACACACCAACCTAAATAACCACCAAAAAAATTTAAAAAACACACTACAGGTAACTGCCCACACTGCAAACAACCAGAAACCCCAGAACACGCACTCATCCACTGCACACACTACCTCACACATCGAACTGCATTACAAACCCTCCTCAATCTAAACAAGGCTCTCACTCTAGAAGCAATACTAGACCCACAAAATAAACTAGAAAACTTCAAGGCCATAGGCGTATTCTTAATCAAAACGGAACTAATATAACGCATCTAAAAACACAATAACCTACCAAATCAAAATCACATAAACAAACAAACATCCACCATACCCAGCTCCCTTAGTTCTCCTCCCCAACCCCATCGGCATCTATTCCAAATCTCAAAATTCCCAAATTCTATATAAGCAACCCCTGAAGCCCCCTCTTGAGTTGCAGAGACCACTTTCGCCCCTTTCGGAAACACATTAAATGGCCTGGCCGGGCCGTGTGCGAAATACGCATCAGTCGGAAAGCGCACGTTAAAACTCCAAACTAAGTTAGTAAGTAAGTAAGTGTAGGTCAGAACCATAATTGCAAACGCTCGAGTTCAAGTCCAGTATATTCCTAACACTAAAGGTGGTAAGATATTGGCTCACTAAGGGTGGTAGGAAATTGGCTCAAACTGACTATCAATATAAAAAAACAGCCACAAAGACACGACATATTGGAGATTTGTACACCATATCAGTGGCTGTCCAGCCAAGCTGAACACGAAGAATGATGTTCAAGATAAGTTTAAGTACCTCCACAACCATCACGCAGACCGGTCAAAAGTAGACACTAGGGCCTTCATAAGCAACACGAAGAAGCGAGTGGTGAAGAAGTGATTCCAGTTACATACTGTACAAGAATATACCAAGTGTTTTCTCGAAGCTGCTTCCCATGGAGTTCCTGACATTTAATCTGTCATTTGATTTTATGTGTCTTTATAAATTTTGTAACAGACATTTATTGTTTTTCATTCAAACTATGCCTTCTGCCAGGAGACGGAACAGACTAAACTATAAGCCCTATTGTTCAGCCAATGAACACCTGCGTTACAGCTGACTGCATTTGAGCTAAAAAATAATCCATGGTTTATTCTCCCTGCAGGGTTTAATTATACGATAAAAAACTCCAATTCGTCGTCTTTTTCTTAGGTGTTGTGAGATGAAATTGAGCTGTACGTCGCGTCCAAGATTTTTGCACTTTATATACCAACGTGCATGCAAAATTTCGGTGTGTGGCTGCTTGTACTCGTCCGGGCTGATACCGATTTATAGTGTATCACAGTGAGATACAATACCGCAGTTTGACATGAATACTCTGACACAGTATACTGACTCTGAGCTGACCGGTCCTTTTTTTAGGCCCTTAATGCCGAGCGCCAGACAGGATAACAACAAGTTCCATCTTTTAACGTCTCTTGGTATGACGCGGCCGGGGATCGAACGGACGCGTCTATTTCCTAAGTATTATGACGCGCTGTCATTTTGACGTACTGTGGTAGTTTGCAAGCTCCGACGTTCATACAGTCTGGCTCTCACTCTTTGAAGGATCATATTTCAATTTAACGCACACACAGTGAAAGTCAATGCTTAGGTCATATTTACTACTTTTTAGCGGCTTTCATAACGATCACCATGTCTAACTGTCAGTCTGTCCTCGAATTCGCCCTCGTCTCGCCTTGACCTTATATACATGTAGGTACATACAGATGTTCTGGAGACTTCTCGAACATCGAGAACCATGAAATCATTTCCGGAAGAGACGAAAGCTGTAAACAATTTCCTCACGGCGGAGCTCTCTATATCGGTAAGGAAGGTGTCAAGTGCTGGGACAGAGTTTGTACTGTAAACACTAAGAGAGATCACTTTAGTTTACCTTCGGGCAGGCTACAAACCTATGATTGTGGGTTCGAATCCCGGTTCGCCTTGAGTATGGTTCTAGGTTTGTCAGCACCATACCCGTGCTCATGGGTTTCACCGAAGCTGTTAACGTCTGAGGCCTCCCACATTAAGCTGACACGCTGTGATATAATTCAAATACTGTTAAAAGCGCGTTAAACCCGACTCACTCACCCACTCACTCTCTGTTTTAAATAATTTATATACACCGTATTTTGGTAAACTGACTTTTCATTTCGTTCCTTTTTTCATTTATCAGTGGTAGCGAAAATAATATAATCATAATTTAGAGCAACGGCTTTTGATAACATCCGCTTCAGACCGAACATGAGGCTCCACGTCTGTAACAGCATTGGCCTATTCTTAGCATTGGCAGATGAAGACAAACTATTATATCTACTCATGATGGACCAATAATAAAGTTATAGACGTGGCACCACAAGCCATTATCAAAATCATTAATGCTATAAACAAAGAGTGTACCCTGAGAGTTAAAATGATATGTGTCAATATTTGTTTGTATAACACCGTGGATCAATGCTCGTGATGTCAATCATTTGATTGCCTGGTACAGGCTCGTTTAGTTACAAATCGCCGTCATATAGTTGGACTATTGTTGAGTGCGGCGTTAAACAACAAACAAACAAAACTTGATCTGTAGTTTCTAAATGAAGAAGGCGTTGTTTACTTGTTGTGTAGCGGGTTATTATTTTGGGGGGTTTGGAATATAGTCGCTTGAACGCATATTTATTCTGATTCTGTGGGTCACAATATTGGTATGAGTGTGCCATCCATACAAGCAAGCACTTGAGCGAATCTACCAACATCGTTATACGAATCTTTGGGGTACTGAATGGAACCGAATCATCACCTGCACTCTCCTTTGACCTCTGCAATTTGCAAAAGCTCAATATCGTACATTTCAGAAGCTCCTACTCCGAACGACGTAATACATTTCATAAAACTGTGTTACAATAATAATGATATAATAATATATGTACATTCATATCCTACTGACCTCTAGTCTTGGCTGTAGCTAACCTGATTTGGTCTCACTTGGAGACTTAAAAAATGTCTCAAGCTTTATGTTATAGTTACTGATTTCACAATAACCCCTACCAATGATATTAAAATACTCTGAACACTGACAAATTCCCCACTGAAAATGTTTTCTTTTCAGCAAATTGTGTTCAGATCCCGAAAGAGCCCCCGGTTACTGTTGCGTTCTGATTCCCAAAATGAAACGCAGAAATTGGTACGTATACATTGTCGTATACATTGTCAAATCAGTAAAAAAAACACACAAGATCAATGAACAATACACAAATTGTACTGAATAGACAGGATTAGCGTTACAATCACAAAAGGCAACACAGTGGCTCAAATATGTGGCAAAAACGATAAATACATAAGCACTCGGGAATTTCCAGTATTTGTCACAGTTTTGTGTATTGCGTTAACATAAAAATTAAATAATAACAATACATTCATATTATACTGACGTCTGAGATCAATAGGATAAATTACCAAACCAATTTACGGCCAAGCTCTTCTCACTTGAAGAAACCTGGCAAAGCTGATCATCAAGGTTGAAATTAAAGTGTCAAATATTCTTAAAGTGAAACACAACACTAGTCTCTGAGGAAATGGCATCACAAGTCAGTATCTCGTGTGTCCGCCATGTGCATTGATGACTGCCGTGTAACTTCGACACATGGAATGAATGAGGCGGTTGATGAAGGCCTATAGGCACTTGAGCCCACAATCTGAGGAACGCATGATGCAGTTCAGCTGCAGTTGTCGGCCTTTAGTTGAATCTGCAGATTCAGCCGTCTTTGAATCTCGTCCCACATGTGCTCAATGGGATTTAGGGCAGCCCTATGCATGGTTCTGATACCATTCTGCTGGAGGATGTCTCTTGTTGCTCTCTCAGTGTGGGCGTTATCACGCTGAAACTCGTGTTTGCAGCGACGTGCCAAATTAGGTTTGGCTTGTGGTCTCAAGACTTGATCAATGTACCGAGCTGCTGTGACACCATTGCCTCTCCCTGGACCTATGTTCTGGAAGATCGCAAGACCGATTCACCCCCACACCATGATGCTCGGACCACCCCACAAGTCTCTCTCAACAACACAAGCATCCGAATAACGTTTCCCACGGCGTCGCCAGACTTTCTTTCTCTGCCATCTGCTGATGAGATACGGTAACAGCTCTCGTCTGATAAGAGGACTCTTCTCCACTGCTGGTGGCGCCAATGCTGGTGCTGTGTTGCCCACTGAAGACGGTCCCAGTGATGACGTGGTGTCAGAATGGGTCCTCGGTGTGGCCTGTGACAGTGGAGGTGTCTGCTCATCAATCGTCGGCGCACTAATGTGTCGCTTGTGTGTCCCCCTGGTCTGTCAAGCAGTTTCTGCAGCAGTAACAAAGCCATCTTGGGTGGTGACCTTTAGTCTTCCACTACGTGGTCAGCCATCTGTAGTGTTGGTGGTCTGGTACCGTTGCTGGAACCTGTAAATTTGATAATTTGTGTAAATCCCTATGTCTTGCATGGATTCCAAGATCTTTTTCAACAAAAGGTTGTTGGAGAATTATTCTTGATTTGCCTTTCAATAGAGTAGGGGGATTAAACTGCAGGTATTGGTTCCATCATTTCATGAATATTTGTTGAATTCACAGAAGAATACTGTTTACAAAGATAATATATATTTTATGGAATGATAATTTGGTTATTGTGAATGGAAAATCTTTTTATAATGAAAGCTGGGTTAAAGCGGGTGTTATTTTCGTCAGGAATATATATTATCATGATGGTAATGTAATGAGTAAGCATGAACTGCAAGTTCTACAATAAGATCTATCCAAAGGGCAGTTGATTGTGATATGTTATATCCATTTAGACCAAGAATACCTGACTGAGATCTTGATGAACTGCCAGAAATTGAGGGGAAATGATAAAAAGAAATTAGGTCTAGAATGTTTTATCAGGTTTTGAATAACAGTAAAGTTACTTTGCCATATACATTTCACAACACTCCTAATTTTAAGGTTATGTTTGCTGATGTGTTTACGTTAAAAACAAGATGAAAGAATTGGAGTTCACGAATTTTGATAACATTATACTTTGCAGGAAATGGTTATTCCAAATTAATTGTGTAGATAGCCCCATCTGTGGAGTCTGTGAGGATGTGGAACATGACACTCATTTTTGTTCATTTTTTAATATAAAAATGTTTCTGCTTTTCTAAAGGAATATAAACACTTTCGTAGAACATATACTTCACAACTATGGTCTTTTGAAACTTATACGTACATGTAATGTGTATGACTTTTTTAACTTAAATTTGAAATGTGATGATTCAAATGTGATAAGATCAACTAAGAATGCTAAATTGAGATAGTTCTTGTTAACATTCAAATTGAAAGTGTTATGAAGGATATCATTTAGTATGCTCTTATGTGAAAAATACATTCAAAATCAGAAGTTCTTGACCACGTGCACATGGATGGTTTGTTGTAAAAGTGAGGTTAGTATCCATGGTAATAAAAGCAAACAAAAAACAAACAAAAGAAAAAAAGCCTTCAAGATGGCCATACTACACTATTAAAGCAAAGAAGAAAGTCAATAATTCTATTGCTTTAGTTTTCAACAAGTTGACATACAGAGACAGAGTTTGTAACGTCGTTTTATCTTACTCTATGATTGAGTTTCATCAATTTATTAAAACAGGAACTACTCAACACATTCGCCAGCAAGTGCTTACATCATGGTATTCCTATATTTGTCATCGAACCATCCGTACTGCAGCACCTGTTATCTGCCAATGAGTCGGAACCTCCCTGTATCCTGTGCTCGGCCGGAGATGTCATCTCACTGGGGGTGATTGGAGCAGACTGGGACAAAGGGGTATGTTAAAACCATAACACGTTGCAAAATGTATTGAGGGCAAAGACGCTTTTCTCCATCAATATTACCGGCCCATGTAAATTGTCAAGTTGGACACCAGAGCCTTCGTAGCTCATCCAAAATGGTTCAAGCCAAGAGGGTAATCATGTCGTCTGGTACATCTACATTGAAGTATCTTGCCGAATTTACTATTCTCCCTGTCATACCTTCTCATTTTCAGGTGATTTTTCAATACCAAACTTGATCACATAGTAATGTATTCATGATAAATTGAGTGAGTGAGTTAAACGTCAACGTCACATCAATATTTCAGTCACATCGTGACGAGAACTATATATATATGTATCGTCGTTGGACAAGGCAACAACTAGATTATCACAGTTTCGATTTAAAAGTAGTTGAGAGCATTTAAAAGAAGTTATTGTTCAACAACACAAAATAAAAAAGGGTTATAGATCGCCAGCAACCAAAGTCAGGCCACCATTCTAGGGACCGTGGGGACTTTCGAAACTTCTGCGGTTCGTCGGTAGGATTTATACTGTTCCTTCAGGTGCTGGTGATGAATGCAATTTTAGCCATCAATGTAAAATGACAAATATACTACTTTTATAAGTATGGTATGCATAAAATATTTTGAATGATATGAAACTTATATACCCACTTGGGGGTTACTATTTAGCAGCTCCAATTAATAAAAGAGCCGTGAAGATCCTGGGTAGGTCTTCAGCATCCCATGCCTGCCGTAAAAGGTGACTATGCTTGCCGTAAAAGGCGATAAACGGGATCGGGTGGTCACGCTCGCTGACTTGGTTGATGCATGTCATTGATCCCAATTGCGTGGGATTTACAAACCGCCATCATAAATCTGGAATATTGCTGAGTGCGGCGTTAAACAACAAACCAACCAACCAACCAATTAATAAAATAACACACTTTGTACATCAAAATTCATTAATCATTCATCATTCTATTTCTCTTAAAAAGCACAATATAAATGAGAATTAACGTTACTGGAAAGGTTTTTCGCCGTTTTATAGTGAAATATGAAATGTCCTCGTAATGGAAAACAAATCAGTACAGTCAAGCAGGACATGATTGACCGTGATTCTTTAATCAAACAGAATACACAACGGAGGATCCCCATCTTTCAATAAATATTCATGTCTTGAACTCTTGACTGACAGCAAACGTAGGTGTAACCCAGTAGAGGGTTTAATTCCATGTAATTTCCTAATATCTACGTGGGTGCCCCACTTCTTTTGTATTAGATCTCTCATGTAAACATCTGATTTATGGTATCAGAGGTGATGTCACAGATTTGTTGAGTGCTGCTGTTGCAGCAGCATCAGCCATTGTGTTACCAATAATTCCAACATGACTAGGTAACCAACAAAAGACGTTGTCATATTAGCCTGTAACAAGATCATTAAATAATGTAAAAAAAAAAACTAAAAGAGGATGTTTACATGACATATTTTTAATAGCATAAGGCACGAAAGAGAACCTGAAAATATTATGAACTGTATATGTTTAGATTGGTTATTGATATATTTTAGAATACAAAAATAGCTTTTGCTTCTGCTGTGAATATGGAGCTATTATCTGATAATCTTGAAGATATTATTCCGGAACTGATAACACTGTCACTAGCAACTGCGCCCACCATCCTTGGATCCAGCTGTAAATTCAGTGTCACATGTGTTTCTTAATTGATTGTATTCTTGTTGGTAAATTACTTATTTGGTTTCTGATTTTTGAGGTTTAGTTATTGTCAGACTTACATTTGACTTTACCAAATTGCCAAGGAGCCGATGACAAAGCTGAATAAGGACTATATCTTGAAGGTCAATATGCGCAAATGAAATGTTGTTTTTTTTATTCTGATTCCGAGTAGTTGGGATAAGATATGATTCCTTCTTGTAAATATCTTCGTAAAGAGGATTAAAAACGCAATCAAAAGCTGGGTATGACTGGTTTGAATATAATTTAGTGTTGTATTGTAAGGGTAATTTCAGACCACGTTGGTCAATGGGTAGTTACTCTGCTTCCTATGAATGGGAGAAGTTCTGAAGGCTCCAAGGCAAAGCCTGAGGCCTTGATGATGAAGAGTATCTAGTTTTATGTAAATTACTTATACATGCACCAACATATCCGATGGAGCCGTAATCAAGTTCTGAACGAATCAGTGACCTGTACAAGCGTAACAAGGTTGCGTCTTTGAAAGGCATTTAGAATTTATACAAATAAGGAAGAGAATTATATAGATGTCAACTTCTTAATTATGAGGAACATAATAAAGAAGTTGACATCCATATATTCTCTTCCTTGTGTAAGAGGGTTGTCTGATCCCTACCCACTCTGAATTAGAAACTTCTTTCAACAAATCACCCATTGGACATTGGCTTTGAGGTATTTTATATAAGGAAGTTAAATGGCTGTCAAAGTCCCAATAACTTGGCCTCCTTTACAACTTTGATAGGGGTGCAATTCAAAAAATAGTTCAGGGTCCTTATACGACTTACATTTTCTGCAGAAAAGCATACAATAAGTTTTTAAATTTCGAAAATCTGTTCTCAAGAAACCATTTGTGAATTTTTTGACAGATTTGTAACTGCCTCTCTATTGTGTGCATATTTTTACCCCGACAAGAAATATTAAGATCATCCACGAACAGTGATCCATATACTGAATCAGTTAAAACCTTTAAAAGACTATATATTTTAATACGAAACAACCTGACAGGCAGAATTGTGGGACGCCCTGATACTGATAATAATGTCCAGACAAGGTTGAATCCTCTCGGTCTATCTGTAAAACTGATGACCTCAATAATATAAAATCCTTTAAATTGCCATGCTTCCAGGTAGTATAGCATACTTTTGCAAGATCAAAGAGCATTTATGTTGATACTACTTGTTTATTTACTACAGCATTTTAACAAAGGATTCCAACCGTAAGAAATGATCAGTTTTGTACTTTGTACTTTTTGTAGCTCATGTAATGAACATACTTCACTGCAATATCATCTTCATCGTTTGAATCAAAATTAACTTTTTTATTTTCCTGCTGTTTCTGATATCTCTCAAACTCAGGGACGTAAGTTTATTTGCATTGTCAGATTTATTAGTTGTAAATTTGTCACCTTCTTTAATATGGTGGACAGATGATTTTTTAACCTTTGCCTTGTATTTTTCAACCTTGTTCCACACCTTGGACGTAGTTGTGCGTAAATTAATTTGGAGACATAGTTCCTGCAAGAATGCCGCTTATTGTGGTTATATGCACGTCGTGCTTTGGCACCAGTAGTAATCTTAACTTCATCTAAGTTGTTGCTTGTTTGGATTCATTATTAAACCATGGTTTACTAATATAAGGATTTGCAGAGGACTTAGGAATTGTGATGTCAGTAATTTCAATGAGTTCAGCCAAAAACAACTGTATGGGATCTGATACATTTCTGAAATTTTCAGGTTTTACTTTTTCAGCACATACTATTTCGTACACGGAAAAATACGCCTCTGTAAAATTTTGAGGACAATAGGGAAGTGATTAAATCTTCAATGACTTATCCTTTATGGCTTGTACTTGCACTTCCAAATAAAGGGGACCCGTGAAGATCCAGGGTAGAATAGGTCTTCAGCAACCCATGCTTGCCGTAAAATGCCACTTTGCTTGTTGTAAAAGGAGACAAACGGGATCGGGTGGTCAGGCTGATGCATGTCATCTATCCCAATTGCCTGGATCGATGTGCATGATGTAAATAACTTGAATGTCTGGTCAAGACTCGATTATTTACAGACCGCCGTCATATAGCTGGAATATTGCTTAGTGCGGCGTTAAACAAAAAACCAAACCAAAAGAAACCCAATAGAGGGTTATGCCCATTTAAATCTCCCTTGATGATGCAGGGCTGATCATATAGATCCTGAAGATCAGAATGTTAAAGAGCAGTTGAGGGGGGGATATACAATCAGCAAAAAGTAAATACAGCGTGCAAGGCGGATAGCAACAGCTTGAAGATTAGTATTTAAATAAATAGCACTATGAATAATAGAGTGGAGTCTCCAGTCTCTTATTACCCGGAATTCACATCGTTGGAAACTGATAACAGCGTTTCAATATTTCTGAAAGGCAGGATTCTTTAGCATTGTGGTTGCTCATGTTACAGGAAAAGCTTCAACACTATATCAACTGTAGTCATGGTTGTATCACTGGGACCATTCTATTTTATGAAGCAATTACATGTGTGTATCGATTATCAAGCTAACCATTCTAGGCTGAAGATATATCTTTCGTCACAGGAATCGCTCCTTCTAGAATTCAATGACCTTTGTATTGTACTGAATGAAGTGACCGCTCCTGATCCCCGCCTGTTGTCCTTGGAGCGGACCACTGTCCCCAGTGTTCCTACACATTACCTCATCCGCCAGTCGGGAAGCCTTCCTCTGCATCTGGTGGTATTCTACGAACGGGACGACAACTACTGGTGGCACAGTTCCCTTGAACCCTCGGCTACCTCGAACAGTCAGATCTTTCACGGATTCAACACAACGTTTGGAAACAGCGCAGGAGCATATGACAGGTACACGACAGATGTCTTTTACCACCTGGGCACATTGCATCTGCCAACTCATGTGTTGTATTTATGGTATGACTCGTGCTACAAACACATTTCAAAATCAAGTATTACATTTTGAGTGATTGTGTGAGTTGGGTTTAACGCCACGTTGAACGATGTCACGGCGTTTCAGATTGATGGGAGAGAAGCGTGAAGCGCCGAAAAGACTTGTGTATCGTGCAGATTCTTTGTATTGATAAAATGTTTCAAATGAAATTATATGTTTGTAAAAAAAAGCTCGTAGAAGTATTCTTCGAGTGCTGATTAAGCCCATGTATAGTTAAATGTGTTACATGATATCAATAACTCAAGATATTTTCCTTTGAAAATCAAACACGTGATGGGCTGCTTGACTGATTTGTAAACAACACATGTACTAACATTTATCTTTATGATGTTTGGCATTTGCGATTTATGTGTCGAATATTTCATAAAAATAATTCCCTGAAATATTTAATATTTATTGTCCTCCAATGGGGAGGCAGAATCAAAGCCTAAAACTTGCATTTAGAAGTGATATACATAAGGAAGAAACTATAGCGATGTCAACTTCTTTATTATGAGGAACACAACGTTTCGGAGTTTGCAAAGTTCTGTCTTTTACTAAATCTGAAACAAGTTCGGTTTGCAACAGATAAAAGACTCCTGTAAGTGTTCAAATGGTTTAATTTGCCATACTGACTTCAGAAAATGCGAAATTTCATAAAAAAACATGAACATGCAAAAATGTCAATTTACAAATCAATAGCGTATGTGTCTACCTCTGGTTGCGATGGAGGCAACACATCGTCTCATGGAATGGACCAGGCGTCGCACAAAGTCCTGTGTGATATCTGTCCATATCTGCTGGAGCATGTTTCAAAGTTCTTGGAGTGTCTATGGAAAACGTGGTTGACGTCGAAGGCGCCGATCCATCTCATTCCAATGTGCGCGATTTGTGAGAGATCAGGGGAGCGTGCCGGTCAGGGGATGACGTTCACGTTGTTTTGTTGAAGGGAATCCTGAACAAGTCCAGCAATATGAGGCTGGGCGTTGTCATGTTGAAAGGTAATGCTTGGGCAATGACGACGCCGCAAAAACGGTAGAACAACAGGGCCGATGATCTTGTCGCCCGAGCGCTGTCCATTGAGATTCTACCACTATCAAACGGGTCCTCTGTCTTGCTGTAATCCCACCCCATACCATAACACTGCCGCCCCCGAACCGATCTGCTTCCATGACACAATGATTGTCGTAGCGTTCCCTCGACGTCGGTACACTCGAATCCGTCCATCGCTGTGGCTGAGGTGAAAACGAGACTCGTCAGTGAATAGAACTTGTCCCCACTGCATGGCTGTCCAGCGTAGACGCTGTCTGCACCACTGTATACGTGCTTGACGATGGTTTCCTGTAAAAATGGGACGTCTGGCGGGTCTTCTGGCGATAATCCCTACACAACTGAGGCGGTGACGTACGGTTTGTGAAGATATTCGTCGAAGGCCAGGAATGCTTCTTGCAGTAACTGTTGCTGGCTGGAATCGATTTCGTAGGTGTGTTGTTCGAATCCAGTTGTCTTGTTGATTATTAGTTACGCGTGGCCTGCCACTCCGAGGACGGTCTCTGACTGCATTCGTCTGTTGCCAACGTTGCCATAAACACCAAATGGTGTTTCTGTGGACGTTAAATTGTCTTGCAACATCACGTTGACTCGATCCTGCTTCAAGCATACGAATGGCTCGCAGACGCTCATTTTCGGACAGGCGTGGCATTTTGCAATGTTGAATAATTGCGTAATTTTGTTGTTTTTCTGAGTGGTTGTTGTCAGCACGTTGCTAAACAGTGCATATGGAATCCCGTTAACGCACATGTTTTTATACCCATTCTTGGGTAGTGAAATGCATTGGGCTTGCATAAAAGTCAACTTTTGCATGGAATGCATGTTTTTCTGTAGCAGTTGCGTTTTTGTGACTTGATTCCATACATGTACTACAATATTGCAAACCCAACTTTACTTGTTTGAAAAATAAACTAAAATATTGGTGTCACAGGAACTTTTGTTGTTGAGTATATTTTTGGAGAGGGCTATCTAAGTTGTGAAAACTTGTGCCCAATCCTTTTCCTTGTGAATAAATTATATTTAAATAATTACTAGATTCGATGTCCGACTGACGACGGTGGACGGCATGTGGCTCTACCTCCCGCACCCAGTAGGGGAGTTCCTGGCCCAGATGCCGAGGTCCAAGTTCATTGAGTGTGACTATCAAGGGGCGCAGACATATCTCAGTAAAAACCCTCCAAAAAGAAGTTTACTAACATTCCATGGAGCAAAAGTCCTGTACAAAACGAAGAGGGCTCTGGATCCTCTTGGCATTCCTTTCTGGCTCAGTTCTGGCACGTGTCTTGGTGAGAGCACCTGTATGGCATTATGTTACGTCACCAACCACCATTAAGGGTCCCGTCGTTTCCCTATCTGTGTGTGTGTGTGTGTGTGTGTGTGTGTGTGTGTGCGCGCGCGCGCGCGTGCGTGCGTGCGTGCGTGCGTGCGTGCGTGCGTGCGTGCGTGTGTGTGTGTGTGTGTGTGTGTGTGTGTGTGTGTGTGCAAGCAAGTAAGCAAGCAAATCAAACACTGGGGTTTGGTCACTTTCACAACAATGTACAGCTGAAGAGATGAAAGTCAAATAAGAAAGCTTCTGGACGCTTACATAGGAACTCGATAAAAGTTTCAATATCTTGTGTGACATTCTCCGGTGGTGAGACAGGCCTGGGCCCCGTTCCTTAAAGCGATCGGAGCTCCCATACTTTGATATAGACTTACGGCAGTCTTAGCGCTAAGATCACTTTGTGGAACGGGGCCCTTGGCACGAAGCTTTATGGATAATGTAAGCCGCCCGATGTCGTTATTGGAAATGCGATCGCACTCCGCCAATAACGCACGTTATTGGCTGTGGACCTTGTGGATCTTGTCTACCAAGGCGATCCCTAATGTATTCTATCGGTGAGAGGTCTTATGACAGCCAGCGTCACTAGGGTACATTATTTATGTTAAGAAAGCCCTGGATTATTCGAGCAGTGTGGGTCTGACATTGTAACTTTGAAACATTGTCGCCTGTGGTTATCTTCTGACATAGGGAGTAAGTGAGTGAGTTGGGTTAAACGCCACTTTTAACAGCATTCCAGTCATATCACGACGTGTCAGATTAATGTGGGAGGAAGCCAGAAGTGATGCAGGTCTCAAAAGTTTACCACTTCGGTGAAACCCACGAGCACGGGTTTGGTGCTGACAAACCTAGAAACATAATCAGGCGAACCGGGATTCGAACCCACAATCATAGGGGTGAATCGCGGTGCCTTAGACGAAGGGGCCACCCGTGCCCCCCTCAGACATGGAAGGACACCTCGAAGGACACAGTTCGAAACCAATGATGTTTATTATGCAGATATTGACGGGTCAAAACTTTTCTGCGGTGGGGTCTGCGAATTCCTGAGCACTGCAAGTTATCGCCTTTATATTTGTCTTATAGTGCGGCGTCTCAATCCCGTCAACGCAAATGACGTCACCGTCAGGAAGCAGTTGAGCAGTCGTCGCACGCCACACTGTGCGGTCACACGTGGGCTACGGCACTGTGGCCTGCCCCACGTTTTCGGATCCTACTGTTTGCACTTTACACCTTCTAAACAACTAACCATCTCGCGCTATCATAAAAAAAAATGTAACCGTCAAAAGATGTTTGTACAAACGTTTTCAGCCTGCTTTACCCAAGGTTTTAACCCTATTCACAATCTTACATTACGTGGATCGATGATATGATATCGATAACTGGATTGTCTGGTCCTGATTCGATTATTTACAGACCGCCGTCGTGTAGCTGGAATATCGCTGAACGTAATCATCCACCATGTATAAATGAGGAAGAACCATACCCAGAAAGCCAAACCTTCATGTGAATGTTTATGCTTGTAGGTAATTTCAATGCTCCATTTACACAATCATTACCTTCCACAATGGATATCGTGCGAATGCAGTAAACATGTTTTACTATATATCTTAGAAACAGATGGACCAAATAAATGTTCCATTTTTTTTCTGGTCCAGACTCGATTTTTTAAAGACCGTCGTCATAGAGCTGGAATAGTGCTGAGTGCGACGTTAAACAACAAAAAATAAAAACAATGATATAACTATGTATACTTTCCTTTTATCGGCTGTTTATTTCTTATATAAAATCAAGATGTGACCAGGCTCCTCTTATACGAAACATACACATAATGACTTTTAAACTTAATTTCTAATACACAGCTTTATGTTTTTCCTTTCCGAAAAGCTACTCAGTTGAAACAGCACCAATCTAATACAACAAATTGTATCTTACTAGACTTCTGTTATGCATAAGAGATTGACAGTGAACCGGACGTTGACATTGTGCCAAACTGTATACTCAAAACAATGTGTTTATCAGGTTGGTATCGACAGTGTGGTTTCATTCCCTATGCCGGTGACATAGACATAGAGATTCCCATTCAGCGCTACAGTACAGACATCCTGCCGGCGTTTTTGAAAGTCGGGTTTCAACTCCTGCATGTCAAGGGGAAGGTGAGCCTGTATGGTTTTTTTTGGTATTTTATGGTATTAGGGTTTCAACTTGTTCTTTGCCTTATTTTACGGCATTCGGGTTTTATCTCTTTTTCACAGTGTTTTATGGTATTTGGGGTTCAACTCTTCATTACGGCGCCTTTGCATGTGTTCGTGATGGGTGCTACCGGTGGGGCAGGATACGCTGACCATTTCGGGAATACCTGGTATCATTACTATTTGATAGTGATTCATAAACACATGCTCATGATATAGTCGGGATTGTAAAATCCATTATACAATTCTATTGGAAATGGAAAGGGGTTTGCTGCTTTTTTACGGTATTCGCGTTTCACCTCTTTCTTTAAGCTACTTTATGGTGTTCGATTTTTAACTCTTCTTTACAATATTTGAGTTTTTAAGTCTTCTTTACGGTATTTTAAGGTATTTGGGTTTCATTTCTTCTTTATGATATTTTATTTTGGTATTCCATTTCTGACTCTTCTTTATGGTATTTTAAGGTATTCAACTTATAGCTCTTCTTTATGGTATTTGGGTCTCAAATCTTCTTTACAGTATTTTATGGTATTCAGGTTTCAACTCTTTCTTTGCGGTATTTTATGGTATTCAGGTTTCAACTGTTCTTTGTGGTATTTTATGGTATACGGGTTTCAACTCTTTCTTTGGATTATCTTATGGTATCCGGGTTTCAACTCTTTCTCTGTAGGTATTTTATGATATTCGGTTTCAACTCTTCTTTAGAGTATTTTATGGTATTTGGAGTTCAACTCTTCTTCGCGGTATTTTATGGTATTCAGGTTTCAAATTTTTATTTGGGGTATTTTATGGTATTCAGGTTTCAACTCTTTCTTTGGGGTATTTTATGGTATTCAGGTTTTAACTCTTTCTTAGCAGTATTTTATGGTATTCGGGTTTCAAATCTTTCTTTGCGGTATTTTATGGTATTCGTGTCTCAAGTCTGCTTGAAGGTGTTTTATGGTATTCAGGTTTTATCTCTTTTTGGCGGTTTTTGGGTTTGAATTCTTCTTTAGGTCTTGAAAAATGATATTATGATGGTAGCCAGATGACTACGCATGCGGTTATTTTAAGTAAATACTCCGTTGTATTGGCGTATCTGATATTTATGCATGTGTTCAATGTAAACGCAGTACAAATCGCCAGAAATGTTCACTACACAATACACGGGAGAGGAGCGTCCAAACACCGCCTTCCTAAAAAACACAGTTGAAATAAACAAAAAAAAACATGTTGACACTACGAAATCTCTGAACTGTGAATAAACCTATTCTGTCTAAGCCAGCTGTCATCCAAAGTCTGGCTGTCCTACATTAAAAGTATGTAGTTCTTGCCACTGACAAGGCCTCAAATAACAGCCATTGTTTGTAGCATCACTATATTAATTGTATGATCAAAGAACTTGATTCGAGTGACATAAAAACGCCATTTATGAGGTCAGGTGGTTAACTGAGGAAGAAATCTGCCAAACTCAACCATCATTACTTTCAACTTTTTGCTTGACGCTTAAATCTGAAGATATATCCATTCCTCATTTGTACTGGTTGCCAAAGCTCTATAAACATTATGGCCAGGCACGACTTGAAGAAGGAGAAGAAGAAGAAGAAGTCTTTTATTTGTACCAAGGCCACTGGCCCATATACAATACATACATTTGAATTATTGTGGTGCATGAAAAAAGGTAAAGTCAGGTACAAATTTACAGATTTACGTAAGTAAAATATTATTCAATTAGTAAGGAATGTTCACATTTGAAATATCCGTGCAAGTAGTAAATTCTTTTCTCACTCCATTTTAGAAGTCTGATAGTTTCGAAATGGCTTTTAAAGCTCATCACCTCAAGATCGATGTGTACTTCGTGTATGAGGAGAAGACCTATCTATGGCTAGGAGGAACCGTCGCCAAAAATGGCGAGAAGTATAAGTGAGTGTTAATAATACGAATCTCCTACCCCATCCTACATAATCCCATTTGTGATTTTTCAAAACGTGTAGTAGTACTAGCTTCTAGCCTAACTATTTAAGAGCTGACTTCAGTATGTTTTGCTTGTGTATTGTACTGTGTTAATCTGCGTGTGCACATCTGGGTTTGTGTTCATACTTGAACGAAAAATAATAATATTAATATGCAGTACAAGCCCCACCCACTCTATTATCAGCCACTCATGAAACAGTAGTCTTCTAGTGGACGTGGCCTACGTGTCAGGTTTATGAATACATAAAGCACAAACAATGCTTGGTTAACCAATCAAATGCCATGGAATCACTTCCAATTATATGTATGTGTACATGACGCTTTGGTCTGTGGTTCACTGGCCTTCATTGGTAGCTTCTTAAAGATTACGGGGGCGGTCGGGTAGCCTAGTGGTTAAAGCGTTCGCTTGCCACGCCGAAGACCTATGTTAGATTCCCGACATGGGTACAATGTGTGAAGCCCATGTCTGGTGTCCCCCGCCGTGATATTGCTGGAATATTGCTAACAGTGGCGTAAAACCATACTCACTCTCTCTTAAAGATTACAGTTTGCAGGCAACACATGTGGCTGAGATGAGGCTGATGTCATGTTGACCTTTTTACCTCACTTACTCACACATGATGCTCATCACTGCATGTTATTGGGGCCTCATGCCTATTGAGCGGCCCTGCTTTGGTTGCTGGTGGTCTTTAGTCCGTTCTGTTGGTAATCAATATAGATAGAATTTAAATACGTTTTACTTCTAATAATAACACTCAGATAGAAGGATATATGCATGAATATTATTCCAGATACATTTATCCAAAGTTTGACACTTGCTGGACTGACTTTATGGGTTGCCGACTGCGCGTCCCCTGTCCTACTCTGCCCTACATCACTGCCGCCTATGGCAAGAACTGGAACACATCAGTGAAGCAGTGGGACTGGAGGGGAAGCAGCAGTAACGCGCAGAAGAACGGGGTCTGGCCAAAGGAGGAATGGCAAAAAGTGATACAGGAGACATACTAGTGGGTCATTATCAGTAAATCAGAGCTACTGTACTGGGGGTCAGCTCATTATTAAAAAGGGCAAACGGCATGCCTTCATGAATATATCTTACACATGTACCGTGTCTTCAGTTCAGTCTGGAAACACGACAGACCGACGATGTTCACTTATTTAGATATACCACGCCAAGGCAGGGAAATATCAAATGACGGAACAGACAAGTACATAAGATGTACTCACGCCGCACAGTAGTACTCCCGCCTGGCGATGGAGGCCACAAGGGATATCACAAGCTTATTTGTCATTTTATGTTTTTGATATTCATTAATGAGTTTAAGAGATTAAAATTGCTGAAAATCAGTTACTTGTTTCATAATTGTCAATTTGTGCAGAAAGCGTATGAAACAAAATTGTTTTTGTCTATATTTCATGCTTGCAGATAAAGTACTCTGACACTCTGAAAAAAAATTGAACATTTATTCTTAAAACTTGAACGTCAGTTTGGATGGGTTCATTGAAGTGTTAACGATTTAAAAAAGCGCTCGTTAAACTGCGCTGGTGAACTTTTTTGTCCGTTCACATGTGTGTGAACTCCAAATATCAGATCACGTGACTATCCCTTCTGCCAATCAGCATGAGAGAAACAGTGTAAACTTCAAAGTATGAAATTATTAATAAATAAAGTAACACATGTTTACTGCATTCGGACGATATTCATTGTGGAAGGTAATGATTGTGTAAATGCCACGAGCAAGGGTATGGTGCTGATAAACCTAAAAGTATAATTGGGGCGAACCGTGACTCGAACCCACAATCATAGGTTTCTGGCGGGTACAAGGGACGCAACTCTGCAAAGAGAATTGCGGCGCCTTAGACGACGGGGCCAACCGCGACATCACATTGTTCTAAGGTAATTCACAGTTACCAACATGAATAAAACAGTTCTTGGTGCCCATGCCACGATATGGCTTGAATGTTGACAAAAGCAGTGAAAAACCTTACTCACTCATAATTTAATTCAAACTTAAATGTTCGAAAGAAGGACATGGCGTTTTCTTCTGGATAATGTTAGTGATTATTTCATTATTACATGACCGTATGCATTTAGTTTCACATGTGTTCGACAGGGCTAAGGTCTGGTGGCCAGACTGTCCACTTCCAGATCTGCTGATCATAATTGAGCCACCCCCAGAGCGGCCATGTTCAGCTACGTTGGACGACTTGGGCACGACGATCTGTGAAGTATTGACACTACCTCGATTCATTAGTGAATGGTACTGGAGCCCTGTCCTGGTATGTCCAACTGACGTAATCTTCAGCCCAATCAAAACGGAGACGACTATGCACTCTCTGAGTAGAAACGTTAACGCCACATGCGTTCCACAGGTCGTTTCTGAGTGTGGTGGCAGACGTGTTCTTGCAATCAGGAGAAACCCGTCTTTCCCCTGTCTGGTGGGGCGCTGTCAACCACGTGCATGTCGCTGGATGGCTGATCCAAGCGTTTGGTATTGATTCCTTTCCCTGATTACACTTTGGATGAAGCAAAAGACGTTTGCAACGTGACGTTTTGTTGACCAAGTTTCAAGTATGCATATGCATCTGCTTAAATATTCGGTCATTGAGGGGGCACACGTGCATTCAGTTCTTGCTGTACAGCTTCACAGTACAACTGTGAAATGTTTGGTCTTAAAAAAAAGACTTCATGTTGGTTTTGAATAATATTTAGTGAGGCAGTTTTCCAGAATTTCACGGATATGTACACGCGTTTCCATCAAACCAAGGGTAAATGTATGTCTCAAGCGATGTTTATTCTTTGCTTGTTATTTAACGCCACACTCAGCAATATTCGAACTGCATGACCGCGGTCTGGACCACACAATCAAGTGATTGATGTCATGAGCATCGATCCACTCAATTGGGATACGAAGACATGCATCAACCAAATCAGCGAGCCTGACCATCCGATCCCGTTAGTCGCCTCTTATGACAAGCATAGTTACCTTTTACGGCAAGCATGGGTTGCTGAAGACCTATTCTACCCCGGATGTTCATTGGTCAACATGGGTTGCTGAAGACCTATTCTACCCCGGATCTTCACGGGTCAGCTTGCATGAATCAAGTCAGAGAGTCTGGCCACCGTCAGTCGCCTCTTACAACAAGCATGGATTGTTGGAGACCGATTCTAACCCTCATCTTCACGGGTATATACATACGAGAAGGACATATGAACTGGTATAGATAAAGCATCTGCACAGATGCTGTGATTCCATCCCCGGCCACATCAAACCTCCAGTTCCTGGCGCAACGCATTAAGAGGATAAAACAAGGACTGGTCGCCATGGGTCGTTTAAGGAAGAGGGAACCAACTACAGTCCTTTTCTGCTGATAAGTTTCTTACGAGCTGACATTAATTACTTAAACAGCAATGGAACAAATCATGTCATATTGTGTCATGTATTAGTGTCACGTGATGTATCTAGATCTGGAAGCCATTACGTATCAATCGATGACAACCTTCTCGTTGACTGTATGCATACACGAATGACTCTTTCTGAAATGATTGCGTTTCTTCTTGTTCACAGATACAGAACAGCTGATCCGGATAAACGGGATAGCGGAGAGGTTCAAGGTTTCTCTGCTGAGCTGTAGACGTCTGATTGGAAATTGAACTGAACTTCACGTCTTCACGTTGTGTTCACTGCCTTACTGATCCCGTTCACCGACATCGAAAACCGATCGATTCCACTCAATAATCATCGAACGCCTGACTCGTTCTGTGGACAATTCCACCTGAAGCGTTGACTGAAGCGTTGATATACACACGCTACTGTAAACAGACACGCTACTGTAAACAGACACGCTTCTGTAAACAGACACGCTTCTGTAAACAGACACGCATGAACGTACAGAGAAAAGTGTGTTTGTCTTTTATGTCCACAGCGTATGAACATTACACAGGACACAAACACAAAGACAACGAATGATAAAACTGATATACATCCAATATTATGATACTCATCTGTGTGTCAATAAAATAGTATGTGATACTCATCTTTCTTGCATCTCTATTTTAAAGAATTGACCTTCACTTTGTGTGAGTTCATTGGAGTCTGAACCTTCATAGAGTGAGGGCCAAACTGAATGAACGTCGGATGTGGTCTGATAGAGCTGATTTAGAGTCATCTTTGGAGACTGACTTTGAACAGACAAGTACATAAGATGTACTCACGCCGCACAGTAGTACTCCCGCCTGGCGATGGAGGCCACAAGGGATATCACAAGCTTATTTGTCATTTTATGTTTTTGATATTCATTAATGAGTTTAAGAGATTAAAATTGCTGAAAATCAGTTACTTGTTTCATAATTGTCAATTTGTGCAGAAAGCGTATGAAACAAAATTGTTTTTGTCTATATTTCATGCTTGCAGATAAAGTACTCTGACACTCTGAAAAAAAATTGAACATTTATTCTTAAAACTTGAACGTCAGTTTGGATGGGTTCATTGAAGTGTTAACGATTTAAAAAAGCGCTCGTTAAACTGCGCTGGTGAACTTTTTTGTCCGTTCACATGTGTGTGAACTCCAAATATCAGATCACGTGACTATCCCTTCTGCCAATCAGCATGAGAGAAACAGTGTAAACTTCAAAGTATGAAATTATTAATAAATAAAGTAACACATGTTTACTGCATTCGGACGATATTCATTGTGGAAGGTAATGATTGTGTAAATGCCACGAGCAAGGGTATGGTGCTGATAAACCTAAAAGTATAATTGGGGCGAACCGTGACTCGAACCCACAATCATAGGTTTCTGGCGGGTACAAGGGACGCAACTCTGCAAAGAGAATTGCGGCGCCTTAGACGACGGGGCCAACCGCGACATCACATTGTTCTAAGGTAATTCACAGTTACCAACATGAATAAAACAGTTCTTGGTGCCCATGCCACGATATGGCTTGAATGTTGACAAAAGCAGTGAAAAACCTTACTCACTCATAATTTAATTCAAACTTAAATGTTCGAAAGAAGGACATGGCGTTTTCTTCTGGATAATGTTAGTGATTATTTCATTATTACATGACCGTATGCATTTAGTTTCACATGTGTTCGACAGGGCTAAGGTCTGGTGGCCAGACTGTCCACTTCCAGATCTGCTGATCATAATTGAGCCACCCCCAGAGCGGCCATGTTCAGCTACGTTGGACGACTTGGGCACGACGATCTGTGAAGTATTGACACTACCTCGATTCATTAGTGAATGGTACTGGAGCCCTGTCCTGGTATGTCCAACTGACGTAATCTTCAGCCCAATCAAAACGGAGACGACTATGCACTCTCTGAGTAGAAACGTTAACGCCACATGCGTTCCACAGGTCGTTTCTGAGTGTGGTGGCAGACGTGTTCTTGCAATCAGGAGAAACCCGTCTTTCCCCTGTCTGGTGGGGCGCTGTCAACCACGTGCATGTCGCTGGATGGCTGATCCAAGCGTTTGGTATTGATTCCTTTCCCTGATTACACTTTGGATGAAGCAAAAGACGTTTGCAACGTGACGTTTTGTTGACCAAGTTTCAAGTATGCATATGCATCTGCTTAAATATTCGGTCATTGAGGGGGCACACGTGCATTCAGTTCTTGCTGTACAGCTTCACAGTACAACTGTGAAATGTTTGGTCTTAAAAAAAAGACTTCATGTTGGTTTTGAATAATATTTAGTGAGGCAGTTTTCCAGAATTTCACGGATATGTACACGCGTTTCCATCAAACCAAGGGTAAATGTATGTCTCAAGCGATGTTTATTCTTTGCTTGTTATTTAACGCCACACTCAGCAATATTCGAACTGCATGACCGCGGTCTGGACCACACAATCAAGTGATTGATGTCATGAGCATCGATCCACTCAATTGGGATACGAAGACATGCATCAACCAAATCAGCGAGCCTGACCATCCGATCCCGTTAGTCGCCTCTTATGACAAGCATAGTTACCTTTTACGGCAAGCATGGGTTGCTGAAGACCTATTCTACCCCGGATGTTCATTGGTCAACATGGGTTGCTGAAGACCTATTCTACCCCGGATCTTCACGGGTCAGCTTGCATGAATCAAGTCAGAGAGTCTGGCCACCGTCAGTCGCCTCTTACAACAAGCATGGATTGTTGGAGACCGATTCTAACCCTCATCTTCACGGGTATATACATACGAGAAGGACATATGAACTGGTATAGATAAAGCATCTGCACAGATGCTGTGATTCCATCCCCGGCCACATCAAACCTCCAGTTCCTGGCGCAACGCATTAAGAGGATAAAACAAGGACTGGTCGCCATGGGTCGTTTAAGGAAGAGGGAACCAACTACAGTCCTTTTCTGCTGATAAGTTTCTTACGAGCTGACATTAATTACTTAAACAGCAATGGAACAAATCATGTCATATTGTGTCATGTATTAGTGTCACGTGATGTATCTAGATCTGGAAGCCATTACGTATCAATCGATGACAACCTTCTCGTTGACTGTATGCATACACGAATGACTCTTTCTGAAATGATTGCGTTTCTTCTTGTTCACAGATACAGAACAGCTGATCCGGATAAACGGGATAGCGGAGAGGTTCAAGGTTTCTCTGCTGAGCTGTAGACGTCTGATTGGAAATTGAACTGAACTTCACGTCTTCACGTTGTGTTCACTGCCTTACTGATCCCGTTCACCGACATCGAAAACCGATCGATTCCACTCAATAATCATCGAACGCCTGACTCGTTCTGTGGACAATTCCACCTGAAGCGTTGACTGAAGCGTTGATATACACACGCTACTGTAAACAGACACGCTACTGTAAACAGACACGCTTCTGTAAACAGACACGCTTCTGTAAACAGACACGCATGAACGTACAGAGAAAAGTGTGTTTGTCATGTATGTCCACAGCGTATGAACATTACACAGGACACAAACACAAAGACAACGAATGATAAAACTGATATACATCCAATATTATGATACTCATCTGTGTGTCAATAAAATAGTATGTGATACTCATCTTTCTTGCATCTCTATTTTAAAGAATTGACCTTCACTTTGTGTGAGTTCATTGGAGTCTGAACCTTCATAGAGTGAGGGCCAAACTGAATGAACGTCGGATGTGGTCTGATAGAGCTGATTTAGAGTCATCTTTGGAGACTGAGCTTTGATGTTCTTTAATTCGGGTTTTGAGGGGCCTGGATGTTTCTCCTATGTAAGCTTGTCCACAATTGCACGGAATGTGGTACACTGCTCCTGATGGTTCTGGCTTGTGGCTGGATGGTGGTTTCCCTGTGGCTTTAATAGAGTTCTGAATAGTCTGACTTCTTTTGAAGACTACATCAATGTTGGCCTGTTTCTTAAAGAGTCTCTGGATTTTGTGGCTAACTGTTCAAAAGTAGGGGAGGCTGATCACAAAGGGTGCAGACTGTGGACGTGGGGATTTCTGTTATTTCTTGGTGATGGTCTTTATCGTCTGTTGTATCAGACCACATCCGTGACAACCCAAGCCACAACATCCAGTGGGAGAGAGTCACAACCCTCGCCACCAACCTCAAAGACTTCAAGATCAGGAAACTACAAGAAGCCATCAACATCAAAAGACTTCAGCCCTCAATCAACCGTGACCAAGGCTATTACATACCCCTGGCGTACCATCAACTCATCAAAGACCCCCATCAGCCATAATCCCGTTGTTTACATTACTGGCTTCATCCTTTGTATCACGGCACTGACTTCACCCATGGTCATCATCACTGCCCTTGTGTGTACACAGCAGGCTTCGCTACTCCAGTATATCTACCCTACTGTATAAACATTGCCTCCTACGTGTACATATACTTGCTTACTGCACTCTGTAAATCACTTGCTTGATAACGGTGTTAGAACCTACACCGAAACGTCGCTCTTAATTGTAATAAAGAAGTTGTTCATCCATAAATTCTTATCCTTACTTGATACTACGATAGTTTGGATGTGCATTTCTTCGTTTTGTTCTCTCTGAGTTCAAAAGTAAAGGGCCTAAATGATCAGAAAGAACGCCTCTGTATTTATTCGTGCCAGGGAATTCCCTGGGGTTTCCCCAGGAATCTGGAAGAAGTCCGCCAGTGTTTACGTCATTTTAAGAACATGGTCTCGTGAAAAACGTATGATCGTCAAATTGTATCGTTCATACACTTATGATCGTCAATTTTGCGGTCATGTAACTGATGTCTCGTCCAATGGAAAGCCATATATCGTGTAAACTTCAAATTAAAAAATATATATATATCTATACACATATACAAAATTATAAGAGATATGCTGATATTAGTTTTTGCTAATAGTTGTATGGTAATTATGAACGAAACGGGAACGCATTAATTAACAGTCTTACAGGACTATAGACGTAAGATGGGAAATTTCAATGTTAACGTTTTTGTATCACTAGCGCGAAATATCTCACTCGACGAGGCAAACTGCGTATGGGTCTCCCAGTGGCGATTTGAGAGAGTCTGTCCCACCTATCTTGCAGCGTCTAGGCAACTTCATGATCAGCCAACATGGTCGACGACCAATGACGTTGAGGCTCACGTCTCCCTGTCATGTCTCAGACGTGTTCAATGCGGGAAAGGTCTGGGCAGCTCATTGGATGTTGCGCTGCTGGAGGTGAACATTGACGATTCGTGCACGGTGAGCACGGGCGTTGTCTTCCTGAAAGACGAAAAGTCGCCCAACAAGCCCTGCAAACAAGTTAAACTTAGGGTGTCAGTGTGTCCCGATAGTACTGTCCAGTGACAGTATGGTGTGGGGTTCGCTCAGTCTTAGTGATGACCGTAACCGATCCACCGACAAATCTGTCGTGAAGTTGACGTTGACATGACGTTCATTTCGACGTCACCATACACGACCAGGACCACTCCTATCAAGTTTGAACTCGATTTCAAAGAGCCTGGTTTCAGATTAATCGATCTTGCACTCTTGTCGTTGAACTGAGATGACCTGAACAGGGTCAGTCATCAACATGGTGGGTCTATATTGATGGCGGTCTGTAAGTAATAGAGTCTGGACCAGACAATCCAGTGACTGACATCATGAGCATCGATCCACGCAGTTGGGATACGATGACATGCATCAACAAGTCAACGAGTCTGACCACCCGATCCCATTAGTCGCCTCGACAAGTATAGTCGCCTTTTATAGTAAATCAGAACTGTACGATTTTTTTTAAAAGAGTGTAATATTTCGCGGGGACGGAGAATATCGTTAAGGTATTATGCCTCAGTCAACTATATCTCTGCTGCATCACATTTCCCTTTAATTGGTGCCAATAGTTGATAGCATGATGAAGTTCCATGCAGGCACATTGTGGCCAACTGATCATCAGTTTAGTCAGCTTCAAGTCGGGAATGGTAATTCCCTGGCGTTGAAATTTTATACTTACTTGAACTGGGTCGATGTTTCAGCCATAAAATCAGAAACATTGATCTATGTTTCGATGAAAGGTCGAGACTGGTTATTTGCTGGCATTGAAGGTTTATATTTGACAAAGACACTTGGGACGTACACGTATTTGTTCGCAAACGAAAAGGGGCAAAATTCATTTCAGACAGTGTGCTTGTCATAAAGCTAAAATAAATTCATATTTTTTTATAAAGTTTGCAATTTTCACAAAGGAAATGGATGAAAAAAAGATAAATCGATTATCGTTGAAACATTTTTATTCAAGTATGATATAAACAAGAAATAACAAATAAGAACATTATGCGTACTAACGTCCATTGTAAAAAGAAATAAACATTTCTAGTAAATAAATCGTACATAAAAGTATATATTATAAGAACAATATCTCGAACTAGTACCGTAAAATTCATGAATTTATTAAATGGAATAATGTAACTTACTGAATAAAAGGAAGAAATAATAAAAAAGCGCCATAAACAGTACCGTATGATGACACGCGGTAATGACAGAAAAGGTACAGGTGATCGACGTGATGATTGTGAGAATATGCAGGAATTATCCACCTGTGCATAAAATGGACTTGTCCGACATTGCCGAGGTCGGATTCTATTGAGTCATCATTATTAAGATACGGGTAAATATTTTTAAAGCTTGTACATTTTATCATCGTCATTAAAAAGGCGTAGATAATGTTAATCTCATATAAGAAATAAACGACGATTGAGAGTTGTTTATCGTTCAATAAAACACTGAAAAGAGAATAAACCACACGGGGCCACTCCACGGGCAGACGTTGTATCCATTACACCACGGAGGTGGTCTCAAGACAGACGTTCAATCAACTAAGCCACGGAGGCGGTCTTCGGACAGACGTTGTATCCATTAGACCACGGAGGCGGTCTCCGGACAGACGTTCTATCCACTAAGCCACGGAGGCGGTCTCCGGACAGACGTTGTATCCACTAGTCTACGGAGACTGTCTCCGGGCAGACGTTCTATCCACAAAGCCAAGGGGGCAGTCTCTGAACAGACGTTGTATCCACTAGAGCACGGAGTCGGTCTCCGGACAGACCTTGTATCTACTAGACCACGGAGGCGGTCTCCGGACAGACGTTGTATCCACTAGACCAAGGAGGTGGTATAAGGACAGACGTTGTATCCACTAGACCAAGGAGGTGGTCTCCGGACAGACGTTCTATCCATTAGACCACAAAGGTGGTATTAGGACAGACGTTGTATCCACTAGACCAAGGAGGTGGTCTCCTGACAGACGTTCTATGCACTAGACCACGGAGGTGGCCTCTGGGCAGACGTTGTATCCACTGAACCACGAAGGCGATCTTCAGACAGACGTTGTATTCACTAGACCACGGAGACGGTGGTATATCTGTAAGCTAGTTGATGGATGTTTAACACCGCAGTCAGTAATATGACAGCAAAATCACGGTCTCCGGACAGACGTTGTATCCACCAGACAATGGAGTCGGTCTCCGGGCAGACGTTGTATCCACTAGATCACGGAGGTGTTCTCCGGCCAGACGTTCTATCCACTAGACCACGGAGGTGTTTTCCGGCCAGACGTTCTATCCACTAGACCACGGAGGTGTTCTCCGGCCAGACGTTCTATCCACTAGGCCACGGAGGTGTTCTCCGGCCAGACGTTCTATCCACTAGACCACGAAGGTGGTCTCTGGGCAGACGTTGTATCCGGTAGACCACGGAGGCGGTCTCCGGACAGACGTTGTATCCACTAGACCACGGAGGCGGTCTCCTGCCAGACGTTCTATCCACTACACCACGAAGGTGGTCTCAGGACAGACGTTGTATCCACTAGACCACGAAGGTGGTCTCAGGACAGACGTTGTATCCACTAGACCACGGAGGTGGTCTCTGGGCAGACGTTGTATCCAGAAGACCACGAAGGTGGTCTCAGGACAGACGTTGTATCCACTAGACCACGGAGGTGGTCTCTGGGCAGACGTTGTATCCAGTAGACCACGGAGGCGGTCTCCGAACGGGCGTTGTATCCACTAGACCACGGAGGCGGTGGAATATCTGAAAGCTAGTGGATGAAAGTTTAACACCGCAGTCAGTAACATCACAGCTATATCATATCTGCCTGGACATCTTCAGGTCAGGCCCAGGAAACCAGTGGTTGATAACATGAACAACGATCTATTGGAGCACACAATGATCCGCGAAGCATTATGATGCAATTTCAATGTGGCGATACTGCCTAGGACTTATCGCTTGATTTCACCTAAACGACATATCCCGTAGAAGCCATTTTGGGATGAAAAATGTTTATTTGTGGTTAAACGCCTCACTACGAATGTTCCAGCTATATGACGGCGGTCTGTAAATAATCGAGTACGGACCAGACAATCAAGTGATTGACATCATGAGCATCGATCCACACAAGTGGGATACGATGACATGCATCAACCAAGTCAGCAAGCCTGACCACCCGATCCCGTTAGTCGCCTCTTACGACAAGTATGGGTTGCTAAAGACCTCTTCTACCCCGGATCTTCACGGGTCGGGATGATAAATGAATATATTACAACATATATTACAACATCTATTACAACATCGATTACAACATCTATTACAACATGCATTAACGATTGCTACACACAGTGATGAATGATGGACATTCTGTATGGTCTCCCGTTGTGTCATACGGACCAATTACTCGGAAATGTAACATGGCATGTGTCGGTTAGATAGATTACAGACATGAACATATACCAACAGGCTTCAAGAGGTCTGAGTATGTTGACAATGTGATTAACAGTTGAAGAACATGGTGTTTATACCTCTGTCACAGTGACTGATGTTTTTTTCTGAAAAATGAAAAATGGACAGCGACTATTTAAAACAATGAAAAATGCAAGATTGAAAGTTTGCAAAAACACACACCTGAACGCAACACCAGTTGTTTAGCCAAGCACGTGGCAATACATGACAAGTAATAGTCAATGTGGGTTTGAAATGGATTATTCCAGATGCAAATGAACTGCACTATTCGAAATTGAAGATAAACCGGTTTATCCCTTATTAACCTCAATGATAAGGCAGATATATATGAGTCAAACAGATGATGGTTATCCAAATTCTTCAGAGACGATGTCGACGTTTTACATACGGCAACTGTGATTCCAACGTCTGAAAAGGGGTTTTAGGTCGTGGTGGAAAGTCCATCTTACCGACACTTGTTCTCAACAATAATTTATACAAATTGTCTCCCTCTTTCCTTTCCAGTTCTTCCTCCGTGAAACCCCGCAGTATATCCACATAGCGAGCCGTGCTAAACATGACCCGCGATAGTTTCAAGTGACCAAACTTTTCTACGGGATCACTGGATTCTGAGCTGAGTTTAACTTGTGACCTCTTTACCTCAATATAACTTTGAAGTTGCCATTTGTAGTTGTGATGTATATCAATTACTATAATTGATAATTGAACACGATAACATATCTCAATTACGAGACTATAATATCATAAGTAGAACGATGGGTTATTATCCAAGAACGACAACTGCTGCAGGTTCTTCTAATTTAAGCAACCCTCATAGTTCAGGCTTATACGTCATTTAGCAATGCATTTCACAATCAGTCACTTCGTACACGCACAGTTCCTCCTCAATCAAGTTCGACTCGTATGGCGATCACACCGCATCCAAGAACGATAACTCTCATAGCTTCTCGTCGTGGGAGTCTGGCTCCAGCACCATGTACACGGCCTCCTGAAATTGGTCGAGCTGTATGTAGTCCGCCTCCTTCTCAAGCAGGTATTCCACGTGCTGCACGAGCTCCTTGAAGCTGGGTCGGTCTTGAGGCTGTAATTCCCAGCACTTGCTCATCAACGAGTACCTTTGGGAACAAGCATCGCATGAATGTGCATGATTGGGTTAGTCTATTTACGTTTCAGGGGTGATGGGTATTAATCAGCATTGATAATGCAAAAGAGGTCTATGGACAAACGTGTATTTTAATTGCAGCCTCATCTCTCACAAGGGAACGCAACCTACACTTCAGGCTCATTCATATTCCCATCTTCCAGGGCGGGTACATGTCAGTTTTAGGAGCCACGGTAGTGAGTGACTGTTGTAATATGCCGCAATACAGCTGCCCCGTGAACAAACAAGCGCCAGAAAGCATAGGCAACCATTTAATTCGACGAGGTATAATGACATATTATCCTTTGAAAAAAAGAGTTGAAATCCATACAATAGTTCGTTTGTTTTTTAACCCGCACGTAGCAATATTCCAGTTATGACGTCGCTTTATAAATAATCGAGTCTGGACCAGACAATCCTGTGGTTGATATTATGAGCAACGAGCCACGCCGTCGGGTACGATGACACGCAATCAAGCATCTCACCGAGTCTGACCTCCCGATCCATTTAGCTGCCTCTCTCAAACAGCCTTGGTTGTGGGGACCCATTCTAACGCGGAGTCCCCTCCGTAAAATAAATTGCATGTCTTCATGTTCTTCTAAATGACTTTCTAATTAATAATATTCAGTCAAGTCACATGATTGAAACACCATGTCCCCTTTTCAGTCGGTATGTGACCCGAGTTAGAATTGATCTTCAGCAATCCATGCTTGTAAGAGGCGAAGACGGGGTCGCATGGTCAGACTCCCTGACTTGGTTGATGCATGCCATCGTGTCCCAGTTGCGTGGATCGATGATCATGATGTAAATCACTGGATTGTCTGGTCCATACTCTATTATTGACAGACCGCCGTCATATAGCTGGAGTATTGCTGAGTGCGGCGTAAAACAACAAACAAAGAAACACAACAAACAGTCGGTATATAGAAATACATGGCTTCCTGGGACTACACTGGCCCATATCCTGTACTGACGTGGTACATGTTTATCCCTGAAGTTCAAAGCTAACATCAAACACATAGACACACGGTTCTGACATCACACTTACAGTTCGTCCATACAGTACTGGGGTCGCTCCAGGCGTTTCCCAGCAACAACAGCGTCAATAACCCCTCGCAGCGTCATCGTGGAGTAGGGGCTGGCTCCTGGAGAGAGAGACATCAGTGAGTAAGTGAGTGAGTGAGTGAGGGAGTGAGTGAGTTAGTGGTTTTTTGGGCGTGAAGCTCCGATGTGTGGCCTAGTAACTGTCACAGGATATTTATTCCCCCTGAAGATTCTTTCAAGGAGAAAGTATATCCTAGGTAAAAACTTCCGCATGGAATTTTTTGCCAAGGATATTATTTCCACAGCCAGTATCGTAATAACACTGGTATAATTTCCTTGATGAATATTATTTCCTCCGGACACTTTTGACCCTGGAAACATTAATCGTTTACATAATAACGTGCGGGCGTGCATGAGTGAGTGCTTTTAGCAAAATCACAATAACACACTACCCTACACGATATCAGTTACACTTTTGATAAATGATAAGGATGAGGTCAAATGGGGTTTGACGTCGCGTTCAAGAGTATAGCACTTATATAGCGACGTCTGGCGGCTTGGTATAGCCGGGACAGATGCCAGATTGAAAGGCGGCTAGACCTCTCAGGAACAATAAACTGACGACCAGTCCTTATCACTTAATGCCGAGCGCCAGCCAGGGCAACAACAAGCCATTCGTTCGGTTTAACGAAGTAATTAATTTATGTGGTAACATAGGCCCCGGAGTGAGTGAGTCTGGTTTTACGCCGCTTTTAGCACAATTCCCACAATATCACGGCGGGGAACACCAGAAATGGGCTTCACACATTGCACCCATATCGGGAATCGAACCCGGGTCTTCGGCGTGACAAGCTTTAACCACTAGGCTACCCGACCGCCCCCATAGGCCCCGGATTATTGAAGCTATGGATATGGTACTCTGGCCCACTGTACATGTGAAAACATCCCTGGAGGTGCTCGTTTAGACGAGGTTTCCGGATTAAAGGGGTGCGGAATATAGGATTAAAGGGACCAGGGGTGATATTAAAAATACAATTTGGCCGACATTTTCTTGGTATCTGTCAGTTGTAACCAAACACTGAATTGCAATCATTAAATAAGCAACATGTAATATCGAGTTATATTCAATCAAGTGAGTGAGTGAGTTGGGTTTAACGCCGATTTTAAATGTATCCTAATTATATCACGGCGTACCAGCTTAATGTGGGGGGAAATCCCGAAGTGATGAAAGTATTAGATGTTTACCACTTCGGTAAAACCTAGGAGCACGGGTATGATGCTGACAAACCTAGAAACATAATCGGGGCGAACTGGGATTCGAACCCACAATCATAGGTTTCTGGCGTGCCCAAGGGACACAACTCTGCACAGCGAATTGCGGTGTTCTAGACGACTGGGACACCCGTGCCCCCATATGCAATCAAGCATTTATGGATTAAATTAATATTTTAAGCTACCTAGTGTGACTATCTCCCAGAGGAGCACCCCGAAGGCCCAGACGTCTGCCTTGTGACTGTGAAACCCCTCCATCAAGGCTTCGGGGGACATCCACCGGACAGGGAGCGGCCCCTTAGACGTCCTCTCGTACACGTCCACACCCTCCACATCTCTCGCGAGACCGAAGTCCGAGATCTTGCACACACAGTTGTAGCCAACCAGCACGTTTCTTGCAGCGACGTCACGATGCACAATCTGGAACGACATGGTCACAGACATCAAATCACTGTCAAACTACGGTGAAGAAGAAGGAGGGGGAAAAGTAGAAGGAGGAGGAGAAGGAGAAGAAGAAGCAGGAGGAGAGGAGAAGAAGCAGAAGAAGGAGGACAAGTTATTTTACGGTGCAGTCAGCAAGAAAGAAGAAAGAGAAGAATGAGAAGAAGGAGAAGGAGGAGGAGGAGAAGAAGCAGAAGGAGAAGAAGGAGGAGGAGGAGGAGAAGAAGCAGGAGAAGAAGCAGGAGAAGAAGAAGAAATCTCACGGCGGTGATTGATATAATGAGCATGACCTACACCGGTGCGGGTACGATAACACGCAATCAACCACGTTAATGAGAGTGACAAGCCGATCTAGTTTAGAGGCCTATTTCAAAAAGCGACAGAGAGTTTGGGGCCCAGTCTAGCCCTGAAGAGGTAGTCATTAAAAATAAGTCCTTGAAAAAACTACGTTTTTTAACTTAGATTTTAATAGTTTACTAAAGTCATATTCATAAAGAGAATTTTCTACTGGGCAAGGATAGACTTAAATGCAAGTTGTTTAACTGCAAGAGTTAAGACGTCTCCAAGAGTCTTTATTACTTTGGTCCCTGGTGGACATGGGGTGATCCCGAGATATCATTGCATTCACTCAACGATCATATCGGATTATGTATATTCAGACACTCTATATTCTCTACACTTTTCAGGGATTAAACATATTCCCTGATTAGACATTTTATTCCCTGATTACACATGTTCCCCAGTTAGACATATTTCCTGATTATACATATTCCCTAGTTATACATATTCCCTAGTTATACATATTTCCTGATTATAATATCCCCTAGTTATACATATTTCCTGATTATAATATTCCCTAGTTATACATATTCCCTGATTATAATATTCCCCAGTTATACATATTTCCTGATTATACATATTCCCTGATTATAATATTCCCCAGTTATACATATTTCCTGATTATAATATTCCCCAGTTATACATATTTCCTGATTAAACATATTCTCTACTTACACATATTTCCTGATTATTCATATTCCCTAGTTATACATATTCCCTAGTTATGCATATTTCCTTATTATAATATTCCCCAGTTATACATATTTCCTGATTATACATATTCTCTAGTTACACATATTCTATAGTTATACATATTCCCCAGTTATACACATTCCCTGATTATAAATATTCTCTAGTTACACATATTCCATAGTTACACATATTCCCTGATTATACATATTCTCCAGTTACACATATTCCCTGGTTATACATATTCCTTGATTAGATGTATTCCCTGGTTATACACATTCCCTGGTTATACATATTTCCTGATTATAATATTCCCAAGTTATACATATTTCCTGATTATATATATTCCCTGATTATAATATTCCCTGGTTATACACATTTCCTGATTATACATATTCTCTAGTTACACATATTCCCTGGTTATACATATTCCTTGATGAGATTTATTCCCTTGTTATGCACATTCCCTGGTTAGTCACATATGCTGTAAGGTGACACTATAACAAACCTACACTGTTAGCTTCCAGGTGCTGCATTCCCCGAGCTGTCTGTACAGCAAAGGACAGTAGATCCTTGGCGGTCAGCTCCCCGTCTTCTTCACCTTTGACCATTTCCTCTACCGCTAGGGGGCTCTCCTGCACGCTGAGGGGACTCTCCCAGGTCTTGTCATAGGCAGGGCGGCGTCTGCGCAGGTAGTTGCGCAGATCCCCGCCGGGAATATACTCCAAGATTAGAAGGAGAGGCTCTGTAACGCCAGAGAATTGACACGTTTATGTTGCCTCGTTATACCACCATACACGCACCCTCCACAAACAAAACAATGGCTAAGATTGATGCTCATGATATCAATCACTGGATTATCTGGTCCAGACTCGATTATTAGCAGATCTCAGTCAAATAGCTAGAATACTGCTGAGAGCGGCGTTAAACAAAAACAAACAAAAAAACCTTCACAAAAATACTAATTTGTGTCTTAATAAAAGCAATTCAGATCACCAAACATGCTGAAAGTTCCCAAGTGCCTAGGGGGAAATATGACTTAAACACACTCGCAAACACCCGAGGATATTTCATTGTAGGATAACACTTTCGTTAAAAAAATGGACAATCTTTACTTTCCTCGAACTAAATTCTATGTAAATATCCAATTATTACAGAACAAAACAATCATTTTTGATCACAATAAAATAGTGATGCACGTTAAAGCTATAATGATAATCACTATTTTTACTTTAATTTTATGTACAGTAAACTACGGTTATAACGAACGAACTAAAATTAGTAGTCCCTTTCAGTTCGTTATAACCGTAGTTTACTGTACATAGTATCTAGTGCATACCGACACATTCTAACCTACACAAACTTAACACGAACGACACACAAGGCTGACGTACCCCCGTATGTGCAGGCGCCGTAGAAGCTGACGACGTTGATGTGTTTGGGGATCTTTCTGATGATGATGAGCTCATTGTACAGATCCTCCTTGTCCAGATCTGTCGCAGACTCTGGGAACAGTGAGGAGAAACAACGCAAGGATCAATACGTGGCTCGGTTATCAATACGTGTCCACAACAGGAGAACCTGTCAGCATTCGAAAGCTCCCGCTTGCTATGACAGATAATCATGTCTTACATGACCTCAAATCATACAATTTAACATGTTCAAAAGAAAGTTTAAAAAATATTTTCAAGAGGTTTCTAATGTATTCGTAACACACAAGCGGAACGAAGAATATATTTTAAAACATTCGTATTAGAAACAGGGTCTACCTTCTGTCAACGTTGTTGGTCAGTAATAAATGAGAACGTGTGTGCCTACTCTCTACGTTATACATGGTAGTTAGTAATTTAGACCGTGTGTTTCCACAATCTGGTAATACTGAAGGAAAAAGGAAAAATGACGATATATCTTCATCATAAAATGCATGGAAAGATAAAATTTAACATCAACGTATTGTGTTAGTGACCTTGCATACGTTTCTTAGATACTTGTTTGAAGAGCTATTTGTCCGTCCGTGAAGAATGAAGCGAGTGTCACATTTTACGTTGCAGCCATATTGTTAATGAAGATTGGAGATAATCCGCCACACAACAGTTACCATGCTTTTCAGTACGAAAATATCCAATATGTTTATATGTGTCATCCTTTAAGTTCTCATTTTAATTATTCTTCACCAGGCATCATACTTTCATAAAAGAGGTTCAAAACAAAAAGCGAAACAAATCTACACATTATCAGACTTCATTGTGAAAATGAAAGCTAAGTATGTTTCGAGCGTACATCAATTGCATAAAACTCCGATGTTGTACTCCGGTACCAGTAATCTCCCCTTGACGAGGTGACAACACCGTCCGCACTACATGATTTGTTTGTTTGTTGTTTAACTCCGCACTCAGCAATATTCCAGTGATATGACGGTGATTCCTAAATAATCGGGTCTGGACCAGGCAATCCAGTGATTGACATCATGAGCATCAATCCACGCAGTTGGGATATGATGACATGCATCAACCAAGTCAACGAGCCTGACCACCCGATCCCGTTAATCGAATCTTACGACAAGCATAGTCAGTCGCCTTTTTACGGCAAGCATGGGTCCCTGGCGACCTATTCTAACCTGGATCTTCACTGGTCCCAAATTACGAAGTATGCATAGAGCGTTGCGCCAATCCGTAGGCAGCTTTCTGTTATTGCTTCACCAGATGGATTCCGAAGTTTTTATCTCAACAATAGAAAGTAGGACAGTAGTAATCCTTCGATAGTACATGCTTTTGACCTTTTTTATTTCCATTCGGATGCCCGTTTGTGTTCGTTTTCGAGATAATGACATTGTATACGCCGCTGTGAATAATTCGCTCGTCCGTATCGAGCATTTAAAAGTCTCTGTGCTGACTGGCGAATTCCTATGTGTGTCAGATGTTCACACACAGATATGAGGTGGTATCAGATCTGCCTGTGATGACTGTTGTAACTGACCTTGACACATTTTGACCGCCACGTCTTCCCATGATCCTGTGCGGTTGATGCTAAGAGCTTCCGCCTTCATCACACGGCCAAACTTGCCCACTCCAAGTGCATGGAGGAATCTCAAGCGTTCTCGCGGGAACTCGTCGCTGGGTCTCGTGATGATCTCGTAGATGTTGGACGTGGCATACTACGCAGCAAAATGAAAGTAAATATTAACGATGTTGAAAATGAAAACAAATGATAAATTGTTTGTCAAAAGAACATATACGAAGGTGGCTTACATTCTCATAAAGACATTCACATAAATTGTTATACTGTTCTTCCGGCCATAGGTGCGCATGCGTAGCATCTTATTAGTTCCCGTTGCCTTTAAACCTGAAAACTTATCTACATACCAAAAGTCCATTTTCAACCTTAAACGTTACAAAAAAACACTGCTTTGGTAACGTTAACAAAACGATTTCATGTAGTCCTATATTTGTTGTCATTCGATATTGATGACCAATGGATGCTATGTTAAGTGTTGTCCAATCGCAGCCAACGTGACTTCGGCCACCACTAGTCTACTCGTTAAGGTAGACAGAACTCAGTCAAAAGCTTTTTGCGCCAACCTGAGCGTGCGAGTATGCAGCATTCGTCCGTGCAAGTATATCCGCCCCGTCTTGTTTCCGCTTCACCTGGAAACGGAAGAGAACTGCCACGTTTAGGTTTGTGCCTAATAGTGACAAACGTTGACGAAAACTAGGAAAGAATCCCGATTTCTAAAATCCTATTTCTAGAAATTTATGACCACTCGTGCCATCCCGTGTTAAGCAAAACGGATCTGCCGTGTCAGCACAAGGAATTGTAATACTTGCGCTATGTATAGGCAGCAATACATGTGTGAGTGAGTGAGTTGGGTTTAACGCCGCTTTTAACAGTATTCCAGCTATAATGTGGGAGGAAAGCCCGAAGTGATGCAGGTCTCAGACGTTTACCACTTCGGTGAAACCCACGAGCACGGGTATGCTGCTGACAAACCTAGAAACATAATCGGGGCGAACCGGGATTCGAACCCACAATCATAGGTTTCTGGCGTGCCCAAGGGACGCAGCTCTGCACAGCGAATCGCGGTGCCTTAGACAACTGGGCCACCCGAGCCCCCCTGATAAAACAAGGACTGGTCGGCTCGGAGTCAGTATCCTGTGTCTAAGTGGGGTATTCATGTTAAACTGTGGCAAGGTGTCTCAGTGGGCTAGCACTATACAGGGATAGAACAAGGACTGGTCGGCTCGGAGTCAGTATCCTGTGTCTGAGTGGAGTATTCATGTTAAACTGTGGCAAGGTATCTCAGTGTGCTAGCACTATAAATCGACATCATTCCGGACTAGTACAAGCAGCCACACACTCGACCATGCATGTCGCTCTGAAAGTACAATCATCTGGAACGAGACGTCAAACCCCATGTCACCTCACTTCGACACATAGCGACTAACATTTAGTGTCTGAAATCTTATATTACACAATATCCTTCTTGACTCTATGCTCATAGAGCTAGCTTGAGCTGGCTAAACTTGCTTTTGTAGGCATGCATTTCTAGATTATTATTTTCATAAAATAAATATATTCCCCTGTCATGGTGCAGGACTATTCGCCACACAACGTGGTACTTGTAAATGGTCAGTTTACTGACCAGGCCTGTCCGTCTCTTCCAGCACATGTACAGGACGATGCCCATGGCCAAAGTGACGACGAGGACGCTGCTGGCACCGACAACGCCCCAGACGTACGTCTCCACGGCCTGTTTTTGCGGCGCGGACTCTGGAATACAAAGCGGACACATCATGAGCCATTTTCCCTTGACGACAAACTTCCTATGAGTAAGTGAGTATGGTGTTACGCCGCTTTTGGCAATATTCCAGCAATATCACGGCGAGGGACACCACAAAGGGGCTTCACACCTTGTACCCATGTCGGGAATCGAACCCGGGTCTTCGGCGTGACGAGCTAACGCTTTAACCACTAGGCTACCCGACCGCTCTTATAAGTGAGTGAGTGAGAGAGTATGGTTTTACGCCGCTTTTAGCAATATTACAACAATATCACGGCGGGAGACACCAGAAATGGGCTTCACACATTGTACCCATGTCGGGAATCGAACCCGGAACTTCCTATGACAAATGATATATGTCATCTTTGTGGCACGAATTTATTTTTAGTGATAATATAACATGATTGTATCGATACGCTCATAGAGTGACGTTACCTTGACAGGAATTAATTGTATATTAACCTTAAGGTTTCTGATTGGCAGCTGCACAGTCGCAGCTTCTGATTGGCCACCATTGAATTGGGAGATTTCTACCAGTGTTTTAACATATGGCTGCCACAACAGAGCTTGGGTTCCAAGAGTGGCATTACGGAGTGTACCCGTGTTGGGTAGGGAATCAAACACGGCCCTGCGAACCATTTTAATGAGGCCACGCCTACGGCACCATGGTCAACCCATAGGAACATATACCGAGTGCATGAGGTAATGGTCAGTCAGCAATGTAATGTATAACTATATACGACATCTACCCGATAAATCGCAAAGAACCATGAAGAACGAAGCGTGGTTTGTTTCAAGATTAAACATTGTTCAATCATGACGTCATTTCTGAAGATTCGTACAGGCGCTCTCAACGTCCAACATATATGATGACGTTATTTTTTAGAAGGAAGTGTCTAATGTTCCCCATAAATGGAGCTGGGCTTCGCAGATAAAGGCAATGGCCAAACGACTGCATTGAAAAGGGTGAGAGATATGACATTAGGTATTGGGAGAAAAGGTACAGATAATCGACGTGATTATTGTGAGAATATGCGGAAAACATAACCCAACTGTTCGTTAAATGGACTTGTCCGACATTGCCGAGGTCGGCTTCTTTTTAGGAGTCATCATTTTTAAGATACGGATACATATTTTTTAAAGCTTGTACATTTTAGTAACATCCTTAAACAGGCTGTACATAATGTTGATATCTCATATAAGAAATAATCGACCCGAGGTCGTTGTTTATAGTACATTATAAACCTCATCCTATTGTTCTCAAGTCGGGTTATATCTCATAAACAGGGACGTTGTAATGTCCCTGGGATTTTATACAATATCCCCGGGATTGTATAGGATATTCAAGTCATATTTGCTATATAATGTGTTATGATATCCCAGGGATTTTATTAACATAACTTCCGTTCAGATTGTAACATGTATTGAAATGTAAAATTAAATGATAAATGTTTTCTTCATATTCCCAAGGAATATCTGAAGCCCAGTGAGTGTACCTCAAGAGGTGTTGATAAGCCGCGCTGCTTTTTAGAATGTCCTTTTCAAGATCCGTACGCCAGCAACCAATATTTTACGCCCGTTTCCTAAAGTTCATGGAAAGTATGTTCGAAACATAAAAATGTTGATAAATGTTGTTTTAAGGTTTAAAATCGGTTTATTAGTAAGATAAAACACTTCCCCTCGGAAAATCGCGGGTTTTAAATATCATAACAACCTTCGGATGTATTTTATCCTATGAATAAAACACTGCAGGGAGAATAAACCAATGGGGACTGTGTCGCTCATGGTTTATTCTCCCTGCAATGTTTTATGGTACGATAAACACGACCACGAGTCGTTTATTTCTTAAATATCCCGACAGTTCTCTTCCAACATCTGGACACACCATCGGGACAAAGTGACCACCATCAGCTATAGAGGCTGACCACCTGTTCTCAATTCTTGACCCATAATCTCCACGGGTCCTCTATACTGAAGCAAATAATAACCTTTACAGATGCCGTCCTTGTTTTCGGCGTGTCCCTGTGGGCAGACGCAGGAAGCGCTGTCCTCGTCACACAGCTTGTCCTTGGGGCACCAGTTGAACCTACACGAGCTGTACATGTCTCCTGCAACATCAACAACACACGGGCCGTGAGCAGCTACATCCACGACGTCTGCACATATATACACGATGTCAGCACCCCCTACACATGATGTCAGCACCCCTACACACGATGTCAGCACCCTTCTACTCACGATGTCAGCACCCCTACACACTGTGTCAACCCCCTTCTACACACAATGTCAGCCCCCTTCTACACATGATGTCAGCACCCCTACACACGATGTCAGCCCCCTTCTACAAATGATGTCAGCACCCCTACACACGATGTCAGCACCCCTACACACGATGTCAGCACCCCTACACACTGTGTCAACCCCCTTCTACACACGATGTCAGCCCCCTTCTACACATGATGTCAGCACCCCTAAACACGATGTCAGCACCCCCACACACTGTGTCAACCCCTTCTACTCACGATGTCAGCACCCCTACACACGATGTCAGCACCCCTACACACTGTGTCAACCCCCTTCTACACACGATGTCAGCCCCCTTCTACACACGATGTCAGCCCAGACTTTCACTATGTCAGCCCCCTTCTACACACGATGTCAGCCCCCTTCTACACATGATGTCAGCACCCCTTCACACGATGTCAGCCCAGACTTACACTATGTCAGTCCCCTTCTACACATGATGTCAGCACCCTTCTACACATGATGTCAGCACCCCTACACACGATGTCAGCCCCCTTCTACACATGATGTCAGCACCCCTACACACGATGTCAGCACCCCCTACACACGATGTCAGCCCCCTTCTACTCACGATGTCAGCACCACTACACACGATGTCAGCACCCCTACACACTGTGTCAACCCCCTTCTACACACGATGTCAGCCCCCTTCTACACATGATGTCAGCACCCCTACACACGATGTCAGCCCCCTTCTACACACGATGTCAGCACCCCTACACACGATGTCAGCACCCCCACACATGATCTCAGCACCCTCTACACACGATGTCAGCACCCCTACACACGATGTCAGTCCCCCCTACACACTGTGTCAGCACCCCCCACACACGATGTCAGCACCCCCCCCCCCACACACACACACACACGATGTCAGCACACCTATACACGATGTCAGCACACTTATACACGATGTCAGCACACTTATACACGATGTCAGCACACTTATACACGATGTCAGCACCCCCACACACGCTGTCAGCATCCCCACACACGATGTGAGTACATCTATACACGATGTCAGCACACTTATACACGATGTCAGCACACTTATACACGATGTCAGCACACTTATACACGATGTCAGCACCCTTCTACACACTGTGTCAGCACACTTATACACGATGTCAGCACACTTATACACGATGTCAGCACACCTATACCCGATGTCAGCACCCCAACACACGATGTCAAAATCCCCTACACACGATGTCAGCACCCCCCACACACGATGTCAGCAACCCCTACACATGTTCGTCAATGATGTGACCTGTGTTTTCTCTCCGTCGAACATGGTCACAGAGGGAGGGAGGGGGTTGGGTTTAACGCCCTGTTGCATTTCAGTCATACCACGGCGTGTCAGCGTCATGTAATGAGGCTTATGAACAGCGATGTCTGTGTAAGGTAACACACACTGGGTCAGATGAAACATTTACAAGGCACCGTGTACGGTAATTCACAGAAATATGTGATCAGGGGTTCAACGTTGTGTTCAAGATGATGGCACTTTCATGGCGACGTGATTGTACGTGTGTGCGCGTGCGTGCGTGCATGCAAGAGTATTTGTGCGCGTGCGTGCGTGCGTGCGTGCGCGCGTGCGTGGGTGATCTGCTTGAACTAGTCCGGACCTATGACGGTGTTATGGTGCTATCCCCGTGAGAAACCATATCACAGTTTAACATGGATACCAAAGTCAGACACAGTATACTCCCACCAGTCCTTGTTTTTACCCCTAATGCCGAGCGTCAGGCAGTGTAACAACAAGTACATTAAACATTTTTTTTTATATGACGCGGACGGGGATCGAACCCCAACCTTTCGAGCTATGGTTGGAGTGAACTACTTGTAGATACTGGGTGTTCTCACCGATGAGGTGAATGCTATAGCCGTTGGTGCCGTACATGTTGGTCACCTGACACATATAGATGCCGAAGTCGTTTATTGTTGTGACCTCAACCACGTGACGCATCTGCTTAGTTACGTCTCGTGTAGTCCAATTCCTGAAAAATAAATTTAACATGTTAAGGATACTGGTTAATACTCCCACCCTATAAGTCATTGCATACTTGCCGAATCTCTTTGTCTTTCAATAAGGAGCTTTATGCCATGACAATAAAACATAGTTTATTCAAAATAGCCAGTTACCCAGATGTATTTTTGGTTTTTAAAAGTATGCAGAAAACTTTAGTTTAGTTAAGGCAAGGGCAGGTAACTCTTCATGTGAATCTTTTTTAAAGTGGATCTTTATAACATTATAACCGGACAAATCTAATGTTCAGTGAAAGCCCTGAAACTTTGCAGCGCGTTCTTAAGCACCTGCACGAGTGAGCCTTAAAATTTGTGACATCTTCCTGGGGCAAGGGAGTTAACTAAATGTATAAGTCCAGTTTCCACCCTTGCTGAACTAACTAATCTATGCATAGTCCAATCAAAATCGCGCGAAGAACTAAACATCCGGTACGTAAACAACATGGATTTCAAAGTGCAGATTTCGATTGACTTCAAGATTTGCTAGGCATGTCAACCGTCAACTAGGCGTCGACAGATATTTTACAAATCTTTTAATGTTTTTAAAAAAGGTGCTCAGGTGATTTGATGCACTTCGCGAGGTAAGACCCGTTTTATTACAACATAGATTTTGATTATTGATTAGGTCGTCTTGACTGGGCGCGGCCATTTTGATTGAAACAAGTGCAAGTGATATGAGCGGTGGAATCTCATAAGTCAGTCGGAGGGACAAAGAAGGGAGATAACTCGTAATAGCCACGAAATTCCAGCGAAGTTCGGCAAGATTGGAAACCGGACTGTTGTAGTCTATTAACACCTTGCCTCGGGAAGATGAATTTATGATTGCCTTAATGTACAAACAAAGTTGAGGATATACACAGCTACAAGAGTACACACGCCGCAAACCGCTGGAACTTGATAGTGTTGCTGTTGAACAGCCATTGCAGCTGCGTCGGGGGCGGGTTGGACGACACGTTACACTGCAACTCCACCGTCTCCCCCAACATCGCCCGCACAGACCTCATACTGGACTGGATCATCGGCGACCCTGGGCAAGAGACATGGCGAGTGATGACAGTCACACCAGACACTGCGACAACTTGATTATTTCAAATGAGGTGAGGTGAAATTGGGTTAAACGTCGCGTCCAAAATTATTGCACTTATATAGCGACGTGCATGTACGTGTGTGTGTGGCTGCTTGTACTAGTCCGGACTGATGCCGATTTATAGTGCTAGCCCACTGAGATACAATGCCGCAGTTTAACATGTATACATGTATACAGACACAGTATTCTGACTCCGAGCCGACCAGTCCTTGTTTTAGCCCCTTAATGCCTAGCGCCAGACAGGGTAACAACAAGTACCATCTTTTAACGTCTTTTGGTATGGCGCGGCTGGGGATCGAATCCCGGACCTTCCGCTCTCCGGGCGGACGCTCTACCACTAGACCACGGAGGCGGTTGATTATTTCAAATGAATATGGTATGTTTGTTTCTGTTTTGTTGTTGTTGATATTTAACGCCGCAATCAGCAATTTTCCAGATGTATGACAGTGGTGTGAACATAAAACAATTTGGACCAGACAATCAAGTGATTGATATTATGAGCATCAATCCACGCAATTGGGACACGATGACACGCATCAGGAAAGTCAGCGAGCCTGACCAACCGATCCCGTTAGTCGCCTCTTACGACAAGCATAGTCGCGTTTTACGGCAAGCATGGGTTGCTGAAGATCTCTTCTACTCCGGAATCTTTTATAGGTTGCTGTGGACCTCAATTCGTAAGAAGAATGCACACGGTTGATATACGTGGCGTATTCTCGTGCAAAATTTCAAGCACAGGCTTGGGAAAATATATTTAGTCTCAAAACTTCGTAACGGCAGTTTTTCAGCAATGATGTCGGGGAAAGACCAACCCCTTTGTGAAAGATATTTATGGAACCAAATAAACAAAAGAAAGCTCATGGTGTGAATCGAGCCACACCCACTACAGCCTCACGCCCGCCCCCCTCATACGAACATTCTAGATCCGATGCATTGACAATGTGATTCTTCAGTCTTATTTTGTAAGCTCTACAACAACATGGACACCTACCAATCACGTTGATGGTGTTACTGTCGACGTACACTTCATCGAGCTCGGACGCTGCACACTCAAGGACTCCGATGAAGTTGTAATTGATGCCTCGGATCGTCGCCGTCGACATCCACGTGGTAACGTTGCTGGTCTGGATCATCTCTGTTCCCATGGTTACACTTCTTGTGGCAGGCACTGTCGACAGATCCGTCTTCGACCATCCATGGTGCCACACGAACTGATTAAATATACAGTAAACTACGGTTATAACGAACACGCTTATGACGAACTGACGGATATAACGAACTTAATTTTTGATCCCGACTATTTGCTGTTGTTATACTGTATATATGCTTATGACGAACTACGGTTATAACGAACTAAAATTAGTAGTCCCTTTGAGTTCGTTATAACCGTACTTTACTGTACAAAAAAATAATGTTTCTTTCTTTCTTTCTTTCTTTATTGTTTAACGCCGCAATCAGCACTATTCCAACTATATGATGGCAGTCTGTAAATACTCAAGACAATCCAATGATTGACATCATGAGCATCCATCCACACAATTGGGATACGATGACATCCATCAACCAAGTCAGCAAGCCTGACCACCCGATCCTCTTACAGCAACCACGGGTTTACCTGACACATGTCACACATGTTTAATGACACAATAGATATAAACCATATAGAAATAATGAGTGATTGTTGTATGGCTCAGAATTTCAAAGCAAAGCCGTTGTATTTCTGTTTGGATCGTCACGATATGGTTGTAATATTGGCAGGCTTATCCCATCATTAATCGGATTAGGAAGGAAAGCTTCAGATTATTGCACAACGGTTAGTTCCTGTGGTGTCAGTGCTCCTACCATTGGCTGGCTCCTGAAGTTGGTGGCGCGGCAGATGAAGACGGCGGTAGAGCCGTAGGGGAGGGTGGTAGCATTGGGGGACACAACCCGCAGGAAGGGGTCCGCTGTAACACACCACGTCCACATTGCACATTACTATTTGACATTACGCAATACTAAAGTATTGTAATATTCAGTTTGTATATGTGTTTATAATACCCCTGTGTTTTGTTTTTTCCCATCGTTTTAAACATCAATATTACTTCACAATTGCAAATATATATATATAGTCAAATCTTATCCTGAAAATAGAAAGTTTTCAAATAACCAAAGAATTAATTATTAATTGTCCCAAATGTTAATCCCAAGCTTTTGGCGAGTTTCGAGGTTATTCTATGTATAACTCATTGACATCCTCAGATGAAGTTAAGAAAAAAGATAATATCAACGCTACAGAAAATCTTCACTGAAGAAAGCCTATTGTTATGATGACATAACGTCATCAACGGATGACGTCATATCGTATTGTTCTCAACAGTGAAGCACTGTGATGTCCATGGCTTCGATGGACCAATTGAGAATCGCGACAGATGCAAAGATCGGAAAGTTGTTCACACAATCATCTCATCATAATGAGTAATACAGTATAATCATGAAATGTTAAACTGTACCCTATAATCGCCTGGTTTGTTATAAAGGGAATTAAACAAAAGAGTGAGTGAGTGAGTTTGGTTTTACGCCGCTTTTATTCCGCCAATATTCCAGCAGTATCACGGCGGGGGACACGTGAAATGGGCTTCACATGTACCCATGTCGGGAATCGAACCCGGGTAATCGGCGTGAAGAGCGAATCCTTTAACCACTAAGCTACCCGACCGCCCCTCACACCAAAGTGAAGTAACTCCCATTTCGTGACGTTACATCCTACAATAAGACAGGGTATTTTCAAATAGAGGTTGCAATTCAAATGTGAGCTACAGATGCCGACTGCATTATTGTTTTCAATGTAACGTGACACCATATACGGGAGTGACGTTATCTGGAGAGATGCTATCTCCCTCGCGGTGTATTTATACATAGAGACGTGTTTCATAGCAGAAAAAAATATAATTTAGAAATTTTCAGAAATTCCGATTCCCGTGTCTAAATCATCATCCCATGTCCTCCTCTGAGGGCCCAACATTTTAACCAGTAGCGGGGGTTGGGAAAGGAGGATGTGATTTCTTTTATAACCCAAAAATATATCGCTCGTTGGTATCGCTACAACAAAGTGTTTGGCGCGGAAAACATACTGAATTGGTAATGTGCTATACCGATATATTTTCATATTTATTTAGACCAGCCAAACTTATTGGAAAACAAGCAAATCATGGAAGCATCCTCTTTAAAACCATGCCCTACCCCATGTCACCCAAACGTTAGCCCGTGAAGATTCCGGGGTAGAACAGGTCTTCAGCATCCCATACTTGCCGTAAAAGGCGACTATGCTTGTCGTAAAAGGCGACTATGCTTGTGGTAAAAGGCGACTAACGGGATGGGGTAGTCAGGCTCGCTGACTTGGTTGATGCATGCCATCGATCCCAATTGCATGGATCGATGGCATGATATCAATCACTGGATTGTCTGGTCCAGACTCGATTATTTTACAGACCGCCGTCATATAGCTGGAATATTGCTGAGTGCGGCGTTAAACAACAAACCAATCAATAAACTTTGGAGCAAGACAAATTTTCAAGTGCTTTCTTTTGCCCTGCAGTTTACATCACGTGATGCAAAGTGTATATACTTCAGTGAATGTGATTTTACGCCAATTGTAGCAAAATTACAGCATGTGGGGAATCGAGCCCGGCTTTTCCCATGATGCAACGAATCACAATCAGCAACGGGAAGTGTTATCAGATAACTTTAAGATAAATAAATTAAAGAATTTAATTCGAAAATAGATTTCGGGAGAAGGCGGCAATACGTGGTGCGCATGTGTACAATCACTTTGTCTTTTTGGACAAAACAATATGTTGAATAAAAAAAATAGATTTCGGTTTCAAAATGTGCATGTCACTTTGTCAACAAATAATCTGCTTCGACAGAAAGTAACGCATGATAATAGTTTTAAACAAATGGCTATTTAATACGGACGTCTATAGAAAGCGGTGGTTAATGATTTCAGGGGTGTATTGGGACGTGTCAAGTAAATTGCTGCTGATATTAATGTAGCATCTCTTGAGGTTAAGTGATGTTGGGTTTAAAGCCGCGTTCAAGATTATTGCCATTTTAAACATGGCGCAGTTTTACGTGGACTCTGAACAGTCCAGTTCTTGTTTCTGGGGATCGAACAACCGACCTTCAGTTCTACCGGCGGAAGGGGTGGTCGGGTAGCCTAGTGGTTTAAGCGTCACGCCGAAGACCCGGGTTCGATTCCCGACATGGGTACAATGTGTGAAGCCCATTTCTGGTGTCCCCCGCCGTGATATTGCTGGAATATTGCTAAAAGCGGCGTAAAACCAAACTCACTCACTCTACCGGGAGAAGCTATATCCAGTAGACTACGGGGGCGGTACGTCAGCCTAGAGGATGATGCAGTGATGCCAGCTTACCCGTGAATTCAAATTTCACCCGGTCCTCGCCGCGGTCGTTGTTGAGAACCACGCTGTACGTCCCTTTGTCGTCACGGGAGAAGTTGGTGATGTGCAGGACTACCGCCCCCTTCAATCCTCCCTGTTGCGACTCCGTGACATACACCCTGGAACAAACAGACCATACATTAGGAATAGAACTGTCTGCGCTAAGATATGCTGGGCCAAGATTCACACCGATAATGACCCCTGTAAATGACCGACGAAGTATGTTAGTCAGAGAATGTTTCCCATTGGAACTTTTGACATTGAATGTTTTTACGGCGAATGTTTGATATTGAATGTTTGACAGAGAGTGTTTGACAGAGAGTGTTTGACAGAGAATGTCGGACAGAGAATGTTTGACAGAAATCGTTTGACAGAGAATGGTGGACAAAGAATGAAGGACTGAGAATGTTGGACAGAGAGTGGTTGACGGAGAATGAAGGGCAGATAGTGTTTGACAGATAGTGGTTGACAGAAAATCGTCGACAGAGAATTACGGACTGACAGAGTGTTTGTCGGAGAATGGTGGACAGAAAATTAAGGATAGATTGTGTTTGACAGAAAGTGTTTGTCGGAGAATGGTGGACAGAAAATTAAGGATAGATTGTGTTTGACAGAGAGTGTTTGTCGGAGAATGGTGGACAGAGAATTAAGGATAGATTGTGTTTGACAGAAAGTGTTTGTCGGAGAATGGTGGACAGAGAATTAAGGATAGATTGTGTTTGACAGAGAGTGTTTGAGAGAGAGTATTTGACAGAAAACGGTCGACAGAGAATTAAGGACGGAGAGTGTTCGACAGACAATGTTTGACAGAGAATGTTCGACAGATGATGTTTGACAGAAAACAGTGACGGCGGCTGACCTGGATGTATTGGTGTCGAGGATGTCACCAGAGGGGCCGTACCACGTGACGTTGTCGAGAGGGGGTCGGGCGATATACTCCACCGTGATCAACTCGTGGTACCCCACGATGCCATTCCTCTCCATCACCATTGGAGAAATATCGGGCCGACCTAAAAAAAAACAACACACAGCTTCAGCTTCGCGTTACGCTTCATGAGTGTTGCGTCCCTCAGACTTGCTCGAAAACAATGTCCGTGGTTCGAATCCCGGTTCTCCCTTATGATAGTTCTACGATTGTCAGCACCATGCATGTGCTTGTGGGTAGCACTAAACTGGTAACCACCAACGTAGTCTCATCTACAAAATCTCTATATACTGCGACACTGGAGGGAGGGGTCGGGCACACACAGGTAACGTCAGGACGCTACTACATCCCACCCATCTTCCACAGCCATCATTTAACTGTGTGGGTGGGGGACACTGGAGGGAGGGGACGGGCACACACAGGTAACGTCGGGACACTACTACATCCCACCCACCTTCCACAGCCATCATGTCACTGAGTGTGTGTGTGTGTGTGTGTGGGGGGGGGGGGGGGGGGGCACTGGAGGGTGGGGGCGGGCACACACAGGTAACGTCGGGACGCTACTACATCCAACCCACCTTCCACAGCCATCATGTCACTGTGTGTGTGGGGGGGGGGGGGGACACTGGAGGGAGGGGACGGGCACACACAGGTAACGTCGGGACGCTACTACATCCAACCCACCTTCCACAGCCATCATGTCACTGTGTGTGTGTGTGTGGGGGGGGGGGGGGGGGGGGGGGGGGGGGGCACTGGAGGGTGGGGGACGGGCACACACAGGTAACGTCAGAACACTACTACATCCAACCCACCTTCCACAGCCATCATGTAACTGTGTGGGTGGGGGACACTGGAGGGAGGGGTCGGGCACACACAGGTAACGTCAGGACTCTACTACATCCCACCCACCTTCCACAGCCATCATGTCACTGTGTGGGTGGGGGACACTGGAGGGAGGGGGACACTGGAGAGAGGGGGCGGGCACACACAGGTAACGTCAGGACGCTACTACATCCAACCCACCTTCCACAGCCATCATGTCACTGTGTGTGTGTGTGGGGGGGGGGGGGGGGGTGACACTGGAGGGAGGGGGCGGGCACACACAGGTAACGTCGGGACACTACTACATCCCATCCACCTTCCACAGCCATCATGTAACTGTGTGGGTGGGGGTGGGGGACACTGGAGGGTGGGTGACACTGGAGGGAGGGGCCGGCACACACAGGTAACGTCGGGACACTGCTACATCCAACTCACCTTCCACAGCCATCATGTAACTATCCGTCAAGTTGAAGCTGCCCCAGAAAATGCTGCAGACGTAGTCGCCGTCGTCGTTGTACGTCAGAGAATGGACGGTGAGGATGAATACCTTAAATGTAACAAAGCAAACCATTAATGCGTGCACGGGATCTCTCAGTTACTATATTTATCAACCAGAACTGGCTCCCACAGGAGATATCGTTTGGGTGAGATCAAGCGTTCTACATTGTCGATATCGGTGCAATGAAATTACTTAAGGATTGACTGTGTATTTTTTTCGGTTCATTGAGGTATGAATCGAAAAACCGATTTGCAAACTGTATGAATCCGCGTAGCGGATTCTTACAAAAGTTTGCATATCGGTTTTTCAAAACAAAAATGACGACATTGATAAACATTCCAGGTGTAGGAATACATACAGTGGCGTGACATGATTCAGGTGATCGTTTAATTTATGCACATAACTTGACACGCCTACACAGTCAGTAGCCAATCAACGGAGAGTGGGATTAAAACAATGTTCATTGGACCTGTCAATTAAGGCAAGAGGCGAAAAGAACTGCAACAGTCCGACTGTAACAAACCGGAAGAAATATGTCAGAGAGAAGGCGGCTGTTTCAAATAACATGGTCATTTACTGCGTGATTCAAACATTACTTCCCTGATTACGGTAAAACACAGTTGGAGAAATGTTAGTTATAAATGAAACCCGAAGACATGAAAGTTGAACCGGGGCGAGCGTGAAAAAAAGCAGGCGAGCGAGCCTGCACGTTTGCTGTTTCATTCATTCTCGGCCTTCGGTTTCAAAGTGTATTTTGGACAATGAATATGCATGAAAGTCGATAAATGTCCTGTGCATGACGATACACGTGAGCAGAAAGGGAATTCCCTCGACTGTAATATTGGGATTCCCCGACATTCCGCAGTAATAAAAGTAGTGCGCTGCAGTGGGCGTGGCTTATTTTTTTTACATTCATTGGGAAATGAATGCAATAACACGTGACCAATTCAGCTAATCAAAATGCAGAAATTTCCATGAACACAACGAAAATTTAATTATATCACAGTGCTTTGCAGACCATTGTGACGTCATTGTTACCATGACGTCACAATCAAATTACATCATTAATGGCTCTGCTACTAAAGCTGTTAGTACGTTTTACACTTACGACACAGCATATTACTGTCTAAAAACTGAAAAAGGTGGAAGAATGATGAATGATGGATGATGAATAAAATCTCGCCATCGTATCTTTTGATATAAAATATATCAACACTCGTTGATAAAAGTGGCAAGCCCCTGAGTTTTCCCACTTTTATCAACTCTTTTTGGTATACTTGTATTTGATATCAAAAGACACTCAGGTGTGATTCTCTATATACTGCACAAACGGAAAAAAGGGTGGGTATTGTTTAACACACCATTTTAATTTTTCGTGTTTTGAGTAATATGTTATGAGGTTTTTTTTGTCTCATGGGAATGCGGTTATTCCAAGTCAGTTAATATATACGCTTTATTGACATTTTTCGAACGAAAAATGTTGGTAAAAGTTCATCGATATAGACAAAAAAATATTTTCCTGTGAAACATAAAATAAAAGGCATATATCAACTTAGAATTTACAGCCCTATCGTTTCAATCGTCATATATAAACATCACCCTTCATTTCCGTCATCAACATGAAGAAATTAGCTAAGCATACTCACTATATATCAAGTGCAATAAATGAACCATTATGCCGTTATTTTCATATTTGCATTGCAATTAACATAGGTCCTCATCCTGTTTGTGTTTTGTTTAGATAATGGACAGTGAAACATAGCTCACCTGGTACCTCGTGTCACGGGTGTTTGCCTGCCAGCTGTATTTAGGAGCTGGGGTCGTCCGTTGGGTGGTAGTGTCGGGGCGGCTATGCGGGAAGATGTGCTCCAGCTTCCCTATACCCCGGGCAGGTCTCCTCAGCCAGAATGCCTGGACAGAAATACACATGAGTGAGTGAGTGAGTATGGTTTTACACCTCTTTTAGCAATATTCCAGCAATATCACGGCGGGGGACACCAGAAATGGGCTTCACATTATACCCATGTCGGGAATCGAACCTGGGTTTTCGGCATGACGAGCGAACGCTGTAACCACTAGGCTACCCGACTGCCCGATATGGTAGATAGGGCATAACCTCGAAGATTTTGTCATCTTATCCCAATTGCGTAGATCGAAGCTCATCATGACCAGGGGTGGGGATGGTCTAGTGGTTCGATTCCATCCAGGGGTTCAAAGTGTGAAGCTCATTTTGGTGTCCCCGCCGTAATATTGCTGGAATTTTGCTAAAATCGTGATTATTTACATGCCGCCTTGATAAAGCTTGTTGCGGCGTAAAACAACAACCAAATACAAATGGGGACCTTCACTGACCCCATGGCGCCAAAAGTATCCACAGACTACCTGCTGTCTGACTTTGTAGAGGGTGGTCGGGTAGCCTAGTGGTTAAAGCGTTCGCTCGTCACGCCGAAGACCCGGGCTCGATTCACGAAATGGGTACTATGTATGAAGCCCATTTCTGGTGTCCTCCGCCGTGATATTGCTGAAATATTGCTTAAAGCGGCGTTAAATAAAACTCACTGGCTTCGGAGACATAGAGCGAAGATAATGACGTATTGGGAGCTAATACTTGAACAACGGATCTTCCACGTGTATACGGATCTTCCACGTGTGTACGGTTCTTCCACGTGTGTACGGATCGTCAACGTGTGTACGGATCTTCCACGTGTGTACGGATCGTCAACGTGTGTACGGATCTTCCACGTGTGTACGGAACTTCCACGTGTGTACGGATCTTCCACTTGTGTACGGATCTTCCACGTGTGTACGGATCTTCCACGTGTGTACGGATCTTCCATGTGTGTACGGATCGTCCACGTGTGTACGGATCGTCCACGTGTGTACGGATCTCCAAGTATATGTTATAGTCAACTTGCTAACTGACAATTTCAGTAATTTTACAAAGTGACTGAAATATGAGGCAAAATATTTGATACGTCGGCTGAATAGTAGAACAGAATAGTATAGATCTCACCTCAGGAAGTATAGATCTCCCCTCAGGAAGTATATATCTAACCTCAGCAAGTATAGATCTCACCCCAGCAAGTATAGATCTCACCTAAGTATGTATAGATCTCACTTCAGTATAGATCTCACTTCAGTAAGTATAGATCTAACCTTAGTTAGTATAGATCTCACCTCAGTAGATATAGATCTCACCTCAGTAACTATAGATCTCACCTCAGTTAGTATAAATCTCACCTCAGTCGGTATAGATCTCACCTCGGTAAGTATAGATCTCACCTCAGCAAGTATAAATCTCACCTCGGTAAGTATAGATCTCACCTCAGTAAGTACAGATATCATCTCATACGTCTAGATCTCACCTCAGCAAGTGTAGATCTCACCTCAGCAAGTATAGATCTCACCTCGGTAAGTATAGATCTCACCTCAGTAAGTATAAGCCTTACCTCAAGGATCGAAGGAAAACCTTGGACGGTACACTTGATTTCGAAATCCTGCCCGAGCGATGGTGTCGTGTTGGAGTCGTAGGGGATGGTGGTGACGGTTGCGGAGGGGGGCATTCCGGCTGAACCGACGCTGACAACGCTGAACAGACATACTGAAAGATATTCGTTATTGTTGATGAAGGAAGTCATCAAGCAGCACCCAAAGGCTGGAAGACCTAAATTACCGCGTGATCTCAGCACGTCACGGCATGCAGTGTGTGACTATAAAAGAAAGGAAAATCATTTCAGACATCGGCACCCGGCCTGTCTCCAACTCCGGATAACTCGAAACTGTTTCATTCCTGTGAGATATGTTCACACTATTAGGCTGCGTGCTCCACTGCAGTGGCGAAATAGGCATTGTCAAAAATTCAAATTACTTTGTGAAGTTAAATAGTCATTGTTGATGATCCCATTTTAGGTCTTAAAGGACTGGCCTTGCTCATTTCCTCCCAGGGGAGGGACGGGCAGAGGTCGGGGGGGGGGGGGGGTAAAGAGGTGCGACATCCTCACCAGCAGGTGAAGTTAACAAGACCCCTTTGTCACTTTTTGTATCGCGGAAACACTGACTTTTCGGCTAGGTGTGGAAGGAAGGTCCTGGGGGATTAATGTGTCAGATTTTGGTGAAATCTATGAGGTGAGGTCGGGTGAAATTGGGTTTAACGTCGCGTCCAAAATTATTGCGCTTATATAGCGATGTGCATGTACGTGTGTGTGTGGCTGCTTGTACTAGTCCGGACTGATGCCGATTTATAGTGCTAGCTCACTGAGATACCATGCAGCAGTTTAACATGAATACCCCACTCAGACACAGTATACTGACTCCGAGCCGACCAGTCCTTGTTTTAGCCCCTTAATGCCGAGCGCCAGACAGGGTAACAACAAGTACCATCTTTTAACGTCTTTTGGTATGGCGCGGCCGGGGATCGAACCCCAGACCTTCCGCTCTCCGGGCGGACGCTCTACCACTAGACCACGGAAGCGGTCTCTGAAATCTAAGACCAGGAGCTCGGGTACAGGGCTGAAAAACCAAGACTCATACAAAGGGCGAATCTGGGATTCGAACCCACCACCACAGGATCCCGGCACGCCGAGGGACCATCCCTGCAATGCTACAAACCGCGCCTTAGACAACTCACCCACCAGTGCCGCTCTTACAAAAACAGAAATTTCCATCGTTCCCCAACGCTTATGTAGAGGAGCATCTTTGTACAATTATCTAACTTGCTATAGAATCTCTAACTACAATGACACGCTATTCTGGTCAGATTGCTGTCTAGGTTTATAATACTTATTTGAAACTACATTCTCTTTGCACACTCTCTGATGCAATATCCGTACAAATCCTACATGTTCTTTCTCAAGGCACCGTCTGGACTAACATCTAGTCTCAATGAAAATATTTATACACAAAACAGTTGTTAAATTATCTTGATAAAATATACCCAAAGGAGCCAGAGACTCTTTATTTTCATCTGCAGTAATCTAGACTTGCCAACTAGTATAGACTTGAATGGGCTGTATCGGAAGTATTCGAGTCAGTGTCTGTGTGACAGAAAAGGCCGGCGTCCCAAACATGAATGCTTTCTCCTCCAGTCTCACACCGCTGACGTACAGTAAACAGTCTGTGTAAATACAAGACCGTCAATGCTCATGCATGTGGACAGAAGGCCTAACCATGAATACTCATACTCGCCGAGAATCTTAAGCTTTTGACAAAGGCAAGCGAGGGTCAATTCGTCCTATGCGTGTATGCAAGTTTCGATACATCTCGGTGTACTCAAGGTAAAGTCGTTCTTCATTTGCGCGTTTCGACATAAGTAAACTACGGCCATAACAAACTCAAACGGACCACTAATTTTAGTTCGTTATAACCGTAGTTCGTTATAAGCATATATACAGCAAATGTACTGCACATGGCATGAACAAAAATAAGTTCGTTATATCCGTCAGTTCGTTATAAGCGTGTTCGTTATAAACGTAGTTTACTATATATTCGTGGTAAATTTAACAGAATCGACAAGATCCCAGGGCCAGTTCATATGTGGACATAGTAATATTGATAAAATCAAAATTGTTAACTGTTTAAACACCCCTGTCACGTTACTTAGCTACTAATAGACTACCGATGTCACAACACACAGTTATACGGACGCCGAGTGTTGTTCCAATATTGTTGTAGACGTGTTATCAACCCTTGCTGCCACGCCTTCGTTTTCATCATATCTCATTCAGATCCTGTACCTCAGGTTCTGGGCAAAACGATTTATTAATTGTTGTTTCTTGAAAGACTCGTTAAGAATACGATAGTATAACAAGTGTCGGGGCCAGATCAACGTGATCATAATTTTTATTTCATTGAAATCATGTAAAGCTTTCTTTTTGTGAACACCTGGTGTTATCACTAATTTTCAGTGATCCAGTAGAAAGAAGGTTGTGTGTGTCTAATAGATACAGCGTCTAGCCATTGTCTAGTGGATAGAGTGTTTGTCTGGAGACTGCCTTCGTGGTCTAGTGGATAGAGTGTCTGTCCGGAGACTGCCTCCGTGGGGTAATGGATAGAGCGTCTGCCTGGAGACCGCCTCCGTGGTCTAGTGGATAGAGCGTCTGCCTGAGACCGCCTCCGTGGTCTAGTGGATAGAGCATCTGTCCGGGAGACCGCCTCAGTGGTGTAGTTGATAGAGCGTCTGTCTGGAGACCGCCTCCGTGGTGTAGTGGATAGAGCGTCTGTCTCGAGACCGCCTCTGTGGTGTAGTGGATAGAGCGTCTGCCTGAGACCGCCTCCGTGGTGTAGTGGATAGAACGTCTGCCTGAGACCGCCTCCGTGGTGTAGTGGATAGAGCGTCTGTCTGGAGACCGCCTCCGTGGTGTAGTGGATAGAGCGTCTGCCTGAGACCGCCTGCGTGGTGTAGTGGATAGAGCGTCTGTCTGGAGACCGCCTCCGTGGTGTAGTGGATAGAGCGTCTGTCTGGAAACCGCCTCCGTGGTCTAGTGGATAGAACGTCTGCCTGAGACCGCCTCCGTGGTGTAGTGGATAGAGAGTCTGTTTGGAGACTGCCTCCGTGGTGTAGTGGATAGAGAGTCTGTTTGGAGACCGCCTCCGTGTTGTAGTGGATAGAGCGTCTTTCCGGAGACCGCCTCCGTGGTGTAGTGGATAGAGCGTCTGTCTGGAGACCGTCTCCGTGGTGTAGTGGATAGAGTGTCTGTCTGGAGACCGCCTCCGTGGTCTAGTAGTTGAGCGTCTGTGCGAAGACAGCCTCCGTGGTCTCGTGGATAGAGCGTCTGCCTGGAGACTGCCTCCGTGGTCTCGTGGATAGAGCGTTTTTTTCCGGAGACCGCCTCTGTGGTGTAGTGGATAGAGCGTCTGTCTCGAGACCGCCTCCGTGGTGTAGTGGATAGAGCGTCTGTCTCGAGACCGCCTCCGTGGTGTAGTGGATAGAGCGTCTGTCTCGAGACCGCCTCCGTGGTGTAGTGGATAGAGCGTCTGTCTCGAGACCGCCTCCGTGGTGTAGTGGATAGAGCGTCTGTCTGGAGACCGCCTCCGTGGTGTAGTGGATAGAGCGTCTGTCTCGAGTCCGCCTCCGTGGTGTAGTGGATAGAGCGTCTGCCTGGAGACCGCCTCCGTGGTGTAGTGGATAGAGGGTCTGTCCGGAGACCGCCTCCGTGGTGTAGTGGATAGAGCGTCTGTCTGTAGACCGCCTCCGTGGTGTAGTGGATAGAGCGTCTGTCTCGAGACCGCCTCCGTGGTGTAGTGGATAGAGCGTCTGTCTGGAGACCGCCTCCGTGGTGTAGTGGATAGAGCGTCTGTCCGGAGATCGCCTCCGTGGTGTAGTGGATAGAGCGTCTGCCTGGAGACCGCCTCCGTGGTGTAGTGGATAGAGCGTCTGTCTGGAGACCGCCTCCGTGGTGTAGTGGATAGAGCGTCTGCCTGGAGACCGCCTCCGTGGTGTAGTGGATAGAGAGTCTGCCCGGAGATGCGGAGTGCGGAAGGCCAGTGGATCAATCCCCGTCCGCGTCATAGTAAAAAGACGTTAAAAATGGTACTGTTGTTACCTATCCTGGCCCGTTATCAGACACACGGAACAACACGTGGCCTTCCCAGATCCGGTCGACCACATATCACTACCAGGGCACAGAGCCGAATCATACGGCTACGTCACTTACGTGAAAGAACCATCACGGCCACCTCTACAACTACGGCCATACCAGGATCGCGAAGGATATCACCCGAGACAGTGAAAAAACGTTTACGCGCTGACGGTATTCTCGCAAGACGACAAGTTCGAGATGTCATTTTAACGGACCAGCATCATCAACTGTGACGTCAATGGTGTCGACGTCACGGAGTTCTGGGGAATTTAACGGCACAACGTTACACGGATGAGACTCTTCGGCCACACGTCCTTCCTATTATGCAACAAGCGAACGTCATTTTCCACGCCCGACCTCAAACGGCAAAATTGACAACATAAATCACTACACCCAGGTCCTGCCATGACACTCCATGTCTCCAGTTAAAAACACAATCCTACATTTATGGGATGCAATTAGCAACGACTGCAAGTACGTCAGCAACAACCACAGAACCTCCGACAGTTGCTCAAGTACTGCATGCAGAGTCAATAAACATTCCCCAGGGCCCAATTCGGGATCTGATTGATTTTGGACTCCAATGGTGGCCATACGTGATTTTAAGAATAGATGACTCTCGCCTTGAAAATCTACTGTTCCATGTGTGCCATATGGAACCTGGGTCAATGACAATGATGTGTGCCAATTTTGAAAGATCGATTCTCATATGTTGATCACACACACACACACACTGTGTCTCTCCCTCTCTGTCTCTCCCTCTCTCTCTCTCTCTCCCTCTCTCTCTTTATGTGTATCTCGCTCTCTCTCCCTCTCTCGCTCTCTCTCTTTCTCTCTCTCTCTCTCTCTCTCTCTCTCTCTCTCTTTCTCTGTATATATATATATATATATATATACATCTGAATCACTTTTGAGTTTCTTTTTTGTAGACTATATTATGTATTAGAGGACGACAAATGTTCTCTCACTGCTCGATAGAAATGAACAACACATTAAAAATGATATTGATCCACACAATACAAAGTAGAGTGAGTTAGTGAGTTAAATTTGACATCGAATCGGCAATATTTCAGCCATATAGCGAAGGGAACAAGGTATAAGACAAAGGTCTGTCGGCAAAGGACAGTTAAATAGTAAGGTATATCACAGTTTTTAATAAAACAAACCAGATCATATTTTTTTAAACAATATAGCTATATAAAGATTAACTCATATCAATTAAAACAAGGCTATAGACCACTAATAACCAAAGTTAGACCACCTTACTGGAGATCATGGGGACTTACAGTGCCTATGCTTCCTGCATGACTCCCCAGCAGGATTTATACCATAAATCTGACTACAAGTGGATGTACCTTATGCTAGCCAATATAAAAAAAAGTCAATACAATCTAAGTTCTAAAACACAAGTCTATATCACTTACCTTTATCGAGAATGGATTTACGTGTCACTAGCAGGAGGACAATATTTTTACGCTATTTTAACCCCCCGAGTGGCACTACCATCAATAATCTCAGTTGATACTTATATGTAACTAATTCAAATGCATATCATCTATTCAAAATACAAAGTGGAGGTGCTCAACACACATATGTTCCGTTCTTCGCGATAATATTAATTTGGACCTTTTTTACATTTGCATTACATATCATGAGCCTAAATTCTCTCCAAATTCATTTCCGCGCACTACAAACCATCTCCAAGGAGGTGAGGTGAAATGGGGTTTAACGTCGCGTCCAATATTATTGCACTTATATAGCGACGTGTATGCACGTGTGTGTGTGGCTGCTTGTACTAGTCCGGACTGATGCCGATTTATAGTGCTAGCACACTGAGATACCATGCCGCAGTTTAACATGAATACCCCACTCAGACACAGTATACTGACTCCGAGCCGATCAGTCCTTGTTTTAGCCCTTAAATGCCGAGCCCCAGACAGGGTAACAACAAGTACCACCTTTTAACGTCTTTTGGTATGACTCGGCCGGGGATAGAACCCGGGATCTTCCGCTCTCCGGGCGGACGCTCTACCACTAGACCACGGAGGCGGTACATCTCCTAGGAAACCCCAGGACCAACAAACTGTAACTTCACCTGCCTGTTCCCACAAATAACGACAGCTGAGTGTATTCAGGAGGTTTGGACCTGACTTTCAATGCGACCTTAACGGCAGCCGAATTGAAAAAGTAATGTAAGGCCATTACACAGTAAAATAATGGTTTATTGAATAACATAAATTTATAGTGTTGTTTAACACGAGTTTTCGCGATATTTTCAATTTCGACCTTTTGTATCCTTGCACTTTAGACCCTGCTCCTAAATTCTCTTCTAGTTCATTTTCTCGTACTATAAAAATCTTCTCAACACCACCGGATCAATAAAGCGGAAACTTGACATGGCTTGTTGACAAGGGGTACGAATCCGATTTTCAATATGGCCGCCACGACAGCAACGTGCTATTTATAGCCATTGCTCGGTCAGATTAGCTCAAAATGTAATTAAATGCTCTTAAATTCTCTCAAAATACATTTTCGACTTTTCAAACATCTCCTCATTGACAGATTTGGTGGCATATTTTTTTTCAAATCATTAGGATGTTAGAAGAAGTATTCTCCTTAGAAGGTACATATTATAACTGAGTCAGTTGATGAAGGGACGCTACGCAATGGAGTTAGGTCGCCCATCCTATTTTGGGGAAAACATGTTAATTGTAATGTGTAGATAATTACACACACCTGGTATATATCTTTAACGAAAATAGAAAATGAATGTTTTGTACAGAATCATTAACAGCAAACGCGCCAAAATCAATGCATTGTCTAATAAAAAGAGTACGTAAAGATATCCTGCCATTAGATTTTTTATTAAATGTTTTTGATGTGACGCTAGTTTCTGTACCAACTTCCGAAATATGTGAATTTAAAAAAATAAAAATAGCAGAAAAACTGGTCTACGGAATTCAACATTCAATTTATGGTGAATGCGGAACTTGGTATGGAACCCCTCAAAATTGAGGTCCTGGTATTTAAACAGCTGATCTCAATCTGGGCTAAATTAATTAATTTTAACGGTCCCAGAAAACTCTCATATTTTATAAAAATATGTGATACTAGCTTACGATGTAAATGAAACATCGTATTAATTGATGGGAACAGTAAAACAAATCTATTTCTTCAACGCCATGGCTGGTGTCAAAGATCTAGAGAATCCTTAAAAGATTAAAGTTAATAGTTTGTATTACCAACACTTTAAATAATAATCAAACTTTAAAACTTTTATTAGTTCAAAAATATATGAATTTACCGATTTTACAAAGCAGCATTAGAGGAACACATCATTTCAACAGCAGATACATGTACAAATAAAGGACATTCTTTGCCGATGCATGCATGCATGCATGCATATATGCACACATCCACTAAGGTAACAGTACATGTGCAATTCAATAATTGAAATTTGTTGAAAAACAGATGTAACTTAGCCCTAGTTCGTCACTTTTCAATTTGATCCATTTTAGATTTTATATCGAGATTATATATTTTCAGCTGCAGTTGCAAAACCAGATATAAGCCTGAATATTTGTGTTAAGAAAAACGTCTTGCAACAATGTAAGATTTGTGGTAGACAATTTAATTCTTTTTTTTTTCAAGAATATTCGTGGACGATTTAATTTTTCGATATTTTTGCTTTGTTATAGTTACTTTTGACAATTTTTAAAGGTATCGCTAAGGTGATTATAGGATTCAAGTTGTTTCCGTAACATTATGGACAATTTTGAAATTATTTTTATAATCATTTTGTCATAATACAAATACGTTATTTTGTGATAGTTTTTTCCAAATGTCCTGATCGCTTAACTGTACCAATTTTCTGAAATGCACAAAACAATTTCTTTCTTCACCCTGATTAATTATTTTATTTTATTTTTAAAGATTGGTTTCATAGCACCTCATATTTATTTTCTTCTGGGAACGTACCGATATCAAGAACCATGCTAAAACGTTTGATATACATATCTATAGACAGATCAATGATGGTTAAAATATTCATGAATTGTACCATCAAGACCAGAAGCTTTTGTTATTTTTCGAATTCTGAAAACAGTTTATGATTTCACCAAGTAATTAATGTGCTTTCTTCCACGTTTACATCACGTAGATGATCTATTTCAAAGTCACCTGCCGAAACTTCATTTAAAGTATAAAACGTTGACTACAGATTCAACCTATGAGAGTAAAGATATGCTGAGAAGGAATAAAACCAGCCTAACCACCTCATTATCTGTTGGATATTATCAAAGACATTAATGCTAAATATATGAACATAACGAATAACATGTTTGGTGAATAAACTGTGTTATTTATTTTGTCAACGATGTACCTCATTACATTATTATCTTCATTCAGCTTGCTGCGTTTAATTAAGAAGGCAACAGACAGGGGATAGGCTGTATACTCAACTGTAAACACTACTCTGGATTTAGGAAAAATGCAGGTGCTGAAACGGTGGCTCTCACTCTTCTAAAAAGTATTTCATACTTTAACGAAATAAACTCACCAGTTTATTGCGCCTTTCTCGATAACGAGAAAGCTTTCGATCGTGTTTGGTTTGACGGTCTCTTTTATAAATTACATAAATTTGGTATCAATGGTAAATTATGGAGAATTCTACGTCTATGTTAACATTCTATGTACTCATATGTGAGCTTTGCTGGCTTCAAATCTGATGTTTTTCCTGTTAAACAGGGTGTAGGTCAGGGTCGTGTCATAACAGCATGGCTCTTTACTCTTTATATAAACGATTTACTTCATGAACTAAGCAATTCCGGTTGTGGACTATGTCGCCCATGTGGACAATGCCAGGAATACTGTTAGCAGATGACACGACCTTGATCAGCTGAACACAACAGGTCTTCAAATGCTCCTAAACGTTGCAGAAATGTATGCTAACAAGCTGTACATTGGTAATATAAATTTACCTGTTCAAAAGGCAATTGTCTATGTGGGAGTGCATATCAGTACTGTTAAAACTTCGGTAGAAAGAACGAGGTAAGTATGTGAAAAACTGAGAAAATTGATAAATGTAAACCATGATTCTTGTCTGTGCTTTGGTGACTTAATCCAATAGACACTGTGCGCATCTCATCACTCGACGCTATTTCTGTAAGAAAATCCAGGGTTTTAATAAGCGTATGTCTAAAAAAATAGAGAGAGACACAATTGGTGTACTATCCATACAAGGATACATTGATCAACAAAAGCTGTTGCTCCTTGGTAAGCTATGTAATTCAAACCTAATGTATATTTTCAAACAAATGTTTCTAGTCCGGATTGGACAGTTTAGATATAAAACAACACTAGTTAATAAGAACAAGTTGGACACGAAATCACCTATCTTTAACATGCTACGTCTTGTCTCCAAATATAATTTGTTTGACGAGGTTAATGATTATATAATTTGTTCAAATTTCATCAAGAAACGATTATGGATATAGCATTTCGATTTCACTAAATTCAATTCAACTTTTTGTTCGTGTTAATTATATTCTGTGCCAGGTCACAGGGTATACACAAGTAGGTCAGCAGGGCATATAGGAAGTCTTCAATCCCCACCCCCGGGGCAGGTGTCAATCGGTAGGTGGTGTGTCCCTAGCAGCGATATGTCTCACATCCGCAGTGTGGGAAACGTGAACTCCATTGGATATGGCGCAATCACGTCGTTATGGATAAACGCTTTGATGATTTCACGTACAGACTGACGAGCAGTTAAATGTGTGTTGTGATTTATACATAGATGGGGGCTATGTTTACACTGATTCGTGCAGACATTTGTTGAAATCACTGAACAGATCTACGGCGAACATGCATGACGGTTTTATGCTTAACAATGTTTAGTAATACCCTGTGATACAGCAAATATACATTTCCTTAATACTGATGTTGTTTTATGCCGCAACAATACTCAAGATATATCACGACAGGCTGGTCTGGCCATAGGGGTTGTTCGCAAGATCAACGTACTTCTCCGTTTTTTTATGTTTGTTTTCTTTGTGTGTGTTTTGTTTTGTTTTTTGGGGGGTTTTTTTTGGGGGGGTGGGGGCACACATGTGACGGGGCCACCTAATATATCCCCGATCCTCAATATATATTCGGTCTTAACAACAGGCCCTGTGTAGGTCATATCACTCAAGTTCTTGTGGTAAGAGGCGATCGGGCGATCAGATTTGGTGGCTTGGTTGATTGGTTGTCATTATACCAGGTTGGCGTGGAACATTGTTCATTATATCAACCCCTGGTTTGTCATGGACCGAATCAGTTATTCCCAGGCCGTTGTCACATAGTAGGAACATTGCTGACTGCGGCGTAAAACAACAGCCAACCAAACAACGCTCAAACTGTTCGGATATAGTACGTAACAATTCCACAACGGTTTTAATTTTACCTTTCTGAACAAAGGGATTTATGACGTCAGATGACAGTTAAAACAAGAGTGAGTTTACAAAGAAATGTGAAAGGTATTAATGTGCATATACATCCTGCTTATTATTTCTCCAATGAATTGTGTCATTATGCTTATGTGACCCGTGAAGATTCTAGGGTAGAATAGGACTTCAGCAACCCATTCTAACCATAAAAGGCGACTGTGCTTGTCGAAAGAGACGACTAACGGGATCGGGTGGTCACGCTCGCTGACTTGGTTGATGTATGTCATCGATCCCAATGACGTGGATCGATGCTCATGATGTCAATCACTGTATTTTCTGGTCCACACTCGATTATTGACAGACCGCCGTCATATAACTGGAATATTGCTGAGTGTGGCGTTAAACAACAAATTAAACAAACATCACTTTTTTGTGATGGCCGGGCAAACGAAAATATACGATGGTTGTTGAAAATGAAATAGACAAACAATATTTATTCTATGCCGAAGTATGGGATATGGGTATGATAGGCGATGTTGCACGTATCACATAAATGAGTATCTCACAACAGGTGACGTGCATATGAAGTCTCAAGGAACGTGGGGGTCGAAATGTCACGGTACACAGTAATAAGCAGGGATTTTACAACTCTGTGCAATGTCACGCCGACAGGCGTGTCATGGGACATTGTAAATAAAATAAAACTATTTATCAAATGACAGGTTTTAGTTTTGAATGCAATGGGTCCCTTGGTACACTCCAGCATACTTGATATACTCCAGCATACTTGATATACTCCAGCATACTTGCTATACTACTGTGTAACGTAATAACAAATCTTTTCGGAATATGTTAACATTACAATCATTTCCCTTGTCTTTACATATGTACATAACACTTTTAGCTAACAAAGATAAATATTTCATGATTCATAACTTTTCTTCACTGACACATTACAAAACAATATTCCGACAAGGAAGAGACTTTATGGATAACAACTTCTATATTATGAGGAACACAACGTCTCGGAGTGTATACTTACTCCTTCATCGGGTCAATAAATACCACTTTACCAATCACTGGTTTCCAATCGTCAATCATAATCATCTATAAGCGCTAATTGCAGTAAAGTGTCGGCTTCCATTGTCTATTGCTAATCACCTATCAGCGATATTATCTGTTGTCTTCCCTTGTTAAGTTTCCACCTTCGTTATCTTATTACTTTTGTTGTTCTTACAGGCACATACATATGCTGTCTGCCTCATGGCATTCATTCACCTGATGAAGGAGTAAGCATATACTCCGAAACGTTGTGTTCCTCATAATAAAGAAGTTGATATCCATATATTCTCTTCCTTATGTGTATCACTTCTAAATGCCATTAAATAAATTCCTATTATTATTATTATCATATGTTTAGTTATGCAGTTGCTAACGTTGTGTTCCTCATGATAAAGAAGTTGACATCCATATATTCTCTTCCTTATGTGTATCACTTCTAAATGCCATTAAATAAATTCCTATTATTATTATTATTATTATCATATGTTTAGTTATGCAGTTGCTAACGTTGTGTTCCTCATAATAAAGAAGTTGACATCCATATATTCTATTCCTTATGTGTATCACTTCTAAATGCCATTAAATAAATTCCTATTATTACTATTGTTATTATTATCATATGTTTAGTTATGGAGTTGCTAACGTTGTGTTCCTCATAATAAAAAAGTTGACATCCATATATTCTCTTCCTTATGTGTATCACTTCTAAATGCCATTAAATAAATTTCTATTATTACTATTATTATTATCATATGTTTAGTTATGCAGTTGCTAACGTTGTGTTCCTCATAATAAAGAAGTTGACATCCATATATTCTCTTCCTTATGTGTATCACTTCTAAATGCCATTAAATAAAATCCTATTATTATTATTATTATTATCATATGTTTAGTTATGCAGTTGCTAACGTTGTGTTCCTCATAATACAGAAGTTGACATCCATATATTCTCTTCCTTATGTGTATCACTTCTAAATGCCATTAAATAAATTCCTATTATTATTATTATTATTATCATATGTTTAGTTATGCAGTTGCTAACGTTGTGTTCCTCATAATACAGAAGTTGACATCCATATATTCTCTTCCTTATGTGTATCACTTCTAAATGCCATTAAATAAATTCCTATTATTATTATTATCATATGTTTAGTTATGCAGTTGCTAACGTTGTGTTCCTCATAATAAAGAAGTTGACATCCATATATTCTCTTCCTTATGTGTATCACTTCTAAATGCCATTAAATAAATTCCTATTATTATTATCATCATATGTTTAGTTATGCAGTTGCTAACGTTGTGTTCCTCATAATAAAAAAGTTGACATCCATATATTCTCTTCCTTATGTGTATCACTTCTAAATGCCATTAAATAAATTTCTATTATTACTATTATTATTATCATATGTTTAGTTATGCAGTTGCTAACGTTGTGTTCCTCATAATAAAGAAGTTGACATCCATATATTCTCTTCCTTATGTGTATCACTTCTAAATGCCATTAAATAAATTCCTATTATTATTATTATCATATGTTTAGTTATGCAGTTGCTAACGTTGTGTTCCTCATAATAAAGAAGTTGACATCCATATATTCTCTTCCTTATGTGTATCACTTCTAAATGCCATTAAATAAATTCCTATTATTACTATTATTATTATCATATGTTTAGTTATGGATACACCTGGGAAAATACAACCAAAAGGGCAAAAAACTTGGCAATGAAACAGAACATATATTGTGGTCTTCCCACCTCCACAACATTCTCTCAAATAACTATCAACTGATGTAGTTATTACACGGAATAATTGAATAATTGAACGTAGTATCTTAAACTGGAGTTGTTTGTATTTTTCTCCAGAAGATGCTTTAAAAAGAACGGGTAATAAGTAATGAGAGTAAAGCAAGTATTTTCGAGTGTATACCTTTTATTTAGCAGGTAAGTTTCTGCTGTTTGTGTTCTATATGTGTGCGGTAGGTCGGTGAGGTTCAACTATATACGTATAACACGACTGGCGTATGATATCTCACATCTATAGGTATGTATAACACGACTGACGTATACTATCTCACATCTATAGGTACGTATAGCACAGCTGACGTATACTATCTCACATCTATAGGTACGTATGGCACGACTGACGTATGATATCTCACATCTATAGGTATGTATAACACGACTGACGTATGATATCTCACATCTATAGGTATGTATAACACGACTGACGTATGATATCTCACATCTATAGGTATGTATAACACGACTGACGTATACTATCTCACATCTATAGGTACGTATAACATGACTGACGTATACTATCTCACATCTATAGGTACGTATAACACGACTGACGTATGATATCTCACATCTATAGGTATGTATAACACGACTGACGTATAATATCTCACATCTATAGGTATGTATAACATGACTGACGTATAATATCTCACATCTATAGGTATGTATAACACGACTGACGTATGATATCTCACATCTATAGGTATGTATAACACGACTGACGTATACTATCTCACATCTATAGGTACGTATAGCACAGCTGACGTATAATATCTCACATCTATAGGTAAGTATAGCACAACTGACGTATAATATCTCACATCTATAGGTACGTATAGCATAACTGACGTATAATATCTCACATCTATAGGTACGTATAGCATAACTGACGTATACTATCTCACATCTATAGGTACGTATAGCACAACTGACGTATAATATCTCACATCTATAGGTACGTATAGCACAACTGACGTATAATATCTCACATCTATAGGTATGTATATCACAACTGACGTATACTATCTCACATCTACAGGTATGTATAGCACAACTGACGAACAATATCTCACATCTATGGGTACGTATAGCATAACTGACGTATAATATCTCACATCTATAGGTACGTATAGCACAACTGACGTATAATATCTCACATCTATAGGTATGTATAGCACAACTGACGTATAATATCTCACATCTATAGGTATGTATATCACAACTGACGTATATTATCTCACATCTATAGGTACGTATAGCACGACTGACGAATACTATCTCAAATCTATAGGTACGTATAGCACAACTGACGTATAATATCTCACATCTATAGGTACGTATAGCATAACTGACGTATAATATCTCACATCTATAGGTACGTATAGCACAACTGACGTATAATATCTCACATCTATAGGTACGTATAGCACAACTGACGTATAATATCTCACATCTATAGGTACGTATAGCACAACTGACGTATAATATCTCACATCTAGGCATTGCTTTCACCGCGGCACCAACATAATATACATTATTTCTCGTAACGATGACAACGAGTCCTGATTCCCGATATCCTGTGTCACGTTACTTAAGCATTTGTGTTGAAATATAATCATACAATCAAAGAAAAGCACATGTGTATTCAAATTCATGTTATTAGTCGAACGAGCGCATCACCAAGGAGCATTAGAACGACCGGTGCGCGCCCCCAGTTTATTGTTCGTTGTAAAAATAGACATTGACTCACAGACACCGGGTTATTATCACTTACCGGGAAGGGGCAGTGGGAGTGGGAGATTGGGGGGAAGGGGGGGGGGGGGGGGGGGGAGGGGGCACTGTGATGCAATACTGTTGTTTATGACTTTAGGGGTACGTAAACAATTGACCTACTGAACATGTAAAGACTCCACGTGAGTGGACGTGTCTCCTCTCAGCCGCGTGTGTTGTTGGTATAAGTATGTAGTATCACATTACAAACCAAACCGAATTTGAATACCAAGCCAACATATTTGCCTCGTTTCTTGTACAAAGTGACATGCATAGACCCACTGGAGGACGAAATCAAACACATATAATATCACATATCCCATGAGAAAAAGATGGTTTGGAAGATTAGACAGTGACGCTGTGTTGGAGTTTATATCGCCATTATGCGACATAAACTCATAAATGAAACATTTTGTTACGTTACAAATAGACCAACTGAGATTCCTGGAAGTTATGGAATAAAAAAGCTTACTCCAGAAGGAAATACTATATGTATTAATAACGAACAGTAAATTATATCATCAAGGTACACATTTTTTCAGTGAATATATATAACGAATTTAACTCTCATATCAAATCTGAGCGGACTCACCTAACACAAGTACTGTCCTTCCTTCCATCGCTCTGTGCTCTACCCCCGGGCGATGTCACGTGACAAGCAGTTTCGTGGAGTCAGTGCCCCACCCAGCACAGCGGTAATATGCGTGTTGGCGAGACCCTCGGATTACACAGAGCTGAGCGCCAGGCGGATTGACGGGTCACGTTACAAGGCCATGTAGTGGAGCACTGTCAACACAGAGCAGTGTGATATACGGGTAGAGCTCCGGGTGGAGTTACCCGAACATCTCAAATCGTCCTTATTCAAGGGTACACTCCTTGACCTATTTCAAATAGTTTGTGCAATTATATTGACCAAAAATAGGTGAGGTGAGGTGAAATGAGGTTTAACGTCAGGTCGAAGATTATTGCACTTATATAGCGACGTGCATGCATGTGTGTGTATGTGTTTGCTTGTACTAGTCCAGACTGATGCAGATTTTTATTGGTAGCACACTGGGGTACCATGGCTCAGTTTAACATGGATACCCCACTCAGACACAGTAGGCTGACCCCGAGCCGAGCAGTCCTTGTTTTAGCCCCTTAATGCCGAGCGCCAGACAGGGTAACAACAAGTATCATCTTATAACGTCTTTGGGTATGACACGACCGGGGATCGAACACGCTACCTTCCGCTCTTCCACTACACCACGGAGTCGGTCGAGCCAAAGTAGAAAACACACTTCATAGAACTACACTGTCATTTATGAAAAAAAAGAAATTGGTAGTAGCATAGGTCTTCAGCAACCCATGCTTGCCGTAAAAGGTGACCATGTTTGTCGTAAGAGGCGACTAACGGGATCGGGTGGTCATGCTTGCTGATTTGGTTGATGCATGTCATCGTATCTCAATTGCATGGATCGAAGTTCATGATATCAATCACTGGAGTGGCTGGTCCAGACTCGATTATTGACAGACCGCCGTCATTTGGCTTGAATAGTGCTGAGAGCGGCGTTAACGACAAACAAACAAACAAACAAATATAAAAGATTTATGAAGAAGAAGCGTGTATTCATGAATAGAAATGTATGAAGGTCGGTCTTGTGTAACAAATATGTTATTTCACTTTTGATAGGAAAAATCAAATATGTCATTCAATTAAAACATACAGTTGACAAATGAGAATCAGTTTTTTTTGTATAATGGAAAAACACAAAATATCCCTATCAAAGGTAAAGTGGTATAAATCAACACTTTAAGGTTTTCAACGTAAACACAAATAAGGACCAGCTTATCCACAATAAATTTGACTGTGCTGATCATGAGGATGCACGTGCATTTCGAAACAAATGTTTCGATGGAACAGTCCATATCATGAAAGGGGGGTTGGTATGTTTAGTGTCAATGAAAAATGGTAAACCGAAAGAACCAAAGGATGACGTCACAAGACCTGTTTAGAACAAAAGCTGAAGCTGGTTTGATACCTTTAGATGTCTCACCTGTGTTTTTCCTGAACCCTTCTAGATATACACACTGTTACCGATTCCCGTCAATGTCGATGACATTACAGACGGAAGGACCATCAGATGTCCTTACAGGCTGCGTGGGAACCGCTCAGCCATTGTTCTATGCTCGAGATGAAAAACGATGACACATTCCGGATGAAACCTATTATTACATCGTCCTTGGAAATCGTCCTCCTCAAGGTTCAAAGTTTCTAACACGGGGTAAAACAATAATCACTCATTCACTGACCATGGTTCCTTGTTAGTTAAGGTTATCGTGACCTTCAAATGTTGTAAGAGACAGATGTAGTAATGGCAGCGCACACTGTCGTCAGCTGTTGCTTACCTTCGACAACCTACATTAGTCATGTGCAGCGAGTGTGTGGACATCGTTTTAGCAAACACGTCCTGCAGCTCTTAATGTAAATACTCCGTCTGTAGCCCGGTAGTTAAGTGTGCCAGTCTGCCAACAGGTTCAGTATCAAATATCATGCAGCGACTGTGCACATTGTCAAAACAGTGGACACCAAATCAAGAATGTCACGTTCCTGTACAGTGTACACAATGCCATCACAGTGTCATATTCCTATACAGTGAAGACACTGCCTTCACAGTGTCACATTCCTGTACAGTGTAGATGCTACCTTCACAGTGTAATATTCCTGTACAGTGTAGACGCCCCCTTCACAGTGTCATATTCCTATACAGTGTAGACACCGCCATCACAGTGTCATATTCCTATACAGTGTAGACACTGCCTTCACAGTGTCATATTCCTGTACAGTGTAGACACCACCTTCACAGTGTCATATTCCTGTACAGTGTAGACACTTCCTTCACAGTGTCATATTATTGTACAGTGTAGACACTTCCTTCACAGTTTCATATTCCTATACAGTGTAGACGCCCCCTTCACAGTGTCATATTCCTGTACAGTGTAGACGCCCACTTCACAGTGTCATATTCCTGTACAGTTTAGACGCCCCCTTCACAGTGTCATATTCCTGTACAGTGTAGACACTTCCTTCACAGTGTCATATTCCTGTACAGTGTAGACACTGCCTTCACAGTGTCATATTCCTATACAGTGTAGACGCCCCCTTCACAGTGTCATATTCCTGTACAGTGTAGACGCGCCCTTCACAGTGTCATATTCCTGTACAGTGTAGACGCGCCCTTCACAGTGTCATGTTCCTGTACAGTGTAGACACTTCCTTCACAGTGTCATATTCCTGTACAGTGTAGACGCCCCCTTCACAGTGTCATATTCCTATACAGTGTAGACGCCCCCTTCACATCGTCATATTCCTGTACAGTGTAGAGGCGCCCATCACAGTGTCATATTCCTGTACAGTGTAGACGCGCCCTTCACATCGTCATATTCCTATACAGTGTAGACGCCCCCTTCACATCGTCATATTCCTGTACAGTGTAGACGCCCCCTTCACAGTGTCATATTCCTGTACAGTGTAGACGCCCCCTTCACATCGTCATATTCCTATACAGTGTAGAGGCGCCCATCACAGTGTCATATTCCTGTACAGTGTAGACGCCCCCTTCACATCGTCATATTCCTATACAGTGTAGACGCGCCCTTCACAGTGTCATATTCCTGTACAGTGTAGACGCACCTTCAGTGACATATTCCTGTACAGTGTAGACGCCCCCTTCACAGGGGCTATACAGTGTCACATTCCTATACAGTGTAAGCATAAAATTTACAGTGTCACTTTCCTTCACGATGTAAACAAGGTAGAATCCATTATTATTGGCACCTGGTGTCTTGCTGGTCAATGGATGATGCTAAAAGCGGCGTAAAGTCATATTCTCTCTCTCAGTGATGTGAGCAGCAAGTATGAACTTGAGGCAGTACAGCGATCGAAATACACATTCGAACCACACATATATGAATTCATTTTCTACCATTTTTTTTCATTTTTATTTTCTATTTTTTATATTCTATGGTGTCCCCTGCCACACTATAACGCACACTGTGTAATAACGAGGGTTATACAACGTATCCCTGGTGGCGACCACCGATGATGGGGTCAGTAGGCCTGGGTTTGTCCTGCAGGTAAACAGCGAGTGACGTCAACACGTAATGTCGTCATGTCTCAAGGCGATTCTCACTTCCAACTGGAACCTGCACCTTGATCCGTTATACGATGTTTGAACGTGTATTGATGTATATGAGGGTCCAAGATATGATCTGAAGATAGGGATATGCTTGAGAGGTGAAAATGGAAATACATTATTAAATATTAATACTGTAGTTAATCAATGTTTCTGTTTACTCTGTTCCCAGTGCTGATTAACGTAATTAGTTTGATCCACAAGAAAGCCTTTACGTGAAGTGATGAATGGGAATCTTTCGCATCGCGGACGTGCCATATCGTCCAGTAATGCAAAAAGATCAATGTTGTTGCTAGGAGTGTGCGTGTACTGTTCAAGCTGTCACAATCAATACTGTGTCTATAGTTGTAGTAGTAGGCTCGGAGTCAGTATACTGTGTCTGAGTGGGGTAGCCATTTTAAACTGCGGTATGGTGTCTCAGCGGGCTAGCGCTACAAACCGGCATCAGTCTGGACTAGAACAAGCATCCACACACACACACGCACGCACACACGCACGCACACACAATTTTTCAAATTTTAATCTTAGTTTCTGTGGAGTCTTTATAATCCATAAAGGCCACCACAAGAGCAAATAACAAAATAGAACATTGTTATTAATTTGAATAATATAAGAATGGCTAAAATAATTTGTGAGTTTGTAATTTATTGAATATTTTGCTGATAAATTTTGACAAACATTTTATTTCTTTAAAACTAAAAGTACAAAATAGTCGTTGAAATATAAATATGTTTGGGAATTTAAAATATGTTTTTGGTATATACAAAAATCTTTAATCATGAAATGCTTCACAGCGAAAAATATCATGAAACAAGTTTAAGAAACTTTTAGCAGACCCGTTCTATTGCATGTGTATCGAGATGTTCCTAATTCAATATATAAGTGCAATGATCTTCAGCGCGACGATAAGCCCCATTTCACATAACCCGGTGTTAGTTTGGACTGGTCAGTGATATGTTCAAGGTTAACTCAAACACTTTCCTTGTCAAGAAATTTAAAAGTAAGTGTTTGACGAAATATATTCACACAATATGTCACAATCGGACTTGAGATTTATGTACGGTTCAAACAGAAATCCTATTCTAGCAAGAGTTACATCCCTTCGTATTTTGCACGCGATATCAACACCCAACAGCGGAGACACATTTACGTGTACAACATTAAGTGAGTGAGTGAGTGAGTGAGTGAGTGAGTGAGTGAGTGAGTGAGTGAGTGAGTGAGTTGGATTTTACGCCGCTTTTAACATCATTCCAGTTACATCACGGCGTGTCAGCTTAATGTGAAAGGAAAACCCGAAGTGATGCAAGTCGTTTATACCACGAGCACGGGTATGGTGCTGACAAACCTAGAAACATGATCGGGGCGAACCGGGATTCGAACCCACAATCATAGGTGCCTGGCGTGCCCAAGGGACGCAACTCTGCACAGCGAATCGCGGCGCCTTAGACGACTGGGCCACCCGTGCCCCCCACTCCAGGTAAGAAATAGCTGACAAGTGGGAGTTGTTTATAGTACATTATAAACCTCCAATGACGTTTCACATTCGTATCTGTAGTCCAGTGAGTGTACCTCTAGCTACAGAGGCGCTGATAAATCGGTCCTAACCCGCGGATGCGGGATTTAAATATCATACAAACCCTCGAACGTGCTTTATCCTACACATAAAACACTGCAGTGTTTTATTGTACCATAAACGACAACCACGAGTCGTTTATTTCTTATACGAGATATCGACATTATGTACAGCCTCTTTAAAGATGTTAATAACTTTACAAGATTTGAAAATACTTACCCGTATAATAAAAGTGCCTTACGTAATCAAGTATGACCAGTAATGTAGGATCAGTAGCGGCGAATGTGGCACTTAAAGACGTACGTGGACATCCATTAATCCGGTTAATGGATCAGTGTGCACTTAACACTCATGCTCAGCTCCCTGGGGAGTATACACCTCAATCTGCCTGTTAGGCGCTAGAAGGTTAACAACCACATTGCCTTCTCTTCATACCGGGTACCCACTCACTGCTGGGTGAACAGAGGCACATTTCGAGCAAAGTCAATTGCCCAGGGAGACACCACGAGTTTTATATGTGCTTCGGAATGGGGCATACATGTGTATATAACATTGATCTATTTGATGTAGATTCTACGTTTTAGCATGTATATCCTCACGGAGTGTTCTCAGTGTGAGTGAGCTGGGTTTAACGCCGCTTTTAACAGTATTACAGTTATATCACGGCGTGTCAGCTTAATGTGGGAGGAAAGCCCGAAGTGATGCAGGTCCCAGACGTTTACCACTTCGGTGAAACCGACGAGCACGGGTATGGTGCTGACAAACCTTAGACGACTTTTTTAATTTGTGGAAAAGGTTTCAAGCCGCAGCGGTCTACGAGCACAGGTGTGTCTACTGATCCCACTTGGTTAGGCCTAGTGCCCTCGCAAATGTTTTCGCAATTTGTCTCCAAAGTTGCCCAAACTTATAAATTGCCTTAGCTACGTCACAGATAGACACTGATTTTCAGTATGTTAGACTATTCTTTTGATAATGACTGCAATTATCCCTGTAGTTTATCCAGATTCACGATGGTTAATTCTGACTCGATCGCCGAATGACAAGTGCGACGCCATGTTTGTTTGTAAACAGTGAAAGTAGTCCCTACTTGACCTTTGATATTTGCATCTCTATCCGCATATGACCCCAACGGATATCGTTTTTATCCGTTGGCTTTATCCTGTAGAGAAACCTACCCATTATATGATAAATAAACATTATCTGCGAATTAATAAGATCGGGCCGGTAGGGTAGCCTAGTGGTTAAAGCGTTCGCTCGTCATGCCGAAGACGCGGGTTTGATTCCCGACATGGGTACAATGCGTGAAGCCCATTTCTGGTGTCCCCCGCCGTGCAGGAATATTTCTGAAAGCGGCGTAAAACCATACCCACTCCCTCGGAGCAATCCGTCACGGGTGTCTCGGAGTGTGCCCATTATTTCGAACATGACACATCGGCTACATCTGCTCTAGGTCATATGTACTTAGCCGATATGTTTACAATACATAAGTTCGGTGAATCAATACAAATATAAGTGTCAATTACATCAATTACGTACGAGCTGGCAAAGGCTGACAATGATAAAATGACTGTATGTCACTCGGTACACAGTGTGGCGATGCAGTGCTGGCGTCACGTGGTACAGCATTCGGAGACTGTGCCGACTATCTTCTGCATTCAGGCACGACGTTGTCAGTATCCCCGTCGACGAAGACGTATTCCTCTTGATGTATGTTTTCCGATTTCTTTGTTGTTTGACGCCGCACTCAGCAATATCGCGGCTATATGACGGCGGTTGTTGTTGTATGTTTGAGGTGGGGGAAATGATGTTTACGTCACGGTCAATATTCCAATCAATCAATTTATTTCAGTACTTATAGGCCTGAGGCCTTTGTGTTCAAACTTTACGGTACGGGCCGAATTGCAGTTAACCGTTTATTTATTTCCATATATACATGGTATATATATTTTGCTAGATTTGTAAGGATGTTAGAGTTTGATCAAAATACTGAATTAATGGATGTTAGGAATTTGCTGTGTGTTATGAGGTTCAAGTAGTTTTCATAATTTATAGAAACTTTAAATGTTGCGTAATAGGACACGTTCAAGATTATTGAACTTATATAGGGACGTACATGTGTGTGTGTGCGTATGTGTCTGTGTGTGCGTGCGTGGTGTGTGTATGTGTCTGTGAATGTGTGTGCGTGTGTGTTTTTAGGTGTGTGTGTGTGCGTGCGTGTGTTTATGTGTGTAACGTGTGTGTGTAGTGTGTGTGCATGTGTGTCTGTAGGTATGTGTGCATGTGAGTGTGTGTGCTTGTGTGTGTGTTTAGGTGTCTCAGCGTTCGTGCGTGCGTGCGTGTGTATTGAGGTGTGTGTGTGCGTGTGTGTGGGTGTGTGTGCGTGCATGTGGGTAACTCGTGTGTGTGGCGTGTGTGTGCATGTGTGTGTAGGTGTGTGTGCATGTGTATGTTGGTGTGTGTGCATGTGTGTGTAGTTGTTCATTAGAATAAAGTCAACATAAAAAAACAAACACTAAAAATTAAAATTTCAAAAAACATTTCTCGAAAAGGATATATTCCCAGTGTTCTCAGTTTTGTGGGGATATTGAGCTCTAACATGGCTCAGACTTTGGTGACTACGCTGATCATTAGTTCTTGGTGTGAGACGCGAGGTATATTATTCGTCAGCGTCACAAGTGATGGGCCAACCGTGGCGGTCAACCACAAAGATTACAGTGACCTTCGCCAGCCTTTGTCCAGTCGTCTATTGTCCACAGAACCAATACACGCTAGCATCCTTGAGACAAGCATGGGTACAACATAATGGCCCGGCCACCCGTGAAGTGACCAACGTCCGGATGTCTGGATAATGAGGTGGTTTGGAAAGTGAGGGTATGGTTTTCTGTGCGCCCCGAAGTATGGCGCTGTGTACTGCGGAGATAAAACAAGGACTGGTCGGCTCGGAGTCAGTATACTGTGTCTCCATGTTAAACTGCGGCATGGTATCTCATTGGGATAGCACAATAAAATCGGCTGGCACTATAACATCGGCATCAGTCCGGACTAGTTCAAGCAGCCACACACATTCATACACACGTGCATGGACGCTCCATTAAACCTCACCATACCTGAACGGAATATATATATATATATATATATATATATATATATATGCAATTTATGTTACTTGATAGTTTAAACAATGACATGATGATTTTACAGAATTTGGATAATTTTCTCGATGTTCCTAAGCGTGAATTATTGAAAAGTAAATTAATTTTATAGTGAGGGAGTGAGTTGGGTTTAACGCCGCTTTTAACAGTATTCCAGTTATATCGCGGTGTGTCAGCTTAATGTGGGAGGAAAGTCCCAAGTGATGCAGGTCTCAGACGTTTACCACTTCGGTGAAACCCACGAGCACGGGTATGGTGCTGACAAACCTAGAAAGGTAATCGGGGCGAACCGGGATTCGAACCCACAATCATAGGTTTCTGGCGTGCCCAAGGGACGCTACTCTGCACAGCGAATCGCGGCGCCTTAGACGACTGGGACACCCGTAATTTATTTTATAAATAATAGGCTCGATGTAGTAGAATCTCTGTAAACATTGTTTTCTTTCGGTTTCTAAAGATGGACAAATAATGGAATTCATCACCTTTGCCAAATAGGTGGATATATTTTTTTAGGTTAAAGCTATTTTTCTCCATCTCCCAGTTTCAAAAGGTAGATTATCAAGTCTATGAGTGAGTGAGTATGGTTTTACACCGCTTTTAGCAATATTCCAGCAATATCACGGCGGGGGACACCAGAAGTGGGCTTCACACATTGTACCCATGTCGGGAATCGAACCCAGGTCTTCAGCGTGACGAGCGAACGCCTTGATCACCAGGCTACCCGACCGCCCCCTCATGTTTATGAAAGGTATAACTAAACAAATGATAATAATAATAATAATAGGAATATATTTAATGGCATTTAGAAGTGATACACAAAAGGATAAGAATATATGGACGTCAACTTCTTTGTTATGAGGAAAAAACGATCTGTGTGTACCAACACGACATCACTAATCTGCCTTCTGTCTACTGTCAGACAAACATCTCTTGTAGGCACAGCAGAGAGGCTTGTCGAAATTATGCTTCAGCTTCAAAAATAGGCATTATCGTATTAACATGACCGCTGTCGAATTTAAAGCCAAACACTTCTAATTACATTCAGACGATCTGTTTGTATCAACACATCACTAATCCGCTTGTTGTATACCGTCAGACCAACATCACTTGTTGACACAAGAGAGTGACACACTGGTAATTGAGTCACAAAATGTGCTACCAAAACCTGTTTGTACAACTCCGGTAGCGCCCGCGGGCCTTGATAAAATGCGCCCAGGCCTTCCTTTGTAATCGACAGGGCTGTCTTTCAGTATAGTCATGGTTCGCTGATCTGAGCTAACCGGTTCTCGACTTTCGAGTTCAGGGGTACCCGTGTCCATCATTCTCACTGTCTACATGAACCACACACGGTTGTCAGGCGGGTGTGTTGGGAGGGCAAAGGAGAGTACCCGAGTTGGAATATTCCTGTAAACCATGTTTCTTAGCGTCAACAAGATGCACCCGGATCTTCTTCTAGGTAAGTTGTAGTTTATCGTATTTTCCTTTCGTTTCTATTTTTGTGAGCAGAAAAACTGTCCAGCTTGACAATTGTCCTTGCTCGTTAAAAAGTAGGTCACGTCACAGAAGGCGATATAGCAACGATTTTTGTATATTTTTCCAACATTCCGTTTAAAAAAAAATATGATCGATTTATATTATCAAATAGGTCAAAACATTTGTTGAACATGTCATTGTCGTGATCACGTGGTTGTGTTATGTTTATTACTTATTTATAACTAGAATATCAATATGGCTTTTTCTATTTCAACTGTTGGTAAAAGCTCACGCGGATATTCGTTGACAAACGCATTAACTGACCCGTTCACTTTACGTGTTTAAACCGTACGCAATCTACTCCATTGGCATAACGTACATATGTTTCGTTTTATGATCCGTACACAAACTAATAATCTTACACATTTCCCACACGATTTCTCTCGTAACCTTGACTCAACATGAAGCTATAGTAGCGAATAAGTCCAGGGTATCATTCATATCAAAGCATTATATGCACTGGGTAATTGAGGGTGTAAATATGACAGACCATGTTTACTGTAGCTTTGAGCCTGTGACAGGCACAAGAAAGGGCCGAGGGTCGCGCGTTCAATATTTTGGTATGCGTTTGGCAAATATAACTTAGGTAAGGCCTCATGGTCACAATTACTAGTATATTCATACACACGTATGGAAATAATATAAAAAAAACAACGTATCATCCATAGAATTTGTCATCTGTCATATCTACATCTGCACTTCATGTTGAGTCTGTGAGTCAGAGCCCAGTCGGTTACGCTATTGGGACCGAGACTACAACACTAACATTTAGGTACATTATGTGTATAAAATGCATTACTATGCATTCTGATAGTTACATACTTATTCTAAAATACAAAAACCGACCGTAGTTCGCTCAAAACTTTTTTAGGCGAGTCGGGTCAAAATCTTTTTAGGCGAGTCGGATTTTAGGCGAGTTGGGAGTATCCCATTCAAACTTCGGACATAAATAAACAACATCACAATCGCGTCTCCCGGTACCTCCGTTCTTGTGTCAAATATATGTATGGGTGTTTTATGTTGACGAATGTTCCGGAGAGAGTGATGTCCTTATGGCAGGTCAACCTACTGATGCATGATGAATTTGGTTTTAACATATTTTTATTTCAAAAGAAATCTGGATCGGTAAACAAGCAATACTTGCTTATGTAAATACCTCTCCAGGTAATAACTTAACAGCTGTTATATATAAGATAGTGCTAAACATAAATATACAAAATGCACAAATGAAATACATGAAGCCAATACATTGAGGGCAAGTGGTGTCAGTGAAATAAGATAATGCAGTTATCCATTACTACATGCATAAAATAAAGCTACTCAAATCCTTTGCTTTTGACATTGAAATCGTGAACTGTTTGAAGAATAGTCATGTTTGTAGAACTGCTGACTAAACTCTTGCCATGTAATATCGTTTTTAAATCATACCCATGTGTGTAGAAATACATAGTGCTTCTGATATTATATATCGTATATTTGACAGAGATAGATAATGTGAATTGCATCTTCAAAGTGATATCCACAAGTGCAGTCTGATATGTCTGATACGTGTCGTCTAAACTTGAGAATAAGGCGACAGTGGACAATTTGGCATGATCTATGACCGTATTTTAAGTCAAAATTATTAATAATTGTATCAGAACGATGATGAATGTGTCCCATGATGGCGAACCACACCACTCACCGAAGCACAGATGATTTATATAAAATTCATATTTTTCTTGACATAAAAAAACAACATACTTTAAATAATAAAACTCGCAACGGGAGACACAGGTTTGGAAAATATATTGTTAAATATTTATAGTGGGTTTATTTTAAGGATTATACTTCCGTGTTTGTGATGAGATGACAACTTAAAATGTTCTGTTATTTTGTGGTTTTAGTCCATTTGAAAGTTATGGGCGCCCCAGTGCTGTGAACTTGTAGCGTGGTGTTACTGTAACTGGTGCGCGACGATCTCCACACACTGACCCCGAGTTTTAAATGACTTTTGACTCGTGATCCGATTTCATTCAGAGCAATACAAACACCCCCATATACTTGTCAGAGGGGTACACAACGTACGTGATATGGACCACCAGTTTTTGAACTTTCATTTTTGTGGAAGCCTCGGTGGCTGAGTGGGTTAGATCGCTGACTTTGTGTGCTGGCGATTAGGTGCCTGACTCTGGCAGTGTGGGTTCGAACCCCTGACGGGACTCAACCCCAAACAGTACGAGAATCTGTACTTTACTCATTGTTATCCCAAATATAACATGTGTTACGGGTTAGAATGGGTCTTCAGCAACCAATGCAGAGGCGACTATGCTTGTCGTAAGAGGCAATCGCGACTAACGAGATCGGGTGTTCAGGTTTGCTGACTTGGTTGATGCATATCATCGTATCTCGACTGATGTCAATGACTGGAATGTCTGGTCCAGACTCGATTATTTACAGACCGCCGTCATACAGATGGTATATTGCTGAGTGCGGCGTTAAACAACAAACAAACAAGCATGAGGAAGCACACGTGGCAGCATCGAACCTGCCGTACAGGAATTTGTAGCTTACAAAGGTGTTATGACTTGGACTGGAAATGTCTCCGCGTATGTCTGCCTTCCTGACACTCCACAACCAACCACCACCTCCATCTCTGACGACCAATTGGAGATCAACATCATCGAGAAACCGTTGATGGAGGATCAAGACGACGACGCAGACTCATATTCTATGAGGCCAAAGAACACTCCCTAGTTGACCCCGTCCCCAAAATCGCGGTACCCCGTCGCGCTGACCCCACCCATTTCAAGATCATCGAAAAATCCAGCATAGGGACTGGGGGGAACTGGACATCGATTGACCGTAGTGGTTATACGTACCCGGTGAAGAAAAAACACCATATTCCTTGGCCGTGACGTGCATTGTCTTCACCAGACTGAGGAGCGCTACGTCATCACACCGTCATGACATAGCCCCTTTGTTTCAGGTTAATTAAAGCATTGTACTGCATATTCGCAATTCCCTGACACCCAAATGAATGTGCCCGTGATCCAGACGTTGTCAATCCATCACCACATTATGTCTCCCGGGGTTATATTTGCACCCACGGCGCATCAACCAACACGTCCCTTTGTTTCTGTCAGTGGACGAGTATTTATATTCGAAAGGGACTGTTTTGCATCATACATAAATCAGTATGCTATAAACTGTTGTACTAAAAAATGGAAAGTATTTTCTATTCCTTGATCCTTGAGTGAATGAATCGACCAGCATTTCAGAGACCCTGCATATCGTGACGGCAACTTTGGACTGGAGTTTAATAAGCTTAGATTCAAACCACCTAACAGCGGATCCTGCACATTTAAGGGAGACAACTCTCCACAGCGAGATGCAACGTGTACGAAACGCATTTTCCCAAACATATTTGGTTACTTAGAACTAGTAGTTCACGCGCACCTCGAATCTAGCGTCAGATCACATGCATGCGAGTCCTACCCGAACTTCAAAACAGTACGTAGTTTGTCTCTCAATACATGCATGCGAGTCCTACCTGAACTTCAAAACAGTACGTAGTTTATCTTTTAATACATGCATGCGAGTCCTACCCGAACTTCAAAACAGTACGTAGTTTATCTCTTAATACATGCATGCGAGTCCTACCCGAACTTCAAAACAGTACGTAGTTTGTTTCTTAATACATGCATGCGAGTCCTACCCGAACTTCAAAACAGTACGTAGTTTGTCTCTTAATACATGCATGCGAGTCCTACCCGAACTTCAAAACAGTACGTAGTTTGTCTCTTAATACATGCATGCGAGTCCTACCCGAACTTCAAAACAGTACGTAGTTTTTCTCTTAATACATGCATGCGAGTCCTACCCGAACTTCAAAACAGTACGTTGTTTATCTCTTAATACATGCATGCGAGTCCTACCTGAACTTCAAAACAGTACGTTGTTTGTTTCTTAATACATGCATGCGAGTCCTATCTGAACTTCAAAACAGTACGTTGTTTGTCTCTTAATACATGCATGCAAGTTCTACCTGAACTTCAAAACAGTACGTAGTTTGTCTCTTAATACATGCATGCGAGTCCTACCCGAACTTCAAAACAGTACGTAGTTTGTCTCTTAATACATGCATGCAAGTCCTACCTGAACTTCAAAACAGTACGTAGTTTGTCTCTTAATACATGTATGCAAGTTCTACCCGAACTTCAAAACAGTACGTAGTTTGTCTCTTAATACATGCATGCGAGTCCTACCCGAACTTCAAAACAGTACGTAGTTTGCCTCTTAATACATGCATGCGAGTCCTACCCGAACTTCAAAACAGTACGTAGTTTGCCTCTTAATACATGCAAGCGAGTCCTACCCGAACTTCAAAACAGTACGTAGTTTGTCTCTTAATACATGCATGCGAGTCCTACCCGAACTTCAAAACAGTACGTAGTTTGCCTCTTAATACATGCACGCGAGTCCTACCTGAACTTCAAAACAGTACGTAGTTTGTCTCTTAATACATGCATGCGAGTCCTACCTGAACTTCAAAACAGTACGTTGTTTGTCTCTTAATACATGCATGCAAGTTCTACCTGAACTTCAAAACAGTACGTAGTTTGTCTCTTAATACATGCATGCGAGTCCTACCCGAACTTCAAAACAGTACGTAGTTTGTCTCTTAATACATGCATGCAAGTTCTACCTGAACTTCAAAACAGTACGTAGTTTGTCTCTTAATACATGTATGCAAGTTCTACCTGAACTTCAAAACAGTACGTAGTTTGTCTCTTAATACATGCATGCGAGTCCTACCCGATCTTCAAAACAGTACGTAGTTTGCCTCTTAATACATGCATGCGAGTCCTACCCGAACTTCAAAACAGTACGTAGTTTGCCTCTTAATACATGCATGCGAGTCCTACCCGAACTTCAAAACAGTACGTAGTTTGCCTCTTAATACATGCATGCGAGTCCTACCCGAACTTCAAAACAGTACGTAGTTTGTCTCTTAATACATGCATGCGAGTCCTACCTGAACTTCAAAACAGTACGTAGTTTGTCTCTTAATACATGCATGCGAGTCCTACCTGAACTTCAAAACAGTACGTTGTTTATCTCTTAATACATGCATGCGAGTCCTACCCGAACTTCAAAACAGTACGTAGTTTGTCTCTTAATACATGCATGCGAGTCCTACCCGAACTTCAAAACAGTACGTAGTTTGTCTCTTAATACATGCATGCGAGTCCTACCCGAACTTCAAAACAGTACGTAGTTTGTTTCTTAATACATGCATGCGAGTCCTACCCGAACTTCAAAACAGTACGTAGTTTGTCTCTTAATACATGCATGCGAGTCCTACCCGAACTTCAAAACAGTACGTAGTTTGTTTCTTAATACGTGCATGCGAGTCCTACCCGAACTTCAAAACAGTACGTAGTTTGTCTCTTAATACATGCATGCAGTTCTACCCGAACTTCAAAACAGTACGTAGTTTGTCTCTTAATACGTGCATGCGAGTCCTACCCGAACTTCAAAACAGTACGTAGTTTGTCTCTTAATACATGCATGCGAGTCCTACCCGAACTTCAAAACAGTACGTAGTTTGTCTCTTAATACATGCATGCAAGTCCTACCCGAACTTCAAAACAGTACGTAGTTTGTCTCTTAATACATGCATGCGAGTCCTACCCGAACTTCAAAACAGTACGTAGTTTGTCTCTTAATACATGCATGCGAGTCCTACCCGAACTTCAAAACAGTACGTAGTTTGTCTCTTAATACATGCATGCGAGTTCTACCTGAACTTCAAAACAGTACGTAGTTTGTCTCTTAATACATGCATGCGAGTCCTACCCGAACTTCAAAACAGTACGTAGTTTGTTTCTTAATACATGCATGCGAGTCCTACCCGAACTTCAAAACAGTACGTAGTTTGCCTCTTAATACATGCATGCGAGTCCTACCCGAACTTCAAAACAGTACGTAGTTTGTTTCTTAATACATGCATGCGAGTCCTACCCGAACTTCAAAACAGTACGTAGTTTGTCTCTTAATACATGCATGCGAGTCCTACCCGAACTTCAAAACAGTACGTAGTTTGTCTCTTAATACATGCATGCGAGTCCTACCCGAACTTCAAAACAGTACGTAGTTTGTCTCTTAATACACGCAAGCGAGTCCTACCCGAACTTCAAAACAGTACGTAGTTTGTCTCTTAATACATGCATGCGAGTCCTACCCGAACTTCAAAACAGTACGTAGTTTGTCTCTCAATACATGCATGCGAGTCCTACCCGAACTTCAAAACAGTACGTAGTTTGTCTCTTAATACATGCATGCCTGGAAAACATATTTGGTATTGGCGTCACAGAGTTCATTTTCTTTTTCACAAATGCGGAACAGTTACTGAAGATATGTTATATTGTATTCAAGAGAAGTTAAACATGACAAGTAAACTAATATAAAAAATCGGTGCTCTTTACTTCTTTTGAGTAGCATAGATTAATACAGTGAAGTACGCTTATAACGAACAAGGGACTACTAATTTTAGTTCGTTATAACCGTAGTTCGTTATAAGCATATATACAGCATAACTACAGCAAATAGTCGGGACCAGAAAAGTAAGTTCGTTATATCCGTAAGTTCGTTGTAAGCGTGTTCGTTATAACCGTAGTTTACTGTAATACAAATTTCAGGTGTGACACTTAGTTCAAAGACGGAAAATTGTATTGTCTGCTATTCACAGTTTATCATATTTTAAATACCGTAATATACCGAGACCATCGGTAAACGCGTCACTGTCGCGGTTGGTGGGGCACTTTATGCACCTTTGATGGACACCAGCCACATCCTGACCCTCCCCGCGGGATTACCGCCTGTGTCCTGCTACCCCCTCCCGCGGGCCCGCTGTGTGAGTGACGGAGCAGTGGGTTTATATTTGCACTGCACGGCCCGGTGTGGTGTCTGTCGTCAAGTTATGTGTAAAATGCGGAATATTTTTCATGTTTGAAATCATTTTGCAAACAAACTTGGGGATTATTTCACCGAGATACCGCAGTATGATGCGGGAAGGTAAATTGGAGTTCTGGATTGAAAGTGTGGGTGGTTGATGATGTCTAAGATGGGTTTGAAGGGAGGAGATAAAGGGGGGCGGGGGGTGGGGGGAGGGGGAAGTGCGTTTGACGGGTGTATGGTTGATGATGTCGGAAGTTTGAGGAACTGGGGAGGGTTTTGTATTCATGTTGCACATATCTCAGAGACGTCAGAGAGCTCATGATCAAATAATGCAACTATCATGTTAAGTTTTCACTCATGTGAAATTCTTGGGACTATAAATTGAGTTACATTACATATGCTATGACATTAATCATATTTTAATCAGACATATTTGTTACAGATTATGTGATTTTCCTTCTAAACGCTGTGGTTTAGATATAGACATGAACAAGGACATATTGTATTGGATGTGAGAATGGATGTGGTTGTGTGTATATAGGATGAAATGTTATTGTCGTGATTATTATTAAATGTGGTGTGTGTATATATAAAATATTGTATTTATGAGTATTAAAGTGTCTCGTAGGCCATTTGGGCCGGCCGCTGAATGTTTACATTCTTGCCTTGTGAATTTATATGTACAGCGGGTGACACTGATAAAAATAAACTTCTTCTGCTGTATTTCTGCCGCATTCCGCAATTATTCCGCAATTATTCCGCCATTAGCCCAAGGTCGTGACCTGCTGAGTCTCAAGACTCCGTCTGGGTTTAACGTACTAAGGCTTTGTTGGGTGTGGGTAATAGAGCGTTGTCTACCCGGGGTTAAGTGTCGGGGTATTATCTGAAGCAGTCAACTGTAGGCTGTGATTATCTGGTTATAATGCCCATGTGAGTGGAGGGTAACAAGAGTGACGATGTATCTGTCTCTGAGTGTGCGTCAGTAGGGGTGTGTGTGTGTTATATCATGTCCTAGCAAACGTTGTGTGCCTGCTTTTATAAACCTCCAGTGATGTCATCCTTTTGTTCTCAAGTAGGGTTAAATACCACAAACAGGGATGTCGTAATGGCCCAGGGATTTTATATGTAATGTGTTATATTATATAATATCCCGGGTATTTTATTAATACAACTTCCGTTCACGTTGTAACATGTAATGAAATGTAATATCAAATGACACATGTTTTCTCTATATTCCCCACGATCGAACACGCAACTTTCGTATCTGAAGCCTGGTGAGTGTACCACAGCTACAGAAGCGCTGATAAATCCAATCTCATTAAAATCAGATCTAATTTCTTGCTGCCGCTAAACAAGATCTGAGGACATCCCATTACGGGTCACGTCAGAGCGACCTTTCATCCAACCAATCAGAGCATCGCTTACCAGATCATGCAACCTCGAAAATGTCAACACGGGGTATTCCGAACGACAGATACGACCCGTACGACTGATTCCGTCAAAATTAAATGACTAACAAGAAGTCGACATAAGCCAATTAGAAAGCGGCTTTCAGGAGCTTTACGGCAATCGTTTCAACCAGGCGTCTATACTAGGCTACAGGGGCGCTGATAAACAGAAAAAAGAAACTGAAAACAACATTTATCAACATTTTTATGTTTCAAACATACTCCATGAACCTAAGGAAACAGGAACAAAATATCTGTTGCTGGCGTACGGTTCTTTAAAACGACATTCTAAAAAATATTGCGTTTATCATAATCTCATTAAAATCAGATCTTAGTTCTTGCTATCGCTAAACAATGATCTGAGGACATCCCATTACGGGTCACGTCAGAACGACCTTTCGCGAACTTTGACCGATCACTGAAATGACTAACAAGAAGTCGACATCAGCCAATTAGAAAGCATCTTTTTGGAGCTTTACGGCACTCGTTTCAACCAGGCGACTTCCATTTCAGACTACGCTTGAAAGATATGTTGACACAGTTCTCGATTAAAATTTTGAAAACTGAACAAACGAACATTCTTGAATGTCTAATATGTGGTTGAGATTGTATGGCAGTGCTTCCCACGTACTGTGCAACGCCTCCTCCGTTCAAATGTTTGTTCCACGGAAGCGAGAGATAGACGATAATTTTGACGGAATCAGTCGTACGGGTCTTATCTGTCGTTCGGAATACCCCGTGTTAACATTTTCGAAGTTGCATGATCAAAAAACACCTTCCGACTGTCATGTTCATGATCTGGTAAGCGAGGCTCTGATTGGTCTGATGAAAGGTCGTTCTGACGTGACCCGTAATGGTATGTCCTCAGATCTTTGTTCAGCGATGGCGAGAACTAAGATCTGATTTTAATGAGATTGTGATAAAACGCAATGTTTCTTAGAATGTCGTTTTCAAGAATTGTACGCGTGCAACAAATATTTTATGCCCGTTTCCTACGGTTCGTGAAAAAAGTTTGTTTGAAACATAAAAATGTTGATAAATGTTGTTTTAAGTTTCTTTTTTTCGGTTTATAAATTAGATAAAACACTTACCCTGTATTTTATGATATTTTTGGGGTGGAAAAAACCTAGGGCGGATTGTAAATATCATAAAGACCCAGGACGTGCTTTATCCGTCACATAATGACATCTCTTACTACAAGTCATTTCGGCTAAATAGGTCCCGGTGGAGCGTTTAACTTGCACAAATCGGTATATCTGTATACATATGACACTATAAGAAACTATTAATATTACAAAGGCCGACAAGAAGAGAAAGATTGAATTACCATTTTTGTGTACACATCTGTGGTCATTCCGAATCAGGAAGGGTCTTCGAACACCATGCTTGTCCAAGCGCTGGGTGGACATCGAGGGGTTATACCTAACACATGAATGTTGGATTCTGATTGGCTGAGACCCATATTATTATTTACAATGTACACCGCTAACATGTAAGGTAGCTTTCTTAGGTTACCCGCTCCAATTGCCGAATTGGCGGCAATACATTTACTGCATGCGTACCGCAATTTTGTATTTCGAATTAATTCTTTTTTTTTTTCTTTTTTTCTTTCTTTTTTTGTTTAACGCCGCACTCAGCAATATTCCAGCTATGACGGCGGTCTGTAAATAATCGAGTCTGGACCAGACAATCCAGTGATTGACATCATGAGCATCGATCCACGCAGTTGAGATGGATGGCATGCATCAACCAAGTCAGCGAGCCTGACCCCCCGATCCGTTAGTCGCCTCTTACGACAAGTATAGTCGCCTTTTACGACAAGAATGGGTTGCTGAAGACCTATTCTACCCCGGATCTTCACAGGTCAATTAATTATGTAAGACGCCCCTATCCTTATATTACGATATAAGTTTATTGATTCGGGAACCCCTGGGTTGATATACTCTCATGTAAGTTAATGTTCCCTGAGCCCTTGGGTCGATGTACTCGTCATGTTATTTTATGTTGAGACACGTCAACAACACATTCAATATTTGTGACCAATCATGGAACAAGGGACATCATGGGTGAAAGTTTGCATTTTTTACTTCTCATTATATTTTAGAACTACAGCATCGTTGGACCACAGCAGTACAATTCACAAGCTTCAATTCATATTTATTTTAGATATATATTGCATCAAATATTTGGACTCATTTTTCGACACATAACTATTGTTGTCATAATTGCAGTTTTTCGATATAATGTTGGTTAATTGAAAGTAGACATGCATGCTGGCTGCTTGCCTATGGTGGCTGTGGCTGAGAAGTGCGAGGCGGGCTGAAGTTAAGTAGATTTATTGACACGCTAATGCTTCACGAATGTCAGAATTTATTCTGTGTCACATACGTCAGCTGTTTCACTGCGAGTTCAACACAAATGACGCCGTTCTCTACTTTCATCACAATTCCTGTGAAAAAAATTTCTCTTTAAATGCAAAACGCCAACGCCAGAGAATACCCAGGCTCGATTATCCACCGAAACCGTTTCCAAAGGTGCAAAAGGCAAATTAGCGAGGAAAATTATATGAATGGATCATTGAAAATCAGTGATGACACCAGGTGTTCGCCAAACCTAAAGTCAGATCGACCTGTCGTTCACAACATATGTGAAATCACGCCGTCGAGGTAACACGACAGGCAGTCACCACGTAAAGTGGGTGAGTTGATGGTCACGTTGACAATGTTTCAAGCACATCGTCACTAGAACAAGTTAAAAACAATGACATATACAGCCCTGTCGAAGACGGACCTTAAAATAAGTACATTACCTCATGTTTTATATAACTTTTATGGGGGGCACGGGTGGCCCAGTCGTCTAAAGCGCCGCGATTCGCTGTGCAGAGTTGCGTCCCTTGGGCACGCCAGAAACCTATGATTGTGGGTTCGAATCCCGGTTCGCCCCGTTTATGTTTCTAGGTTTGTCAGCACCATACCCGTGCTCGTGGGTTTCACCGAAGTGGTAAACGTCTGAGACCTGCCTCACTTCGGGCCTTCCTCCCACATTAAGCTGACACGCCGCGATATAACTGGAATACTGATAAAAGCGGCGTTAAACCCAACTCACTCACTCACTCACTCCCTATAACTTTTATGAGAGCAGTAAACACTTTACACCATTCAGGGTACAAGTACCCCATCAAGGGTACAACTGCCATCGAGGGTACATCCACCCCATCGTTTCAATTCTCCCAAAGTGAAGTAAGCCCCATCACGATGTCGTGGCGATCGGGTCGCGAATCCCACTGCAAGCAGAGAAACCTTCTGTCGCGATCCGATCGCGACGAGATAGCGACATGTTTTTTATCAAGAACTTGTGCTTTAATCAGGAAGGGCGAACTGGGCCCGCATGTGAGGGAGTTACACATTTTTACGGGGATATTGTTGGCATATCGTTACGTGGGTCTCTTCATGTACACGACACCGTAGTTAGCTGCAAGGGTCACACATACAGTAACAGTTCTGCTGCATGCTCCGTGTTTCAGGGATGCTGGTGGTGTCCTCTTTGGTGCTGCTGCACGTGGAGGGGGATCCAACTGTTCGCATCAATAAGACAAATGGCACGCTTCTAGTTGCGTCCGTAGGGACGTCCGTGAAACTGGAGTGTGTTGTCACGGGGCTATACACGGTCAAGCCTGTGCAGGTAATATCACACCTTGTGCCTATACGCGGTTATAAACCAAGTCGAGGGAAAGATGTGTTCAGGCTGAATCGATAATTCCTAAGGTTAAAAACCGAGGCGCTCTTGTAAAACATGAGACAAGCAGTATTTTTGGTTTTTTTCTGGAAGAAGTTTTCTTTTTTAAACTGAATTTCCGGGCCTGCAGAATATCTAACAGTTAGTGCTTTGGGGCTGATTGTTTTTGAGTTTAGTGTTGACGGATTCAGTGGACGGATACAATAGACGGATACAAAGGACGATACAATGGACGTTACAATGGACGTTACAATGGATAGATAGAATGGACGGATACAAAGGACGGATACAATAGACGGATACAGTATACAGATACAATGGACGGATACAATAGACGGACACAGTATACTGATACAATTGACGGATACAGTATACAGATACAGTATACAGACACAATGGATGGATACAAAGGACGGATACAGTAAACAGATACAAAGGACGGATACAATAGACGAAATAATGGACGATATAATGGACGAAAACCATGGACGAATAAAATGGACGAATACAATGGACGATACAACAGACTGATACAAAGGACGAGTGCAATGTATGGATACAATGGATGATACAATGGACGATACAATGGATAGATACAATGGACGATACAATGGACGGATACCATGGACGATATAATGGACAATACACAGGACGATACGATGGACGATACAATGGACGGATACCATGGACGGATACAATGGACGGATACACAGGACGATGCAGTGGGCGATACAATGGACGATACAATGGACGGATACCATGGACGATACAGTGGACGATACAATGAACGATATTATGGACGTTACACAGGACGTACAATGGACGATACAATGGACGATACAGTGGACGATACAATGGACGATACACAGGGCGATACAATGGACGATACAATGGACGGATACCATCGACGATACAATGGACGATACAGTGGACGATACAATGGACGATACAATGGACAGATACAATGGACGATACACAGGGCGATACAATGGACGATACAATGGACGGATACCATCGACGATACAATGGACGATACAATGGACAGATATAATGGACGGATACCATGGACAGATACAGTGGACGATGCACAGGACGATACAATGGACGATACAATGGACGGATACAGTGGACGATACAATGGACGGATACCATGGACGGATACAATGGACGATACAATGGACGATACAATGGACGATACAATGGACGGATACCATCGACGATACAATGGACGATACAATGGACAGATACAATGGACGATGCACAGGACGATACAATGGACGATACAATGGACGGATACAATGGACGATACAATGGACAGATACAATGGACGATGCACAGGACGATACAATGGACGGATACAGTGGACGATACAATGGACGATACAATGGACGATACAATAGACGATACAGTGGACGATACAATGGACGATACAATGGACGGATACCATCGACGATACAATGGACGATACAATGGACGATACAATGGACGATACAGTGGACGATACCATGGACGATACAATGGACGGATACCATCGACGATACAATGGACGATACCATGGACGATACAATGGACGGATACCATGGACGATACAGTGGACGATACCATGGACGATACAATGGACGAATACCATGGACGATACAGTGGACGATACAATGGACGATATCATGGACGATACACAGGACGTACATTGGATGATACAATGGACGATACAATGGACGGATACCATGGACGATACAATGGACGGATACCATGGACGATACAATGGAGGATACAATGGACGGATACAATAGACGATACAATAGACGATACAATGGACGGATACAATAGACGATACAATAGACGATACAATGGACGTTACAATGGACAGACACAATGGACGGATACAATGTACGGATACAATGGACAGATACAATGGACGACACAATGGACAGATACAATGGACGATACAATGGACGATACAATGGACGATACAATTGACGATACAATGGTGTTGATTGCTACGGCCTGTCTGTGCAGTTGGGGTGGCAGTTTGTGGGGGACGGCAGCATCAGCCCAATCAGCCTCAACTCCACCGGGGGCTACACCATCACCGAGGACAGTCAGACTACGAACAGGAGGGTGATCGGGCTACGGATGTCGGCGGTGACGTATGACCACGAGGGATACTACTACTGCCATCTGCGGACGACGCAGGACAGCTTCACCGACTACGTGGAACTAAGAGTGGAAGGTATAGTAGAGTGAGTGAGTTAGTGAGTGGTTGAGAAAGTGGTTGAGTGAGTGGTTAAGTGAGTGGTCGAGTGAGTGAGTGGTTGAGTGAGTGAGTTGTTGAGTGAGTGAGTGGTTGAGTGAGTGAGTGGTTGAGTGAGTGGTTGAGTGAAGGGTTGCGTGAAGGGTTGAGTGAAGGGGTGAGTGAGTGAGTGAGTGAGTGGTTGAGTGGTTGAGTGAAGGGGTGAGTGGTTGAGTGGTTGAGTGGTTGAGTGAGTGAGTGAGCAAGTGAGTGAGTGAGTGAGTGAGTGAGTGAGTGAGTGAGTGAGTGAGTGTGTGACTGAGTGAGTGAAATGTAACAGAAGGGCACAGATGACGACTCGGACACAGGATCCGATGATCGCGGATTTGAACCAAGCTTCACCGTGTGCCTGGGTTATGTGGTAAATGTACAATCGTAATCGTAATGGACTAACCTTTGTAACTCGTCCTCGACAGGTGCGCCCACCATTAACCTGACTGAGACGACGCCGCCAGGGGAACTGGTGTCCATATTGCAGAACGCCTTGAATATCGTGTGTGTCGTCAGGTCAAGGCCCCAGGCTGACATAATGTGGTTCAAGGACGGGAATGAGCTGTACAGTTCACCCTTTGGGTAGGTTCACCCCTAAACATGCACACCAAAAGATGTTAAATTACACGCACCGCACCGCACCGCACCGCACCGCACCGCACCGCACCGCACCGCACCGCACCGCACAACCACGCCACGCCACGCCACGCCACGCCACGCCACGCCACGCCACGCCACGCTTGTGAATGAGTTAACGCAGCATTTAACACTACTGCAGAAATGCGGGACAACATTAGAAATAGGCCATGGGAGAAATCAAACCCGGACCTTCTATTAACCATTAACACTTTTGTGAACAACAAAATTAAAAAAAACGTATTGTCATTAATTTCATTAATCCGGACATTTGTCAATCCGACTCGTTTATAGGGACATAGCGACAACGTTGACCCCAACTCCGTTTAATTATTTCTTTTCAATAAAGGTACACCATCACCACCACGGAGCCCCTACTCGGTATAGACGTCAGCAGTACCCTGTCCGTTTTCACATTGACCAGGGACCAGCTGGGGACCTACGTGTGTAAGGTCAAAAACACCAGGGGCCAGGCCAGGGTGGAGTGGCGGGTCACAGGTAGGTGGTACCCCCGTTCATTGTGTAGTAGTTACTTTGTTTGTTTGTTGTTAAACGCCGCACTCAGCAACATTCCAGCTATATGACGGCAGTCTGTCAATAATCGAGTCTGGACCAGACAGCCAAGTGGTTGACATCATGAACATCGATCCACGCAATTGGGATACGATGACAATGCATCAACCAAGTCAACGAGCCTGACCACCCGATCCCGTTAGTTGCCTCTTACGACAAGCATAGTCGCCTTTTACGACAAGCATGGGCTGCTGAAGACCTATTAGAACCCGGATCTTCACGAATCTCATTGTTTATTAAAGGCTACTAGAAACGCGCAAACTCGCAGTCCTGCCAACCGTGATTCAACTAAAAGTAACATCACTTTGCTTGTCTGTTACTTTGTACGTCAGTTCACCCGTACTTAAGTTTAGTTCTCTTAATTGCACACGGTCGGTAGGGTAGCCTAGTGGTTAAAGCTTTCGCTGTTCCCGCCGAAGACCCGGGTTCAATTCCCTATTTGGATACTATGTGTGAAGCCCATTTCTGGTGTCCACGGGGGATATTGCTGGAATGTTGTTAAAAGCGGTGTAAGATCGATGCTCATTATGACAATCACTGGATTGTCTGGTACAAACAAACATAAACATGGTCTGTTTTACAGTGGACAAACGGGATGATCCCTAGTTAGCATAGGTCCCAGCCAACCTAGGTTGGTATTAATGGATCGGGCAGTCAGGCTCGGTGATTTGCGTTATTATCGGAACGGGACGTTGTTCATGATATCAAACATTGGTTTGTCGATTATTTACAGGCTGACGTCATAGAGCTGGAGTATTACTGACGGCGGCGTTAAACAATATTCACTCTCCCACACACTGGTTACAAGGTCAAATGTTCACCAATAATACAGAACAGAACAAAACTTCATTTACGCTCAGGCCGGGATCCTCGGCATATGGGGTACAAATTTGCAGACAGTAAATACATAAGATGGCGGGATGGTTTACGTGGAAGATTTTACAGTTTTCATACTGACATTACAGAATGTACAGTTTTCATACTGACATTACAGAATGTACAGTTTCTTAATAGCATTTATTTTTTTACAATTAAAAAGTTCTTTGAATTTAATTTTTTGGGGGTTTTTAGCATATGAAATTGGAACATATAGTTTCCGTTGGACAAACAAAAATATAATGAAATTCATCACCAACGTCGCTCACGTTCGTTCATTGACAGGGATTTTGTGCCACCTACCTCGTTCAATAGGTAAATGGTGGCATGAGGTTCTAAACAGAAGGAATTTTACAGCCAACGAGAAAGGGATAACTAATGAATACTTTTCAAGGTCGAGTTCAAGGACGAAGAATTAAATTTTGATATAATTCAGTCCAGGGCCCCGTTCAAAAAGCGACCGTAGTGGTACGACAGCCGTAAGTCTATGTTAAAGTATGGGACTTGCGCTCACCTTAGCGCTATGATCGCTTTGTGGAACAGGGCCCTGGGCAATGGTAAACAGATGAAATAAGACAAAACAACCATGAACAACACAATATATGTTGGGGACACGGGTGGCCCAGTCGTCTAAGGCGCCGCGATTTGCTGTGCAGAGTTGCGTCCCCTTGGCACGCCAGAAACCTATGATTGTGGGTTCGAATCCCGTTTCGCCCCGATTATGTTTTGGGGTTTGTCAGTTTGTCGTGGGTTTCATCGAAGTTGTCAACGTCTAGGACCTGCATCACTTCGGGCTTTCCTCCCACATTAAGCTGACTCCCCGTGATAAAACTGCAATACTGTTAAAAGCGGCGTTAAACACAACTCACTCACTCACAATGTATGTATTAATTCTGTGGATTGTTTCCAGCCAACCCGCTTCTGATATTGTTGAACCCCTCGATTAATGGGTCACGTGTTTACTTGGGTGATGAGCTGAATATACAGTGTCAGGGCAGGAACCTTGAAAACGCCAGCGAGGTAAGAAAACTACCACCGCTTTCATATTTAAAGAGAGCACAGGTGGTCCGATATAAAACGTAAACGTTAGATCACCACCTGGCTCGATTATTCGAAAAGTGTAAGGCGTTAAATTCGCTGAGTGACTGTGCTTGTCGTAAAAGGCGACCATGCTTGTCGTAAAAGGCGACAAACGGGATCGGGTGGTCGGGCTCGCTGACTTGGTTGATGCATGTCATCGATTCCAATTGCGTGGATCGATGCTCATGATATTAATCACTGTATTGTGTGGTCCAGACTCGATTTTTTACAGACCGCCGTCATATAGCTGGAATATTGCTGAGTGCGGCGTTAAACAACAAACCAACCAACCAACCAACCAAAATTCGCTGAACCGAGTCGCGTTGCTTATGCATGCCAGAGACCAATGATCATGGGTTCGAATCCTAAGTTCGCCCTGATTTTGAGTCTAGGTTTGTCAGACAGCATCCATGGTAAACGTCTTGAATTTGTATGGTTCTGTATTTTTTCTCTCACATCAACAGGTAACACAGTCTCTCATAAACTTCTGTGATTTAGACATTAGCAAGATCTAATGCTATTTGGCCATTTGGTCAGATCTTGTCCACAAGGAATAATGTAATAATGTGTGATGTATCCTAGTAACAATGTATGCGTTGCCAGATCACGTGGTCCTTCAAGTCTAACGGCGCGGCATGGACGACGCTGACTGACGGCAACATCATCACGTGGCCAGATACGTCAGGCGCCGTCAACTCCGAGTGGTCCGTGATCTCCAGCCACTACAGCAATCAGGGCATCTACCGGTGTTCCTGGAAAACACTGTCTCAGTCTGTGTTCGTCCGTGTTGTCGGTGAGTGAGTGTTGTTTTACGTCAGGCTGCATAAAGGCATCTACCGGTGTTCCTGGAAAACACTGTCCCAGTCTGTGTTCATCCGTTTTGAAGTTGGACCGCCTCTGTGGTCTAGTGGTACAGCGTCCGCCTTGAGATTCGGGGTTCGATCTCCGGCCGCGTCAAACCAAAACACGTTAAAATATGGTACTTGTTGTTACCATGTCTGGCACTGCGGCATGGTATCTCAGTGAGCTAGCACTATAAATCGGCATCAGTCCGGACTAGTACAAGCAGCTACGTGCATGCATGTCTCTATATAAGTGCAATAATCTTGGAAGCGACGTTAAACCCCATTTCATCTTACCTATGACCTTAAGCTATTGTCAGCAATATTCCAATTATTTTATTGCGCACATGCACATCGTCTTTGATGGCACGGTTTAGTGGTATGATGATATATTTGAGCTAGCTATTGGATTAAGAATTATTGATTTATTGATTATTGATCAGTTGTGAGGTTAATATTTATGTCACTCCATTTCTGTTATTGAGAAGTTAAGGTGTTTGAAACATTAAGTTCTCAGTGCTGTTTCTATTTCTAATGGCTTCCACTAACAAAACCCTGCACTTTCTGTGTATGTGTTGTTTTTTGTTATATAGGACCGCCGGTCGTGACGTTAAGCACGACGAGTGTGACCGCTCTCCTTGGAGACGCCGTGACCTTGACCTGTCGGGTCAACGCTAACCCAGTACCCAATGTACTAGGATGGTATTACAATAACATGGAAATCCGCAACTCCACGTAAGCGAAGGCATTTTTCTTTTGATGCAAATTAAATCATTATATTATCGCTTGAATAAACAGAATACGTTGACCGCCTCCGTGGTCTAGTGGTGGAGCGTCCGCCCGGAGAGCGGAAGGTCCGGGGTTCGATCCCCGGCCGCGTCATACCAAAAGACGTTAAAAGATGGTACTTGTTGTTACCCTGTCTGGCGCTCGGCATTAAGGGGCTAAAACAAGGACTGGTTGGCTCGGAGTCAGTATACTGTGTCAGAGTGGGGTATTCATGTTAAACTGCGGCATGGTATCTCAGTGGGCTAGCGCTATAAATTGGTATCAGTCCGGACTAGTACAAGCAGCCACACACATACTAGAATGCACGTCGCTATATGAGTGCAATAATCTTGCTCGCACCTCACATCTTGGGATATGTTATAGGACTCAACTCTTGACACTTGACACATGGGAATCAGTTTTATGTATAATAGAAAGATACAAAAGTCACCAAAAATGGACTGGTATACATATATAACTTAGATTTATAACATAACGAAACGTTATCAGCCCTTACTTTCAGTTTTTCCAATTGAAAGTACATGTTTGTTGTTTAACGTCGCACTCAGCAGTATTCCGACTGACGGTCTGTGAATAATTGATTCTGGACCAGACAATCCAGTGATTGACACGATGAGTATGGATCCACAAATAGAGATACGATGGCATGCATCAACCAAGTCAGCCATCCGATCCCGTTAGTCGCCTCTTGTGACAAGCCAAGTCGCATGGGTTGCTGGAGACGAGCACCGTTAAAAGTACATGTGTAGGACGCATGAGTCTGTAAGAACCTATAACTGTGTCATATAATCTATATAAACATTATTTGGCGTGTAATGTCACATTTTCTCAATGTTCATTTTTTGCAGCAAATACATGGTGTACCGTACTTATATCAGAGGCGACCTCTACAGCCAGACGACGTTGACGATCAGCCCCGTGGAGGTGTCTGACTACGGCAGCAAGTACAGCTGTGTAGCCGAAAACGCCGAGGGCAGGGACTCCGTGATCGTCACGCTGAGAGGTGAGTTAGACCGATCCCTGGCACTTCCAATGGCAAGGCGTGCGTGCGTGTGTGTGTGTGTGCGTGCGTGTGTGCGAGCGTGTGTGTGTGTGTGTGTGTGTGTGTGTGTGTGTGTGTGTGTGTGTGTGTGTGTGTGTGTGTGTGTGTGTGTGTGTGTGTGTGTGTGTGTGTGTGTGTTTAAAAGTCCTCAGATTCCATGGGTTTTTTTAGTAATAAGAGATTTAAGATTAAGATAACGAAAGACCTCATATTCCACAAATGCTGTTCAGTACAGATCTGCTACCTTACCTGCTGTGTGTGTGTGTGTGTGTGTGTGTGTGTGTATGTGTGTGTGTGTGTGTGTGTGTGTGTGCATGTGCATGTGCATGTGTGGTGGTGTCTTGCTTTCTGTTTGTGTTTTTTTTAAGTAATTAGATGATTAAAATAAAAATAAAAAAGTCCTCAGATTCCATGGGTTTTTTTAGTAATAAGAGATTTAAGATTAAGATAACGAAAGACCTCATATTCCACAAATGCTGTTCAGTACAGATCTGCTACCTTAGGTATCATGTCCAAACCAACCAACAAGTTACTATTTTACGTCCGCTTCGGTCAATCATCCACTCCAGCATGTGGTCGAGCTTCAGGTGAGCGTGTCTGTGTTACAGATGTCAACGAGTGCGTGACGGGCGAGGCCACGTGTCAGTGGGACGAGAACGAGAACTGTGTCGACACCCTAGGGTCCTATGAGTGTCACTGTGCCACTGGTTTTGACAGGAGGGGTGGGGTTTGCACGGGTAAGTTCAGTACAAACGTTCACCAACAACAATAAGATCCCTTGTTCCTCTGAATGGAGGAAATTGTGTTCCTCTTTTGTCCAAACACGCAGAACTTCAACCTCATTCAAAGTAGATATTTTACCCCGATTGTATCGGAATAAAAGTCTAATTTTTATTAGCTTGCTTTAACCTTTCGCGCTGTGTCCTTCCAGATAGGTACATGTTTATGTAAAGTAACATCTCCGATCTCGGGCAAATGTTATTTTGTTCCAATACACCTGGCTCACAAGAGGTTTATGGGTTCGCTATTGCATTCTCAATCTTTTTGTCAAGAATCAATTTTAATTAAGAAAAATTAAATATATTTTTCCAGGTTATCTATATAAATTTTTGTGTTTATATACCCGAAGAGCAAGGAATTGGTTTATTGTTAATGTCTTTCATTAACGTAAGCCTCGTTAAATCGAACTCCATTAAATCGACATAAACGACAAAATCCGGACGGAATTCCGCCGATAGATCTATGACTTCGAGTTAACGAGGATTTATGACATATGTGTTATATAATTTTACCGTATGTGTTATTTATAATGTCCTATAACGTAACTGTTTCATTCAAGCACAATAACGGTGTTGGTGGAAGCGGGGCGGTGTTTCACAAATCGGGCAGTGACTACCGGTTATTATATAACTTCACGGCAATGACCTCGGGTAATTTGGCAGCCCTATCAAAATGGATTCAACACTCCTTTGTCTGTCAATGTATAGCAACATTTATTTATTACCTTAATTACTGTGTGTCTCAACATCACACGTGATGCTGATAACACGGTCTCGATCTAAGCAGAAACTGGGCTCCAAGATTGTGTATCATGGCCCCTTTTGTATAAGCGAGTTGAGGTGAAATGGGGTTTAACGTCGTGTCCAAGATAATGCACTTATATAACGAAATCCTTTTGACTGGACTGTCCACAGTTGCTACAGCTGTTTTATGAAGCGAGTCGTGTCTCTGTTATTGATTAATTATATCCAAAATGGCTCTAAATTCCATTTTAACATGGATTTGTTCAATATCTTTTTCCGGAATGGGGTATCCTAGTGGTTAAAGCGTTAGCGTTAGTTTGTCACGCCGAAAACCCAGGTTCGATTCCCACATGGGTACAATGTGTGAAGCCCATATCTGGTGTCCCCCGCCGTGGTTTTGCTGGAATATTGCTAAAAGCGGAGTAAAACTATATTCACTCACTCATATTTGTCACCTTAATGTTCAATTTGTGTAAGATATGCCATGTCACGTTCTTCTCACCATACTGTCACGTATACCAGCACTTGTCACGCTTCATGTTGTACTATGTAATATCCTAACATTAGACTAGTCCTCCCGTGGACATCCGGGGTAGAATAGGTCTTCACCAACCCATGCAGGTCGTAAAAGGCAACTGTACTTGTCGTAAGAGGCGACTTAGGGGATCGGGTGGTCAGGCTCGCTGTCTTGGTTAATGATGTATGTCATCGTATCCCAATTGCGTGGATCGATGCTCATGATATTAATTACTGGATTGTCCGCCGTCATATACCTGGAATATTGCTGAATGCGACGAAGTACACTGGTGACCAGATCACTTTAAAAAAGAGGCAAGGGTGGTGCAGTCGTCTGTGGCGCCGCAATTCGCTATGCAGAGTTGCGTCCCTTGGACACGCCAGACACGTCAGATCGTTGTTTCGACCCGATTATGTTTCTAGGTTTGTTAGCACCATACCCATGCTCGTGGGTTTCACCGAAGTGGTAAACGTCTAAGACCTGACATTTCGGGCTTTCCTCCCACATCAAGCTGACACGCGGTGATATAACTGGAAAAATGTTAAAAGCCCCGTTAAACCCAACTCACTCAGTCATTATCTAGAGCACTTTAACATAGCGTAGCAACACTGTACTACCAGTAGCTCTATGCAAATAGTTGCATGGCATGTAAACACAGCAGGGCATGGGAGATGCATAGCACTATATACACAACTACAGATCGTTAATTCGGACCATACTGTTCACTGCCAAATCCTCCCGAGTAAATTAAACTCTAGATTAATTCATTCTGGTGTACAAACACCGCTTTACACATCAACGCCGAATATCGGGAATCCATAAATAGAGAGTTTTAGCCATATTAGATATTAGGCAAAATCATTATAACGTTCTCACTCAACTCGTCTGGATTACCAAATATCCACATTTAGGATCATTGTTAACGCAATAATACAATTGTAGTCATGTAACGATTCTAACAGATAAAAATATAGCAGGGTGCAGACTACAGAGGTTTCACTGTAAAAATATTTCACACAAATATTTTAACTTGAACACATGAACGGTATTTGTGAGACAGTTGTTACACCGCAGACACGCTACAACAGATGACAACTCACTCACTCACCCTCGCTCATGCTGTCACACACACATTTGCCACACACGATGTACATGTGTGCCTGCTGATGTACTGACACGGCATCATATATCAAACGCTTATTGCACGAGGAGTACCCTCTTAACACATAGCTCAATCATAACACAAACAATATTTCCATGTTCAATCAATCTGGTACCACAGGATGAACTCGTATCCTATGCCAACACAGGCAGGGGGCAAGGGAGTTATTAAAGTCAGTTAACTCTCTTGCCACGGGGAGATGCAGAGTGGGAGGCTGGGATGATGGTGGGGGCTGAGGTTGGGGGACTTGAAAAAACAAATGTGGTATGTTGTAGGCAGTAAAAGTGACTGAGAGAGAAATTTGAATTTATTGGACCCACCTCCCTTTTGCCTAAATGAATCCCTGCTCTATTTGGACATGTTGCATTTTATTGCAAAATCCTTATTCCAAAGTCATTGTGGTCTAACAATCCCACGTCCGGAAACATACGAGTAAGAATTCTGGTCCCCCCAAAATGCAGAACGCTACAATTACAGGGGATTTGGCCTCCGGTCAATTGACACTCCCTGTCGGTCAAAAACAACTTTGTTACAAGCGATGTTACGCTGTGCACTTGTACCAGTCTACCAGTAATTGATTATCCTAATTACACAGAGGCAATGTGTAAGTAGTGCTGTGGAAGTAGTGCTGTGGAAGTAGTGCTGTGGAAGTAGGCGGTGAGGGCCAGGGAAGGGTCATCCAGTGACACCAGGGTACCGATTTACTCTAGCGACCGCTGCCACCCCAGTAGATGTGAACGAATGCGAGATTGACCCCCAGGTGTGTGATCAGACATGCGTCAACTTTTTGGGCTCCTTCCGGTGTGAATGCATGGTGGATTATCTACTGCAGGCAGACAAGGTCACGTGTCTTCCGTTTTCCAGTTTTATGGGTAAGAAACCGAAACGGTGCGGTTATGAATAATGGACCACTAATTTAAGTTCGTTATAACCGTAGTTCGTTATAAGCATACATACAACATCTATACAGCAATTGGCGGAGACCGAAAATTAAGTTCGTAATATCCGTCAGTTCGTTATAAGCGTGTTCGATATAAACGTATTTTTCTGAATTTGTTACCTGTTATACTGTTGGTATGTGCACGTACCATACACTACGTAAACGTAAGCACTCTCAAGTTAGTTATTTTAATATCATAATATATATACTATTAAAAATAAGTAGGGGGTCATGAAACATTATTGTCATGATTGGTCGTCAAAAGAAAGATCAGCTTTGAAAAATGACTGGCAGTGTCAGAACGGTTTCGGAACCACATCTTACTGCCTTAACAGACTGATAAAGTTTTGCACGTGGACCATGCGAATCCTCCGTGCCCCTGGGTGGGGGTCATTCCTGATTTTGATACTTCAGTGAAAGGTCGTCAAACCGCTTGAGCCGTTATCATTATAGACTTTTTTTAACCACAGTAACAGTTAAGGTCTTAACTCTTGTTTTAATGCAGTCTAAGGGCAAGCGGCATGCTTCACACTGGTAGAACTCAGAGAGGTAGCCAATATGTTCAATGTGTCTCAGTCTGCGATTTGCAGACTTTGGAACAGGTTTCTGCAGACGCCCCGCACGGGGACCCCAGGTCAACAAGACCAGATAAGGCTGGTTTAGTCAGATACCAGGCTTGTAGACATCAAACCCAAACCACTAATCATAAAGCTGTGCACTTGCGCCAGACCACCGGAGTTCAAGTTTCGGACCCGACTGTAAGAAATCAGCTAACCTGCATGCTCCGGGACCCCCTGCTACGGGAACCGAACTAAGGAAGGCGCTGCAGGAGGAGTGGGACAGACTCCCTCAAATTGTCATTGGGAGGTGGACTCGGACCATACCCTATGAACGAGTGTTTGATCAATGGTTGGCGCATGACCCTTATTGATAAAGTCATCTCAAACCTTAATTTTCTTACAACACCCCCTGTCGTCTTAAGCTTTCTTGGTTGTTTGCACCCTTACAAAACACCTCTAACGTATTCTGTTGATTGTCATGATTTACAAGTCTTTCTGTTTCATTATCAATCCATTACCACGACTCAATACCTCCATCTGATCCCCTACTTTATTTGTAGAGTATGTATGAAATTGTCGTTCAGTTGAAATTGCAAATCCCCACGTCTCAGCCTTGAAAAAAGTGTGTTCATCTGACATCCACTTTTTCTGGAAAAATATATTTTTTGCTCACGTTTTTTTCACATGGTATTTTTATACTTTTTGTTAAACCTTAGGAAAAGTTATATTTTTCCAGAAATATATTTTGTAAAAACGATCCCAGGCCTATTATCATTACCACAGTGGATCTTATAGACAGTATAAACCTCGTTATGGGCTCGGTCTGCATTATATTATCATAGTCCACGTACGCCCTTGTTTAATAAATACACCCTGTACTGCTTGAACCCTCAAGACAGGGCCTTGTCTTTTGTTGTTTAGAGCAAGTGGTTCCATTTTCTTTCCATCTTCAGTAAGAGTTATCTCCCTTGTTGCAGATTCAGCAACCAGACCTCCAGCCTCCCCAAACACCGGAGTCGACAACAATGTTGCTATAGGACTCGGAGTAGGCATCACCGTCATCGCCATTGCTATCATCGTTGTCATCGTCGTCATCGTGTGTAGACGTCGGGGCAACAGAGAGAGGGTAGGACCATAGTGTGTAGTATTTGGCTGGAATTCTGCATTTTGCAGAATTGTTGTAAGATTTTTACAGTGTTTGAAGTGGCAACACCAACATGGGTCTTCGTGAGGTGTTGGCATTTTACTTGTCCGATTTATTGAGGTAGCCGAAATTATGACGATATATTACAATATAAGATTAAAACGTTATTGGTGTAGAGTGAGTGAGTTTGATTTTACGCCGCTTTTAGCAATATTCCAGCAATATGACGGCGGGGAACACTAGAAATGGGCTTTAAATATTGTAGCCATGTCGGGATTCGAACCCGGGACTTTGGCGTGACGAGCGAACGCTTTAACCACAAAGCTACCCCACCACCCCTTATTGGATTAGAGGATTTGCAACGTATCGACTTATTCACTATCGAGTGAGTGAGTTGGGTTTTACGCCGGTATGACCAATTTGCCATATCGTGACGTGTCATCTTTACTTTGGAGACTTTTACGACTTTTTTAATCCATGACTCAATATATGGAGCTGACAAACCATGGATCTTAGGTCGAATCTTGGATTCGAACAACCAGCGTATCCTGTCACCCTCAAAGGGACACAACTCTTCTGTTATTGTAAGATGTTGAGTCACAGACACGACCAAGCTACATAATAATATATCGAATCATTATTTTTAATATTTTTTTATATAATCACATTAAAGAAAATGCATATTGTTTTCATCAAGGAACTGATCGATGTCCCCAAACCGAAACCACCACCCACATCCGGGTTCTACAACTCTGCATACAGCGTCAACGACGATGAGGTGAGTGCGACGTGCTGAATTTCATTGTAGCGACATCCGTAGATATCGCTTGATCACATGCCAGCAATACCCGTGGTTCAAGCCAGTCTGGGATAGGATAGCTTCAATATAGACACAATTTTATGGATAACAACTTCTTTAATATTATGAAAAGCGACGTTTCGGTATAGATCCTTATACCGTTGTCAAACGGTCTTACAGTGGTGCTGTTTTATTTTAAGTCGACTTGTGGTGTTGGTTTGGGGCTCCTCGGTGAGGAGGTGTTGAAACTTGTCGATGTGGTTGGCGTTGGTCCTCGTTTGCAGTTTGTTGTTGGCCTGGGTCGGGGCAGTGCGCAGTGAGGAGAAGGTGTCAGGTTGGAGGGTAGTGTTGAGCTGGTTGAGGTGGTCAGAGATGTCTTTTAGGGAGATGGCCTTAATCTTGCGATGATGGCGGATTCGTTCCGTGATGAGGCTTTGGGAGGCGGTGCGAAGGATGGCTCTGACAACGGTATAAGGATCTATACCGAAACGTCGCTTTTCACAGTATTTAAGAAGTTGTCATCCATAAAATTGTGTCTATCTTGTTATCCGTCAACTTCTAAGTAATGCACATCAAACAATTTAGGATAGCTTCAATGAAGCATTGATTATGTGTTGCTTTCGGTTCAGAGAGGTATGAATTGAAAAAAAAACAATGTGCAACCTTTTGTAAGCATCCGTACGCTTTTAATTGAATTCTACAACGAAAACATGTTCTATCTGCTTTAGTTTAACCATTTATATATCAAAGCAAACAAAAATGACGAGATACATAGGAATACACACTGTGGCGTGACATGAATCAGGAGATTATTTAATTTATGCACATAACTTGACACGCCTACTAAATCAGTAACCAATCAACGGAGAGTAGGATGAAAACAATTTTCATAGGCCCTGTCAATCAAGGCAAAAGGGGGAGGAACTGCAACAACCAGACTGTAAGGAACCAGAACAAATATGTCCGGGAGAAGGCGGCTGTTTCAAATGACATGGTCAGTTACTCGAACGTTAGTTCCCTGAAAAAGGGAAGACACAGTTGGAAAAATGCTAGAAACCCGAAGACATGAAAGTTGTGGAACCTTGGCGAGCGGGGAAAAGAAAAAAACAGGCGAGCGAGCCTGCACGTTTGTTCCATTCCTTCTCGGCCTTCGGCCTCAATGGGTTGTTTGGACAATAAATGTATGCATGAATTTCGCTAAATGTCATGTGTATAACGATACTTGTGAGCAGTAAGGGAATTCCCTCGACTGTAATATTTGGATTTCCCGAGTTTCCGTAGTAATAAAAGTAGTCCGCTTCAGTGGGCGTGGCTTCATTTTTTACATTCATTGGGAAATGGATGCAATAACACATGGCCAATTCAGCTAATCAGAATGCAGCAATTTCCACGAATTCAACGAAACTTTAATTATTATCGCCTTACAACGGGGCACTAACATTCAGTCCCTGGCGGAGGCCTCAATCCCTGGCGGAGGTCGTTTCGTCTGCTCTACATCTTCAAAGTCGTCATAAATTAATCTGGTCGTCATCGATCTTCATGAGGGCAAGACCCGTGAACATTCCGGGGTAGAATAGGTCTTCAGCAACCCATGCTTGCCGTGAAAGGCGACTATGCTTGTCGTTAAAGGCGACTAATGGGATCGGGTGGTCAGGCTCGCTGACTTGGTTGATACATGTCATCGATCCCAATTGCGTGGATCGATGCTCATGATATCAATCACTGGATTGTGTGGTCCAGACTCGACCGCCGTCATATAGCTGGAATATTGCTGAGTGCGGCGTTAAACGAAAAAAAACAAAAAAAATCATAAGGACAAAGCAACCAAGCGGTAGCTGCGCCGCCATTTTGGAAGAGTGCGCATGCGCTTCGAGCAGTTACAGACCCCGGGATGACTGATAGATAGATAATAACTACCGCTCCCTTCCCGACAGGCCCACATCTACACGGAGTTGTGCCCCATCGGCGACGAGTTCCCCCGGGGCAGGCTGAGGTTCCTCAATTCCTTGGGGGAGGGAAAGTTCGGACGTGTGGTGATGGCTGAAGCCCTCAGCATCAGCAGCACTGGCAAGTGGGAGGAGGTTGCAGTCAAGATGGTCAAAGGTGAGATAACATGTTAATGATAAACTAGTGATAAGGTTTACTGGGTTGGTGAATTTGAACGTTATTTCTGTTCTGTGAAGATCCGGGGTAGAATAGGTCTTGGCATAGGCAACTATGCTTGTCGTAAGAGGCGACAAACGGGATCGGGTTGTCAGTCTCGCTGACTTGGATGATATGTGTCATCGTATCCTAATTGCGTGGATTGATGCTCGTGATATCAATCACTGAACTGACTTGTCCAGACTCGATTATTTACAGACCGCCGTCATACGACTGGAATATCCAGCCATGATGGTCGAGCGTGGAACGCGGAACACGGAGAAAAACTGCACCTGGAATATGCACTTAATGTAAAGTGGTCAAACGAAAGCAGATCCTGTCTAGCAAACAGAGCGTCTTCCCGGAGAGGGGAACGTCGATGTGGTGGATTATGCCGAAGTGACGTTTAATTTTAACTCGGTCACGTTAAGAAATGGTACATATTGTTGCCCGGCCTGGCGTTTGGGATTGTGGTGGAAAACAAAAGTCTGGTCGGCATTGAGTTAATATACTGATTCTGAGTGGGATATTAATGTTAAACTACGTCTAGCTAAGTGCAATAATTTTGAACGCGTCGTTAAAGCCCTTGCCACCTCATAGCTATTCTTAATGTTTATTGAGGATACGTGTACCGCTCAGAACATCCCATTACAGGTTAAGTCAGAAAGACCTTTCGCGAACTTTGACCGACCGACTAACATGAAGTCGACATTAACCACTTGGAAAACTCGGTGGCACAAGTTTCAAATTGGCGACTTCCATTCCAGACTGTGCTTTATAAAGTACAGTAAACTACGTTTGTAACGAACACGCTTATAACGAACTGACGGATATAACGAACTTATTTTTTAGTCCCGGCCATTTGATGTATATACGCTGTATATATGCTTATAACGAACTACGGTTAGTACGAACTAAAATTAGTGGTCCCTTTGACTTCGTTATAACCGTAGTTTACTGTATTTTAAATCAGTCATACAGCCCGTACCAGTTGTGTTGACATACTCGTTAATCCGACATAATCATATGCTTTTGTTTGTTTGTTTGTTGTTTAACGCCGTACTATTCCAGCGATATGACGGCGGTCTGTAAATAATCCAATCCAGTGACTGACATCATGAGCATCGATCCACACAATTCGGATACGATGATATGCATCAACCCCGTCAGCGAGTCTGACCATCCGATCCCGTAATGTCGAATGTCGAACTAACGGGACTTGACTGTACGCGGATCATGTGTTGTTACAGAAACCGCCACTGATGCTGCGAAGGAAGACTTCTACCACGAGCTGGTCATCGTCCGGAAGCTGCCCACTCACGTCAACGTCGTGGCCTACCTGGGCTGTGTCACCGCCTCAGGTTAGTTCCTCCAACTGATGCCCCTGACTGACCAGCTTGACGTATGGTAGGTCACTTAGACAAAGTCCCAATAGATAGATATCTCTATACTTCCTAGTGCTAAGTATCAACAATTTTAACAGGCTAGTATACAGTTCCGCTGTGCCATGCTCTGATAGTGTCATCTACCCTGCAAAAACACAAATGTACGTCATCGTATAGACATGCTTTCTGATATTCCCCTGTCCCCTTCAAACCACCTTAACCCCTCACCTTCAATGACCTGTCTTTAGACCAAAGATGAATGTTAACCCCACAACTCCTACCACCGTCCACCAACGATAACCACTTCACCCTGACCTCTAATGACCCACCTATAGACTTGACCTCGCCCTCTAATGACCCACCTACAGACGTCACCCCGACCTCTAATGACCTACCTATAGACTTCACCCTGACCTCTAATGACCCACCTATTGACTTGACCCCGACCTCTAATGACCCACCTATAGACTTGTCCCCGACCTCTAATGACTCACCTATTGACTTGACCTCGCCCTCTAATGACCCACCTATAGACGTCACCCCGACCTCTAATGACCTACCTATAGACTTCACCCTGACCTCTAATGACCCACCTATTGACTTGACCCCGACCTCTAATGACCCACCTATAGACTTCACCCAGACCTCTAATGACCCTCCTATAGGCTTAACTCTGACCTCTAATAGCCCACCTATAGACTTAACCCCCGGCTTGAAATTACCCGTCTAGAGATTAAGTTCCCGACCTCTTATGGTCCGTCTAACGCGTTGACCGCGTATAAGCCATGTACAGTGTCACCCACTAACCTCAAATTGACTGTCTACAAAGTTAACCTCCGACCTGCAGTGACCCGCCTCTACCATGACCTCTACCTTGCAGACCCAGCGCTCATGATCATGGAGTACGTCAATGCTGGTGACCTTCTGACCTACTTAAGAAAACGTCGACCAGCTAAAGCTAGCGAGCAAACGTCAAGCATGGAGGCCTTGACCCCTAAAGATATGCTGTCCTTTGCCCTTCAGATAGCCCGGGGAATGGCACACATAGCTGCACAGAAAGTAAATGTCATTCATCACTGTGAACCTGTAGACAAGCACGTTCAAATAAATGTCACATGAGTTACGTCCCTTGCCTCGCCGAACATGGCAACAAGTCGTTGTTGCCTCATTAACGGTTTACCGAGGATGTGCCAGTGTGTCTCTCAGTATGTCTATACTACATAACGATTGACAGGATGATCAGATTTTTTGTTAGTTTGTTTGTTGTTTAACGTCGCATTCAGCAGTATTCCAGCAATATGACGTCGGTCTGTAATTAATCGAGTCTGGACCAGACAATCTAGTGATTAACATCGTGAACTCGGGCAACGCAGTTTGGATAGCTTGAGATGCATTAACCATGTCATCGAGCCTGACCACCCGATCCCGTTAGTCGCCTCTTACGACTAGCATGTTTGCCTTTTACGACAAGCATGGGTTGCTGAAGACCCATTCTACCCTGGATCTTCAAAGGGCCGGATAGACAGATATGTCATATCCACGTGACATATGTGAATCATATCCACGTGACATATGTGAATCATATACACGTAACATATGTGAATCATATACACGTGACATATGTGAATCATATACACGTGACATATCTGAATCATATACACGTGACATATGTGAATCATACACACGTGACATATGTGAATCATTTTTTGCAGCATGGAAAGATAAGCAATATCCTATCAAAAGTGGGGTAGTATATTATTATATTGTTGACATGAGATGTGTCGTATCATTACTATATAGTTGACATGAGATGTGTCGTATCATTTCTATATTGTTGACATGAGATGTGCATTGTCAATACTGTTTTGATGGGGTTTTTTCCGCACAGATTATACACCGAGATGTTGCGGCGAGGAACGTGCTGATAGACCGGAAGCGCGTGTGTAAAGTCTCGGACTTCGGTCTCGCGAGAGACGTTGAGGGAGCTGATATATACGAGAGAACAAATAAGGTTGGTTGGTGCTCTACCTCAACAAGAAGGAATCGGTTTTGGAAGACATGATGCAAAGTTGGAAACTACAATTTTCGTGATCGAGTCCTTTTAAAATGTTCAGATTTCGATGAAATAAATACTTAAACTGTTTCTGTTTTCAATTTCGTGTAAAATTCAGTAAACTACGGTTAAATTTTTAGTTTGTTATAACCGTAGTTCGTTATAAGCATATATACAGCTATGGCCGGGACCAAAAATAAATTCGTTATATCCGTCAGTTCGTTATAAGCGTGTTCGTTATAACTGTAATTTACTGTCATTCACATTCACATTTCAATAAATTCGAAACGTAAACAACAAAAAAACTACCTTCTTTTGTCTGCAGTTTCTGTGCTCCTGGCTCCGATGATGGAGATATATATGTGTCGTTCTTTTCATTCCCCATGTTTATCTACAAGAGAAGGGGAATTTGTGGAGACTTTGCCCTTGACTCGGTTGAAGTTGCCATCTATGATTCTTTCAAATTGCATTTTGATTCGATAGCACCTGTCTTGCTGACAGTGGCGTCAAGGTGACACGAGAACTCACTCACTCATGCTCTGACCCCTATGTGTTTACCCGCAGGGCCCGCTCCCGATCCGATGGATGGCCCCTGAAAGCCTGCGAGATTCTGTCCACACATCCAAGTCTGATGTATGGTCGTTCGGCGTCCTGTTGTGGGAGATCGTCACGCTAGGTAGGTACTCATCATCATCATCACCGTCGTCGTCGTCATCATTATTATCATTATCATCATTATCATCATTATCATAATTATCATCATTATCATCATTATCTTTATCATTATCATTATCATCATCATCATTGTTATCGTCGTCATCATCATCGTCGTCGTCGTCGTCATCATCATTCTCATTCTTATCATTGTCATCATTATCATTATCATTATCATCATTATCATTATCATTATCATTATCATCATAATCATCATTATCGTTATCATTATCATCATTATCATTATCATTATTATTATCATTATCACATAACTGGAATATAGCAGAGTGCGGTGTTTATCAACAAGCAAACAAACAAACTTAAGCATCTAAACTATGTGGCAAGAATTGACGCGATTATTTTTCGAATCAATGTTAAACAATATGCAATATCGTTTTAATTATTTTCGCATCAGTTCTCATTAGGTTTTGCATAGGGCAGTATTCACACATTGCATACATGATCTTATACTGGTGATGATGGAATATTGTTTGATGCCATGGTTAGCAATAGTCCAGCTGTATTCCAATATATTAGAACAATCTTGTATTAAACCAGAAAAAAAGCAGCAACAGAAACATTGGGTAGCCACAACCACGAGCACAATGAATTTCATTCAGTCGCCACTGACTCTGACGAAGGGGTCTTAACGCACTGGATCTAACGGCAACATGGTGTACTGGGGAGGGGGGATAAAGGAAGAGCCTCGTGTTGATTTTGTTTATAATATGTCTGCAGGGTCTAGCCCCTACCCGGGCATGTCAGGGCAGCAGGTCATGGCGTCAGTCCTCGAGGGCAAGAAGCTGGTGTGTCCGCCCCAGTGCAACAAGGATCTGTGAGTATAAGACGTATAGTGTTGATAGGGGCTGTGAGTAACAGGCGTATAGTGATGATAGGACCTGTGAGTATAAGACGTGTAGTGTTGATAGACCCTGTGAGTATAAGACGTGTAGTGTTGATATACCCTGTGAGTATAAGACATGTAGTGTTGATAGGACCTGTGAGTATAAGACGTGTAGTGTTGATAGACCCTGTGAGTATAAGACGTGTAGTGTTGATAGACCCTGTGAGTATAAGACGTGTAGTGTTGATAGACCCTGTGAGTATAAGACGTGTAGTGTTGATAGACCCTGTGAGTATAAGACGTGTAGTGTTGATAGACCCTGTGAGTATAAGACGTGTAGTGTTGATAGGGCCTGTGAGTAAAAGACGTGTAGTGTTGATAGGGCCTGTGAGTAAAAGACATGTAGTGTTGATAGGGCCTGTGAGTATAAGACGTGTAGTGTTGGTATACCCTGTGAGTATAAGACGTGTAGTGTTGATAGGCCCTGTGAGTAAAAGACGTGTAGTGTTGATAGGGCCTGTGAGTATAAGACGTGTAGTGTTGATAGACCCTGTGAGTATAAGACGTGTAGTGTTGGTATACCCTGTGAGTATAAGACGTGTAGTGTTGATAGACCCTGTGAGTATAAGACGTGTACTGTTGGTATACCCTGTGAGTATAAGACGTGTAGTGTTGCTAGGGCCTGTGAGTATAAGACGTGTAGTGTTGCTAGGGCCTGTGAGTATAAGACGTGTAGTGTTGATAGACCCTGTGAGTCTCGCGTGATTTCATGTGGAGTAGCTCAGTTTTTATTAAATCATATTTTATTGCATTGGACCTGTATGGCACCCGAGATGAGACTGGAATCTATTGTCTGTCTTCCAAGTGCTAAAAGTTGATTGGCTACATTGGAATGTCGACGCCTGTTTTGTTTCCCTGTCTGACAGGGGTGCACTTTATATCGATATAATTCTATTTTTGATTTTTTTCAGGTACGCAATCATGTCAAGGTGTTGGAATGATTCAGACACATCCAGACCGACCTTTGACATTTTATCACGTGACTTTGAGAGGATATTAGAAGAGGAAGGAGACTACATCCAGCTGAGTCAGATGGAGGAGGGAATCTACCAGGTGCTGGAAGGGGTGCGGCCGGAGGAGAAATTGTAGAACGTGCATGTCCAACAATACATGTGTCGAGTATACCGTATTGTCACCTGCCATCTCGGATTTCATGCTGGGCGGACATTTTCCGGTCTTGAAATCGAGGCAAGAGTGAGTGAGTGGTTTTTAACGCCGCTTTGAAAAGTAATCCGGTTATATCACGTGCCAGCTTAATGTGGGAGGAAAGCCCGAAGATTTGCAGGTCTCAGACGTCTACCACTGCTGAAACCCATGGATATGGCGCTGGCATACCTAGAAACACGATCGGGGCGAACGGGAATCGAACCCATGATCATAGTTTCCTGACGCGTCCAAGGGACGCAACTCAAGTGGGTTTTAGACGATCAGGCCGCCCGTGCACCGCCGAGGCAAGAATATGATGGACAACACAGTGACGTTAACATTATATTCAAGGAGTGAGTTTGTTGACAAATGATGTTGAAAATATCCCACATTCTCACGCGGTAAATCAATACTGACATGTGCAGCATATGTCTCTTCCGGTGAATTATTCCAAGATGTATCCCTGGGTCTTATCAACAGAGATTCCAGGAGGGATTTTCGAAGGATTTGTTGTGAAATTCCTGCGACCTCGGACTATATTGTGACTGACGTTTACAGCAGTGATATTCCTCCGCCGGCACATGTCGAGGTGGAACAGATTGTATTATACACATCATTTTGTATCCTTACACTGTTATCGCAGGGATATTTCTGCCCTGGAAAATGTAGTCATGTTTTGTTTGCCATATTGTACGAATTCACGGAAAACAGTAAAATACTTAAAGTAGAATATATGTCACTATATGTTATTTTGAAGCCGCGAAGCTCCGCAACGATTCAGAAATCGTCGGTATGCAAATGCATTTATATTGGGCATTTGAGCGCTGTTTATTATGACAACTTGACTTTTATTTACTTTGGATCAAAGTCTGTTAATATTGATGTTCTTATTTCTGCATATGAAATATTTTTGCACGAACATTTGTACCTGTGTTATCACTTGACGTTGCGAACAATCGTCTTTTCAAGGAGGTAAGAGGGTAACTGGTTTATCCAGATTGGCAGATTGTAAATAATCGAGCTTGGTCCAGACAATCTAGTGATTGGCATTATGAGCTTCGATCCACGTAATTGAAGCATGCGATGACATGCTTCAACCAAGTCAGTGAGGCTGACCACCCGATCCCTTTAGTCGCCTTTTACGACAAGCAAAGTCGCCTTTTACGGCAAGCATGGGTTGCTGAAGACCTATTTTACTCCGGGTATTCACGGGCCACCCGCATGCTCTCCTAACAGTAAAAAGGGAAAACCAACGGGCAACAAGAAACTATGCCCATGGTATTGTGGGAATTGTACAATCGATTCCTTTTAATGCAGAGATTTCTATTGGATATGAAACGGGTTTTGTCTACATACACTCTTAAAAAACCCACAAAAAACGCACGGATAGATGTACCTTATGAAGTCGATATATTTAATTTTGGAGCTCGATAGTCACATGTTATCGTTGTACAAACTATTCATTGACATGTCACATAAAGCCACAAGGTGGCGCGTAACTCCGGGCAGCAATCACGGCTCTGCATCTCCTCGGCACTGACGAAGTGTACGAATTCTGTCCTGTGGAATTCTGCGCCCTTCTGCTTGTAACGCGTTGTGATAGCTGTGATAGTGTCTACATCGTGTTCTGACGTTGACGTACACGTCGATCGATTTCATCCCAGAGCTGTTCGATTGCATTGGGTTGAGATCTGGAGATCGCGACGGCCAGGGCAAGCCGTTGATGTTGGCATTATGGAGGAAGTCTACCGTGACACGAACTTTGTCCGGTGGATCGTTGTCCTGTTGAAACAGCTCCCTCTGGTGGTCAATGATTGGAAGAAGGTGAGGTTGAAGAATTTGATTTATGTAGCGATTTGCTGTCAAATTTCCCTGAACCATAACCAAGTCAAATGATCTGGTGTAGGATATGGCCCCCCACACCATGACACTACCGCCACTGAAATTGTCGAATTCACGTATACAGTGTGGGGCAAAACGCTCATTTCGACGACAATAAACACGTTTTCTTCCATCACGCCGGTGAAGAAGAAAACGTGATTCATAGCTAAACCACACGCGTCCCCAGTTTCTCAAATTCCAAGACTGTGAGGTGTGGCACCAACGCAAGCGTCGCTGTCGATGGATCTGTTGCAAAACAAGGACGATAACTGGTCTTCTGGGTCAGATTCCAGCCTCATGAAGATGGTTCCTGACAGTAAGGTCTGATACCCTCCTCAAACCAGGGATACGTCCAGTTTTGAACAAGTGTGAAAACAATGCCATTTAAGACATTGCAAATCGACAATGGCTGCGTTTTGACGCACCGTTTGTCGACAATCAGGCCACTAACATTTTCCAATAGCATATATCCAATTTATATACCGGATGTTTTATGTAGTCAGGTTCAATGAACTTCATACTAACTGTGCGTTTCTTTTTTTGAACAGTGTATATTACATTTATGCAAACAGTGTTGATATCATATTCATATTTTTTCAATGTAACGTTGAATTTCACAGACGGACATCATATTTGGTTTATATGCTGGATAGCTCTCTGTAACAGGTCAGAGTCACTCTCAAGGTCAAACATTTAAAAGTGATAACTCATGATTTGGTTGGTTGGTTGGTTTGTTGTTTTATGCCGCACTCAGCAATATTCCAGCTACATGACGGCGGTCTGTAAATAATCGAGTCTTGACCAGACAACTCAGTGGTTGACATCATGAACATCGATCCACGCAATTGGGATCGATGACATGCATCAACCAAGTCAGCGAGCCTGACCACCCTATCATAGTCACCCTTTTCAGCAAGCATTGGTTGCTGAAGACCTATTCTACTCCGTAACAACTCATGAAGGATTTACTGTAGGTCATTGCATCCTTAGGGCTGGAGACCGCCTCCGTGGTCTTGTGGTAGAGCGTCCGCCCGGAGAGCGGAAGGTCCAGGGTTCGATCCCAGGCCGCGTCATACAAAAAGACGTTAAAAGATGGTACTGGTTGTTACCCTGTCTGGCGCTCGGCATTAAGGGGCTAAAACAAGGACTGGTCGGCTCGGAGTCAGTATACTGTGTCTGAGTGGGGTATTCGTGTTAAACTGCGGCATGGTATCTCAGTGAGCTAGCACTATAAATCGGCATCAGTCCGGACTAGTACAAGCAGCCACACACACACATACACGTGCATGCACGTCGCTATATAAGTGCAATAATCTTGGACGCGACGTTAAACCCAATTTCACCTCACCTCACCTTTAGGGCTGGATCCAGATTGGAAAAGATCCCGAGTGACCGAAGTGTAAGAAAAGGGAAAGTGAAAGTCATCCTGCTGGATAAATGACCCGACAGGATGGTATAGCAAGGCTTCTTGTCCATCAGTCCACTGTTGTGCCTCACGCAATTGGAAGTGACCAGAATGTATGTTCAGCACTTGAAAGCCTAGTTGCACAAAGGCTTCTGTGACTTCATCTTGAGCCTGCCAAGGTTGACGTTTTACATTTCCAAACAAAGCCTGACGTGTCACACCCTGACAAGGCATGAAACACTGGTAAGACACGAGTATGGTGCTTTCCCAAATGGTTACCCATGTTATTGATGCGAAAGTATACTAGTTTCAGCTAGGGATTGAAGAGCAATCAGGTCATGAAATTTTGGATGGCCAAAACACCTGTATCCATTTTACAATCGGTAGTGAAGTTTCACCATTCGCCAAAGCATGCAAAGATCTTGATATTATATAGTCAACAATTCTACAACCATTGACGTAAGGAACTTAAATAACTCTTCCATATTCTGAGAATCACGCAGGGAGTCCTTCCACTTGACTGGCATCTGATGCTCCTCTTTCCTCTTTTAGACTGTCCGGAATAAATCCCACATGATGTCCAGTCTACGAGCATGCTGTTGTTGACGAATGATATATAGAATGAAAACAATGTCACCAAAAATAATCAAAGTAGTATGCAAAGAATGGACAACAACTGCTCCATCCGCCCTTGTTTTGATGAATGTTGAGCTTTCTCCCAACCTATTTGCTATATCAGATTTAACAATTTATAATGTGTCACCATATTTAAGATGGTGAACACTAGATTTTGAACCTTTAATCCTTTGTATCATATTCCAAGCCTTAGACATAAGTGTTCTGGAATTTAATTTCGAAACATAGTTTCGCCTAAATTGGCGTTTATTCTGTTTAAACGTACGACGAGCTTTTGTATTTAAAATTATAAATTGATTTAAGTTATGGACAGTTTGGGTAGTGGCGGAAATATTGTTCTTCCTTTTGTCCTAGGTTTCCTAGCTTGTTTACAGTCAGTGCTGAACCATGGTTTACGAACATGTGCTGGAGCTGGAGTTGGAGACAATCTACTGTCTTCTCACTTATCACCACATCTGTGACAGGTAGCTTCCCGATGACATGATTTTTAGCCATGGCCAGACTTATGACAACTGTAGCATCTCAGGGGATTAGGGAGAAATATACCTTTAAATTGCAGTGGCCTGCCTTTAGCGATTACGGACGTGATGGAAGACTAAATGTGAATAGATATGTATTTGTCTTTGCTACTTCGTTTAACATCAGTGACTCTGAAACATGTGACTCATGTCGAGCAATATTCCAGCAGATCCAGCCTTTGGTGTTTACATTTCACAACTTTTGAGGTACAATCGAGCATGCTCTTTCAACCAAGATTTCAAAGAATGTCAACGACTCTTGCTCAGAAGTTGTTTGATCAAGGTTACAACATTCAAGGCCTCAGTAAAACTTTCAAAAAAAATTCCAAATTTGACCCATCAGTTACAAAAATTATGTCCGATGCAATTCCCTGTTTTGACTCGGCCATATTGGATTTGGGGGCATAGAACATACAGCAGGAAATACTTTTGATGGCTCCTGTCCTTTAACGTCTAATTGTGATAAAAGGCATTCACTTGCAAAGTTTGGTGCTTTTATCCACTGTGTAACAATAATTGCAAAATCTGGTGCTAAGCACTTCACAAGTAATGACCGACAGACAGACAGACAGTTTATTCACTAATTTAGGCATCAAGGCCAATCGTACAATGCAGATTGGATATTAACATTTGTCACGTGATGTACATGATCAAATTTTAATCTAGTTACACATTCCTCATTATAAAGACAATACAGACACAGGGTCATGTCAGGATTTTCTCAGTTTAGCAGATTTATCATTAACCAAAATAAATACCTTGCATTATGTTGTATTTTTACGTTGATGGAACGTTGTATTTGACGTTGTGGTAATGTTGTATTTTACGTTGTGGCAATATGTTATAATAATGCGTCCCTACAACGTTATTCTGTGTACTACCATGGACGTTGTCACAACGACGTGAAATAACTTTGTGTTACAAGGATGAAATACGTTGTGACCATTCCCCACTAAAATGTTGTAAAAACAACCGAAAAACATGTTCTGGAAATGTTTTAAAATATGCTTTAGTCACGTGAATGTGTATGATTCGAGATACCCTTTACCAATGTTTTAAAACCAGGGCGTCAAGCAGCCTAGTAAACAGTTAGTTCGTGTTTTGCTGACAATGTTCAAAATGTAAAAACACCACTGTTTTATAGATACATATGACTTTAACAAAGTCAGACACCACTACCCTTTAGGCAAGTACTGCAGGAAACAAAATAAGAATGGAAGACATTGTATGGAGTTGATCATGTGATATTTTCTGGGGACGGTCGGGTCCTGGAATTTTATCGAAAAAATATATTGTCACCGAAAATTCTTGACAAAAATAATTACGGTTCAGACTGGTGAAAAAAAATGCCAGCCACAAAAAATGACATAGATCTAGTTGCAAGGTGCTTATCTTTTGTAGCTGTGCAGCTGTAATCTCCATCGAAAAGTTCCAGGTCCCCGACCCCTTGAATATCAAATGGTCGGTCTAATCAAGTCCATATAGCATATTTCAACTTTCAGTCCTGCGACGTCACCATTTAACAAAGAACTCCAAGACACATTTGTGTTGACATTTTAATATTTTTAGATAATTGAAAATATATACACTTTTCGAAGTTATTGAATGCCAGAATCTTCTTTCTTTGGGGCTCACTTTCACTTCCCTGAAATAAAAACAGCTTAATAAATCTCGAGCAGGTATTTGAAAGATTCTATATGACGAGAAACATTCATTTGGAGATAAGGCTTTATCAATATTCAAACAGTGTCTGATGTAATCAAATTTTAACATTCATTCAGAGATATCAAGAATCAGGTTGAATACAAAACGTGGTACGAGCATAGATTTATATAGATAGATCTACATTCTTAGCATTCATTTAAAGCAAACAAAACCCACACCAATTAACATTGATATAGACAATGGAAGGTAACTGTAATCAATATATTTCACAGCCCAGGGTTTATTTGGTGTGTTCCTCAATGATTCAGTATTCTTGATTTTATCTCCTGGAATGGTCGTGGGACATTTTCCCCCTAGCTGCAACGAAAACATATAAAAAAAAGTCCGAACTAGAACTATATTCAATAAGCATACATTTAGATCTATAGTCTATCCAAAAAGATAACATACATTGTATAATGGCCTAAAATTTAGGAAAAAATGTAAAATCCCCATGTATAACGTCCGATCGGAAATATCTCAGGCTACAGATATATGTACAAAATTATGAGTACCATCATAGAAAAAACACCTAATGTAATTTGGTCTCCATATACACCGGTCTGACAAACCAGTGATTGTTATAGTGAGACACGTATCACAACCTCTGTCAGAGTACAATGACACACAATCATGGTTCGTTGGGGACCTCTGCCGGAATCCAAACGGGAACAGATATATTAGATAGGCATTGTAGCTAATACGACTCACACCTATTTATCGCAGCGCTGTTTATATAGATCTAGCCAGAGTACGATTTCGTAGCGAGCACTTGAACTTACTCGTTCAGTTTTCGATCACCATTTTATTCTCTCTCATTGTCAAAATGTTTCAGAGAACCAAGTATCATATGAGATTTATTTGCTACTACGTTTATTGACATAATACAGTTCAATATCTTTAAATATAATTGTGTAGCATGGTAGCCTACGTGGCAACATATGGAGATCGAAAACCGAACGAAATATGGTTGCTATCAATTCCATTGTATTTTTCATTGGTGCACATTGGCTACACCTATCTCACCTTAATAATCAACAAACGATGACCAACTCACTGACAATATATGGTGATTTTTAACTTTTGACTATCGACTAGCTTATCATCACCAGCGAGGACAATACCGCAAACACCCCGTTATAGCGCGCGACGAGAGACTCGTTTTACTTTTGCTCGTTTTCGTTAGAAGGGAGTCTGACATAGATCTAGTTGTCGGAAAATGATGAATTGATTCTTTTTTGGAAATATTAAAAATACACATGATAAGCGCCTAGCTCAAATAAACTTAATAGACAGCACCAACAACCAGATGATCCACATTTAGGCTACTTCAGTCAGTGCTAATTGGGCCTTTTCGGAAACAACAAGTATGTTTCTGTCTCTTCCCGAAAATACAATTTTTCATAACATCATTGAGCGCTTTAGACTAGGGCTATAACTAGCAGCCTACAGAGAGTCGAGCTGAGAATACTTCCATTGTTTTGATTCCCTCTCTTCGCTGTATAAGAGAAATCTACTAAACCTTTCCTACGGCCGGAATGAGCCATATTGTTTCACAAAAATCAAAGTCCGAAGATTAGTACAAGTAAACTTGAAATAGTAATGATTTCAGAAATAACAAGGAAGAAATGGCGATAACTGTCAGTGGTCAGTAGGCGATGAATAAGTAAGGCCTATTCACAGACCTATACGCTTACAATAAAAACCCGAACATAATATGACGGCCACAAACGCCGCCGTGAAACTTATACTTCTTGCCCTTGGTAATTACCCTTGGTATTCATAAAATAATGATATGGAAAGAAAGTCTTGGGCCTCATTCATCTCTATATACATCATGTTCTGTGTTTCAAGTAACAATTAAATTTTCGTTGTGTTCATGGAACTTCCTGCATTCTGATTAGCTGAATTGGTCACGTGTTATTGAGTCTTGGGCCTCATTCACCTCTATATACATCATGTTCTGTGTATCAAGTAACAATTAAATTTTCGTTGTGTTCATGGAACTTCCTGCATTCTGATTAGCTGAATTGGTCACGTGTTATTGAGTCTTGGGCCTCATTCACCTCTATATACGTCATGTTCTGTGTATCAAGTAACAATTAAATTTTCGTTGTGTTCATGGAACTTCCTGCATTCTGATTAGCTGAATTGGTCACGTGTTATTGAGTCTTGGGCCTCATTCACCTCTATATACATCATGTTCTGTGTTTCAAGTAACAAATAAACTTTCGTTGTGTTCATGGAACTTCCTGCATTCTGATTAGCTGAATTGGTCACGTGTTATTGAGTCTTGGGCCTCATTCACCTCTATATACATCATGTTCTGTGTATCAAGTAACAATTAAATTTTCGTTGTGTTCATGGAACTTCCTGCATTCTGATTAGCTGAATTGGTCACGTGTTATTGAGTCTTGGGCCTCATTCACCTCTATATACATCATGTTCTGTGTATCAAGTAACAATTAAATTTTCGTTGTGTTCATGGAACTTCCTGCATTCTGATTAGCTGAATTGGTCACGTGTTATTGAGTCTTGGGCCTCATTCACCTCTATATACATCATGTTCTGTGTTTCAAGTAACAATTAAATTTTCGTTGTGTTCATGGAACTTCCTGCATTCTGATTAGCTGAATTGGTCACGTGTTATTGAGTCTTGGGCCTCATTCACCTCTATATACATCATGTTCTGTGTATCAAGTAACAATTAAATTTTCGTTGTGTTCATGGAACTTCCTGCATTCTGATTAGCTGAATTGGTCACGTGTTATTGAGTCTTGGGCCTCATTCACCTCTATATACATCATGTTCTGTGTATCAAGTAACAATTAAATTTTCGTTGTGTTCATGGAACTTCCTGCATTCTGATTAGCTGAATTGGTCACGTGTTATTGAGTCTTGGGCCTCATTCACCTCTATATACATCATGTTCTGTGTATCAAGTAACAATTAAATTTTCGTTGTGTTCATGGAACTTCCTGCATTCTGATTAGCTGAATTGGTCACGTGTTATTGAGTCTTGGGCCTCATTCACCTCTATATACATCATGTTCTGTGTATCAAGTAACAATTAAATTTTCGTTGTGTTCATGGAACTTCCTGCATTCTGATTAGCTGAATTGGTCACGTGTTATTGAGTCTTGGGCCTCATTCACCTCTATATACATCATGTTCTGTGTATCAAGTAACAATTAAATTTTCGTTGTGTTCATGGAACTTCCTGCATTCTGATTAGCTGAATTGGTCACGTGTTATTGAATTCATTTCCCAATGAATGTAAAAAATTAAGCCACGCCCACCGCCGCGCACTACTTTTATTCCTGCGGAATGTCGGGGAATCCCAATATTACAGTCGAGGGAATTCCCTTTCTGCTCACGTGTATCGTCATGCACAGAACATTTAGCGACTTTCATGCATATTCATTTGTTCAAACTACCCTTTGAGACCGAAGGCCGAGAATGAATGAAACAGCAAACGTGCAGGCTCTCTCGCCTGTTTTTTTTCACGCTCGCCCCGGTTCAACTTTCATGTCTTCGGGTTCCATTTATAACTAGCATTTCTCCATCTGTGTTTTACCGTAATCAGGGAAGTAATGTTTGAATCACGCAGTAAATGACCATGTTATTTGAAACAGCCTCCTTCTCTCGGACACATATTTCTTCCGGTTCGTTACAGTCTGACTGTTGCAGTTCTTTTCACCTCTTGCCTTAATTGACAGGTCCAATGAACATTGTTTTAATCCCACTCTCCGTTGATTGGCTACTGACTGTGTAGGCGTGTCATAAATTAAACGATCACCTGATTCATGTCAGAATATCACTGTTAATAATTGCAAAATACTATATTTATAGATGCAATTTCCAAAATACAAAACCTTATTTTCATGTTTATAAAAAGGAAGCTTTTTCACGATACAAAGATATTGCTTTCAAGACAGGTAATCAACAGAAATTCTATGGTGCATGGATGCTGTATCATCAACTTTTAGAAAATGAGGAGCAGCTTTCAATTTAATTTTAGTTTTGTACTTAAGATTTTAATGTTTGAGACCATGTACTTTCCTAAACTGCAATATGACATATAAACTAGAGTGAATGTGTGAGTGAGAAGTATGTTATTTTCTGTAAAAAACAACAACAACAAAGTAAGATGTACTGATATGTTGTGCTTTATGTCATGGGCTTTCTACTACCCTGGGCGGAAGCCCATTTATGTAACAGGTGCGTCTTTCTAAAAACAATAAAAGAAAAAAAAGAAAGAATATCACTGTTAAACTTAATGGCAACGAGGTATTGTGTTTTGATGACAGCGATGTATACTACTGTTACATGGATCTATGGAGAAAAGCAAAAGAACGCAAAACCAGTACCAAGGTATTTGTAATAAAAAGTCAATGAGACTATGTGAAGATAAGGCTGTTTCTGATACATTAGGAAATTGATTTTACATTCCACTCGGCTTTGAATTACTAGATAGTCACATACGATTCTATCAAGCATTCTTAGGCGATAGGTTAAAATTAACTTTTAATGACTACCATAGAGTAATTAAAGCAACCGATAAAGCTAGCTAATCCATTGATACTATTTCACTTGAGTATGATATGGTAACAGATCCTGAATTAGCCAGGTAAATTCGTAACCTGTGTATAGGAAGTTTAGCCATTTTGTACGATCGCGTTCTTCGGCACCGAAAGATCTCTGGGGAGAAAAGTGACACAACATGGAATATCGATCTAAACGTACCATCTAGATCATTGAAGGTCATTTTAATGTTGTTCAAGGACCCATCTGAACTATTTTCTAGAGAGTACGAGGCATTCTATAACCCCAAGATTACGAAAGTAGTATTAACTATCGAGGGAATTCCTAATCAACTATACGGCCAAGGTATGCACCCATATCATCCTTGTGATTAGGTTAAAAAACTACCTTCCATAACATGAAGCCAAGAATCTAGTAAGGTGGCCAAAGTTCTGTGTCTTGGCGATGTGTCATTTTCTGAATTTCTTACTTCAAAGTATGTGCTATGGTCAACTGATGATGACCAATTGCATGACAGTGGTAGAAGAATAGAGAATGCCAGTGAAGGCGTTACTTAACAAATAACTAAGAAGGCCGAATCGGCCGGTAAATTAAATATATATTTGTATGTGATTATGGATGCGCAACTTAATATTTAAAAGAGCACCGCCTCCGTGGTCTAGTGGTAGAGCGTCCGCCCGGAGAGCGGAAGGTCCGGGGTTCGATCCCCGGCCGCGTCATACCAAAAGACGTTAAAAGATGGTACTTGTTGTTACCCTGTCTGGCGCTCGGCATTCAGGGGCTAAAACAAGGACTGGTCGGCTCGGAGTCAGTATACTGTGTGTGAGTGGGGTATTCATGTTAAACTGCGGCATGGTATCTCAGTGTGCTAGCACTATAAATCGGCATCAGTCCTGACTAGTACAAGCAGCCACACAAACACACACACGTACATGCATGTCGCTATATAAGCGCAATAATTTTGGACCCGACGTTAAACCCCATTTCACCTCACCAATTCAAAAGGGAGCTTGGTGCAAGCGATCTATTAATAATCTTTTACCTGGAGAACCTCACTATTAAACTGGTTGCGGAAAAACAGCTTTTATTCTGGATATTATTACAATATTTCGACCATATTATTATTCTATGCTCAACAATTAAAGTTAATAAAACGTATCTAACAAGTGATTGGGTAATGAGTGATCCCGAGGTGCACAAAGTTGATCCGGGTGATCGTTTACAAGTATGTCACAAAAAATACAAAGGAGAATCAACACTTTTTTTTATTATAAATGACTGCAGCCTTAGTAAAGAACTAAGTGTGATTCTTCCTGTCCCACCAGAAAATTGCCTGTATCTATGCGAATCTCTATAGAAAGACACTTTTGTTGAAAATGCTTTAAGTGCAGTTAGCTGTGAGTTTTACCATAAATACGGAATGTTCTTAGCACCATTTACCGATGCTATAATTGCCGCTAAATACTGTCAATTTAGACATAAGTGCCCACCTAATAATAATGGAAGTGATAATGTAGGCACATGAAAAAAACATTTAGACATTAAAGCTGAATTGACTACCTTACTCGGTTTGGAATACATCAAACCCCAGGCTGTCAGAGAACTCAAAGGTCAAGCGAGAAACCATGGGCTGAGAGGTTATTCTCGAATGAGAAAAGCTGAATTGGTTTATTCACTGGATAATAAACAACCAGTTGTTGATAATAATCAACCAGTTGTTGATGATAATCAACCTACAGAGTTAAGATTTGTACCCTGTTAATGATGTTAAACCCATCGTATCAAGCAAAATTAATGATGAATTAGTTGATTTCAATAGTATAAAATAACAGCTAGCAGTTAAAATGTCATTAAGTGAAAATAACACAGATGATAGTGTTGAATAGACCGAATCTTATTTCAGGGTCAACCAAGAAGATACAATCGAATCTGATTCAATAAGTTCATCATTAGATGCATCAATTCAGTGGACACGGGAAACTTTAGAGCGCTGGACTAATAGAGGTTCAGGTTGGGTAGTGGATAGAATTGATACTTTATATATAGATATAGTAACATTATATGCCTTTGAAAGGTGGATCTTATATAGATTTACCCTCATATTATCAGAATAAAAAAGCCATTATTAATGTAAAATATTAACTGTTTAAGATGGGCATTAAGATCTGCCTTTTTTCCTGCAAACAAACAATCAGATAGGCTGTCGAGCTATCCCCAAAATGATAGTCTTAACTTTAAAGGTATAGATGCGCCTACGCCAATCTCGCAAATTCATAAGGTGGAAAAGCAAAATAATTTAGCTATAAATGTTTTTGGCATTCTACGGGAACTGATGAACACAAGTTAAGCTCTGCCCCAGAAAATATTGCCAGAATCAATTCTGGTTGAAAAAGATGGTAAATTACACATGGATAAAGAGTTTAAACAGGCTATTATACAATCAATCAAACCATAAGGAGAAGAAATATGTCTGCCACAGCATACAAGATCTTTTAGAAGTCATAAAAAAGACTGCAGATGTGTAGGGCAGATTTGCTATAAGGATAAGGTTGAAAGGTACAACAGAAAAACAAATGCATCTGTCATTTACAGAGGTCCTGATGCAGCGGAAAAGTTCATGGAATTTCTACAAAATGTAGAGTTTATAATCAGGGGAATTGTATTGCGTAAGAAACCTATGTGTATGTCAAAGGACGATTTGAGGGGCAATAAGAAGTCAACAAGTTGTCATGTTTGTAATAAACCCCTGAATGGGGATTCTGTGAGAGATCATTGTCACATCAAGGGGAATTACAGAGGAGCCTGCACAACGAATGTAACTTGAAACTTATAATAAATTTTCAAACAATACCAATCTCTGTTGTGTTTCATAATTTTAGAGCATGTGATTCTCATCTCATCATGCAATGGGTGGTTTTGAGTGGGTAGACAATATCGATGAGAATAATATTCTAGCAGATTCCGATAAAGGGTACATATTAGAAGTCGACATGGAATATTCAACAGAGTTACACAAAGGCCATAACACTTATCCGCACGCTCCAAACAAAAGTTAAAAGAGATTGAATGTCAGAATATCAACATAACTTGATGTGAAAGGCTAAGTTAGCCTACGTAGAACAATTCGTGCCAAATTTGATGGATAAGACAAAATATATAGTCCACTATAGAAATCTCCAGTTATATCTGTCATTAGGCTAGAAACTAAAGAAAATACACAGAGTTCTTACGTTTGATCAAAATCCTTGGATGGAGCCCTTTATAAGGCTGAACACAGATTTAAGAAAGATGGCAATTTTGAATAGAACATATATAAGCTCATTAATAACTCAATATTTGGTAAAACTATTGAAGCGTGTTGATGTTATATTGGTCAAATCTCATGAGAAAGCAGGACTTAGGAAACTTATAGCTTATAGTCCAGCTGTTGACAGAAGTAAGATATTTGATAATGACTTAGCAGCATTACATATAAGGAAGAGTTATATAAGATTCAACAGACCAGTGTACGTTGTTATAAATAGTCTTGACATTACACAACAGTTAGTGTTTGACTTTTATTACAATGAACTACAGAAGCAATAAGGTGATAGATGAGAGGTGTTACATACCGATACAGACTCTTTATCATATCATGAAAGCATATCAAACACGAACAGTATCAAGAAGCATTATTCTATGGTAGAACATTCAAACACTAGATGAACACTTTAAGAAGTGTCAATCACAGGATATAAGGATCAATAATGAACAAGACACCATTATCCCCCTCAGATACAAAGAGATGGATTGATAAGGATGGTGTAACTACCTATGCTTATGGTTACCTAGGGAGATATTAGTGTATCACTTGGAACTATGAGCAACTCTTCTCGTACAAATCCAGAGGTTTTGCTCTTACCTCTCTGTGGAACTGAAGATTCGGAAGTCACAGATTTCATTTTAATAGCATCGGGTGGTTTCTTTCCAATTAATCTTGTTACTTCATTATTTAGACCAGATACAACAGCTGATAATCGTGACACCCATTCCATTGATCTTAACCGATCTGATTTCATTTCAATCCCATACTGATATCAAAACAAACGTTCTGCTAATGTCCGGTTAAATCTTTCTACAATTGCTTGGCTAGGGTGGACTCTCTTTTCCACCACGCCTGATTGCAACACCGTGCTTTGTTAAACGTTTAGATACTGATCCTAAGTTCTCCTTGAAACAACTTAAGCCATTTTTATGGTCTGCGGTTATATATGTGGCCCAGTGCATTAGCAACTTCATTTGAATCTTTGGAGGTTAATTGTTCAGCCTCTTAGTACTGACAAGCTACATCTAGTACGGTTAAGCATAGGTGTATGTTTTGCAGTTTAACTTATCATGAGGAAGAAACAAGAGATCAATCTGATGAACTTGATGGTTGTGAAAATGTCAAACTTTTTCCTCGGTGTACCTCACGGGGTTGGTAAATATATTTGCCATACTGATTGTTTCTTTAAGCAATCCTTGGCAACATCTGTAGATACCTTAGCCGCTGCATGTATTTTTGTTTTTGCCCCTATACCTTTCAAATAACTTGACGCACTATAGTAAATTTGATCCATTATCAATAATATTGACGTTTCTTTAATACTACAATTTACACAAATGTTCAATTACAAGCCAAAAAAATTAGAACTTAAAAGCATTAATGCTCTGGGACAAAATTATCAAATGGCCAGAATTACCACAAAGTGTATAGCTTAGCAGCGATGTTAGCAGTAGATTTCATGATGTCTCAGCGCAAGCATCTTTCCGCTGATGCGAAAGGTTTCGTTGTTAAGATATTTGGATACTTTAAGGCTGAAAGTGAAAGACGTGCGCCCTTCTTTGACATTTCAAAGTACATGAAAAGAACAATTCATGCGTTACAGCTTCCAAAACAAACCGTAGTTAAGATTTTGAACTCTCAATAAAACACATGCTCCCCTGCACATACCTTAGGGGGCATCTCAAAACAGAAAAAAAAATTAAAGTTAGATTCCTTTGATAAGAACGTTGTCAGGGACGTGATTCGGCGGTTAACACGAGAAAATGAATTTATTTCACAACGAAAACTAAAACAAATTCTCCTTTCACAGCATGACTTAGATATTTCCAAATGGACCATTTGTAAACTCCTTTCCAAATTTGGATATCAGTACAAAAAAGACGAAAGGGTCGAAACTAGCAATGTATGAACGACCAGATATAATTCGTTTGCGTATCAATCATTTGCGCATAATTAAAAAAAAACGAGAAGAATGCTATGAGCCTGTCTATTTGGACGAAACCTGGGTTAACGCCTGCCACACAGCAGCTTACCAATGGTCTCACCCAGATACCAGAGAGCCACAGTGCAAGATCCCCCTGGTAAAGGGGTGCGCCTGATTGTCCTCCATGCAGACTCCCACAGAGGTTTCTTCCCTGGGTGTGATCTAGATGTACGTTGGGCAAACTGTGTCCAACATGTTATCAAAGTTGAGGAAGAGTATTAGAAACAAGACTGTATCCGACCAGATACTGTCCAGCCTGTTGTTGTTCATTCAGGTGACAGCACAGACTCCGATTCTGACAAGGGGATTTCGTGGGACCAAGAATAGTGCAATACATATACCCCTGTTTCACTACAACATATAATAGCCCAAATTACCACGGATATGAATTCTTACATATTCGTACATATTCTTAATAATTTCTTAAGAATCTTAAATATATCTTATTTGATTCCCAAACATTATTGTAGTTCGTGTGATTCGTAAGAAAATAATTGTTCATCAAAGAATTTCTAGGAATCGTGCTTTGTAGTACATGTCGTAATCGGATCTTGTCCACCTTGTGCAATTCTTGGCTCAGAATTTGATACTCCTTCACCCGAAACAGTCCCGAAAATCTCGAATCGTCTACGAAAATATTAAAATATTTTCTTCGAAACCATAAAGCAATGATTTGTCTAAATGAATAATTACGTATGATATATTACCCCTAATAACATGATGCATGAAAAATAATAATGTGGCAAGGAATGATACATTCAAGTCAATAACACTCACCTGAAAAAGAATTCAAAAACAATTGGATAAATACTATTAACTGCTATTAACCACAAAGTGTATATCTTAGCAGGGATGATATACAAATACTGTGATCAATTGTTTCTTGAAGAGGAGTATACAGTCTGGTCACCTGGTAAAATGAACGAAGAACTTAGTAAAAATGTTCGAAAATATTTGTTCGAAATAATGGTATGCATATGAGTAAAAATAATATAGAATATTTTCATTACAATTTAGCTTAAAGGACATGACGATCCATGATCGTCATCACATAATTTGGATAAACGTATGACCCAAATAGAAGCTTTGTTGGGATCTAGGTCTGGCCCAGGTGGGCGTAGTAATCTGTCACTGTTTGTTCCTTACCAAACCTGAAGATCGATTAATGTCACAATTTTTATCCAGAAATCTAAAGTGATGATATAATAACATAATAGAGAAAGCACAGGGACCTCGGCAATAACAGACAAAGAAGATGATTCTGTCTTCCTTCGTAGGTTAGTGATGTACACATCCATCTCCCTTCATAGTCACAGTCCATAGTCATTATGTAACTCATTATGGATAGTGTTATATTATGTCTATATACTGCGTAGCAAGGAACTAGTGACCAGTTAAAGCATATGTTGTACACTAGCCAGTCTTGTAGATGGAGATCATCCAGTATCCGCCACATACCGTGCTTCTGTCACCAGAACATGGTGTGTTGCATTTAGTGTCGGGTTGCTTGGTGTACCCATCTTTGATGACATCCCCACAGTAGCATTCTCTTCCAGCCTGTAATCAGAAGTAGCATGTGCATTACTGTATCTGATTTCCTGCTTAACTGGAAATGTGGTGCTCGTCACGATAAGACAACGATCAGAGTACAATTCAGCTGGTCGCTGGTGGAGTATTTTATGGTTACTGTCCTGGTGTGCTGGTCTAGTGTCTTGGTCTGATATATTGGCCTAATGTATTGCTCTGATGAACTAGCCTGGGGTACGGCCCTTATATATTTGCCTGATGTATTAGTCTTATGTTCTGGGATCATGTACTTGTGAATGAGTGACTTTGGTTTAACGCCACCTAGAACAGTATTCCATTTATATTACAGCATGTCAGCTTGTCAGGTGTATTGGTGTGATGTACTCATCTGATGTATTGGTCTGAAGCATTAGTGTGATGTTCTGGGTTGATGTACTGGTCGGGTGTACAAGTCTAGTGTGTTTGTCTGATGAGCATGGAGGCCTGTGTCGATTAAGTTTGTGCCTCGATAGTATGTACATTGTTACTGCTGAATAGGCCAAATGTGCATCCATTAATATCATGTGCAAGTACACTGATATAAATGTTTCTTGCTACCCTGATGTGGGTGATACATATCTTCCCACTGGTAGGATATTGTTTCACTTAGTTCACCAGTATCGTGCTACGAATTGACATCGTATTGAATTTGTTACCATTCTAATTGTAGTAGCGAAGGAAAAATATTTTTATCAATGCGTAATCTATGGAAGTTTTCAGTTTCTCGTTTTGTTAAACATCAGGTCCACGTAGACGGTTTTTAGTCTGAAATAAATAATAAATACACCTGTTTTCTCTATCAAGTCAGATTTAAATTAAAATATAAACACATCGTCACATGGTAGTCTCTGTTTTCTGCTAGTGACCTTCCTCGACCTGGGCCAAGTATTGCATGGAAAGTGGGGATGAAACCTGGCTTGATTTTATAAACAGCAAGGGCTAATTTCTATTGTAACTGCTTTGAAAATTTCACCGAATTAATGCTTCTTTCTGTTGCATGGTTTAGAGGTTGTGTACCTCAGTTCCAAAGTAGATGTAGTTCATTCCTTGGCAATGCAGCTTGCAAGTGTCAATTGTCAGGCCAGAGGTGTCCTTCATGTAGCCATGTGGAAATATACGGACCAGTTCATCGTTGTAACATCCAACATATGTGTGTATATCTGTGGGAATATAATAATGTTGGTCACGGGATCACTAAAGATACTACCTGATACGATTAGCCCAAAGTAATTGGCCATGAAATGCATACAAGTTGAACGTTGTCATGGAAATGATAGAAAGGCGCGCTCACCACTAAACATGATGAAAAAGTGAAATTTGATGGCAAAGATGAGTTAATATCAACAGCAGAACATTATGGCCTAGTATCGCCAATTACAACAGCTTATAAGTCAATGTATGAATTAAAATTTGCCCGATGCATACGAAATGCTTGAAGTAGTTTGCTATTATTACTACTGCTTCCGGAATGTGACACAGAAATATCCAATTTCTAACACGATAGTTGCTATTTTGGTGGGATCCGTTAGACATGGTAAAAAGGTAGCTTGTAAACTGTCATAAAAAAAATACATGCCATGAAAGGAATCTGCAAACACTAGCCTTGTACAACTTGAATACATGATGTTTGAAAAGAAGTTTTCTGCTATGAACACTCCTTCCGGAATGAAGACACAGAACACAGAACATATTTCATCTCAAACATGGAAAAAATAGAATAATCTGTTATCGGTAACTCGGGCATGTATGAGGTATAGGGTCTTTTAGAAACATACTCATCTGCCTTTGATTTCCATGCGCGAAGCCTGAGATTTTTAAGCGAATATATAGTCTTGAAGTTAAGTTAAGGTACCGACGTTTACTACAATATCTGAAAAACTATTGGACCTACTCCAGTCAAAGTTGGTATACATAACTGGATATAACATTTAAAGACAATCGGTGCATGAATAAAAAATCTGTCTATTTAGCTATCACTATATTTCATCAACAACCAATCCTGTTCTTCACGGGTGGAACGAGCATTCATTGTAACTTCTGACATCTGCATAATGATACCCCTGCGTCACAGGGCCATATGACACAGTTGAGCCAATCAACTCAACTCGAAAGATGGCTGTTTCAGTGAATGCTCGTTACCTTAAATTAACTTCCAGACTATATCTTCAGGAGCGTACACGCTCAGGTCGTTTATAATGCCACTGTTTGAATAAGGCAGATAAGGTATTCATTCGAGCATTGATGTCGTTCACCATACTTACTTCCTGCCATCTTCTAATCTTGAGTATGTTTTCATTCGTATCATTTTCCCAGGTATTTTGCCCCGTGTGTCAAATGAAATCTGTTTCCTTTGATAATCTGGACTGGCTATTCTCTTACATTAACAATTTCCTTTACAAATACTTTACGTTAACTAATGTACATGAATTCGGCTTTCTAATGTCAAATGAAATGTTTTTCAACGTAGCCCAAACCCTCTGTCCTATATTATCCCGCTGTTACACATGAATGTGCATGTGTTGTCACTGAAAGGTCACCAGCCATAACTGGACAACGGAATCTTCCCAAGGATGATCGTCTTTCAGATGGAATGCATGAACCGGTTGAGTGACTTCGGACAGAGCAAGAAAGGATTAAATATCCCTGAAGACTATATAGTACCAATACAATTCTGTGATGTGATTCTAATTGTGATTGATACTTTTGAGTAATTACTATAATGTGTGACTATTACTATATTGTTATAACTTGTGCAGGGCCATGGCTTCATGACTTTGACCAAATAGCTACATGAATGCGTATTCATGTGAATAAACCGATCACAACCCCACAGAGAGGTATCTCACTACTTCAGAACATCGACATACAATCTAAATCATCAACGTCAAACACAGTTCATGTTTCTTTCTGTGTCTGTTTTTCTGCAAGCATTGACAATGCATATGATGTAGAATGTTATTGCTTACCCTTTTAACTCGTAATGTGTATACCCTGTTTTTTCGCTTTGATATTATATTTTATATTTTAGATTAATAACTTAGGATCAGTATGAGCAAAACGGTTACAGCGAGATCACACACCCTACATTTAGCTCCTAGTTCTGTTTTATCTTGCCATTGTCAACTGTGGAATTCGACATGATTTATGAAAAAGGAAGTGAAATATAGGTAACACTGCATCAATATTCACAAAGGATATGTTATTGTGGACAACTTATAACTCATCATAGAGTAGACGCTCCTCCAAAAACTGATCCTCTTGGAAAACCACCCTCAAAAACCTTTCTTAATCATCTAACACAGGACAAGTATGTGACGAAATTTAGCTCCAAGTATTAAAATAAACACCAAACACCAAAAAGAGAAAGAGTTTTGTTTGAGATATCGGTATTGAATAGGTAGGAATGATTATGTCTCTGACAATTAGAGACTAAGACACATCAATCTCTTTATAGCCCTCTGAGTAGGAGTTTATATAGAATACAAACTATATAATGATATTCACACAGACAAAACAGTGGTGTTACTACATAACCTAGGCATCACAACATGAACTAAGATTTAACATCATCAGATGAAAATACTGAAATAAATATACAGAACGCACAGCAAAAAAGTGTAGGTTTCCATCTTCTGGAATCCTTCCGGATACCTTCCGGAAACCTTCCGGATACCTTCCCATTTTGGATCCGGCCCGGATACCTTCCAGAAACCTTCCAGATACCTTCAGCAACATCCAAATTTCTTGGTATTTTCAAGATATTTTTTTATGCACCCCCCAAATTTTGACATTTTTTGGGAAGGTTTCCGGAAGGTATCCGGGCCGGATCTAAAATGGGAAGGTATCCGGAAGGTTTCTGGAAGACGGAAACCTACAATTCTTTTGCTGTGATGTGTGTCTAGTATCGGACATTTCTGGGATGGGTGAAATTTTCAATGAACAGTTAACAGAATAAGTTAGCAGCAGTACACGATAGGAAGAAAAGGTAATATCTTACTTGTTCCGAAAGTTCCTACCCATAATTCATAGCCCCCATGCTCCTTTAGACACTGACAACGTCCATCTTTAGAAAAGAAGAAGCTGCATCTGCTGACGTTTTTGCAGCAAATCGTAGCACATGTCAACCTGTTTGTAACATTAAAGCTAATGTCATCTGTCAACTCCACATTACTGCTTACTTTCCTCAGAGCATTTTGGTCAACAGTGGCATAAACGGAAAAAATAAAACAAAGGCCACAGATATAAGTGCCAGTGATCATTTCCTCTGGTGGTCTACCGTCTAAAGGTTCATCTGAAACATTTGTGTTATCACTACATACAGAAATGATATTTAACAAATAAAATATTTAATGGAAGGATAAAGAAGGTATAGATTATCTTGTTTAAGGTATGCCTTGACAACATGGTCTCAATTATTGATTCTACAGAAAATGCAAACTAGATAGTATGTATTTAAGAAACATAAACGGTATGTAACGGATGAATATAATGTCATAAAGGACTAACTTAAAAATTACAAATGTTGTAACCTAGCCACATCTCAACCAGCACGCTGCAACCTATTCGTGTTGCTACCAACACACTGTAAACTATTCCCGTCTCTACCAGCACATCGTATCACAACTGTAAGATGAGCAGAATAAATAAGATTGACAGCTAAAAATGCTCCACAAAGGCTATCGCATCCTACGCACGAGTGTTGTGGTATTCTGTGCGGCCCGTTCAAAGAATAATCATTCTTGTATGGGATGTTTCTTGTAAACTCTCGTTTGTTCTAATACTTGATATTAACATTTATATTTCATGATCCCCTGCTTTGTTAAAGAGGATAATAGTGTTGATACCAAGTGTTTAGACCCCATAATCCCCTGCTTTGTTAAAGAGTATATTAATGTTGATACAAGTGTTTAGACCCCATAATCCCCTGCTTTGTTAAAGAGTATATGAATGTTGATACCAAGTGTTTAGACCCCATGATCCCCTGCTTTGTTAAAGGGTATATTAATGTTGATACCAATTCTTTAGACCCCATGATCCCCTGCTTTGTTAAAGAGTATATTAATGTTGATACCAAGTGTTTAGACCCCGTGATCCCCTGCTTTGTTAAAGAGTATATGAATGTTGATACCAAGTGTTTAGACCCCATAATCCCCTGCTTTGTTAAAGAGTATATTAATTTTGATACCAAGTGTTTAGACCCCGTGATCCCCTGCTTTGTTAAAGAGTATATTAATGTTGATACCAAGTGTTTAGACCCCATAATCCCCTGCTTTGTTAAAGAGTATATTAATGTTGATACCAAGTGTTTAAACCCTGTGATCCCCTGCTTTGTTAAAGAGTATATGAATGTTGATACCAAGTGTTTAGACCCCATAATCCCCTGCTTTGTTAAAGAGTATATGAATGTTGATACCAAGTGGTTAGACCCCATGATCCCCTGCTTTGTTAAAGAGTATATTAATGTTGATACAAGTGTTTAGACCCCGTGATCCCCTGCTTTGTTAAAGAGTATATAAATGTTGATACCAAGTGTTTAGAACCCACGATCCCCTGCCTTGTAAAGGAGTATATTAATGTTGATACAAAGTGGTTAGACCCCATGATCCCCTGCTTTGTTAAAGAGTATATTAATGTTGATACCAAGTGTTTAGACCCCATAATCCCCTGCTTTGTTAAAGAGTATATGAATGTTGACACCAAGTGTTTAGAACCCATGATCCCCTGCTTTGGTAAAGGGTATATTAATGTTGATACCAAGTGGTTAGACCCCACGATCCCCTGCTTTGTTAAAGGGTATATTAATGTTGATACCAAGTGTTTAGACCCCGTGATGCCCTGGTTTGTTAAATAGTATATTAATGTTGATACAAAGTGTTTAGACCCCATGATCCCCTGCTTTGTTAAAGAGTATATGAATGTTGATACCAAGTGTTTAGACCCCATGATCCCCGGCTTTGTCAAAGAGTATATTAATGTTGATACCAAGTGTTTAGACCCCATAATCCCTTGCTTTGTTAAAGAGTATATTAATGTTGATACCAAATGGTTAGACCCCATAATCCCCTGCTTTGTTAAAGAGTATAATAATGTTGATACCAAGTGTTTAGACCCCGTGATCCCCTGCTTTGTTAAAGAGTATATGAATGTTGATACCAAGTGTTTAGACCCCATAATCCCCTGCTTTGTTAAATATTATATGAATGTTGATACCAAGTGGTTAGACCCCATGATCCCCTGCTTTGTTAAAGAGTATATTAATGTTGATACAAGTGTTTAGACCCCGTGATCCCCTGCTTTGTTAAAGAGTATATGAATGTTGATACCAAGTGTTTAGACCCCACGATCCCCTGCCTTTTAAAAGAGTATATTAATGTTGATACCAAGTGGTTAGACCCCATGATCCCTTGCCTTGTTAAAGAGTATATGAATGTTGATACCAAGTGTTTAGACCCTGTGATCCCCTGCTTTGTTAAAGAGTATATGAATGTTGACACCAAGTGTTTAGAACCCATGATCCCCTGCTTTGGTAAAGGGTATATTAATGTTGATACCAAGTGGTTAGACCCCACGATCCCCTGCTTTGTTAAAGGGTATATTAATGTTGATACCAAGTGTTTAGACCCTGTGATCCCCTGCTTTGTTAAAGAGTATATTAATGTTGATACAAGTGTTTAGACCCCGTGATCCCCTGCTTTGTTAAAGAGTATATTAATGTTGATACAAGTGTTTAGACCCCATGATCCCCTGCTTTGTTAAAGAGTATATGAATGTTGATTCCAAGTGTTTAGACCCCATGATCCCCGGCTTTGTCAAAGAGTATATTAATGTTGATACCAAGTGTTTAGACCCCATAATCCCTTGCTTTGTTAAAGAGTATATTAATGTTGATAGCAAATGGTTAGACCCCATAATCCCCTGCTTTGTTAAAGAGTATAATAATGTTGATACCAAGTGTTTTGACCCCAGCGAGTTGGCCTTGCTTTGGTTACTGGTGGCATATAGCCTGTGTTTCAAAACTGTATATATATATATATATATATATATATATATATACTATTGGTATGTTTAAATATGTTTCATGAATTATTTCTAAATAAAGTATACTCAAATGTTTTACAACTTTTTAAACAAATATTTTGCATAAATGACGAAATTGTAAATATATTAACTTGGTCTCGTCGCTATATGGCTGACATAATGTCGATGCGACGTTAAATTTTAACTCACTCACTCACCCAAGTGTTTAGAACAAAAGATAAATATTGACGACCAGGTTATATTTCTCAAAAACTTACTGTTGATAGGTAGATGACATTCTATATATATATACCGAGTGGAGTTTCTATATATGAAACTCTTCACCAACAAAATCAATACAAAATATATATCACAAATGATAGAAGGGGCGTTTTGCTACCAAATCTGAGTGATCAGAAAAATAAAGCCAACTCGAAATTTGCTGAATAATTATTCAGCCTCTCAAATCATCAAATGAAAAAAAACATGCCTAACTGTTACCTCGACTGTGTATGTTTTATTTTGTCATTTTACACATTTGATTATGTACAACTGTTATTGGGTTTGTTTGATAAGAAATTAATGCGTCTTTAATCTTGAAACTTGTATCTGCAATTAAGTTGGCTCTTATGAGAAGGTGAGAACCTATTGTGATCTTGAATTTATGGATAGTTGTCAGAATATTAATTTAATTGGACCGTTTGTTTAATTTTAAATTAACTGAACATATCACAGCTATATCGTATGCAATCATCACTCATGCATTCATCACGTGTGTTAATCAGGTATAACTTGAAAGTTACGTTTTCGGAATTTCGAAATGCCGTGATCCACAATCTGTGCAAAAAAGACCGAGTTATGAAAAAGAAATCATGTCACAATTGAAATATATTATGTTAAAATACACTTACAGCTTCTGATTTCCTAATTAAGTGATCAAATAACTTGTTATGGGTGACATATCAAACAATGCCACCTATATGGCCTGTATGTTATCTGAGGAAGAAATCAGACATGGATTTGATGGTACATTTGCTGGACCCCGCAACATGTCTCTCTTTGTACGGAGTTATATGGAGCTACAGTACAGTATTCAGGTTTTAGAGTCAAGGTAAAAATTGACAGGACTGATGTATAGTTTTGGTAGATTCTTTCTCAGTTTACATACTGGACTTATATGTGGAGTTGTATAATATGTCAGTGAGTGAGTGAGTTAAAATTTAACATCACATGGGCAGTTTTTCAGCCATATCGTGACGAGAACATTAATAATACTTGAATTTAGACGAATAAAAATCTGTCATCGACGGAGAGTGTATTAACTAGTTTAGAAGTAAAACTAGTTGCGCGAACAATTAAAAGCACAACCTGTCATTCAACTACACATTATAAAAATGGGCTATAGATCACCAGCAACCACAATTAGGCCACCATACTGGGGACCGTGGGGACTTACGATACGTCTGCTACCTACACGGTTCCCCAGCAGGTTTTACACCATCGCTTCAGCTGCTGGTGATTGTGGTAAATTTTTATATGTCATGTATACCAAGTTCCAACAAATTATGTAGTGATGCTTACATACAATGATTATGTTATTTGAGGTCTTGTCAGTTGGAACAACTACAAACGTTTCATGTAAATCAGTAACAGTAATGTTTGTGACAATTTGATCTATGATTGATCGGTATCATTGATGTGGTGTTCCAAATAATAGTTAATAATGAATGCAGAAATACAATCGGTTTCCTTACAGAACACAGAAGTCCTAAACACTAGCATCTTTTAAGCAATTGATAGACGTGGCAGGTATTTCCAACCCTTCGTATTCAGCACAGTGATTGATACAAGAAATACCATTTGGAAAATATTAATGAAAATATTCAACAGATTGAGTTCAGTTTACCAATATTATATATTGAAACCTTTGAAAACATATTAAACATAATAATTACTGGCGCATTCTATTAAATGTTTTGGGTTGGTATAATTGTGGATTCGCACCCCTTTTCACCCCGTTTATGTTATATATGCACCTTACCCATGCTCGTGGGTTTCACCGACGTGGTAAACGTCTGAGACCTGTATCACTTCGGGCTTTCCTCCCACATTAAGCTGACACGCCGTGATAAAACTGGAATACTGTTAAAAGCGGCGTTAAACCCAACTCACTCACTCACTCACTCACTCTCTTACAGAGACTCAACTGATTCAGGATCTGAGACAGAAATAGTCATCTTTGTATCAGACATGACAGTTCTCCCACAATGGCTATAGCCACATGTACACCAACTCCCTGCAGCTGGTGGAACAAAGGGATATATCAGTTGTCAACTAAAATATTCAGAGTATGCTGTATGCTACAATGGAACGATCATGTCTTTTTTGTCTCTTATTTGAGCGGATTCAGGCTGAGAGGTAAAATGAGCGTGTAAGTGAGTGTGGTTTTACGCCGCTTTTAGCAATATTCCAGCAATATTACGGCGGGGGACACCAGAAAAGGGCTTCACACATTGTACCCATGTCGGGAATCGAACCGGGTCTTCAGCGTGACGAGCAAACGCTTTAACCAATAAGCTACCCGACAGCCCCTTAATGATATTGACATGAATGCAGTAGTATAATGTACAGTTATTATTTCATGATTTCCATTGTGTGGAGTTTAGTGTCATTCACGGTTTACAATCAATATTATTGAATTTTCATATGTTTGAAAGGTTGTAATAGAAACCAGAGAACCTTGGCAACCCTACTAGTGACATCTACGTTCAAGTTGATCCCATAGTTTCTTTATCTAGATTGTATAGTTAACGAAAACCACAGCGGTGTTGCTTCAACGAAGAATGTTCTATTACGTATGCTACACCTTTGCCGAATAAACCATATGAAACCGACACCTGGAACTAGTCATTACTGGTATGTTTTTAATGTATGTTCTGGTTGTCTCAGAGAATAAAACTTTGGCACCAGTGGCGTTGTTTTCGGCGACGTAATCGGAGGTAAAACAGGTAAATCGGGTAAATCAGGTAAATCGGATTAACCGGGAAAAACGTCTAAATCAGGTAAATCGGGTATATCAGGTAAATCAGGTAAATCGGGTATATCAGGTAAATCAGGTTAATCAGGTAAATCGGGTTAATCAGGTAAAACAGGTAAATTGGGTGAAACAGTTAAATCGGGTAAATCAGGTTAATGAGGTAAATGTTTAAATGTAAAGGCAACTTGCACTGTCCTTCGTCATCACTGGCACATCCAAAGCAGAGTGTACCTTAGCACCATCAGACGTCCTCTGAATGCTGCGGGATTAAGAACCAGAGGACTAATATGTGTTTATTTGTTTGTTTGTTGTTTAACGCCGCACTCAGCAATATTCCAACTGTATGACGACGGTCTGTAAATAATCGAATCTGGTCCAGACAATACAGTGATTGGCAACATGAGCATCGATCTCCACGTAATTAGGATCGATGACATGCATCGACCAAGTCAGCGAGCCTGACCATCTGATCCCGTCAGTGCTTAGGATAAAGCATAGATGCCTTTTACGGCAAGCATTGGTTGCTGAAGACCTATCCTACCCCGCGTCCTCACGGGCCAGAGGACCAATAGGACGTTCTCTTCTCTCATCTCAACAAATGTGGGGCCGTTTGGCCTGGTGTCTGGAGGGAAATGGAAACATCTTATCATCAGCTCATCATCCAGGAAACAGTGGCATGTGGTGGCGGTTTATTGGGGGTTTGGGGGTGTTGCTCTTTTGACTATAAACTTGATTTAGTCACAAGCTGTGACTTACCATCTCAAGAAAAATAAACGCCATTGAGACTTTGCCTTGGCCTTCTCCAGGCCCAAACTTGAATCCAGTCGAGCATCTATGGGATCAGTTGGGACGTAATGAGGATTGATTTAGTTATACTTTGTCCAATCGACTACATTAATTGCCAAAAGTTTGTTCATGGTACCAATTCATGCTAAAAAACTGTTGTCTGTCATCGATGTGGATGTCGAAGCTATGAAGACTATACTTTTGAAGCTCTGACAAAATGTTTTAATTGCACGGAATCACACATGGCACCTTGTGTTTAAAACTGAGTCAGCTGTGCAACGGATGAAATCAGAACAGAATATTCGATACGTTGATGCACGAAAGATAGCTGCTGGTACTTCTTCTGCAGGACCAACATTTAATCCTTGCATCAGCCAGATTGTACATGGGTCAAATACCAGCACAGTCCAGCACATCTTTCTCTTTCAAACGAGCAGTGCATCCCCTGTTTCCATGCAAGCATCGTCTATAAATGTCCAAGTACAAAAACAACCTACCGATCCTCAATCGACTGCCGTTTTAACATCCAATATTTCTTTTACACTCTGTTCATTATATATCGCACCGTCACCAACGCTTCACATTAAAGATCTTGATAAACTTAGAAAGCCCGTCTTACTCGTTGGCAATGGTCATAATTCTTCATGGGGTTATACTGGCTATAATGAAAAGGTAAAATGCTTGAGGACTTTCTCCTTAAAGTGAGTGAGTTGGGTTTAACGCCGCTGTGAACAGTGTTCCAGTTATATCGCGGCGTGTCAGCTTAATGTGGGAGGCAAGCCCGAAGTGATGCAGGTCATAGGTTTCTGGCATGCCCAAGGGACGCAACTCTGCACAGCGAATCGCAGCGCCTTAGACGAATGGGCCACCCGTGCCCCCTCTCCTTAACGAGAACCTCTGCTTATTAAATGAAGGTAGTAAAATATTTACCTATAAATTACACCCAGCAACTGGTACATACCCAGCTCTGGACTAATCTGCATCAGATCCATCTCTTTTTAAAGTCTTTTCATTGTCTATTTATAATAACATGTATGTGGTAGCGATCATATCCCAAATGTACACGAAACTGTCAGTCCCTCAAAGGATGTACCCATATGTGAATGGACGTTTACAAACGCTTGATAATAGTTGTGTTGTGCTAAACATGATACTTCTATTCTTGATTTGGATTAGATTAAAACTTTTACTGATACATTGATTGCTATTGCCAATGAAGCTATTTAGATAAATATCCCTCCCAGGATAATTTGAAGAATGTCAATAGTACTCGAACTACACCTTGTGCATGTATGAAACTGAATAGGCGAAAGATCGGGAAACATTTTATTCCAAAAAAAATACACATACTCCACTTGACAAAGTGTGGAATATAATTAGAATTATTACTTGCCCGTGAAGAGATCACCCATTTAATAAACATACAGCTTTATTACACATTGTGTAATACCAAAACGCGTGCTTATGTACTCTCGGAACACGTTTCACGAACAAATATTGAAAGCTCTCAACATCCCTTGGCTTATTCAACGACATTGCGTGTGGAGTTGATAGATCACTGAGAGGAGCTTATGCACACTCGATGACACCAGCAACCTTGTTGCTAGGCTGACGTCACATGGCATTGTTTCGACGATGGATCTTGCATCAAAATTCCACAAATTACGTCATCGGGTATTGTGACGTTATTGAAAACTTTGAGGTGCAAGGCCCGTTCCACAAGGCGATCGTATTGTAGCGCAACGACGGTCGTTGGTCTAAGTTAAAGTATGTGAGATGCGAAAGTCTTAGCCCTACGATACTTTTGTGAATTCTAAAGGTAGACCCGTTGTATGGTATGAAATTCATACGTTTCAACTTTTGACGTGTTTGAAGTATTATTCTGTTAAACTCAATTGGACTATGTCGTGGATCATGTAGGTGTCAGCCTATTCATACTCAACAGTATAATTCAAAAAACGTTATAAATTGCAAGTAATAAATAAAATACTAAACTCGCTCCCGTGTGAAACCAATTTTATGAAACTCGTGAAAAGTTGTGGTATCTGACTCACTTTCGCTCGTCAGATACCACAACTATTCACTCGTTTCATAAAATTGGTACAACAAGGGAGCTCGTTTAGTATTCTATACATATCAAAGGTAAAGGATCTGCTAATTATGACTCTACGTCCCCAAAGTATCACAATCTACAAGAACAAAACATCTTCAGTGCTGTAGCAATCCGGGGGGCAGGTAGGGCAGTTGCCCCCAAGATTTTTTTTATAGAAAACAGTTTTATTTGAATCAAGTTGGGGACAAGTGATACTTGTACAAATATTCGCCCTCCCCTGTCAGAAAAAGTTAACTACGGCCTTGATCTTAATTCTAAATCTGAAATGTCAGAAGTTTATAACGAACCATTTTCCTTCAGCGACAGGAGGCCCATGATGCAGCTTCTGTTGTTGAATTGTTTGTGTTTGAATACGTTTCAAGAGTCATGAACTTACAGACTTATCACGAAATCATCTTTGTATCGACTTACACCAAAGGGAACTAATGATATAGATGTAGGTGCCCTTGAGGTGTACAATCATAATATCGTGGTTTTGCATCTGAACGCAACATCTAATCACAATGAAATTTCCCATCGCACCCAAACAGCAACCGATAGACATGCACACAACAATGAACTTGCTCACTCTGAAAACCAGAAATTAGTTGTATCCGTCCACGATTTCATCATCAAGACAAAACGTTTCAGCTCCTCACAAATTAATAATTAAATAAACCGGACAATAACCTCATGATTGACTATTACTTTTGTTACAAACGACTTGTTAGACACACACAAGCTGTAACTTTCTATTTATGTTTTTGTATCTGATGTTATATGTACAGACATATTATTTAAATAATCTCTATATCGATGACGTCACATCCTTCATTTCAATATGTAATATATGTTGTATGGGAGCGGTGTTAACATAAGCTGTAAAGCTTGTTCACCAATCCCAACTCATTTCAATGAATAAGAATATGTTTAAACCAGACATGCACACAGAAGCCAAAGTGTTGCGCCTAGTGGGGAACTCACAATCACTGATGCAGTTGATTTAAACACGCGCTTTAAAATGCATTCGAGACGGTGTGTCAATGAATTGTGGGTAGGAGTGAAACGTGGGGGAGGGTCTTTAATATCCCAAGATGCCCGACTGTTTGGTAAATCAAAAAGTTTAATTGATCGTTTGTACGTCCAATGAGACTTGGCTGGAAAAAAACCGACACCTAGACAAGATTGTCTCATTATATATTGCACTACACATTAAATTTAAATCTGATTTTCTGTTATCCATAGAAAATTCCGTACAATAACAGGTTGGCGAATGTAAACTACCATTAAAACCCGGTTCCATACGGCCCTCCAGGAGCAAGGCATCCTGGGAAGCGTGGAATCGTAACAGCTTACGACAGACGACAAAGATAGGGATGATTTAGTAAACACCAGGGACGGGATGTGCGCAAATGGCGTTACACTATGTTTACAAAAGTTTTGCCTCCGATCGCATAAAAAGTTGTTGGTGACGCAACGGTGACTTTCACAATTCACATGGGACACAAAGTATTAAACAATTTAAATTTATTTTAAATACAATCGAATCAAATGTTCATAAAAATCATAATTGTGCTTTCTTTGATGCGACACTACATAATTGTTCAGTGTATGCACCCTGCACCCGACGTCATCACGTTGCCCAACAAAACTAGAAAATGTATCCCTTGTTTGCGAATATATCCGTCGTTGTTCGTTTATTGTTTTACGCCAAAGTCAACAATTTCTCTGGGATGTGACGACGTTCTGTAAATCATCGAATCTGGACAAGGCTAACCAGTGTTTGTCAAAGGCCGCCAGGACACAAAGGCACGCAATCAACACTAAGTCACTAAGCCTGACATCATCTGACCGATTCAGCCGCTTCCTACAAACATAGGTTGCTGTGGACCACTTCTCGCCCGGAATCCCCCTCTGCATCTCATTGGAATGTATATGAATCGATTGATAAATCCCGGGCCCTTCTATCCTTCTTTGTAATTTCGATTTTATAAATTAATTATTTGTGGAATTTATGTATGTATGCGTATATGTGTGTCTGTGTGTCTGAGCGCGCTTGTGTGTGTGTGTGTGTGTGTACGCGTGAGCGTGTGTTTACATGTGAGCGTGTGTGTCCACGTGTGTGTGTGTGTGTGTGTGTGTGTGTGTGTGTGTGTGTGTGTGTGTGTGTCTACATGTGAATACGTGTGAGCGTGTGTGTGTGTACGTGTGAGCGTGTGTATGTACGTGTGGGCGTGAGTTTGTGTGTTTACATGTTTACATGTGTGGGTGTGTGTAGGTGCGAGCGTGTGTGTGTGCGAGTGTGTATGTGTACGTTTGAGCGTGTTTGTGTGCGTGTGTTTGTACGTGTGAGCGCGTGTGTGTACGTGTGAGTGTGTGTGTCAGCGCGTGTGTGTACGTTTCAGCGTGTTTGTGTACGTGTGAGTGTGTACGTTTGAGTGTGTACGTGAGAGCGCGTGTGTGTGAGTGTGTACGTGTGTGTGTACGTGTGAGCGTGAGTGTGTACGTGTGAGCGCGTGTGTGTACGTGTGGGTACGTGTGAGCGTGTTTGTGTACGTGTGAGCGTGTGTTTGTACGCGTGAGTGTGTGTGTGTGTGTGTGTGAGCGCGTGTGTGTACGTGTTAGCGTGTTTGTGTACGTGTGAGTGTGTATGTGTGAGCGCGTGTGTGTGTGTACGTGTGAGCGTGTGTGTGTACGTGTTAGCGTGTGTGTGTACGTGTGAGCGTCTGTGTGTACGAGTGAGCGTGTACGTGTGTGTATGTGTGAGCGTGTATGTGTGTACGTGTGAGCGTGTATGTGTGTACGTGTGAGCATGTGTGTGTACGTGTGAGCGTGTTTGTGTACGTGTGAGCGTGTATGTGTGTATGTGTGAGCGTGTATGTGTACGTGTGAGCGTCTGTGTGAGCGTGTGTGTGAGAGCGTGTGTGTGTGTACGTGTGAGCATGTGTGTGTACGTGTGAGCGTGTTTGTGACCGTGTGAGCGTGTATGTGGGAGCGTGTATGTGTACGTGTGAGCGTTTATGTGTGAGCGTGTGTGTGTGTACGTGTGAGCATGTGTGTGTATGTGTGAGCGTGTATGTGTACGTGTGAACGTGTATGTGTGAGCGTGTGCATGAGAGCGTGTGTGTGTACGTGTGAGCGTGTGTCTGTGTGTACGTGTGAGCGTCTGTGTGTACGTGTGAGCGTCTGTATGTACGCGTGAGCGTCTGTATGTACGTGTGAGAGTGTATGTGTGTACGTGTGAGCGTGTATGCTTGTACGTGCGAGCGTGTATATGTGAGCGTGTGTGTGAGCGTATATGTGTGTACGTGTGAGCGTGTATGTGTGAGCGTATGTGTGTGAGCGTGTGTGTGTGTACCCGTGAGCATGTATGTGTGAGCGTGTGTGTGTGTATGTGTTAGCGTGTATGTGTGTGCGAGCGTGTATGTGTGTACGTGGGAGCGTGTGTGTGTACGTGTGAGCGTGTGTGTACGTGTGAGCGTGTGTGTGTACGTGTGTGTTCATGTGAGCGTGTGTGTGTACGTGTCTGTGTGTATGTGTGAGCGTCTGTGTGTACGTTTCTGACAACCTGTCATATAAATGTGATAGTAGTGTTTTCTTCCAAAGTGAACGTGTTTTATGCATACCCTAGCATTTTGTACAGCAAATTCAAATAAAAAAAGATGTAACCAGAGAAAGCGGCTGTAAAATCATGAACCCCGCCAGGGGAAGTAATTCTTCCTGGCGTTGCATGGAAATCCGGTTGTGCCAGTATTGCGTCTCACAGGTCGGTATACTTCCCACAAGATACCTGCATGCTCAAATCCCTTGATAGACCCGTATACCTGTCACCGATGACCGTGAATCAAGTATCATGATGTGGACATGGACGATATGAAGAGCCCTGTGTGGTGGCTGAAGCAGCTGACGTCCATATAGACACAGACATGCAGCCACGGCTGCCAGCTTGCCTGTCGTAGTCAGGTGAATATGTCCTCATAGCCTTAGAGACGAGGGAAAGGGATATTTTGTGTCTGTGTCGTGCGGTTGCAGACACGTTACAAGGGCGGATCCAGCATAGGGAAGGGTCCATGAAGAAAATCCTCTCTCGATGAGTATGTGTTGAGGGGGCTGGGGAGGGATCCTCAACATACTACATTTGGTTTTCTTCAAAGGGTGGGAGTAATATTGGTGTGTGTGTGTGGCGGGGGGGCGGGTGTGGGGGGGGGCTGCGTTTTTTTTCTCTTTGGTGTTTGATTGTTTGAACTTATTATGTGTTGTCTAGGTAAGCGTGTGTGCGTATGCAGGGGGTTGTTGTATAAGTCTTATGAATTCCGCAACCCGGAAGTAGTGGTTTGATCATTGTGTGGAACAAGACGAGACATTATATTGTTGTTTTTCTTGTTGATCCGTGAAGTCAGAAGTAATTTCTGTAAGCTGTTACCGTACACAAGAGTTACATTAATCTTCAAACAAACAGTAATGTGTACATCTCGTGTCCTGCAGAGCGTATGTGTGTTTGATTGAAAATACATTTCATTTTAAATTAAGTCGCAAAGTACTTACCACTCATATAAGTTTGTAAATTTGATATCTGAACAATAGAGCTGAATTATTCCTTTTGGTCCGATCAGCTTATTCCGCTGAAGGACGGAGTAATAAGAGTGCCCTTGTGTGTAGACTGTGGCTAGCGTTGTTAAGGGAGGTAACTCTGATAACGCCTATTGCTGTCAAAACACGCTGCAGATCCAATCGTTTTCGATACAACCTGTGTGTCTATAGCCGCATTTAATTAAATGAATCATGAGTGCTATATCTTTAACTCATTTGTCCATAGGAAATTAATGGGTAATAGTAGTGTAATATGGGCACTGTGTCCTAACACACCCACATTTGTTGACTGTTGCGTACACAAAATACCCAGTTATCACCCTGATATGCGCAGCCACGTGTTCTGTCAACCCTAATGACGCTGTACACGGGGACCTTCTGTCCAGGAAAACCATTTTTTAATTTATATAGGTAAAATCCGTCTGTTTATAAATATATAAATGTATAAACCACTTTGAATCTACAAGTTGTTGAAAACATGAACAAGGTAACATGTTACTGAAATATGACTTACCTCGGAATCCCCATGCTGTCTGTGATACAATTACAACGTCGTCATGAAAAAACCCTGAAGTTATACCTTATTCCGAACTGTTTTTGACATTTATTTATATAATATAAACAGGTATACTGCTGCCAAAACTAAATGAAGCGGGCATAAAATATTTATATGCCAATATTCACAATCTATTTCCTCAACTCTGCCACATGACAGAGCAGGACTTTCGTCTTTGTCTAAAACTAAGCAAACGAGAAACGATAATGTTTTGAAAAATAAAAGACGTGGTACACAAATAGAAAGTGGCAAGTCGTGACTGGCTCCAGACGCTGCTCCAGGTTGTTCCAAATGCCTGTATCTGCATGTGTGTCTATTATATTGGTATTTGTTGATTGTTTGCGTTCTTCCTTTATTTATATCACCACGCTATACGAATCATGTGTGATCATTGTTGCCACTTGACGAAACGAGACTGATCAGAAAGGGATATATTTGGTATTATCACACCTTGTGCATACGCTGACCTCGTTCAAATACCTTGTATGGTAGAAGAGTTCATAACATTCACTGAGACAATCTTGGCCACCTAATACACACCATGTCCTGGTTCAAATACCTTGTTTGCTAAAAGGAGTATTAATCACAGAATTCTAGAGAAGTAAAAGAAGTATTAATCACAGAATTCTAGAGAAGTAAAAGAAGTATTAATCACAGAATTCTAGAGAAGTAAAAGAAGTATTAATCACAGAATTCTAGAGAAGAAAATAAGTATTAATCACAGAATTCTAGAGAAGTAAAAGAAGTATCAATCACAGAATTCTAGAGAAGTAAAAGAAGTATTAATCACAGAATTCTAGAGAAGTAAAAGAAGTATTAATCACAGAATTATGAATACACACTGAGCCAATTATTCATCTTAAATGATATCATATGTATTTATTTTACAGCTGAAAGTAAAGAAGTAAGGAGGCTGGGCGATGGCTGTACAAGGTGGTGCTGGTGAGAGACTGCTGAAAATGCAACCTTTGTTTGTCTCGAACATGTCATGTTCTTATTAAGTTAAGAAAAAAAAAATTAAAAATCATGAAACATATTTTTCGTCCTAGTTACGTATGCTGAACTTTGGACCCATTTGTTCATCGGGGTGAATTTCTTTTATGGAAACCCAGTACATGTATGGTGAACGAGTGAAATGTTTTAGGCATTTCGGTTTAACTCGGGGGAACAAAACCACAGGCATACCGGTATCGTTATGCTTGTTGGTTGGTTGGTTTGTAGTTTAGCGCCACACTCAGCAATATTCCAGTTATATGACGGCGGTCTGTAAATAATCGAGTCTGGACCACACAATCCAGTGATTGATATCATAAGCATCGATCCACGCAATTGGGATCGATGACATGCATCAGCCTAGTCAGCGAGCCTGACCACCCGATCCCCTTGGTCGCCTTTGACGACAAGCATAGTAACCTTTCACGGCAAGCATGGGTTGCTGAAGACCTATTCTACCCCGGATCTTCACGGGTCGGTATCGATATGGAGCTGATGAGTATAATCAGGGCGAATCTTGGATTCGATCAAAGATCAGTACACCGTGTCTTGTTTTACAAGATGTTAATTCATCACCTTCCATATATGATCCCGTTAGACTATGCGACATGTATTCTACCCTGACCTCACATGGAAAAATAAAGAGCATAGCATTTCTAAATGCCAATATCGGCCCATGCAATATTCCTTTTATCAAATCAGCAACGACTATTGTTGTCAGGGGACAACTTCTCATCCTCTTGAAGTGAGTGAGTGAATATGGTTTTACGCCGCTTTTAGCAATATTCCAGCAATATCACGGCGGTGGACACCAGAAATGGGCTTCACACATTGTACCCATGTCGGGAATCGAACCCGGGTCTTTGGCGTGACGAGCGAACGCTTCAACCACTAGGCTACCCGACCGCCCCTCATCCTCTTTAAGGGCATATGCATACGAGTGAGTGAGTTAAGATTTAAATTCACACATATACACATATACTTCCTAAGAAAATATGTACATAAATGATTTTCTTTTTCAGACAGACGTTTTGTCAACATCTGTGGTAAGGCAACGCTTTCATTTTTTTTCCAAAGGTTACACATGTACACAGGCGATGTCATGATTCTACGTTTTGCCTCATGTCTGTTACTTATTCCATAGGCATTGTCCCATAGGCATTGTCCCAAAGGCATTGTTCCATAGGCATTGTCCCATAGTCATTGTTCCATAGGCATTGTCCCATTGGCATTGTTCCATAGGCATTGTTCCATAGGCATTGTCCCATAGGCATTGTCCCATAGGCATTGTCCCATAGGCATTGTCCCATAGTAATATTGTAGTTGTAACTCCCCAGTATTTAACTGTTATATATAGTCAAGTCCTGTTAATCCGACATGGTTGGTTGCATATGATTATGTCGGATTAACGAGTATGTCGGATAAACGAAATTAAGTAGTAGCAACGTTCGTGATCGAAAATCGGACAACTACACGATAGATAATGATACAAACATGTAATAAAAATGAAATATTCATATTATGTAACATTTTTAGCGGAATATGTTTTTTAATCATGCAACAGCTAAAGCTCAACACAAAACTGTGTGACTTTTTAAAAATGCTTTAAAAAAACATAATCTGGAATGTTTGGAAGTCCTAAGTTTGAAACTGGTACTGCAAAGCTTAAGACACCGGCTGTGTACTCGCAGGCAGATGATGTATGCTGATCACAGTGTCGGACTAACGAGGCTGATAAATGACTGATTTCGGTAATTTGGTGTGTTGGAGTGCGAGACTCTCGGATTAACGGGTCTAAATAGCACTGATTGAATCGGTTCCAATCATAAGTGATGGATAAAGCCGATTGACAGATTAACGAGTGTCAGATTAACGAGACTTGACTATGTTACAAATAAATATAGATCAGGGTGATCGGTTCATTACTTTGTCAGCCTTCGACCTCGTTGAATACATGAGGTAGGAAAATAGATAGTTTATAACCGCCATGAATTCCTGTGAAGGAAGAGGATGAAGTTGACATATGTATAGCCTTATCTGCCATAAGGATTATAACGCTGCTCCTGTTCCATTTCAGAGTCAAGCAAAGCATTAATCAGCCATGATCATACAGAATATGTCTCCACCTTCTTTGAGAGATCGGCACTGAAACTGCTTAAACAACATGGTATTATCTTCATCAAAGGGAGATCTGGTTCTGGTAAGTCAAGACTAGGCAAGAGACTCCTATCAGCGTTAGCCAAGCAGGAAGGAAGAACACCGCTTGTATTAACATCAGCTGAAGAATGGAAGCTAATACCACAAAGAAGAGGGCAGGGAAAATGCAAATACATTGCAATGATAGATAACATCTTTGGTTCAAGCAACTTTGTTGAATCGACTGCAGATGAATGGTCACGGTTATTTAATATAATGTGGCCATCCGTAGAAGCTGGTCATATTTACCTGATCATAACATCCAGACCAGAGATCAGTGCACAGTGTGAGCGACAACTACAGAATTACCACTTGATGAAGAATGCCACACATATGACGATTGATGGCGGGGAGTATTCTCTCCGACCAAATGAAAAAAAGAAGATGCTGAAGATCATTTGTCAAAACAGAACCAATTTCTCGATGAAAGATATGGAACAGATTGCAAGTTCAGGGTCAAGTATTGGTTTTCCTCAGTGTTGTAAGTATTTTGCTGGCAGTAAGCAGGCACAGAGTAAAGGCGTGAAGTTCTTCCTGAAGCCAACTGATTACATCATGGAGGAGGTAGACAGGTTACAGGAAAGTGATGGACTAGGGTATCTTGTTCTGCTGCTGGTGTTGCTGAAACGAGGATGTCTAGAAACACGTGAACTACTCACTAGGCAGGATACACAGGAATTCCAAGAGACCTTGCAGATTGTAAAGGACATCTGTCCAAATTTAGTTTCATATCCTAGTCTGGCCAATATCAGACACAAGGCAGAATCTCTGTGTGGTATCTATTTAGATCACAGTGAAAATGGATTTGTGTTTCAGCATCAATCCATTTTTGATTCTGTTTTCGTCAGTCTATCCAAAACATATCCAGACATTTGTATCAAAACAGGTTCTGTGCAAATGCTTGTTGAACTTGTCAAAACAAAACAAAATGAATGTGATAAAGATTTGGCGTTGCATCTTACAGAGGAGAATTATGGAATGCTAGCTGATCGAGTCACAGACATACTACTGACACCTGAAACTTCACGACAAATCGTTGACCACCCATCTCTTAAAGATGAAGTATTCATTCAAAATTTGCTTCATAAGTGGACACTTGAAAGCAAAATGAACAGCATTTTGCAACAGAAATTAAACAATAAAGTACAGATTTGTTGTAATGAATTCTCGCATGGAATTGAACAAATGGAAATATTTAAGGTTGAATATCTTCTATCTTTTATTGTACTGAAACATTTGAATGTTTTAACAACAAACATATTTTCACAGCGGCTTGACCTCTATGAAAAGGATGTTTTACAGGAGTGTTTGCCTTGTGCAATCTTTGTTGGCAACAGTGTTCTCGTCAAGACTCTCCTTGATTTTGGGTTGAAGCCAAATGCATCTTGTTTCAGAGCTCTCTGTATGTCAAGGCTTATAGACAGGGACATTTCTGATATTGTGTGTAAATGTGTCTTGATGTCAAAAGCAGATCCAGCATCCACTGAATCAGAGTTAGAAGAAAGGTTCACATGGAATTCAATATCCAATCTGGACAACTTTTTCAAAGTGGCTGTTTTATATGGAAATGTATTTGTTGTGGAGTTTGTTGTTAAACGGTTAAGGGATCACGTGAGAAGCCAGGCAGTATTCAGACACTGTTTGGTGCAATTATTCAAAGAACTGAGTGTTGGCTATAGATCACCTGAGTATCAGCCATACAACATGAGACACATGAGAGAGATAATTAGCATACTCCTGGACACTGGGTGTCATGTTGACTTTGGTCATCTGACATTGTTAGCGGCAACTCATTTGGATACTACAGCCATCAAGCTCCTTCAGGCTCGTGGGGTGAACGTAATGAACATACGTTCCCAAAAGATTGACCCGTTTAGTAGGGAGGAGTATTATCCGACTGCTCTACAGCAAGCAGCAGCATACGGTGTAGAATTGTGTTTGCAGGAGTTGTTGGAGCTTGTTGAAAACAGTCACGAGGAGATACATCATATGAGCAAGTCCTTACTTTTTACAGCTGCTAAGCATGGTAATACAGGGTGTGCTCGACTGCTGCTTGACAGAGGTGTTCCAGTGGGTGTCCAAGATGGAAAAGGAAATACACCACTGCACCTGGCCGCCAAACATAATCATGTCGAGTGTGTGAAGATGTTTATTGGAAAGCATGCACCTGTAGATATTACGAACGTCCGTGGATGTATTCCAATGTTATGGTTGGAAAGTCTGTGCAGTCCAAACATGGACATAGTAAAAGCGTTAGTGAAGGCAGGCAGTGATATCAAAGGTGTAGATGAAGACAACAAGACAATCCTCTACAGAGCAGCTGAAGGTGGTGACCTTGCAACAGTGAAGTTTCTGCTTAGGAATGGAGCAGATGTCAATGTAGATGTTGATGACATTGTATCTAACTTTTCTGCAAGCATGGATGAATATCAGATCTGCAAGCGTGCCATTCTTGTTGCTTGTAGGAATGCTGATATTGATGTATTAAAATTTCTGCATGAGTCGGGTGCTTCAATTGACATGATAGATGTCAACGGAGAGACAGTGCTTCACAAGGCTGCAAGATCACCGATTGATACAATTGAGAAAATGCAATATATTTTGGACCTCAGAGGGGACTTTTTGCAAATACAAGACAACCGTGGAAGAACAGCTGCATTTCCAGCAGTAATTTCATCTCTGGAGACTGGAGATGAGGAGCCGCTGTCTTTCCTGCTAGAGAGAGGGCTTAGTGTAAATCAGATAGACAAAGATGGACATAAATACAACCTTTTATTTTTTCTATTGCATAATACATTTGAGGTCTCACTTCATACCAGAACTTTAGATGACATAACTAGAATGTTATTGGGTAAAGGTCTTGACCCAAATGATCAAGATTCAAATGGCAAAACGGTACTGCACTGTGCTGCGGAAAAACAGAAAGGACTATTGAACACACTATTGCAAGCAGGTGCTGATCCAACTATTAAGGACAATGATGGAAAGAGTGCCTTACACTACGTTGTAGAAGGAAGATGCAGTGACAATGTCAAATTGCTACTTGTAGCAGGAAGTGATCCATGTCTTCAAGATGCCTTCGGGAAAACAGCCCTGCACTATGCAACAGAAAGAGGAAGGATTGACAATATGAAGCTTTTGCTCGAAACACCCATTGATATGCAGATTCAAGATGTGAGGGGCAAAACCGCCCTTCACAGTGCATCTGAGCTGACAACTGATGTTCTGAAACTGCTGTTAGATAAAGGTGCCGACCCTTGCATTCAAGATGGACTTGGAAAAGGTGCTTTGTTATATGCAGTTGATAGTCGCAATTGTGCCAGTGTTAGGTTACTTCTGGAGAGAGGAGCTGATCCATGTTTAAGCGATAAATGGGGCGTAACTCCACTCCATCGTGCAGCATTGCACAACAACGGGGATTGTTTAAAACTTCTTGTAGCACAAAATGTAAATGAACATGTCCAGGATGAAAAGTGCAGGACGCCACTGCATTATGCAGCACAAAGTTCAAACAGTGATAACCTTAAGCTGTTCCTGGAGAAAGGCATCAATGCAGGCACAAGGGATTCGTCTGGCCAAACAGCTCTCCACTGTGCAGTTGAATGCGGAAATGCTGACAGCGTAAAGTTATTACTTGAGGCTGGGATCGATATCAATTTGAAAGATCATCAAGGCAAGACAGCACTTCATTATGCATCAGCAGTTAATAATGCTGACATTGTTAAACTTCTTCAAAAGGAAGTAGCAGATCCGAATGTAACAGATCACGAGGGCAAAACACCACTACATTACGCTGCCGGAAATAACAGCAATGAAAGTACTACGCTTCTCTTAGAGGAAGGTAGCAACCCATGTAAAAAAGATCTCCTAGGAAAAACACCTCTGCTTTATGCAGCTGAAAAGAGAAATAGTGACAATGCCGAGGTACTTTTGGAGCAAGATGCTGACCCCAGTGTGACAGATGCACACGGTAGGACAGTTCTCGACTTAGAAGCAGAGAAAGGCTGCAGTGGAAACTTAGAGCTATTGATGCTTAAATGGGTGGATCCATGTGTCAAGGATTAATTTGGCAAAACACCACTCCACTATGCCTCTCATGCAGAGTTCGGGGCGGTCGGGTAGCCTAGTGGTTAAAGCGTTCATTCGTCACGCCGAAGACCCGGGTTCGATTCTCGACATGGGTACAATGTGTGAAGCCCCTTTCTGGTGTCCCCCGCCATGATATTGCTGGAATATTGCTAAAAGCGGCGTAAAACCGTACTCACTCACAAGATGATCATGGAAAAACAGCATTGCATTATGCAGCTGAGACAAAAAGTAGGGAACGTGTTCAACTTCTCTTAGAAAAGGAAGTGACCACAGCATACAAGATCGAGATGGAAAAACTGACCTTCACTATTTAGCAGTGAATCAATGCAGTGCGTGTGTTGCTATACTGTTGGCCAAAGGTGCTGACCCATGCAAGCAAGATACACAGGGCAAAACTCCTCTACATTATTCGTCACAATTACCCCACAGTGAGTCTGTGAAGTTCCTCCAAGACGCAGGAGCTGTTTCATCAATAAAAGATGTACATGGCAGGACAGCTCTTCACTACACAGCAGAACATGAACAGGTGAAAAATGTTACATTACTTCTAAATCTAGGCGCTGATCCATGTATACGCGATCAGCAAGGAATGTCACCTCTCCACTATGCTGTGGCAGGAAGGAACTGTGTTACTGCTAAGCTTCTCTTGGAACATGCCTCTGATTTGAATTTAAAAAGTTTCTGCGACAAGACCGCTCTCCACTATACAGCACAAAGAGGAAGTACAGTCAATATTAAGCTGATATCAAACAGAGGTGCCAACCCTAATTAAAAAGAGATGGGCAAGGCAGGACGGCACTTCATTGCGCAGCCCTTGCAACTGAAGATTGGTGTACTGACAATGTTGAGACGCTCTTGCTATCAGGTGCTGATCCATCTGCACAGGACCAAGAGGGGAAAACAGCTCTTCATTATGCGGCCCACAGGGAAAATTGTAAAGCTGTGAAGCAGATTTTGGAGAAATGTACAGTTCCAGGAATAGGGGACAAAGAGGGAAAGACTACCCTTGATTATGCAAAACAGACTTGAAATACTGCATTTGTGAATATGCTCACTGCCAAAGGATGTGTTCTATAAGACAATAGTGGTCTTTCTGTGAATGTATCATCCCAAGATATTTACATAACGTTCACCCAGCTGTCATTGTGTGGCTGATTAATATACCTTGTGTGCATAATTCTTTGAGACGAGAGGTCGACTGGGTATCCCAGTGGTTTAACCATCAATCAGGATTAACTCCTGGCATGCATACATCGTGTGAGGCCTGTACAATAACTGAAATACTGCAAAAAATTGATTCACTCATAAACTTTCGAAAAGAGTCATGAGTGACTTTTGTTTAACATTTTCTTCACCCATTATGGCATCGTACACTAGACGGGGCTGGACAATCATATGATCAAGTAGCAAAAAGCCCTGATTCATTTGTGCTCTGGATTAAGGAATGTATTGCACACTGATGCCTTTGATATGCTGTGTTTTAAAGTGGCATACTCCGATACCTTGGATAGATTGTGTTGTCAATTAGTACATGATGGTAACATGGATACGCTGCGTCGTCAGTTAGTACATGACAGTACCTTGGATACACCGTGATGTCATTTAGTACACGATTGTAACTTGGATACACTGTGGTTTCAATGAGTACACGATTGTACCTTGCATACACTGATGTGCCAGTAGTACACAGTGGTACCATGGATACACCGATGTGTCGATGAGTACACGATGGATAACACACGTTTAAGTGTAAGAAATGTAATGTTAGGCAGAGACTGCAGTAAATGTTGGCCTGTATGCCTTTTTCACCAACTGATAGCGCTTCAAATAGTCTTTTGAAAATTTGCCTTTTAATACACTTTGCAATAACTTGTGATTTATGCTACTTTAAATTTGTTGCCACTTTCACAAATGCCGAAACGAATTGTCACCAGTTCAGGGACAAAGCTGACAATACTAGTTACACCAAAATAATTTTGATATATTTTCAGAAATGTCGATATTGCGAGTCCATCTCCCTCAATCTTAATTCTGTCTACTCTATTTCTTTTAGAACTTATAATTATTTCAGTTTTAATGATTTCTTTTTTTTTAATTCCTAATTCTACTTCCAGCTTAGTCAGTTAAAGATTTTCTGATTTTTCTTCCACCAGCATTGCCAAACTTGAATCATCCAAAGGTTCCTCGTCAACCACATTAATCCCAAAGTTTCTTCACTGATACCTTGGATACTCTGTGATATCAGTTATTACACAATGGCACCTTGGATACACTGATGCCAGTCATTATACGGTGGTATTTCGAACACAATAAAGGATTAGCATCAAGGCCATAACACGTCGCTAAAGCTGACAATTCTAATGTCTCAACACTGATGCATTGGATACATTCTGGTGTCAGTTGGTAAGCACTGATACATTGGGTACTCTGTGCTATCAGTTATTACACAATTGCACCTTGAATGCACTGATGCCAGTCATTATACGATGGTATTTCGAACACAATATTAATGAAGGATTAGCATCAAGGCCATAACACGTCGCTAAAGCTGACAATTCTAATGTCTCAACACTGATGCATTGGATACATTCTGGTGTCAGTTGGTAAGCACTGATACATTGGGTACTCTGTGATATCAGTTATTACACAATTGCACCTTGAATGCACTGATGCCAGTCATTATACGATGGTATTTCGAACACAATATTAATGAAGGATTAGCATCAAGGCCATAACACGTCGCTAAAGCTGACAATTCTAATGTCTCAGCACTGATACATTGGATACTCTGTGGTATCAGTTATTACACAATTGCACCTTGGATACACTGATGCCAGTCATTATACGATGGTATTTCGAAAACAATATTAATGAAGGATTAGCATCAAGGCCATAACACGTCGCTAAAGCTGACAATTCTAATGTCTCAACACTGATACATTGGATACATTCTGGTGTCTGTTGGTAAGCACTGATACATTGGATTCTCTGTGATATCAGTTATTACACAATTGCACCTTGGATACACTGATGCCAGTCATTATACGATGGTATTTCGAACACAATGAAGGATTAGCATCAAGGCCATAACACGTCGCTAAAGCTGACAATTCTAATGTCTCAACACTGATGCATTGGATACATTCTGGTGTCAGTTGGTAAGCACTGATACATTGGGTACTCTGTGATATCAGTTATTACACAATTGCATCTTGAATGCACTGATGCCAGTCATTATACGATGGTATTTCGAACACAATATTAATGAAGGATTAGCATCAAGGCCATAACACGTCGCTAAAGCTGACAATTCTAATGTCTCAGCACTGATACATTGGATACTCTGTGGTATCAGTTATTACACAATTGCACCTTGGATACACTGATGCCAGTCATTATACGATGGTATTTCGAAAACAATATTAATGAAGGATTAGCATCAAGGCCATAACACGTCGCTAAAGCTGACAATTCTAATGTCTCAACACTGATACATTGGATACATTCTGGTGTCTGTTGGTAAGCACTGATACATTGGATTCTCTGTGATATCAGTTATTACACAATTGCATCTTGGATACACTGATGCCAGTCATTATACGATGGTATTTCGAACACAATGAAGGATTAGCATCAAGGCCATAACACGTCGCTAAAGCTGACAATTCTAATGTCTCAGCACTGATACCTTGGATACTCTGTGATATCAGTTATTACACAACTGCACCTTGGATACACTGATGCCAGTCATTATACGATGGTATTTCGAACACAATGTTAATGAAGGATTAGCATCAAGGCCATAACACGTCGCTAAAGCTGACAATTCTAATGTCTCAGCACTGATACCTTGGATACTCTGTGATATCAGTTATTACACAATAGCACCTTGGATACACTGATGCCAGTCATTACACGACGGTATTTCAAACACAATGAAGGATTAGCATCAAGGCCATAACACGTCGCTAAAGCTGGCAATTCTAATGTCTCAGCACTGATACCTTGGATACATTCTGGTGTCAGTTGGTAAGCACTGATACATTGGATACTCTGTGATATCAGTTATTACACAATTGCACCTTGGAAACACTGATGCCAGTCATTATACGACGGTATTTCGAACTTAATGAAGGATTAGCATCAAGGCCATAACACGTCTCTAAAGCTGACAATTCTAATGTCTCAACACTGATACCTTGGATACTCTGTGATATCAGTTATTACACAATGGCACCTTGGATACACGGTCAGTCATTATACGATGGTATTTTGAATACAATGTGATGTTGATTAATACACAATGATGCCTCCTACACGCTGTGATGTAATTATTTACACATTAATATTTTGAATAAGGTGTTGTGTCAATCATTAAACATTACAATTGCTACCTTAAATAAACTGTGATGTCAGTTATTACACATTGATACTTTGAATACACGCTTGTGTCAATTATATCACACTGGTGCTGATACACCGAGAGAATTCTAGAATTATACCTTGAATACACAATGGTGTCAAATATTGAACGCTCAAACCCTGGGTACAAATCAAATCATGATGTCACGTATCCAAACACGTACCTCAGATACACTGTGATGTCAAGCGTACCTTGGATACACCGTGGTGTCAAGCTTACCTTGGATATATTGTGATGTCAAGCACATCTCAGAGACACTATGATGTCAAGCTTACCTTGGATACTCTGTGATGTCAAGCATACCTTGGATACACTGTGGTGTCAAGCATACCTTGGATACGATGTAATGTCCAGCATACCTCAGATACACTGTGGTGACAAGCATACCTTGGATACGATGTGATGTCAAGCATACCTTGGATACACTGTGGTGTAAAGCATACCTCGGATACACTGTGGTGTCAAGCATACCTTGGATACGATGTGATGTCAAGCATACCTAAGATACACTGTGATGTCAAGCATACCTCGGATACACAGTGATGTCAAGCATACCTTGGATACATTATGATGTCAAGCATACCTCAGATAAAATGTGATGTCAAGCATACCTCAGAGACACTATGATGTCAAGCATACCTCAGATAAAATGTGATGTCAAGCGTTCCTTGCATACACTGTGATGTCAAGCATACCTTGGATACACTGTGATGTCAAGCATACCTCAGATACATTGTGATGTCAAGCATGTCTTGGACACACTGTGAGGTCAAGCATACCTCAGATACACTGTGATAACAAGCATACCTCGGATACACTGTGATGTCAAGCATACCTCGGATACACTGTGGTGTCAAGCATACCTTGGATACACTGTGATGTCAAGCATACCTTGGATACACTGTGATGTCAAGCACACCTCAGAGACACTATGATGTCAAGCTTACCTTGGATACACTGTGATGTCAAGCATACCTCGGATACACTGTAATGTCAAGCACACCTCGGATACACTGTGATGTCAAGCATACCTCAGAGACACTATGATCTCAAGCATACCTCAGATACACTGTGATGTCAAGCGTTCCTTGGATACACTGTGATGTCAAGCGTTCCTTGGATACACTGTGATGTCAAGCATACCTCAGATACATTGTGATGTCAAGCATATCTTGGATACACTGTGATGTCAAGCATACCTCTGATACACTGTGGTGTCAAGCATACCTTGGATACGATGTGATGTCAAGCATACCTTGGATACACTGTGGTGTCAAGCATACCTTGGATACACTGTGATGTCAAGCATGCCTCAGATGCATTGTGATGTCAAGCATGTCTTGGATACACTGTGATGTCAAGCGTACCTCGGATACACTGTGATGTCAAGCATACCTCAGATACATTGTGATGTCAAGCATACCTTGGACACACTGTGATGTCAAGCATACCTTGGATACACTGTGGTGTCAAGCATACCTCAGATGCATTGTGATGTCAAGCATATCTCAGATACATTGTGATGTCAAGCATATCTTGGATACACTGTGATGTCAAGCATACCTCTGATACACTGTGGTGTCAAGCATACCTTGGATACGATGTGATGTCAAGCATACCTTGGATACACGGTGGTGTCAAGCATACCTTGGATACACTGTGATGTCAAGCATGCCTCAGATGCATTGTGATGTCAAGCATGTCTTGGATACACTGTGATGTCAAGCGTACCTCGGATACACTGTGATGTCAAGCATACCTCAGATACATTGTGATGTCAAGCATATCTTGGATACACTGTGATGTCAAGCATACCTCTCATACACTGTGGTGTCAAGCATACCTTGGATACGATGTGATGTCAAGCATACCTTGGATACACTGTGGTGTCAAGCATACCTTGGATACACTGTGATGTCAAGCATGCCTCAGATGCATTGTGATGTCAAGCATGTCTTGGATACACTGTGATGTCAAGCGTACCTCGGATACACTGTGATGTCAAGCATACCTCAGATACATTGTGATGTCAAGCATACCTTGGACACACTGTGATGTCAAGCATACCTTGGATACACTGTGGTGTCAAGCATACCTCAGATGCATTGTGATGTCAAGCATATCTTGGATACACTGATGTCAAGCGTACCTTTGATACACTGTGATGTCAAGCATACTTTGGATACACTGTGATGTCAAGCATACTTTGGATACACTGTGCTGTCAAGCGTACCTTTGACACACTGTGATGTCAAGCATACCTTGGATACATTGTGATGTCAAGCATATCTTGGATACACTGTGATGTCAAGCATACCTCAGATACACTGTGATGTCAAGCATACCTTGGATACACTGTGATGTCAAGCATACCTCAGATACATTGTGATGTCAAGCATATCTTGGATACACTGGGATATCAAGCGTACCTTGGATACACCGTGGTGTCAAGCTTACCTTGGATATATTGTGATGTCAAGCACATCTCAGAGACACTATGATGTCAAGCTTACCTTGGATACTCTGTGATGTCAAGCATACCTTGGATACACTGTGGTGTCAAGCATACCTTGGATACGATGTAATGTCCAGCATACCTCAGATACACTGTGGTGTCAAGCATACCTTGGATACGATGTGATGTCAAGCATACCTTGGATACACTGTGGTGTAAAGCATACCTCGGATACACTGTGGTGTCAAGCATACCTTGGATACGATGTGATGTCAAGCATACCTAAGATACACTGTGATGTCAAGCATACCTCGGATACACAGTGATGTCAAGCATACCTTGGATACATTATGATGTCAAGCATACCTCAGATAAAATGTGATGTCAAGCATACCTCAGAGACACTATGATGTCAAGCATACCTCAGATACACTGTGATGTCAAGCGTTCCTTGCATACACTGTGATGTCAAGCATACCTTGGATACACTGTGATGTCAAGCATACCTCAGATACATTGTGATGTCAAGCATGTCTTGGACACACTGTGAGGTCAAGCATACCTCAGATACACTGTGATGTCAAGCATACCTCGGATACACTGTGATGTCAAGCATACCTCGGATACACTGTGGTGTCAAGCATACCTTGGATACACTGTGATGTCAAGCATACCTTGGATACACTGTGATGTCAAGCACACCTCAGAGACACTATGATGTCAAGCTTACCTTGGATACACTGTGATGTCAAGCATACCTCGGATACACTGTGATGTCAAGCACACCTCGGATACACTGTGATGTCAAGCATACCTCAGAGACACTATGATCTCAAGCATACCTCAGATACACTGTGATGTCAAGCGTTCCTTGGATACACTGTGATGTCAAGCGTTCCTTGGATACACTGTGATGTCAAGCATACCTCAGATACATTGTGATGTCAAGCATATCTTGGATACACTGTGATGTCAAGCATACCTCTGATACACTGTGGTGTCAAGCATACCTTGGATACGATGTGATGTCAAGCATACCTTGGATACACTGTGGTGTCAAGCATACCTTGGATACACTGTGATGTCAAGCATGCCTCAGATGCATTGTGATGTCAAGCATGTCTTGGATACACTGTGATGTCAAGCGTACCTCGGATACACTGTGATGTCAAGCATACCTCAGATACATTGTGATGTCAAGCATACCTTGGACACACTGTGATGTCAAGCATACCTTGGATACACTGTGGTGTCAAGCATACCTCAGATGCATTGTGATGTCAAGCATATCTCAGATACATTGTGATGTCAAGCATATCTTGGATACACTGTGATGTCAAGCATACCTCTGATACACTGTGGTGTCAAGCATACCTTGGATACGATGTGATGTCAAGCATACCTTGGATACACGGTGGTGTCAAGCATACCTTGGATACACTGTGATGTCAAGCATGCCTCAGATGCATTGTGATGTCAAGCATGTCTTGGATACACTGTGATGTCAAGCGTACCTCGGATACACTGTGATGTCAAGCATACCTCAGATACATTGTGATGTCAAGCATATTTTGGATACACTGTGATGTCAAGCATACCTCTCATACACTGTGGTGTCAAGCATACCTTGGATACGATGTGATGTCAAGCATACCTTGGATACACTGTGGTGTCAAGCATACCTTGGATACACTGTGATGTCAAGCATGCCTCAGATGCATTGTGATGTCAAGCATGTCTTGGATACACTGTGATGTCAAGCGTACCTCGGATACACTGTGATGTCAAGCATACCTCAGATACATTGTGATGTCAAGCATACCTTGGACACACTGTGATGTCAAGCATACCTTGGATACACTGTGGTGTAAAGCATACCTCAGATGCATTGTGATGTCAAGCATATCTTGGATACACTGATGTCAAGCGTACCTTTGATACACTGTGATGTCAAGCATACTTTGGATACACTGTGATGTCAAGCATACTTTGGATACACTGTGCTGTCAAGCGTACCTTGGACACACTGTGATGTCAAGCATACCTTGGATACATTGTGATGTCAAGCATATCTTGGATACACTGTGATGTCAAGCATACCTCAGATACACTGTGGTGTCAAGCATACCTTGGATACACTGTGATGTCAAGCATACCTCAGATACATTGTGATGTCAAGCATATCTTGGATACACTGTGATATCAAGCGTACCTTGGATACACCGTGGTGTCAAGCATACCTCAGATACAGTGTGATATCAAGCGTACCTCGGATACACTGTACTGTCAAGCATACCTTGGATACACCGTGGTGTCAAGAATACCTCGGGTACACTCTGATATCAAGCATACTTTGGGTACACTGTGACATCAAGCGTACCTCGGATACACTGTACTGTCAAGCATACCTTGGATACACCGTGGTGTCAAGAATACCTCGGGTACACTCTGATATCAAGCATACTTTGGGTACGCTGTGATGTCAAGCGTACCATTGATACACATGGATACCCTGTCTGGCGCTCGGCATTAAGGGCTACAACAAGGACTGAGCGGCTCGGAGTCAGTATACTGTGTCTGAGTGGGGTATTCATGATATACTGAAGCATGGTAGCTCAGTAGGCTAGCACTATCAATCGGGATCAGTCGGACTAGTACAAGCAGCCACACCCACGTGCATACACGTCGCTTTATAAGTGCAATAATCTTGGACGGGACGTTAAAGCCCATTTCATCCTTACCATCGAATAAGAAGATTAATTTTCTGAGTATAACTCTATGACAAAACGTTTTTAAAGTGTAATATAACATTTCCTTCGCATAATATTTCAGATTATTTGCTATGTTTCAATGTAAATGATGATATGGTTTATAAAACTGTTTTCACTGATATGTAGAAACTAAGTAAATCAATCACTCAAGAATCCTTAAATATCTTCACCTTCAATTATCGGATCTAGTAAAGAGTTTAATTGTTGTTCGTGTAGGCTCATTTAAAAAATTGCGGTAACATTTCCTGTCTCAGAGAAAACCTTTCATCAATATCTCCGACAATTACTAACTTACTTGTAAGTAATATCGAGTGCATAATCAATACTTTCCTCCAGGTGATTGCAGAAATTGTATTCTTATCATGTTCGGGTTTGTTCACGACACTTTATAAATAATTACTCTTGACGGGATCAATATACAAGGACCCGAGGACCCGACCCCTGAGGTTGGTTGGTTGGTTGGTCGGTTTTTGGTTTAACGCCGCACTCAGCAATATTCCAGCTATATGACGCCGGTCTGTAAATAATCGAGTCTGGACCAGACAATCCAGTCATTGACATCATGAGCATCAAACCACGCAATTGGGACACGATGACGTGCATCAACCAAGTCAGCGAGCCTCACCACCCGATCCCGTTAGTCGCCTTTTACGACAAGCATAGTCGCCTTTTACGGCAAGCATGGGTTGCTGAAGACCTATTTTACCCCGGAATCTTCACGGGTCCCGACCCCTGAGGAGAAGGTTCTTTCTTCACATACTGCCATCGTCTAGTTTGTTTCCGAAATTCACTTTAAAGTTTGTGTAGTCGTAATAGTGTCCTCTGTTTCATTACAGTAACTAACCGTGAAATGTTCGTATCAGACGCCATCTTGTTTTCTAACAGACGAGTCAATATTCATCACGTGACAGGTCAATACTGATCATGTGACCAATCAATATTCGAGGTCAGTTTCAGTCACTTGTTATGGGGTCTATTTTAAAATGTATTGTTTGACACGTGATACGGAATGACCAATGGAATTGTAAGATTCTTAGTAAAGTTACAACAAATGCTATCAATGATTTTCGTTGCAGTGAGTGAGTATGGTTTTACGCCGCTTTTAGCAATATTCCAGCAATATCACAGCGGGGGACATCATAAATGGTCATGATAATTATACATGGACAAATTTCATATAACGTAAATGTTAAATGACGCTACTAGAGAGAAAAATTGTGGATGTTTGGATTTACATAAAACTGTCATTGTAAGTATACACTTCTTATCATATTTATGGTGAGGTGAGGTGAAATTGGGTTTAACGTCGCGTCCAAGATTATTGCACTTATATAGCGACGTGCATGTACGTGTGTGTGTGTGGCTGCTTGTGCTAGACCAGACTAATGCCGATTTATAGTGCTAGCCCACTGAGATACCATGCCGTAGTTTAACATGAATACCCCACTCAGACACAGTATACAGACTCCGAGCCGACCAGTCCTTGCTTTAACCCCTTTATGCCGAGCGCCAGACAGGGTAACAACAAGTACCATCTTTTAACGTCTTTTAGTATGACGCGGCCGGGGATCGAACACCGGACCTTCCGCTCTCCGGAGGCGGTCTCATATTTATGGCACATTATCAGCAGATCTTCAATAAGATCCTGATAGCTCTGATTATACAGTTTAATTATCTGTATGTGATTTAAGTTTTAAAAAGCTTAAAGTAATTACATTTACCGGAAGTTGTGCAATAGATTGTTTTTGAGTCATATTCTTAAGGGTCTGTCTCATGGACAGTCCCACGTTATCTGAGTAAGGATAAGAACTACGTCTTTATTACAATTAGGAGCTTGAGTCAGTTGATGGTTGAGGTTGCCACGTCTCCATGAAGACGACGAATAACTTAATTGAGAGGCATTTAGAAGTTGGAGTACTAAGTGAGTATAAGATATTTGGATGCTCCTAAATGAAATAAAGAAGTAGGTCATCTGAAAGTTGATATTTTATCTGAATTTTCTAGTGCACATTGTTCATTCAATATATACCTATATCAACATTCATCTTACAAACGTTTTACATTATCAACACAATTTTAAGCTCCATGACTTCCACATGACAAAATCATTTTATCACATTTTCTTGGCAATCTATCACACGGAATGTTTAAACCACTATTTAAGTGATCTTGTGTACTGGAACACCCATAAAGGTACACGCCCACATTCGACATAGCCCATAAGATTTAACGAACATTGTTTTACACCAAGACATGGTTTACATGGATAAATGTGTACCATTTCAATTGCTTTGGACTCATCGGAGCCCCATATCTCTGAGCCATATAGAAGTACAGGCCATATTTTAACATCAAGTATTTTGAAAGAGAAAGATCACTTAAGTTTATTTTAGATTCTGTGACATTCCTAAAGTACTCACGGAAATGAAAAAAAATGTTTTTCTCAATTTAAAAATCGACACAAAGTGTTACGTAGCTGTAAATACGAAATAATGCTTTTTTTATGGTAATATTCTGAAGTATAAACATGTTATCAGCAATGGTATCGATTTCTAAACCCAGCTTGCTCTTCGACAATTTTATCTGAAGAGTCGGGCCTAAATGTCAAACATTTATCAATAACTGAAATATTTGGTTAAATTCTTGCACTGCAATACCTATGTAATTATTCACGCCATTAATAGATCCTTTCTTAGGAAGAGGAACAATAAAACCGAGTGTCCAATCTTTTAGGAAAGGTAGATGTTTCTAAAATAGTGTTTAATAATTCAAGATGCGGTAATATTGCCCCAAGAGCATAGTAAAATATCCTATATCAACCAATCCATACCTGGATATCAATATCTCCGACAATCACTAACTTAGATGTAATATCGAGCACATAATCAATATTGTCCTCGCCGGTTCCAGAAAATGTTTTCTTATCACACTCTGGTCTGTACACAACACCCACGATTTATGTTTTCCCTTGTATCTTTTTAGGCCCGATCGAATTTGCAAGTGTACATGCTTTGTTTTGACCGACATTAAAATATACAGTTGCAGTTAAATAGATAATTAATTCATACAAAACTGTGAGCATTTATGAAGCTGTTGTATTTACATAAACTAAATTTTAATTGACATGGCGTGATAAATATAAATAGGCAAATTTCGTATAACATAAATGTTAACTTGTTGTTTGTTGTTTAACGCCGCACTCACTAATATCCCAGCTATATGACGACGATGTGTAAATAATCGAGTCGGGACCAGGAAATCCAGTGATTAACGTCATGAACATCAATCCACGCTAATGGGATCAATGACATGCATTAACCAAGTAAGAGAGCCTGACCAACCGATCCTGTTAGTCGCCTTTTACGACAAGTAAACTCGCCCTTTACGACAAGTAAACTCGCCTTTTACGACAAGCATGGGTTGCTGAAGACCTATTCTACCCCGGATCTTCACGGGTAGATGTTAACTGAAGATATTTGAAAGACAGATGTGTTGATATCTGGATTTACATAAAACTGGACCCGAGAAGATACCGTGAAGATATTTACACGAATCGTTAATGCTCACCTCCAGGAGGTATGGTAACACTGAACCAATAAGTTCCATCCGGCTGTGAAGTATAACAGCACCACCAACGATCTTAAAGGACGATATGGTCGAAGGTGGGAACTTTCCTAGTTGACGTTAATTAATCATTAGTACGTAGCCCCGACAAGCTTTGTCAAATATGTATTGACTCGGCGACGTGTACTACGTTTGTGTCTCCAAAAGGTGATTGGGGGAGTCTCTCCCACTTACCCTGCGGCCTTTGATGTTGACGCACAGATCTCCCTTTTATGGCCATGGCGTTCTATGGAGGTTGTGCTGCTGAAGGTGACCATTGACCATTGGTGCACACCATGCGAACGGGACAACGAAGTGTGTGAGTATGTTGCCCTTATTGTCAAGTCTAGTACCCTTCCTTGCAGTCATAACGATGTCACACCACATTATAACCGATACACCGCCAAGTCTGTCATGAGGTCTGAGGCTGACGTTCATTATTACTTTGCAGACACGGTCGCGCCCATCAAGGAAGTGCAAAGTGAATCGAGACTCATCTATAAACGTAACACCTGACCAGCGATGATTACCCCAGTTCTGACGTTGTGTACACCGATGAGGTGTGCTTGAAGACAATTTCTAACCTTCTCACCCGTGACTCGTGCTCCCGTAGCCTGCTGAAAGGTTTGCGCCAATCTGATTCCACGTTTGAGCAAGATTCTGAAGATCCTGTTTCCTGTTCAATTGATCCTACTTGGACCTTGGAAGCCCTGAACGGGGTCGACCGTCAACATTTTGGGTTTGTTGGTACCTATTTCATAATCTGCTTATCACACACTGCTGACGTTTCCAGCACGCAAATAACCTGGAGACGCCCCTAGCGTTGCAAACGCCGCTTCGTTAGTCCATACACAAACAGGGGGCACGGGTGGCCCAGTCGTCTAAGGCGCCGGGAGAAATCGTTAGATATAAGTCACTTCTTGAGGTCGATATTTCTTTATATTGTCACATCATATAAGACTTGGTCAATAAGAAAACATTTTTAGGGGCTGCTCATATTTCGTGCATTCTTTAATTAGACCATCGCTGCTGCCATAATTGGTTTTCTCATTGATGCACCTTTGACAGAAATTGGAGACTTCATACATGTTACATCTCCTATATGGCCTTGGGGGATATTTGTGATATGTGATTGAATGACATAAAGGTCTAGGTCAATCAGTATGAACTAATGGGCTTTGATTTGCCAAAAATGGAAAATAATAATTTTGGCTAAACTTGTATTTGCTTGGTTTAATATCAGTGTTGAGGTAAGGGTGAATGTTACTGGTAACGTTAGGGTTAATGTTCGAGTTCGAGTGTTAGGAGTTTATATAGGTTCCTCATAATGCTTGGTACGTGTGTGATGTAATAGTAATTTGTTTCACAAAATCAAAGACAATGGTATGATACTAGACCGGTGAGGGTGAGGGTGAATTGTTTAGTGTTAGGGGTAGGGTTAGAGTTAGGGTTAGGATTAGAATTAGGGTCAGGATTAGGGTTAGGGTTAAGATTAGAATTAGGGTCAGGGTTAGGATTAGAATTAGGGTTAGGGTTAGGGTCAGGGTTAGGGTCAGGGTTAGGGTCAGGGTCAGGGTTAGGGTCAGGGTTAGGGTCAGGGTCAGGGTTAGGGTCAGGGTTAGGGTCAGGGTTAGGGTTAGGTTTACCTTATGCAGGTGTAATGTAGTAGTAGCATTATCTCCATGTCGAAGATAATGGTTTAATACTTTCAATATATTGTGGCATTGCTGGAAATGCTGGTGTAGGTCCTGCTTTTCTTTTACAAGTGCAAATTCATTTCTAGTTAGTAACGTGTTAAATATCAGCCAGGCCATGTGGTTCTTTACATTATACAAAAAGTAATTCAATGATTTCAATGCTGATAGGACTGGCTGGTTAGTTGTTGGTTTTCACTGCTGGCTAAACATACAGGAAGCATGCTGTGAACCTTGCTTGTATCCCCATGTATCTGTTATGTATCCTTGGTGGCAGGTTCATAAATATTGTGGTTACTCCGTTGAAGGTTTTGCAGGACAAGAGTTTATGTCTACACTTAAATAATGAGCCAGAGATACAGATAAGACATTATTTTTCACGCATCAGAAATCGATGGTACCCCATCCACATAATTCTCTAAATAAACAATGCAATGATGGAGCTATTGAAAAATATAAATCGATTCTAAATCCCATTCTCGATATCACGTCAAGCAGGCATTGGTAAAATATCTCTTCACTTGTGAAGATGAATTTTGTATGCATGACATCAGCATTGGCATCACTTTCTGTGGTGTTGTCGTTGCAAGGGCCTTTCGACAAAATCACACACATGTGCTATGGAGGCTTCTACAAAGTCAAACATACACATACTTACATCAGTTGTATGAATTTGTGCTGGTTTTCCAAACAATGTAAGGCTATAAGCTGGCTCGGGAAATCAAGGGACTGTCGGCTTCATGACACAACACTCACCGACCCATCTCAGGCCATGGCAGATCCCCGATGTATCAGTACCGAGGTACACACATCACAGATGGTAGGTAGTATAGTGTTGTTATGGAAGGATGCATGAGGCTACAATAATCTGCATAACTTGTAGGTAGGATAGGAGAGTTGGGCATTGTAGGTTACCTGAAGATAGTATGGTGATATCGAAGACAATAAGGTAGGTAGGACGGGAGAGCTATACATTGTAGGCTACCTCAAGAGTATGGTGATATGGTAGACAAGAATGTACGTAGGACGGGAGAGCTATACATTGTAGGCCACCTAAAGATGATATGGTGATATGGAAGACAATAAGGTAGGTAGGATGGGAGAGATTGACATTGTAGGTTACCTGAAGATGGAATGGTGATATGGTAGAGAAGAAGGTAGATAGGATGGGAGAGATAGACATTGTAGGTTACCTGAAGATGGTATGGTTATATGGTAGACGTGAAGGTAGGTAGGATGGGAGAGATAGACATTGTAGGCCACCTAAAGATGGTATGGTGATATGGAAGACAAGAAGGTAGGTAGGATGGGAGAGATAGACATTGTAGGCCACCTAAAGATGATATGGTGATATGGAAGACAAGAAGGTAGGTAGGATGGGAGAGATTGACATTGTAGGTTACCTGAAGATGGAATGGTGATATGGTAGAGAAGAAGGTAGATAGGATGGGAGAGATAGACATTGTAGGTTACCTGAAGATGGTATGGTTATATGGTGGACAAGAAGGTAGGTAGGATGGGAGAGATAGTCATTGTAGGCCACCTAAAGATGGTATGGTGATATGGAAGACAAGAAGGTATGTAGGATGGGAGAGATAGTCATTGTAGGCCACCTAAAGATGGTATGGTGATATGGAAGACAAGAAGGTATGTAGGATGGGAGAGATAGACATTGTAGGTTACCTGAAGATGGTATGGTGATATGGTAGAGAAGAAGGTAGGTAGGATGGGAGAGATAGACATTGTAGGTTACCTGAAGATAGTATGGTGATATGGTAGACAAGAAGGTAGGTAGGATGGGAGAGATAGACATTGTAGGCCACCTAAAGATGGTATGGTGATATGGAAGACAAGAAGGTATGTAGGATGGGAGAGATAGTCATTGTAGGCCACCTAAAGATGGTATGGTGATATGGAAGACAAGAAGGTATGTAGGATGGGAGAGATAGACATTGTAGGTTACCTGAAGATAGTATGGTGATATGGTAGACAAGAAGGTAGATAAGATTGTCGAGGAGAAGACACATCAAGCATAGTTGAAAGATAGATACAAGGGAGTGAGTGAGTTGGGTTTAACGCCGCTTTTAACAGTATTCCAGTTATATCGCGGCGTGTCAGCTTAATGTGAGAGGAAAGCCCGAAGTGATGCAGGACTCAGTCGTTTACCACTTTGGTGAAACCCACGAGCTCGAGTATGATGTTGACAAACCTAGAAACATAATCGATTCGAACCCACAATCATAGGTTTCTGGCGTCCTCAAGGGACGCAACTCTGCACAGCGAATCGCGGCGCCTTAGACGACTTGGCCAACCGTGCCCCCAGATAGATACTAGATGATAACGTAAGGTGGACAGAAGAGCGGTAGAAACTTCAAGTAAGGTGAGCTGTGTGGCGTGAAAGAATGCATAAGACGAGGTGAGATTAGGTTTAATGTAAGTCAATGTGCATTTGATTCACTCCAAAGTGAGTGAGTGAGTGAGTTAGTATGGTTTTACGCCGCTTTTAGCAATATTCCAGCACTATCACGGCGGGGGACACCAGAAATGGGCTTCGCTCCAAAGGTAACTATGATACACCAACCCGTCTTCTGACCCTGAATCAACACACGGGCTGTAAATCTTGTACGCAGAATTACCTCCTAGGGGGGAAGGAGTCATCGAACGATGCCCACACATTGTAAGGTCTGAAAGTATCACGCGGTGTCACAGTGGAATTCCCACTACAACACTGACTTGATTAACGTATCTCAAACAACGTGTTGAATCTACGATCCATGATATATTTTACCCTCGTTTTGGCATAAAGTAGTGCTCTAATTGTTAAATAGAGCTGAGAGAGAGCTGCGCAGTACAATTATTATTCGGAGGCGGTAGGTACCATGGCTGTATGTGTTGGTAGCATGGTAGATAGAAGCTTGTGTGTTCAAATATAAATTAGTATGGTCGATAGAATGTGTCGTATGTAGATTTGTTGGAAGTTATGGTGCAGTCAGGTGATCATATTACATTCAGTCTGATCAGACATTTTTTAGTGTATATTACGTGTCTGGTAATTCCCAAATGCGCAACTCATGTACACATAATTTGTAACCAGGATCCATACAACCGTATACTGACTCCTGAACTATATACATCTCTCCATTAAGGATCCATACCGTATGCTGACTCCTGAACTATATACATCTCTCCATTAAGGGTCCATATCGTATGCTGACTCCTTAACTATATACATCTCTCCATTAAGGATCCATACAACCGTATGCTGATCCCTTAACTACATGTATATGCATCTCTCCATTAAGGATCCATACAACCGTATGCTGACTCCTTAACTATATACATCTCTCCATTAAGGATCCATACAACCGTATGCTGACCCCTGAACTATATACATCTCTCCATTAAGAATCCATACAACCGTATGCTGACTCCTTAACTATATACATCTCTCCATTAAGGATCCATACAACCGTATGCTGACCCCTGAACTATATACATCTCTCCATTAAGGATCCATACAACCGTATGCTGACTCCTTAACTATATACATCTCTCCATTAAGGATCCATACAACCGTGTACTGACTCCTTAACTATATACATCTCCCCATTAAGGATCCATACAACCGTATGCTGACCCCTGAACTATATACATCTCTCCATTAAGGATCCATACAACCGTATGCTGACTCCTGAACTATAAGCATCTCTCCATTAAGGATCCAGGCAACCGTATGCTGACCCCTGAACTATATACATCTCTCCATTAAGAATCCATACAACCGTATGCTGACTCCTTAACTATATACATCTCTCCATTAAGGATCCATACAACCGTATGCTGACCCCTGAACTATATACATCTCTCCATTAAGGATCTATACAACCGTATGCTGACCCCTGAACTATATACATCTCTCCATTAAGGATCCATACAACCGTATGCTGACTCCTTAACTATATACATCTCTCCATTAAGGATCCATACAACCGTGTACTGACTCCTTAACTATATACATCTCTCCATTAAGGATCCAGGCAACCAAACATTTTTCTCGTAATTTTACGTTGTATAATTTTGAAAAAGGACAACACATCATTTGGGGAATATGATATGATCTTAATACATATTTCTCTGTTAGGGTCCGAGTCATCCGTGTACAGGACGTCCTTGTCCTGACACCCATGTCTGTGCTCCAGTTGAAGCAGCTTCCAGCCATGTCTGCCTCCCTCTAGAAGGTAATCATCACAACTATCAGGCCACCCTTTACATTTATTTCAATTACTTGTTACCAAACTATGTATCACAGAGGCGTGTGGTACACAAACAAATTGTTTGTTTGTTGTTTAGAACCGCACTCGGAAATATTCAAGCTATGTGACGGCGATCTGTAGATAATCGAGTCTGGTCCAAACAATCCAGTGATTGACATAATGAGCATCGTTGGTTGGTTGGTTGGTTGGTTGTTTAACGCCGCACTCAGCAATATTCCAGCTATATGACGGCGGTCTGTAGATAATCGAGTCTGTTCCAAATAATCCAGTGATTGACATCATGAGCATCGATTCACGCAATTGGGCTACGATGACATGCATCAACCAAGTCAGCGAGTCTGACCAGCCGATCCCTTTAGTCGCATCTTACGATAGGCATAGTCGCCTTTTACGGCAAGCATGGGTTGCTGAAGACCCATTCTATCCCGGATCTTCACGGGTCTTATGTTCAGATAAGATACAGTCGAAATCTCAATTATATCTTCAGATTTAGATAAAACTAAACAGTTAAAACACGAATCTGTCATCCGTAGCAGATGTTAATGGAAGTAAGGCCAGGTTATCAAATGTGAGAAAATGCATACAGCTAAAACATTCATCGCATCTTCATGCGTGGAGACAAGCATGGGTTGATGAAGACCTATTTTACCCCAGATCTTCATGGGTGGCGACAAGCATGCGTTGATGAAGACCTATTATTCCCCGGGTTTTCAAGGACGGAGACAAGCATGGGTCAATGAAAGCCTATTCTACCCCGGATCTTCACGGGTGGAGACAATCATGGGTTGATGGAATTCTATTCTACCCTGGATCTTCAAGGGTGGAGACAAGCATGGGTTGATGGAGACCTATTATACCCCGGATCTTCATGGGTGGAGACAAGTATGGGTTGATGAAGACCTATTCTACCCCGGATCTTCACGGGTGGAGACAAGCATGGGTGGATGAAGACCTATTATACCCCAGATCTTCACAGGTGGATACAAGCATGGGTTGTTGAAGACCTATTAAATCCCAGATCTTCACGGGTGGAGACAAGCATGGGTTGTTGAAGACCTGTTATACCCCGGATCTTCACAGGTGGAGACAAGCATGGGTTGATGAAAACATATTATACCCCGGATCTTCACGGGTGGAGACAAGCATGGGTTGATGAAAACCTATTATACCCCGGATCTTCACGGGTGGAGACAAGCATGGGTTGATGAAAACCTATTATACCCCGGATCTTCACGGGCGGAGACAAGCATGGGTTGATGAAAACCTATTATACCCTGGATCTTCACGGGTGGAGACAAGCATGGGTTGATGAAAACCTATTCAACCCCAGATCTTCACGGGTGGAGACAAGCATGGGTTGTTGAAGACCTATTCTACCCTGGATCTTCACGGGTGGAGACAAGCATGGGTTGATGAAAACCTATTATACCCCGGATCTTCACGGGCGGAGACAAGCATGGGTTGATGAAAACATATTATACCCTGGATCTTCACGGGTGGAGACAAGCATGGGTTGATGAAAACCTATTATACCCCAGATCTTCACGGGTGGAGACAAGCATGGGTTGTTGAAGACCTATTATACCCCGGATCTTCACAGGTGGATACAAGCATGGGTTGTTGAAGACCTATTATACCCCGGATCTTCACGGGTGGCGACAAGCATGGGTTGATGAAAACCTATTATACCCCGGATCTTCACGGGTGGAGACAAGTATGGGTTGTTGAAGACCTATTATACCCCGGATCTTCACGGGTGGAGACAAGCATGGGTTGATGAAGACCTATTATACCCCGGATCTTTACGGGTGGTGACAAGCATGGGTGGATGAAGACCTATTATATCCCAGATCTTCACAGGTGGAGACAAGTATGGGTTGATGAAGACCTATTATACCCCAGATCTTCACGGGTGAAGACAAGCATGGGGGATGAAGACCTATTCTACCCCGGATCTTCACAGGTGGAGACAAGTATGGGTTGATGAAGACCTATTCTACCCCAGATCTTCACGGGTGGCGACAAGCATGGGTTGATGAAGACCTATTATACCCCAGATCTTCACGGGTGGAGACAAGCATGGGTTGTTGAAGCCCTATTATACCCCGGATCTTCACAGGTGGATACAAGCATGGGTTGTTGAAGACCTATTATACCCCGGATCTTCAAGGGTGGAGACAAGCATGGGTTGATGAAAACCTATTCTACCCTAGATCTTCACGGGTGGCGACAAGCATGGGTTGTTGAAGACCTATTATACCCCGGATCTTCACGGGTGGAGACAAGCATGGGTTGATGAAAACCTATTATTCCCCGGATCTTCACAGGTGGAGACAAGTATGGGTTGTTGAAGACCTATTATATCCCAGATCTTCACAGGTGGAGACAAGTATGGGTTGATGAAGACCTATTATACCCCAGATCTTCACGGGTGGAGACAAGCATGGGGGATGAAGACCTATTCTACCCCGGATCTTCACAGGTGGAGACAAGTATGGGTTGATGAAGACCTATTGTACCCCGGATCTTCACGGGTGGAGACCAGCATGGGTGGATGAAGACCTATTATACCCCGGATCTTCACGGGTCAGAGGTCATTACGAAGTGAGGCGAATACATGTAGTAGGGACAGCAGAGGTAGATAGGCTTACTGTACGACATGTAAACCAATAATACTTAAAATAATGTTTATAGTCCACATGTCATGCGCTAACATACATCTACTCTGTGGTTGCTCATGACGTTTTTTGTACATGTCATTTGAATTACCACAAAACAGTGCTATCTTCTACTATCTTAACTGCAGATACTACCATAATCAATAACAGTAATCAATAAATGTAATCAATAACAGTAATCAATAAATTTAACCAATAACAGAAATCAATAAAACAAACAACAAAGCTTGTGTTATGGCGATGGTTACATCCACGTTGACGCGATATTCATTTAATGAATCTGATATTGATTGATGGAGAAAATACACATGTAAATGCTAAGGGTACTGTCATAGTTACGCAGCCCACGCTAGCGAAAAACTTATCAACACATAATTGTCCAAATAGCGTATGCACAAGTACAAACTCGTGAGAAGTCAGCTTACTTGGCAGACAGATTACATCAAGGCGCATTGAACAAGAAGTTTGAGGATTTATGAACACCAATATAAGAAAAACAATCGAAAGCATTTAGGCTTTACAAGCATACTATTGACCTAGTCAGTACTAAATATGCAGCTTCCCTGATCTAAATACACATAAGGCATTAAATCTCACAAATTTGTCAAACTCGGTTTCGCGGACCTCGGCCCAAACCATCTTTCACGTGACCAGATTCTGTCTTCGGGTCTGACAGCAACTCAGGCCTTTAATCTAGCGTCGGGACGGACAGGAGGACAACCTGGTCTTCAGCTTGGGAGGATATCCCCGAGTCTATTTAGCAGCATGTAGAGTTTGCACTTTAAGAACATGTCTCACATACAATACAGAATTGAGTGTTATCCAATGTCCGCCTTAAAGGTAAAAACCATAGGGAATTGAACATTTAACATATTTGAAACATAATAATACATGAGGACGTTGTATGAATTGTTTTACACCTGATATCATAAGAATGAAATCTAAATGAAAAGTACAAAAGTAATTAAGCACTGCAATCAATAAAACACAAAAAAAGGCATGTGTATTGAGATTTGTGACATTCATGTGTCTGAGATACTGATTTTAACAAGTGATACACAAACATTATTGTAATAAATCCAGTATCGACAACAGCGATGACAGATTGAAATAGTATCAACAATGTTGAAAGTCCATGCGTGAATCACGACCGCCTCCCTTGACCCCTATGTAAAGGTACATACATCTAAGCGTATATTTAACATATATCTCAGTTTCTTCTACCACTACAGCTTTGGATGCCAACACTGCCACAACTGCAGCTTCTGCAACAGCAGCGATGATTACATCTTCTGCTATCACTGCTACGTCTGTGACGACTACAGCCCTGGATGTCACCACTGCTGCTCCCACCACTGCTACGTCTGTGACGACTACAGCCCTGGATGTCACCACTGCTGCTGCCACCACTGCTACGTCTATGACGACTACAGACCTGGATGTCACCACTGCTGCTGCCACCACTGCTACGTCTGTGACGACTACAGCCCTGGTTGCCACCACTGCTGCTGCCACCACTGCTACGTCTGTGACGACTACAGCCCTGGATGTCACCACTGCTGCTGCCACCACTGCTACGTCTATGACAACTACAGACCTGGATGCAACCACAACGACAACTGCAGGGCCTGCTACTACCTCACCTACAGCTCCCGCAATAATGACTGTTATCACAACATCAGTAACTACTACAGATGCATCGTGTGAGCATGGTGAGTATCTCAACGCCACATGTGGGTAGTTAATGATTGTTGTTTTTCACTCCAATGACCTAACAGGGACTTACTCCTGCTCCTGCACATAGCCTAGTGTAGACTATGTTATCTTTGTCTTGACATCTGTTTGGTGCTCCACAACACAGTAGATATTTCTGTTTGGATGAATTCATTACAACATAGAGACTACTACATTACACTAAACAATAGACTCAAATCAATCATTGAGATGTGTGTAGGGTTTACATGATGTATATTATACAGGGCGTGCATTTCATTACAATTAACTTCGTGTAGAGTTAGAGGGGGAAGAAGAGGACATGGTTGTCAAGGCTTTGCGTCTTGGCTTGTTGCCTCGCTGCAGTTGTCAGGCTTTGCGTCTTCGATTATTGCCTATCTGGGGTTGTCAAGGCTTTGCGTCTTGGTTTGTTGCCTCGCTGCAGTTGTCAGGCTTTGCATCTTGGATTATTGCCTATCTTGGGTTGTCAAGGCTTTGCGTCTTGGTTTGTTGCCTCGCTGCAGTTGCCAGGCTTTGCGTCTTGGATTATTGCCTGTCTGGAGTCTTCTGAATGCAACCGAAACTAAGACATGCGTTCTTCAAAAGCTGAGCCGCTTGTCAGGCACGCAGACATGTTTGATGCATGTGATCGTAAACCATTCTGGGAGATCCATGATTATAACGTCAATCACTGGACTGTCTGGTCCAGACTCGATAATTTACGGGCTCCCGCATATAGCTGACACATTGCCCTGTGTGCGACAATATACAAGAAACAAACAAAAACAGCTAATTTATGTTTTGCTAAGAAGTCCTGAACAATATCTGATGCTGATCTGGTTGCAGGTTTTGTGTATAAGGGATGCTACCTGGATGACCGGAACAGAATGATCAACGACATCCACGACAAGAACGTCTCCATGACGCATGAAAGGTGCCTGACACGCTGCAGACAGGGCAACTATGTTCTTGCTGGACTTGAGGTAAGTAAACCACCAGCGTGAAATCCTATGGCTAAATGGTTGAAATAGAACTATACAACGTCGCAAATATTCTGAGAGAGATTATTTGACACATCACTGTCAGAGGAAGCATCTTCAGTGCTTCAGTGGTTTGTATAACCCCATCTTCCCGAGGCAAGTGAGTTAACTGACTATAAAAGTCCAGTTTCCACCCTTGCCGAACTAGGCTGGTATTATGGAGTTACATTTTGGCTGGACTAACGAGTCTATGCATAGTCCAATCAAAATCGCGCACTGAAATCGAAATCCGGTTCGTAAAGTGTCATGCAGATTTCGGTCGACTGCAGGATATGCAAAGCATGTGCACCGCTAACTCGTTGTCAACAGATATTTTCTAAATCTTTTCATGCTTTTAATCAAGGTGCTCACGTGATTTGATGCACTTTGCGATGTAAGACTCGTTTTATCACAAGATAGATCTTGATTATCAATCAGATCGTTTTGACTGGGCGCCACCGTTCTGTTTGAAGCATATGCAAGTGATACAAGAGGTTGAATCAGATTGGTCAATGGGAGAGGCATAGAAAGGACATAACTCGTAATAGCCACTGGTGGCGCTACGATCGAGCCCAGGAATTCCAGCCTAGTTCGGCAAGGGTGGAAACTGGACTTTAAAAGTCAGTTAACTCTCTTGCCTCGGGAAGATGGTATAACCCATGAACATACACGACAGCTTTGCAGTCTAGTCGCTACCTTTAACCAACAATACAAAACAACCCAGTTCAAATGAGACGGAAATCAGCGAGTACACAGATTAAATCCCTCAAACAGCAATATTTCTTGTTCATCTTGCATCAAAGGGCATTTTCAAAGTTACACTGCACGGAGACGGTTTCAGTTATGAACGGACTTATTTCATTATTTGACTAATAACAGACAGACGTCACTCCTACACTGGCAATCACTCGTATGTATTCACGGGGGATAGCTGAATGCAGAATTTACCTCCCAGTAACGCATTGATGATGCAGAAGATGCTAAGAATCACATTGACAAGAATAATGTAATGTAACACATGAATGCACATTTTCTTTCAGTATTATAAACATTGCTACTGTGGAAACTCCTATGACAACGTGAAGTATCCTGTCATGAGCGAAGGGGACTGCAACACTCCATGTGCGGGCAACAGCGGTCAGATCTGTGGTGGCCACTACCGACTCTCACTATTCCAGTGCACTTGACCCTCTTTGAGAACAATGATTCATGTCGTTAGTTTTTAGATATATTTGTCCTCTTGGTATTTTGTCTGTCAATCACTTACCTACAGGGACATAGACTTTTGTTTTAAGTGTTAATGTCACTTTCATTAAATGTAATCGACCCGTGAACATCCGGGGTAGAATAGGTCTTCAGCAACCAATGCTTGCCGAAAAAGGTGACTTCGTAGTCGCAAGAGCTCGAGGCCACTAACTGGATCGGGTGGTCAGGCTTGCTGACCTGGTTGATGCATGTCATCGTGTCCCAATTGCGTGGTTTGATGCTCATGATGTCAATAACTGGATTGTCTGGTCCAGACTCGATTTTTTAACAGACCGCAGTCATACAGCTGGAATATTGCGGAGTGCGGCGCTAAACAACAAACAATTGCGTGGATCGATGCTCATGATATCAATCACTGGATTTGCTGGTCCAGACTCGATTATTTAACAGACCGCCGTCATACAGCTGGAATATTGCTGAGTGCGGCGTTAAACAACAAACAAACAAACAGACATAAAATGTAATCAGTATCAGAGTGATGGTAAACGGTTTCCACGGGACGGCATGGAATTATATGTTTATTATCATGATCACAGGAGGATTTATATGGGATAAAACAGTTATGTGTCCTTGCGATGTGATTCATCAAGTCATCATCCTTACAACGTGATTCTATCTTGATCACGGATATGTAAACATGGACATGTGATATTTCGCAGACACTGAAACTTCTGTGCAGGACACAAAGATGCATACACCTCGTAACACATCTGACCCGTGAAGATCCGGGGTAGAATAGGTCTTCAGTAACCCATGCTTGCCGTAAAAAGCGACTAAGCTTGTCGTAAGAGGCGACTAACGGGATCGGGTGGTCAGGCTCGCTGACTTGGTTGAAGCATGTCATCGATCCCAATTGCGTGGATCTATGCTCAAGATATCAATCACTGAATTGTCTGGTCCAGACTCGATTATTTACAGACCGCCGTCATATAGCTGGAATATTGCTGAGTGCGGCGTAAAACAACAAACCAACCAACCAACCAATCTCAACACATTTGTTTTTTTCTTTGGTTTTTCTTATATGTTCAAAACATTGATACGCTTGAGAATTAAACTGTCACACTATCACACTATCTACCATCCATTGCTTTAGCGTCGGGGGCGGTCGGGTAGCCTAGTGGTTAAAGCGTTCGCTCGTCACGCCAAAGACCCGGGTTCGATTCCCGACATGGGTACAATGTGTGAAGCCCATTTCTGGTGTCCCCCGCCGTGATATTGCTGGAATATTGCTAAAAGCGGCGTAAAACCATACTCACTCACTCACTTTAGCGTCTGCTGATTTTTAGACCGCCATGATTATTGATTTGCATTAAAAACGTATTGCAACTTTTTTAGTCATTTGTGTTTGGAAGAGGGTGGTTTCCTCATCGTGTTAAAGATGCCCCCAGGACCACCTGATGCCTGACGTCAACGAAAGAGGTATCGTTGACGGTATGGAGCCTAATTCATGTTGAGCAACAATGTATCTACATTGTAGATCATACATATATTTCATCCTATAATGCATGTCTCATATGTAACGCCGGCAACCAGCCCACAGCGTGCTTATACAAACCCGGCGCACACATATCCAAATACCGTATTCGACGTAATAAGCGCTCAGGGCGCTCTCAAAATTAGAAACGGGGCTCTTATTAGAATATAATTTTGGTGAGATTAAAAACGAGGTTGAAAGATTGTAAATTTTGTGGTTTATGCTGACAGCCTGAAATAATATAAAAAAAGAATATGTGTGTATTATACACGATAGATATATTATCGAGAATTTAATTGCCCATAATTAAGGGTGCATATAACAAACGAGAGCGTATTATACACGAAAAAAATAGGTCTTGTGTACATCGATCAATCGGAAAGGGTGCTAACTGGGATTGTTCACTAGCCAGTATATTAGCAAATAACGCCGTGGGCGCTTATTAGAGCGGAGCGCTTATTACGTCGAATACGGTATCTCAAGCAAGTCTATAGTGGTTCGCAAGTCTAGATTTCTTTACTCGTGAACACACTATCAGCTATCAAAAGAGAATTAACCTTTTTTATCATTATGCATTCATTTCAGAGACTATACAGTTTCTGTTTGATACTATTTTCTAATAATGGGGGTCCATTCGAACAGATTTCTTAACATTTTGACATGAATGTACCACGATATGATATATTGTGTGGTATAAAGTGACAGCTGTTTATGTGACATCCATGGGCAGTTTGGATATACTTTACCAGAGCTTCAATTACTAATTCATGCTATTCCTTGTTTTAGTATTAACACATTCTAAATCCATTTTTATTTTCGACTTTTTAAAGATCCAATGTGTCAGCCACCATTTAAAACCACGTGTTTATCCAAATATTTGTGAACCAGATTTAATCCATATAAATTGACTTTGTGAACCTGAAATGACACGTTTTCGACTGTTATTAAAACTGTGCAATAGTAGGGCGGTTAAGGCAAAAATTGAGCACTTAGGGTTAAAAGCAATAAACTTGGCACACTTATACATTGAACCATTCTAATTATTTCTGGATATGGATCCACCTCAGCAATGCCACCTGGTGGTAGAAAATCCAAGATGGCCGCCAAAATGGTTGAAATCTCTTTTGATGTAAATTTATATTCAATATATCATAAATATTGTGTCAGTTTTAGTCATTTATGTATAATTAATTGCAACAATGTTGTATATAATTCAAATGTCATATACAGCGCCCACTGGTAACGATCATTCTCAATGCGCAACACGAAATAGGCCCACCTTTTAAGTGTATGTAAATACGTTATTCGTTTATTTGTCCGCTAGAAACGAATGTTTTAAACCCAATTAAGAGGGAATTAAATATTGTCTTAAATATTGTGAAATATTGTTAACGAAAAACAAGGGCCAAAGGAACTGTCAGCAGGATTGATCAGGCAAGATTCTATAAATACCAACTCAGGCAACTGATTATTGCTTGGTAAATCTCAAATCCATCAATGGATTGTAATATTTTTTAACGAATTTTCCTCTTTAAAACTAATTTTACAGTGAATAATCTAATATGTAAAAGGATGATTATTTCATGTCATCCTTTTTTTTTGTGTTATGTTCCTGAACATGGTGAGCACATGGGTTTTTTTATTATATAAAAAAACAATACTTATTCAGTGGACAATATTTTTCTTGAACATAATATTTAACATCATGCCACCAAAAATGTTACTAAATGTTATCTAATTTTCCCATATTTGTGATTGACAAGAAACAATGTGAAATTGACAAGCACAATACTTTATTGTGTGTGAAACATAAATACATAGGATATATGTAAACAATAAATTATCATTTCAATAGTTCTACAAATATTTACATGTTAATACCCTTGTAATGTTACATTGTTATTTTACTCCAATAGTTACCCCCAAACTTTATTCTTTTGTTATTTTATCAGATTAGAAGTTAAGACTTACTGATAATAGGTAATTTAACAGTAACATTTTCTTCTTTATCTTCATGAAAACATGACTCAATAAATTTGTATTTTAGTGACCTGTTCAAATATGATTTTATTGTAAAAAAGTATTAAAATTAACATTAGACACTGCTAATGTAAAGAAATGAGGTTTATGGTAAAATGTTATAAGAGGACCTCTTGTTGGTCACCCATAAATTTGAGGTTTTCTTTACTTACCATGTTCTGAAAATTTACACATTACACATTAGAATAATTTAAGGTTTCTGATTAAAATAGCAAAAACTGGATTGTCTTGGCCAGATTTGATTATTTACAGACCGCCGTCATATAGCTGGAATATTGCTGAGTGCGGCGTTAAACAACCAACCAACAACAGGTTCGCTGACCTGACCCGTCACTGTGGTAGGAGCCGTCATATAGCTGGAATATTGCTGAGTGCGGCGTTACACAACCAACAAACTATGGTAGGATGCATGCAGACGTAAAGATAATTCGGCCAACCCCATGCAGGTCTGCAGAAGAACCAAGACGAAGGTGATAGTAAATCGATGCTTTGTCGACCCTGGGAAACTTGTCTTCCCAACAAAGTCACCAAAGAAGATTAGTTGGTTGGTTTGTTGTTTAACTACCTACTCAGCCATATTCCAGCTATATGACGGCGGTCTGTAAATAATCGAGTATGGACCAGACAATCCAGTGATTAACAACATAAACATCGACCCACTTCTGGTATGTCGTTGACAGTTTAATTAGATCGGTTGTTTAAAATCGAGAGAAGCTGTGTTTGGACAGAGAGATGGGAGTTTTCATATTTTTATTTCATTCTTGTATCCACGACCTTGAGGCCGGATTCATTCCCTTTGGAAATCCGAGATTGATATACCCATGATTATCATTCTGTATTGTGATACCCGTGAAGATTCCGGGGTAAAATAGGTCTTCAGCAACCCATGCTTGCCGTATAAGGCGATTATGCTTGTCGTAAAATTTTACAATGACATGCATCAACAAAATCAGCCAGTCTGACCACTCGATCCCGTTAGTCTCCTCTTAAGACAAGCATAGTCGCGTGCCTCTCACGGCAGGAATGGGTTGCTGAATACCTTTTCTACACGGATCTTCACGGGCCGATCATGAAATTGAATATTCAGTAAGGCTATCTGTCGGTAACTATTACAGTGACATATCTGGTGATTCTATGTAGTTATTGCTCCCTAGTTCAAGCGACGAACTGTCTTCAAACGATGACGTTTTTTCAGATGAAGATTTTCAAGCAAATCAAGACTAAGAAAATGAAATCTTTGAAGATGAATCAGGTGGCTGTCCAATATTTGAAGGATGCCCCAAATCAATAACATCAATGAAAACGATGTTAACTGTGAACGTTTGTTTGTTATTTGTTGTTTTACGCCGCACACGGCAATATTCCAGCTATAGCCTAACTTTGGTTGGTGGCGATATCTAGCCTGTTTTTTTATGTATTGTTGAATAATAGGTTATTCTTTGAATTGTTCTAAACTAGTTTTATTTATAAACTGTGATACGCTAGTTGTTATACTGTCCGCCGATGACAGGTTTTTTTATTTTAATGTCAGTATTATCAATGTTCTCGTCACGATATGGCTGAAATATTGCCTATGTGACGTAAACCTTTTACTCACTCACTCCAGCTAAATGACGGCGGTCTGTAAATAATCAAATCTGCATCAGACAATCCAGTGACTGATATGGGCATCGATCGTTGCTTTACGCCGCACAGAGACATACATTTTAGCTATATCAGGGCGGTCTGTGAAATAATCGAGTCTGGACTAGACAATCAAGTGATTGACATCATGAACATCGATTCACGCAATTGGGATCGATGACATGTATCAACCAAGTCAGCGAGCCTGACCACCCAATCCCGTTAGTCGCCTTTTACGGTCAGCATGGGTTGCTGAAGACCTTATTCTACACCGGATCTTCACGGGCTCAACACTCATTATCAAAAAAAGCATTTTCAGATATGAATTTGTTGGTCAAGTCTGTCTTTCCATTCACATGTGGACACTGTAAATGTGAGTTGATAAAATGAAGGAACAGTTGAGAAAATATGTCCAATCTAAGGTGCACACAGGACATTTCTACTGTGAGACCTGCCAGATGGAAGTTGTCCCTTTCATAGAATGCCATCGATCCCAATTGCGTGGATGCGATGCTTATGACATCAATCATTTGATTGTCTGGTCCAGACTATTTACAGACCGCCGTCATAGTGCGGCGTTAACAACAAACCAAACTTGGTTCAGGTGAGCACTTCTGCAATTAGGTGGTTGTTGGTTTAACGCCGCACTCAGCAATATTCCTGGTGAATGACGGCGGTTTGTATAAATAATCGAGTCTGGTCCAGACAATCCAGTGATTAATATCATACGCATCGACGTCTGAGACCTGCATCACTTCGGGCTTTCCTCCCACCTTAAGCTGACACGCCGCGATATAACTGGAATACTGTTAAAAGCGGCGTTAAACCCCAACTCACACTCATACGCATCGATCCACGCAATTGGGATGACAAAATGTGTAAAAAAGCAACGTACCAAGAAAGGGCGACCAGAGGAGGCAGTACTTATTCCTAACCGGAGACCTACTTATTCCTTTAACCGACGGCGACATATTGGCGACATGGATTCTTCAAATCTATCTTCAAGCGACACTGAATCATCGAGAGAATGGGCAGATTTCATAACCTCGAGTAAGCGCAGATGCAAGTCGACCGTTCATGGCTTAAACCGTGGACGTGCGAAGTATTACAGTTGGAAGTTTCAATTTAAATATCCCGTCCAAGGTAAAAGGTAGGCAAGAAACGGATGAGATAACTTTGCGACTTCGGCGAAGCGGTTCTATAATCTACGCTAGACACAATAGACATTGACCCAGATGATTGGTTGGTTGGTTAGTTGTTTAACGCCGCACTCAGCAATATGACAGCTATATGACGGCGGTCTGTAAATAATCGAGTCTGGACCAGACAATCCAGTGCTTAATATGAGCATCGATGACATGCATCAACCAAGTCAGCGAGCCTGACCACCCGATCCCGTTAGTCGCCTTTTACGACGAGCATAGTCATCTTTTACGGCAAGCATGGGTTGCTGAAGACCTATTTTACCCCGGAATCTTCACGGGTCTGACCCAGATGAAAATGCCTATCATGATTTTTTTGATTTTTTTTTATGAATGCCGCACTCAGCAATATTTCAACCAATCATGAACATTTATTGAAAGGTGAGGATCCTCCATTCTGCACCCCTTGTGATGAAAGAATCACGGTCAAGCACGTCCTACTTTACTGCATTGATTTTTTCCTTCACAAGGGATAAATATTTCAGTTTCAGGAATCAAAGATCCTTTTACTCAGGTAAGTTCTTATTAATTCTTTGGTTGGTTTGTTGTTTAACGCCGCGCTCAGCAATATTCCAGCTATAATGACGGCGGTCTGTAAATAATCGAGTCTGGACGAGACAATCCAGTGATTGACATCATGAGCATCGATCCAAGCAATATTGGGATCGATGACATGCATCAACCAAGTCAGACAGTCTGACCACCCGATCCCCATTGTCGCCTTTTACGACAAGCATGGGTTGCTGAAGACCTGTTCTACCCCGGATCTTGAAGGGCCTATTCTGTATGTGTGTGTGTATATATGAAATATGTATAGCTGCGATAATGCCGAGGCGACGTTAAATTTTAACTCACTCACTCCTGTAAAACTGCAATTAAACAATTCAAAGCTAAATATGAACGTGGCTGATCTTATGAATGTTTAAAATTATTTTTTTCTGCCTTCTCATTGTCCATCTTTGCCATGGTAATCGTAACAAATATAAATATTTTTGTAGCAGTGAATTATTGATTATGTATCGATATTTATAAATTTCTGTCGTCAAAGTATCGATATGAAAAAAAAGATTGACTTATTGACATCATTATGTACGATTACATCCCTATCTGTCATGAGTAATTATTCCAAAATACTCGCAGCAATTTTAAAATCATCAGTCGTTTGAAAAGTAGTGCAGTGACTGTGCCTGAGACAAAGGGCGTTGGGTCAAGACCTTTTGATAAGACATGTTTATCTAGATCTATATCATCACCCAAATTGAAAAAACAAAAAATTTAACATGAAATTTTGAAAGATTCTTATTTGATACCTGGGTGTGAATCTAAAGATAAATAGTGTCGAGTTTCGCTTCATGGACTAAACCAATTCAATTAAAATATTGACTCAAACTTCAACTTGCAGTCCCCAGAAATAAGGGAACTTTCGTCTGAACTGCCCGGAGAAAGACCATGGGTGCATGCTAAAACTACGGAAGCCTTTTAGGGCCATTTTTTATATATTTCTTTTCGACACTATCTTGGAAGTTTCAAGATACTATGTTGAAATTTCGAGTTATCAATTTGAAATTTTAAGATAATTAAATTGAAATTTCAACTTATGAATCTTGAAATGTCGGGTTACAATCAATTTCAAGATAGTGTCGAAAATAGACAAACACTAAAAAACAAATGGCCCTTAAAGGCAGTCGTTGAAAACGGCACCTCAGCAAAACGTCCCTCATTTGGCGATCCGATGCTTCGCAACATCAATCATTGGTTTGTATGGTCTGAACTGTAGACAAAATAATTCAATATGGATCAGACAATCCTATGATCAATATTTCGAGCAACACTCCGCGACACTCGACAACTCAAACTATTTGTTCGCCACTTGTGACAAGCAAAGGATGCTGGGGACCTATTGCTGGAGGGGGTTCCCCACGATCAATCAATCCAGTGATTGATGTTATGAGCCATGACACGCAGTCTACCAAGTCAACGATGGCTGACCATCCAATCTATTTAGTTGCTTCTTCTAGACTAAATCTAACCTGGAATCTCAACGGAAAGGTTGTTATCTTCATAACTAGAGCGGAAAGCTGACGGACGTCCACTGATATCCACGGGCTGCCATGGATCATTGCCAGGTTCTTGGCGCGGACTGTTGTTGTTGGTTTGTTGTTTTACGCCGCACTCAGCAATATTTAAAGCTATATGACGGCGGTCTGTAAATAATCGCGTCTGGATCAGACAATTCTGTGATTGACATCATGAACATCGATCCACGCATTTGGTTTTCGTTTGGTTTGCTGTTTTACGCCGCACTCAGCAATATTCCAGCTATATGACGGCGGTCTGTAAATTAAATGAATTCGAATGGTCGGTCCATGATGACCTTTGTGGAAGTGATTATTTTCCAACTATACTTACAACTGTAATCCGTCTGACGAACCACCTTCAACAAGGTGGAACTTTACAAAGGCCGATTGGGCTTTATACCAAACCCTATGTTCTGAAAAACTAAAACCTGAAAGTTTCAGGAATGTTCCTGATCCTATACAACTTTATTCAGATATGTTAAATGATATAGGAGACGAAAGCATTCCTAAGTCCTCTGCAAACCCCGATACGTAAACCATGGTTCGATAATACTTGTAAACAAGCTAGGAAAAAAGCTGAAAAATATTTCCTACGACATCCTACTGTCCACAATTTGAATAACGTTAAAATCACGGGTGCTAAAGCGAGACGTACGTTTAAACAAAATAAACGTCAATCATGGAGAAACTATGTTTCAAAAATTAATTCCCGCACACCTATGTCCAAGGTGTCGAACATGATTCAAAAGATTAAGGGAAAAGGGTCAAAATCTGGAGTTCACCATCTCAAAGATAGTAATACACTTATAACTACTAAATCTGAAATAGGCAACAAACTTGGTGACACTTTGGCAAATCATTCCTCATCATCAAACTCCAGAGGTTTCAAAAACAGCAGGAAAAGAAAACAGTAAATTTTAACTCTGATAAAGGTGAGGACTATAAGGAAACATTTTCATTCCATGAATTATATACTGCCCTAGGACAATCTAATAACACTGCAGCAGGAGCAGACAACATCAACCATCAGCTCCTGAAACACTTGCCCGATTCATGTTTTGAAACTTTACTTAATATATTTGATGAAATATGGACAACCGGAAATTTCCCTCCTATTATTATTCCTATTCCAAAGCCTGGACGGGATCACACAGATCCATCCAACTACCGTCCAATATCATCAACTAGCCGTGTTTGCAAAACCATGGAGCGAATGGTCAACAATCGATTAGTGTGGTACCTGGAGACCAATAACCTCCTGAGTGACATCCAGTGTGGTTTCCGAAAAAAACAGAAGTACCATTGACCATTTAGTGCGCTTAGAATCATTCATTAAAAATTCCATTGTCAACAAACAACATACAGTATCAATCTTTTTCAATCTAGAGAAAGCATATGATGCAACGTGGAAACATGGTATTTTAAAAGATTTGCATGAATTGGGATTGAGCGGCAGATTACCTCAGTTCATATCTCAATTTTTAAACAACAGACAATTTCAAGTACGAGTGGGCTCTACCCTGTCTGATAAATTTGATCAAGACCAGGGCGTCCCTCAAGGCAGCATACTGTCAGTCACCCTTTTCAGCATCAAAATAAATAGTCTCACTAAAGTATTAAACAATAGCGTTGATGGTTCACTTTTTGAGGACGATTTCAACATTTCTTGTCGTGGTAAGAATATGAATACAATAGAAAGACAGCTACAGCTATGTCTTAACAAAATTCAAAAATGGGCAAACGAAAACGGCTTCAAATTTTCTAAATCCTAAACAAACTGTATTCACTTTTGTCGTAAATACAAACCTCACAGGGATCCAGTTTTATTATTAGATGGTACTCCTATCAAGGTAGTAGAGGAGGCCGAATTCCTGGGCCTCATATTTGACCGTCATCTCATTTTCTTACCACACATTAAATATCTCAAGGCAAAGTGCCTGAAGGCTCTCCGCTTGTTTAAAGTCGTTTCAAATTCTGAGTGGGGAGGGGATCAGACCACCCTCCTTCACTTGTACAGATCGTTAATACGCGCCAAACTGGACTATGGTTCCATTGTCTATGGTGGAGCCTGCAAAAGCAATTTAGAAAAATTGGACACTGTACACCATCCATGCCTAAGACTCTGTCTTGGAGCTTTTAGGACCTCTGGACAGTTTGTATGTGGAGGGTGATGAACCTTCACTCGAACTGCGCCGCATTAAACTTTCACTGCAATATATCACTAAATTGCACTCAAATAAATCTAATCCAGCATACAATTGTGTGTTCCACCCTCAATATGAAAACCTGTTTCAAAATCTATCAAATCTGGTTCCACCTCTTGGAATCATAATTCAACCACACATCACTACAGCTAAATTGGATTTAAATATGATTTTACCTCACTGTCTTCTGTCTTCCCTCCCTGGCAGATCGTGAAGCCAGAAGTAGACCTCACTCTAACCAATCTAAAAAGTCGGACACCAATCCTTTGGTTTATCAACAGTCATATAACCAATTACGCTCCAAATATAATTCTCAAAGGTCCATATTTACAGACGGGTCCAAGGATGGTGGCAAAGTTGCAAGTGCCACCGTCATTGGATCCAGAACTGTCTCCTCAAGAATACCAGATACTAGCTCAATTTTTACTGCTGAGGCCAAAGCTATCATTACAGCTTTGACCTATATCAAACATCAAAACCAATCCAAAAATTTCATCATTTTCTCCAATTCATGATCATGCCTTCAGGCATTTAAAAGTATCTCCTCAAATCATCCTATAATCCTTGACATTTTAGAACTCTATAATGATCTTTCTACTGGCCAATGTGACAGCGTTTTTTGCTGGTTACCAAGTCATGTAGGCATAACAGGTAACGCAAAACCCGATACTGCAGCTAAAGCAGCTCTTGACAAACCGTTGTCTCCACTCTTTATCCCGTACAGTGATTTTAAACCAACAATCAAATCTTATACTCGGGATCTCATGGATATCATGCAAAAGAGGTGGGACACCCAAGTAGGAGGCAATAAACTACACGATGAAACCAACCATCGGTCATACCTACTTGGGTTGTCAGTCAAGACATGACGTGGTCGTTCTACGACGGTGTCGTATTGGCCACAGTCGGTTTTCACACATCTTCCCGGGGCAAGAGAGTTAACTGACTTTAAAAGTCCAGTTTCCACCCTTGCCGAACTAGGCTGGAATTCCTGGGCTCGATCGTAGCGCCACCAGTGGCTATTACGAGTTATGTCCTTTCTATGTCTCTCCTATTGACAATCAGATTCAACCTCTCGTATCACTTGCATTTGCTTCAAACAAAACGGGGGCGCCCAGTCAAGACGATCTGATTGATAATCAAGATCTATATAGTGATAAAACGAGTCTTACATCGCGAAGTGCATCAAATAAGGTGAGCACCTTTATTAAAAGCATGAAAAGATTTAGAAAATATCTGTTCACAACGAGTAAGCGGTGCATATGCTTTGCAAATCCTGCAGTCAACCGAAATCTGCTTGACACTTTACGAACCGGATTTCGATTTGGGTGCGCTATTATGATTGGACTATGCATAGACTCGTTAGTCCAGCCAAAATGTAACTCCATAATACCAGCCTAGTTCGGCAAGAGTGGAAACTGTTTTTTTATAGACCGTTAACTCACTTGCCTCGGGAAGATGGTTTACACACGAATATCTGCTTAAGACAGATGAGGACGAACCTCCTAGTGTATCCCTTGTGATGAAAGGTTCACCATCAAGCATATATTGCGTGACTGTGTGGACTTTGCAATCGCAAGGGATTCACATTATCAAAGTGTAAATCTAAAAGATCTCTTTTCCCGTGTCAGCGGGCATCTCATCATAATTAACTTGAACGAAATTGGTCTGTATAATAAATTTTAGATATGTATGTGAATAATTAAATGCTTGGTTTTAAATTTGGTGTGATGCTATTAGCAACTGACATTATTCAAGTCTCTGTCCAGGAGGTTAACGTAGCGTAAAAATATTGTCCCCCTTTGTGACACGTAATCCTATAGTAATCGATGTAACTATCATCCACCAGTGTTTTAAGCCAACTCTTTGATGAGTATTTTTTAATATTGGCTAGTATTGTGCACAACCACCTGTGGCTAAAGTGATGACGTAAATCCTGCTGGGGGTATCATGCAGGAAGCAGAAGTACTGTAAGTCCCCATAATCCCCAGCGAGGTGGCCTAGCTTTGGTTACTGGTGGCCTATAGGCCGTGTTTTAAACTGTATTAATGATGTTAAAATATGTTTCATCAATTGTTTTTAATATAGTATGCTCCAATATGTTTCATTAATTGTTTTTGAATATGACATTGCATAAATAACTAAATTGTGTATATATTAGCTTGGTCTCGTCGCTATATGGCTGAAATAATGCCGATGAGACGTTAAATTTTAACTCACTCACACTCATGGTGGGTCTTTTCTCATCAATGCCATTGGATGTATTTAGTTTGCCTGTTAAATTGTTTTTCATTTGTTTTGAACAAATTGTATTGGGTGTTCAGATATGACAGCAGTTAAAGGTTGTCGCTGATGTTGACATGACCAGTCAGTAGTCAAAGGCCAAGGCTATTTACAGTCAGTATCGAGTGTGCCTGGCATGGAAACCATGAGAATACGAATCGGTCCTTGAAGTCTACGGTTGTGGTGGATGCTGTCACACCAATCTATCCAACACATCCCATGAATGTTCGACGGAGTTTCTCTTTTTAGAAAATAGCTTACATATTTTATACATATGAAGATATATGTTTAATGATCAGCTCTGTTTATTTTTTATATTATTTTCTGAGGAATTTATTTCCATCAGATGAGTTGACAATTTCTAACATCGATAGCAGGTTTTCAGAAGGCATTCAAGACTATTATAAACACATTCTATATTTGATCGTACACATCTTAAATAGTCTGGGGTAAAAACACCTGTACAATGTAACTCTTACATGTTTGGTACAAAAGAGTGAGTGAGTGAGTGAGTATGGTTTTACGCCGCTTTTAGCAATATTCCAGCAATATCACGGCGGGGGGGTACAAAAGAAAGAGATTTTGTTCAATAATGTTTATCCCATGAAAAAACCACGTTATTTTTTATAAATTAAGTATGATAACGGACTATATATAAAGTTTCACACACGGTTTTCAAATGTAAAAAGAAATTCAGAAAAGTATATTTTCTTGGCAAGCTATTTTACCTTAATTGAGCGATTTTGTTGATATATGCTAGTATTTAGTTGATTTAGTTACATGTCGTGATGCACAAATTAAATTTCTTTGTTCTGTCAACGAATTGTATATGTGTAGGATAAAAAAATCTTTAGGGTTGTTTATGAACTTTACAACCTAAATCCAAGGGATAAAACCGAGAGGCGTCAGTCCCGAGATTTTATCCCAATGATGAGGGTATTGAATCTCATAAAAACTCGAGGGTAAGTGCTTTATTCTCCTTATAACCCGATCAAAGAAACTCAACACATTTGATGTTTCAAACATACTTTCTATGAACCTTAGGAAGTGGGCGTAACATATCTGCTGCTAGTGTAAAGTAGCTTGAAAAAGACATTATTACAAGCAGTGTGTTTATCTAGGCTACAGATATCAAGGTTGCGTGTTTGATTCTCGGATATATAAAGAAAACATTTGTTATTTGAAATTACATTTTATAACATTGGGTTCAAAAGGAAAAAAATATTTCGATAAACATTCATAGGTTACAATATAAACGGATGTTGAATAAATAAAATCTCTGTTATATAATGAGATTATATATGTACACTGTGTCTTGACACGAATTGTAGGCCAGTGACACTTCCAAACATGTGAATTAATTGTTCTTGTTGTAATTTCGTCCATGCCAGTAGGTAATGTTTCCTGAAATGGTAACATTTTACTTTTTTTCAAATGCCCATCCCAAGCATTAATCAGACATCTGTACATATCCATATCTTTTGAAAGGGAAAATGATGTATCATGTGATCACAGATATAGCTTTATATTATTAAACATTATATATCATGGTGGAAGATTACACTATAATGCTTAACGTTTACTAGAATTTTACCAGAACATTTAAACACTTCCTCATTATTTTAATTCAGCACCTGAGGACGTAGAAGGAAATGGATATGAAGAACCTTTCTTCAAGCAGATCATTGAGATCCAACGGAAAAACAGGAACCATTCCTGATTTGTATCTCTCCACTTTTCACTGAAACCATGGTAACAGAGGTGCACTGGAAATATATAAAGGTTATCACGCGAGTTTGTTTGGGGATGGTAAATATCCTGTATTAGGAAATATCATTGTATTTAGTGAGCCTTGGCGAGCTAAATACATAGTGTTTATTCCTAATACAGGATATTTACCATCCATAAAGACACAAGCGTGATTACCTCTTCAGCATATAATGTCATTCTTCAATTCTGTGCTTGAAAATCGCTTTCCATCTCTCACAAGCATTACCGAAACATTGCAGGTTTTCCTGAAATGCGCGCTTTAATATTTATTACGTCACAGGGTAAGTGATGTGTCAGTCGGACAGTAACAGTAGCCAATAAACTTCCAACAGAAACCAGTTTCTTATACAGTGGCGAAGCAAAATACGCAAAACAACAATTGTGTTTACTTGCGTTTCGCAGCAATCCATCGTTCTGTCCGCCAGAGTAACTGCCCTTCGTCAAAGGGACGCTACTCTTACCCTAATCTATGAGACGTCACGGCCACGTTCAGACGTTGATGACAGTCCTCCTCTCCTGCGATAACGTTGAGAAGTGCAGAGTGACAAAACAAAACAAGGTACCAATTCGAACATATTTCGGCCAAATCCAAGCCGCAGAGGTCTACAATCACAGTCTGCTAACATTAGGAATGGGAATAAGGTAATTAAGGAAGATAGTTTGTGAGTTAGGTTGAGGCTGAAGTTGAGTCGGATAATGATACATAGATGTCTCTTGGTCAAACATGATACAGATGGGTGTCAGGTTTCGGACGAATGTGTTTGCCCTGAATTTGTGAGGTCTGACATTTGTCATGCTAAAAATAGTTCTGCCTTTCTCCAACCTGTTATTCAAACAATTTACTTTATCTTTCAGTTGGACAGCCCAAGGGAATAAACGTGGAACAGACACCAGAAATACAAAGTATACCAACCAAACAAACACATATTTCCGTTCTGTACTCATATTTCGTTAATAGTATTATATTTAAATAGATCTTTAATTCCATGCATTGACGCACACTGGTCTAACTCTTTGTTTCCATGAAATGTCTTTTGATCGTTGTCACACTATATTTGCGAGGCGTTTTAACATATCTTCCACTAAACTCTGTCGTTATATCTGAGAGGACAATTTGTCTTACACATCATGGTACTTGAAGATGTTATTTGTTTTATCTTTTTCAGGAAAAGTGATCAGCTGGACACGATAGTCTTCTGATGTGATGACCTTGGACGTGTCCTTGTAAACTGACGTAGTAAACATCTTGATGACAAAAAAATGAAACAGCTTTCTGTCTTTGTTATATAGACACTGCAATGCTCTCGGAACATAAGAATAAAACAGACGTTAATATCAGATAACATTTTCACAAATATTTCATGTGTTGTATGTTTAATGTATACCATACCAAGAAGAAAGTAGGAATGATCAAACATATCTTCTGATTGATCTATATGGTAATAGCAAATGGAAATGATATAGTGTGACTGAGTTTGATGATAAGATGTAATGAGTGTCTATGGTAAGGATGATGAGATGGTGACGCACTAATTTGCATTTTGTAGCCAACGTCATGATCACTTATATCGATTAAACCACCTTTGTTGGCCAGACATGCACGAATTCTTCATGCTTCTGTGAAGTCGATCAATGTCAGCTGGGTTCGTGTTGTTCCACCCATCAGTGAGAGCAGCGCTGAATTCATTGATAGTGGTGGACGAATTTAGACGTCGGACGCCTTCTGTTGGGGAAAGGTTAGGACTGAGTGCTGGTAGTGGCATGCCATTGGTGTTTTGCAATGTGCAACGTGAGCATGTGCATTACCATCTTGGAAAATGAAACGCTGTCCGACGTGCAAATGGCACCTAAGTGCTGCAATGATATTGTCCCGATAGTATTGACCTGTGACTCTTGCATGGACAATATGGAGTGCAGCTCGGCCAGTCACTGTGATACCGATCCACTCCCAGGGCGATCATGCTGTATGACGTCACCGTCCATAAAAAAAAAAAAAACTCATTAGGAGGTCTCCAAACTTAATTCCTTTGGTTATGGAAGTCTAAAGTGAACCTCGATTCGTCAGAAACATGACATTAGCTAAAAAACGATTATTGCAGCGATGACGTTCCCTAGAACAATGACGCCTCTTATTCAAATGATGTGCAGGAAGTTATTAGATGACACGTGGACGTCATGCACGCAAGTGCCATCAATGCAGACAATTTCGCACCGTCTGGGCATGTACTCGTATTGCCTGTTGCAACCGGTCCCTTATCTTACCGATTTCTCGATGCCATTGTTCTGACTCACCTGTCCTGAGCTGGGGCCGTTGCCCTTGGGCGTCCAGAGCCCCAATCATCGGCGTTATGTGTTTGTTGGACCCACGATCTGCTCATGACAGATGGAGAAACATGCAGCGTTTGGGCAACAACATTCTGACACGAGCCAATATCTATGTCACGTTAACGTTCAGCACTTTGCAAACGTCGTATGATCAATGCAATTGCTTAATTAATGATTAAATGTGCTAAATAAAGTGTCTTCGAGCGTTAGGTTTCATGAAAACAATATGCGTCTGCTCACAACCCAGCCTGAGTGACAATGGTAACTCGGGCACACAACCCCTTGCACGTACTGTTACCATATTGTTTGGAGCTTCGCAAATTGTCATGCCACATAAATCACTTGCTTTAATTGCCTGGCATTTGTGTATTTTCCTGTTGCTTCACCACAAAACGAAATATGCCCCACCTTATGTGCATTGTATACATGTGCAGCACATTTTCTTTTGTGGACAAAGCACTTTTCTGTCATGTCAAGACTGTGGAAATAAGTTCTGAAGATATTCATTTGTACTTTTCACTAACAAATAATTGACACACTCGACACACAAACAGTACATCGGTAAAATCCGTTATTGTAAATTGACACACATAAAGTACATCAGTAACACACTTTGTTGTGACTTGACACATAAAGTACATCGGTAAAACCCTTTGTTGTAAATTGACACATACAGTACATCAGTAACACCATTTGTTGTGACTTGACACATAAAGTACATCAGTAACACCATTTGTTGTGACTTGACACACAATTGCATCGTTAACACCCTTTGTTGTGACTTGACACACACTTGCATCGGTAAAATCAAAGTGTGTTACCGATGTACTGTTTGTGTGTCAAGTTACAACAAAGTATGTTACCGGTGTACTGTATGTGTGTCAAGTTACAACAAAGGGTGTTACCGATGTACTGTATGTTTGTCAAGTTACAACAAAGGGTGTGACCGATGTACTGTATGTGTGTCAAGTTACAACAAAGGGTGTTACCGATGTACTGCATGTGTGGCATGTTACAACAAAGTGTGTTACAGATATACTGTATGTGTCTCAAGTTACAACAAAGGGTTTTACCAATGTACGGTATGTGTGTCAAGTTACAACAAAGGTTGTTACTGATGTACTGTATGTGTGTCAAGTTACAACAAAGGGTGTTACCGATGTACTGTATGTGTGTCAAGTTACAACAAAGGGTGTTACCGATGTACTGCATGTGTGGCATGTTACAACAAAGTGTGTTACAGATATACTGTATGTGTCTCAAGTTACAACAAAGGGTTTTACCAATGTACGGAATGTGTGTCAAGTTACAACAAAGGGTGTTACCAATGTACTGTATTCATGTCAAGTTACAACAAAGGATGTTACCAGTGTACTGTATGTGTGTCAAGTTACAACAAAGGATGTTACCGATGAACTGTTTGTGTGTCAAGTTACAACAAAGGATGTTACCGGTGTACTGTATGTGTGTCAAGTTACAACAAAGGGTGTTACCGATGAACTGTTTGTGTGTCAAGTTACAACAAAGGGTGTTACCGATGTACTGTATGTGTGTCAAGTTACAACAAAGGTGTTACCAATGAACTGTTTGTGTGTCAAGTTACAACAAAGGATGTTACCGGTGTACTGTATGTGTGTCAAGTTACAACAAAGGATGTTACCGATGAACTGTTTGTGTGTCAAGTTACAACAAAGAGTGTTACCGATGTACTGTATGTGTGTCAAGTTACAACAAAGGATGTTACCGGTGTACTGTATGTGTGTCAAGTTACAACAAAGGGTGTTACCGATGAACTGTATGTGTGTCAATTTACAACAAAGGGTGGTACCGATGTACTGTATGTGTGTCAAGTTACAACAAAGGATGTTACCGATGTACTGTATGCGTGTCAAGTTACAACAAAGGATGTTATCGATGTACTGTGTGTGTGTCAAGTTACGACAAAGGATGTTATCGATGTACTGTGTGTGTGTCAAGTTACAACAAAGGGTGTTACCGGTGTACTGTATGTGTGTCAAGTTACAACAAAGGATGTTACCGATGTAGTGTATGTGTGTCAAGTTACATCAAAGGGAGTTACCGATGTACTGTATGTGTGTCAAGTAACGACAAAGGATGTTACCGATGTACTGTATGTGTGTCAAGTTACAACAAAGGGAGTTACCGATGTACTGTATGTGTGTCAAGTAACGACAAAGGATGTTACCGATGTACTGTATGTGTGTCAAGTTACAACAAAGGGTGTTACCGATGTACTGTATGTGTGTCAAGTTACAACAAAGAGTGTTACCGGTGTACTGTATGTGTGTCAAGTTATAACAAAGAGTGTTATCGATGTACTGTATTCATGTCAAGCTACAACAAAGGATGTTACCGATGTACGGTATGTGTGTCAAGTAATGACAAAGGATGTTACCGATGTACTGTATGTGTGTCAAGTTACGACAAAGGATGTTACCGATGTACTGTATGTGTGTCAAGTTACAACAAAGGGAGTTACCGATGTACTGTATGTGTGTCAAGTAACGACAAAGGATGTTACCGATGTACTGTATGTGTGTCAAGTTACAACAAAGGGTGTTACCGATGTACTGTATGTGTGTCAAGTTACAACAAAGAGTGTTACCGGTGTACTGTATGTGTGTCAAGTTACAACAAAGGGTGTTACCGATGTACTGTATGTTTGTCAAGTTATAACAAAGAGTGTTATCGATGTACTGTATTCATGTCAAGCTACAACAAAGGATGTTACCGATGTACGGTATGTGTGTCAAGTAATGACAAAGGATGTTACCGATGTACTGTATGTGTGTCAAGTTACGACAAAGGATGTTACCGATGTACTGTATGTGTGTCAAGTTACAACAAAGTATGTTACCGATGTACTGTATGTGTGTCAAGTTACAACAAAGGGAGTTACCGATGTACTGTATGTGTGTCAAGTAACGACAAAGGATGTTACCGATGTGCTGTATGTGTGTCAAGTTACAACAAAGGTGTTACCGATGTACTGTATGCGTGTCAAGTTACAAGAAAGGGTTTTACCGATGTAGTTTATGTGTTTCAAGTTACAACAAAATATGTTTCTAATGTACTTTATGTGTGTCAAGTTACAACAAAGGGTGTTATCGATGTATTGTTGGGTGTCGATTTACTAAAAAGGATGTTACTGATGTACTGCATGTGTGTCTTGATACCTTGACCCATCACTGTGATGACGAAGAGCAAACAAGAATTCATGGATAGGACACATTGAGGACAACAAAGGCAAATTATATATTGATTATTTACGATAAGAAATGAAATATGTGATCCTTGTTAGTGCTGGTGGTGTTATCTGATCTGTAATTGGTAACTATTAATACAACAAGCTGTTAATAACAAACCTGTGAACCTTTTACGACAGTTTCATTAATACTTCGTTCTCATTTTATGACACCCATGATCTAAGGAGCACGCCCGTGTGACTTTATTAGTTTGCCAAGATAGTGAGATACTTCAAGACTTCAAGATAATGCTAATTCAAACTTGGCATGAACAGCTTAGTTTTTATGCCTTTTACTGGGCCCTAAATTCATAATCAAGGCCTTGTGCATGACATCATTGTAAAGACACTTTATAAGACAATGAACACATTAGATTACCTAATCGGGATGAAATAGACGTTTATACCCTTAATGTGGTATGTGCTCTTGACATAACAAAAACACAAGTTCTGTGTTCGCAAACGAAAATGTGCTGCATATGTTTACAATGAAAATAATGTAGGACATATTCCGTTTTGAGGTGGAACGACAGGAAATACACAAATGTCAGGCAATGAAAGTAAATGATTCATGTGGCAGCAGGACAATGTCAGAAGAAATCAAGCTCTTCAAGCAAGGGGCAAGGGGTTGTATGCCCGAGTTACCATTGTCACTCAGACTCGGTTGTGAGCAGACGCATATTGTTTTCTTGAAACCTAACGCTCGAAGACACTTTAATAAGCACATTTAATCATTAATTAAGCAATTGTATTGATCATGCGACGTTTGCAAAGTGATGAACGTTAACGTGCCATAGACATGGGCTCTTGTCAGAATGTTGTTGCCCAAACGCTGCATGTTTCTCCATCTGTCATGAGCAGATCGTGGGCCTGATACACACAAACACATAACGCCGATGATCAGGGCTCTGGACGCCCGAGGGCAACGGCTCCAGCTCAGGACAGATGAGTCAGATCGATGGCATCGAGAAATCGGTAAGATAAGGGACCGGTTGCAACAGGCAATATGAATACATGCCCAGACGGTGCGAAATCGTCTGCACAGATGGCATTTGCGTGCACGACGTCCACGTGTCATCTTACAACTTATTGCTCACCATTTGAATCAGACGCGTCATCACTGTAATAATCGGTTTTGAGCTAATGTCATTTTTCTGAGGAATCGAGGTTTACTCTCGACTTCCATAACCAAAGGAATTGAGCTTGGAGACCTCCTTATGGGCTATTTATGGACGTTAACGTCATACAGCATGATCGGTCCAGGGGTGGGTCCAAAATGGTATGGGGGTGTATCACAGTGACTGGCCGAACTGCATTCCATGTTGTCAAGGGCAGAGTCACAGGCCAATACTATCGGGACAATATAATTGCAGCAGACAAGTGCCATTTGCATGTCGAGCAAAGTTTCATTTTTCAAGATGATAATGCACATGCTCACATTGCACATTGCAAAGCATCCATGTTACGCCACTGCCCTCAAAAAAACGGTCCGACGTCTGAATTCATCCATCACTCTCAATGAACTCTGCGCACCTCTCACTGATGGGTGGAACAAGATGAGCCGAGTTGACATTGGTCGACTTCACAGAAGCATGTCCGGCCAACAGAGGTGGTTTAACCGATATTAATGATCATGACGTTTGCAACAAAATGCAAATTAGTGCGTCACCATCTGATCACCCTAACCATTAGCTCCCATTACATCTTATCACCTACTCCCAGTCGGATATTATTATATTATTTCCATTTGCCATTACCATATGGATCGAGCAGGAGATAGGTGTTGATGATTCCAACTATCTTCTACCTTTTTGGCATAGTATACATTAAACAAACAACACATGAAATAGTTATCAAACATTATATCTGATATTAGCGTCTGTCTTATTATCATATTCTGGGAGCATTGCAGTGTCTCTATAACAACGACAGAAAGTGTTTTCAGTTTTGTGTCATCAAGATGTTTATTACGTCAGTTTACAAGGACACGTCCAAGGACATCACATCAGGAGACTATCGTGTCCAGCTGATCATTTATTCTGAAAAAGACAAAAACAAATGTCATTTTTACGAACTATGATGTTTAAGACAAATTGTCCTTTCAGATATAACAACAGACGATATGTCAAAACGTCAAACGCAAATAGTGTGACAACTATCAACAGATATTTGATTGCAACATAGATATAGAGCAGTGTGCGTCAATGCATAGAATCAAAGTTCTATTTTAAATATAATACTTTTAGAGTACTCTGGTTCAAATTGGAGAGACGAAATATTAGTATGGAACGGAAACATGTGTTTGTTTGGTTGGTATACTTTGTATTTCTGGTGTCTGTTCCACTTTTAATCCCTTGGACTCTCCAACTGAAAAAGAAAATAAGTTGTTCTTAGAACAGGTTGGAGAAGGCAGACACATTTTTATATTACCTCAAAGATTCAAGGCAAACTCGTCCTTCTGTGCACATGCGGTTATGAAACTCAAGGCAAACTCGTCCTTCTGTGCACATGCGGTTATGAAACTCAATGATTGCTCATGCCTGTGTCCAGAGACAGACATAATTCCGGGGGCACGAACACACGCCTCGGACAAAGGTGTGGCTGCTGTGGCACGGACACAGTGGTTTTGGGTATGTTGGGGTATCAGAGATGGCTGACATCATCTGGCCATATTCTTTCACCGGTGATAACATTCATTTTTTCGACAAGTTTAAAGAGACTATTGCACCGATTAACAATTGATGGGCATGCGCCATCTTGCTTGACAGTAATGAGAAATCGATGCCACCCAGGAGGGGGTAATGGAACAACATGATATCAGACCAATAGACGTAACTGAAAAAAGTGCTCTTATCGCATGATAAAGTACAGTCAGCTCCTTTGATCTTTTAGCGAAGCATCTTAGAATTCAGGTTATATTGTAGTTTATTATAGTATAGTAATTTTTCAGAGACAGATAATCACTCTCAGATGCATTGATCAACTAAAGTCACGTAGTGAGACAAAATCAGTTTGAAAAGAATGACATGTTTTGCAATCAAAATCCAAACACGCACGTTGGATGTAAAGTTGCACTACCAGATAATTCTATATATTTTCAGTAGTCTTCAGTTACTGGGGTTTCAATGAAAGCTCGAGAGATTTAAATCACACATGTTTTTCTATCACTACATACGTTGGATCTCTATTATCTGCTTGAAGAAAGGTTCTTCATACCCATTTCCTTCTTCGTCCCAAGGTGCTGAAGGAAAATAATGAGGAAGTGTTGAAATTTTCTGGTTAAATTCTACTAAACGTACAGTATGTATATTACAAAACTGAGTTACATATAGAGTGAGGCACATTTTTATTAACGTGTGCATTATAGTGTAATATTCATGAAATCTTACATCATGATATAAAATGATGAGAAGTATTGTTAGAAAGGACAAATTATACCTGTGATCACATGATACATCATGTTTTCATTCAAAAGATATGGATATGTATGGATGTCTGATTAATGCTTTGGTTTGGCATTTGAAACAAAGCAACACAAAAATACAATCTCCAGAAACATGACCTACTGGCATGGTCGAAACTGATAAACAATTAATTCACATGTTTAAAAGTGCCACTTGCCTGCAATTCTCATAAAGACACAGTGTGCATATATTATCTTACAAACATCCAGTGAGGTCATCCTCATGTTCTCCACTCGAGTTAAATCTCATAATAGGCATGTTATAATGGAACGGGGATTTTGTTCATAGAACTTCCGTTTTTATTGTAACATATGAATGTTTATTGAAAAGAAAATTATTTTGCATTTGAACACAATTATGTAATATCAAATGACAAAATATTTTCTTTATATTCCCGAGAATCGAACACGCAACCTTCGTATCTGTGGCCTAGATCAGAAGTGCTGATAAATTAAAAAGATATTTTACGCCAGTTTTCTAAGGCTAAAAGAAAGGTTCTGTGAAACATAAAATCTTTATACATGTTGTTTTAAGTTTCTTTGATCGGGTTATAAGTAAACTGAAAAACTTACCCTCGGGTTTTTATGAGATTTAAACTTTCATCCCAGGGATAAAATCACGGAACTGACGCCCCTCGGTTTTATGCGGATGGATTCAGGTTGTAAAGCTCATAAACTCCCTCGGACATGTTTTATCTATTAGATTCAGGTTGTAAAGCTCATAAACTCCCTCTGACGTGTTTTATCCATTAGATTCAGGTTGTAAAGCTCATAAACTCCCTCTGACGTGTTTTATCCATTAGATTCAGGTTGTAAAGCTCATAAACTCCCTCTGACGTGTTTTATCCATTAGATTCAGGTTGTAAAGCTCATAAACTCCCTCTGACGTGTTTTATCCATTAGATTCAGGTTGTAAAGCTCATAAACTCCCTCTGACGTGTTTTATCCATTAGATTCAGGTTGTAAAGCTCATTTATCATCCAAAACTGGCTCCCACAGGAGATATCGCTTTGATGAGATCGAGCGATATCTACACTGTAGATATCGCTGCAATGAAATTACATCACAATGCTTTGCAGACCATTGTGACGTCACTGGTTACCATGACGTCACAATCAAATGACATCACGAATGGCTCTGCTACTGAAGCAGTTTGCAGTACTTTTTTCACTGAAGACACTGCTAATTACTGTCGACAAATTGAAAAAGTTGAAAGAATGATGTTGGATGATAAATAAAATCTCACCCTTTTGTCTTTTGATATCAAATATCAAATATCGTTGATAAAAGTGGCAAAAATCCTCGGCAAGCCTCCGAATTTTTCCACTTTTATCAACTTGTGTTGATATAATTGATATCAAAAGACACTCGGGTGAGATTCTCTATAAACTCCCTCTGACGTGTTTTATCCTACATTTCAATATAATACTCGTTGATATATTTGATATCAAAAGACACTCGGGGCGGTCGGGTAGCCTAGTGGTTAAAGCGTTCGCTCGTCACGCCGAAGACCCGGGTTCGATTTTCGACATGGGTACAATGTGAGAAGCCCATTTCTGGTGTCCCCCGCAGTGATATTGCTGGAATATTGCTAAAAGCGGCATAACACCATACTCACTCACTCACTCACTCAAAAGACACTCGGGTGTGCTCCTCTGTCTACATCAGCGACCACTCTTAACTGTTGTCATCCTCTGAATGAATCCCTTAGATGTTACAAAAGTGCATTTGCGTTTCTTTTAAGGGGAGTATGTGATTGACATGTACCAAGCATCACCGCAATACCAATATGCACTCCCGGTAAGGTAAATAGTCTCTTTCGAAAATTAGTTTTTTGGGTGGTCCTTGTTTAAGCATACATATAGTCATGTTTCATTTCTCTTATGAAATTTACATTGACAAATTATCAATTAAATGTCATAACAAAAAGTTGAATATTCTTTTAAGTTTTAATCCCATTTCGTAAAGGTTTTCGCCTTTGAAGAATGTTTTAGTATTTAACACATACTCACAATTGTCTTCCTCTTTTCCCTTCAATTCTGCATTCTCTGTTCCCTCGGTATCTGAAAGAGAGTTATGATAATTAGATAGTGTCTCAGCTGAAAATTAATTACGAAAAATGAATTTCACATTGTCTTTGTTTGCGACACAATATGAAAGTCATTTCTTATTAATCCGTATCTTGAAGTTTAAGGGATACAAACTTTACTGTGACAATTTACTTTAGATTTACAGTTACATTGGAATGAAGTGACCCAGTTGCATGTATATTCTTCACACTGACGCCAACATCATGCCGAAATGTGGGTCCTAAATGTTAAGTTATTGTCCAATATTGCCGATCCTCACGAACGTGGTAAGCAGGAGAGACAAGAGAGAACTGATCCACTCGAGGATTCCCCATGAAAGTAGTTCCGGTGAACAATCATGTCAACGTCAAAAGGTGATGTTAACATTCCTGAAATCTGACATCATGATATAAAATATTTTAGAAGTGTGGTAAGAAGGGACAAGTTATACCTGTTGTCATAGTTCGAAAATATGTCATCATTTTCTTCTTTTTTTCATAAATAATTTTGGCTTTATAATATAAGACTAAACAACGTAATTTGTGTATATTACTCAATAATTTGTGTATCAAAAGTCCATCTCAGTTGGCGATGATATACGCCAGCCTTCATTCACAAGTTTTGGTTGATAAGCATTATGTATTAAGCGTTAATACTACATGTGTGTAGTTGATAAGCATTATGTATTAAGCGTTAAGACTACATGCGCGTATCGTCCGAAGTCTATTATCAGTCGGTGTTGATATACGCCTGCATTCATTCCAAAGATTAGGCTATATGCATTATGTGCTAATCGTTAAGACTACATGTCCGGCGAGAGAAGTAAACATTACTCTATGATAACGCGCTCTCCGAGAAAACTTATGTAATTTTAGTCACTTCTGCATACTCATGCCCTTCAAAAGTGCGAGGTAATCTCTAAAACTCAGAAAATCAGTACGTTAGATTAGCAACATTGTGTAGGTATTGTTTAAGTAAGTGATAATTGAACATATGATCATGTCATGTCTTTATTCGGGGTACCTCGAGAAAAGGCTTATCACTCCTACCCACCCTATCTTATTGGATAATGCTACTCACACTCATGAGTTATCCCCCACCTCCCTAGCTCTTTTATCCACACTTATTAAACTATACACCATTTAACCATCCAACCACTAAGGCCAAGGCCGTCAATCACAGCGACAAGCAAAGCACACAGTAACCGTCACACCGTAATCCCTACCCCTACCCCCAAACTTCCTAGACTTACTTCAGGCCCTTACCACCTTTTTCTCTCTTTATGATATCCCCCTATGCCTAAATAGCAGCTTAACTGCTACTCTCTCACCAGTTTATGCTCTACAGTACATACAATAGCTATAGTGTTAGGATAACTTTTTCTCTCTTCACATTAGTATGAAATATAATATAATAACGTTTAGACATTTGTTCAGCAAATGAAAATTACACATAATCGGGCTCGTGGAAGCAAAGTAATTCATGTGCATGTCAATTGTATATTTTATTGAATGTTTGCAATTGAAGTGTAGGGAAATGAATGTATGTCTAAATGATAACTGTGTGTGTTCCATTCAAATGATTCAAAGCGATGTAATTAATGTCTAAACAATGTACTTATTAAGCGAGGCAACTATACTGCACACGCAAAACCCGTGAGCGCACACAACACTTGTTTTATTCAGTTGCTCATGTATTGCTATATGTTCAGTATTGTTAAGCTCTATTTATGTCTACATTGTACACATTCAATGACATGCCGTTCGGCATATGACTTTGGTTATTAACGGTAATTTAGATATAAATTATGTGGCCATATTATTTAACTAGCAGATACTTCTCGTAAAGTGTGCACAGTGTGCATAATTCTCCTAAAGTGTACACAGTGTGCATATATAGTCTTACAAATCAAACAGTGCGACTAAATAGGGTTTAAAGCTTTTGTTTGACACAAATGCTTATGGAAACTTAGCTGATCATTAAACATATATCTTCATATGTATAAAATATGTAAGCTATTTTCTAAAAAGAGAAACTCCGTCGAACATTCATGGGGTGTTTTGGATAGACTGGTGTGACAGTATCCACCACAACCGCAGACTTCAAGGTCCGATTCGTATCCTTATGTCTTCAATGGGCAGGAGCAGATACTGACTGCAAATGGCCTTGACCTTTGAAGATTGACAGGTCATGTCTACATCGGCGAGTAGTCTTAACTGTTGTCATATCTAAACACTCAGCTGCTTTCATTTCATCCTCTGAATGAATCCCTTAGACGTCACTAAAAGTGCATTTGCGTTTCTTTTAAGGGGTTAATGTGATTGGCATGTAACAAGCACCACCGCCATAGCACTGGCCATATGTACGAGCGTACTCCAGGTAAGGTAAGGGAAATATACATAGTCTCTTTTGAAAATTAGTTTTTTATTGTCCTTATTTTATCATGCATGTAGTCATGTTTCTTTCCTCTTATGAAATTTACATTGACCCATTCTCGATGAACTTTTATAACAAAAAGTTTAATATTCTTTTAAGTTTTTATCCCATTTCGTAAAGGTCTCATCTTAGCATTTGCAAAATTGAATTCGCCTTTTAAGGATATTTCAGCATTTAACATATACGTACTATTGTCTTCCTGCGTTTCCTCCAAATCTTCAAAATATATTTTCTCGATATCTGAAAGACAGTCATGATAATTAAATAGTGTCTCGGCTGAAAATTAATTACGAAAAATTAATTTCATATTGTCTTGGTTTGCGACACAATATGAAAGTAATTTCTTATAAATCCGTATTTTGAAGTTTAAGGGATACAATTTTACTGTGACAATTTACGCTAGATTTACCAGTTATATTGGAATGAAGTGACCCGGTTGCCTGTATATTCTTTACACTGACGCAGAGCAAAGTAGTTCCGGTTCCATAAAAACTACTCATTACTAATCAACGGGAGTTAATTTTATCAATTTAATATCAGAAATGTCTTTTTTTAAACATATTTATTGATTCAATAACTATACATTACAAAAAAATAATGTTGTGCTTGTCAAACTGCGAGAAAAAAACACCGCTCAAACAAATGCTTGTTTACGGTCTTGTGCTTGATTATTTCACATTGGATGTGAAATTAGTTATTGAATATCTTATCTATAACAGGAAACATGCTTTTATTCTTGATAAAGCTATTTTAATGTGCCAGATCATGCATATATATATATATATATATATATATATATATTATACTGTCTTTGAAATGATTGCAAAATGCATATTTGGAACTGAAAACATTGCCATTCGTCAGACTAAATATGTGGCTTGCTTCAAAGCTGCTTTCATAAATTGGTTGTACATGTACTTACTGTTACTATTGGCGATGAACGTCGCTGAAAGAGAGTAACGATAATTAAAAAGGTGTGTCTTATTAAAATCGTAATTCGTTATGATCCGTGGATAGTTATAGTATTTGAAAATAGAAATATGTTCTCAATCTGAATACCTGTGCATAGAGGAGACTGTAGTGACATTGACGAGTAATGAAAAAAGGTGTTCGCGATAAGATGCGCGTATACTGCCCAACTGGTTGCACCTATCACAAAGACATGCAACAGCAAGTCAATTGAAGTCGTGGTAGAAAAAGCCGGTTCGATTGTATCTCAAAAGTTCTGAAATGTAAACACCAAAGATGGAGCTGCTGGAATATTGCTCATAATGAAGGAAAGTTGACTATTGTAATTTGAAGTCACCCCATTTGCCAAACAGTCTTGTGGACAGAATTTTTTGCACTCTGAATGTAACGTTATGATTAAACGTTATTTTATAACGCACTTTGAGAACGTTAACATTTTTTTTAATTTTCTTAGATAAATATCCTGATCACGATACAATAATTATGTTTTCTATCATAAAATTGTAACCAGACTATGACAATATGAGAGCCGACCAATAATTTGTAGAGGCAGTTAACTGTAAATGTAATATTGTTGTGAAACTTGGTTGCATACTACATGGTAATTTATAAAAGGCATGTTTCACTTTGGAGATTAACGTAATGGGATTTCATATTCGATTCCCTGAAAACTTATTTAGCAACGATGGCCCAAGCAGAATATTTCAAACATTCAATAAAACCTGCAAAGCTGAAAAATCAAAATGTTTTATCGATATTGTAAAATACACAAGTTGACACAGATCTCGATAGGTAGTTTTGTCAGTAAGAGAAAGCAATCAGATAAATTTGGTTCCAACATCTGATAAATATGCAATGAGGACATCAAGAAGGGACTACATTCAACTGCGTTGCATTTACACAGTGCCCGATTGCGCAATAGCCTACTTACGTACGTATAGATAGGGGTTTACGTACTGCTGTGTGTTTCTCGAGACAAACATGGATGCAAATCATTTCTGACAATATGATAATGTGGTGGTTTACTCATTGCATTCAAAAGCGGTTTCTAAAACTACTCTGTTTTGCGAAGCGTTTACTTTAAAATGACATGAAATGATGAAGAGATCGTTACTCTCGTGTGTTTCTATATTGTAAATATCATATGTTACAGAAATAAAAGAATGTGTATTATAATAGAATTTGTATTCCTAATATAATAAATGTAGGTTAAAGTTGGCAATGTAATTCGGATATCGTGTAATTGTTCTGGCATATATTCTCACTTTCCTTCACGAACACGATCGTAGTGCAGAAGGAAGTTCAAGACGACCCCTCAATTATGGTGCTGCGAATCCACGATGTGACGCCTAACAAAACACGATGGCATTATTTAAATCACTTAGTTTCGTTTGTCAAAGACCGTATCAATGGCGTAGTTGATATAGTGTACGTGTTTTTACCCTGAGCACGGCATTATCGGGACAAAACAAGGACTCGCAGTCTCCTAGTCAGTATCACTGTGTCTGAGTGGAGCATATTAAACTGAGACATGTCTCCTCAGTTGGTTAACATTATAAGACCGGCATAAGTCTGGACTTGTACAAGCAGTAACACACACGCGCATGCATGTCCCTGTGTAAGTGAAATAATCTTGAACGCAACTTTAAAATCTATTTAATATCTCGACCCCTGATATCATCGCTATAAACTCTACTACAATTATCTTGGATTGGACGTAAACGGGTTGTAATTCAAGGCAGGTGGTTAATGCATCAAGACACAAAGTTTGTTCGAACTTTGACCCCACCACATGACTTGGTGCAGCAACATGGACCAGTCAACAACTTCTTGTTTGGGGTACCGTTACAGCTTTGTGACAATTTAAATTTAATTCTACATTTATTCATACCTCTTTTCAGTGCTGAGATTATTCCCGCAACTGAAAAGAAGAAAAAAGGAAATAGTGTTACATGTTCCCAGGTGGTACCAATACCCTTCCTCAAAATATAACTGGAAATCAGAATACCATAAGTTCAAATTCAAAGCATTGAATTATGATGTTTGCACATATTACATGAACACAGGAAAACACGTTGGTGAGCATTAAAAAATGCTTATCGCAGGACAAAACCCTGCCTGCATTGAAAATCAAAATTGTACTCGTGCCGTGTTTTAAGAATTCTTATGACGACACGTATCGTATTTTGGCGAACTGTATCATTGCACCTTCATGCTGTTTTATTCTGCTTGTTGTTTAACGCTGCAGTCTATGAAGGCAGCCCATACATAACTGAATCTGAGTGAGTAAAACAATGTATTATTTGATAGTATGCGAAACAATCCATGGGTCCGATCAATTAAGTCGCCTCTTGCACCATTCTAACGCCTAAGTTTACACGATTACTTTGTGGCATTTTATGGCAGTGTTTTGAAGACCTTTGATTACAAAACAAAAGAAGAATTATTTGCAAATCGTTCCCGCCAGTTCGTACTTACTGTCATAGTCATCTTCGATTGGATAACTTGAAGCTTTAAGAACTGAAATACGAAAAGGAACAAATACACACTCCGTATGGTTGCAACAATAACAAAATACATGTATTATGAAAGAAATGTAATGAAACCTTCACTTCATTTGCTACAATCGTCAATGAGATATGAACATGTCTATATTAACTAGTTGAGTATTGTCATTTTTTATTTATGTATTGCCTGATAGTACATACCATCTCTGAGCTTTTCAAAACTAAGGTCTTTACACCCTGAAAGAAAAACATCAGTTCATTACATATTATTATTCACTGTCATTACTTGCATTGCAGGATTGTGGTCACCCAAGTTTATGTATTTGGAAGTGCCATGCGTAACGTGAAATTGTAATCTGGTGTAAAATCTGAACGGGTATGGAGGTGAATATATTGGTATGAGTATTTCGTGACAGGTTGTAAGAGTTAGATTGAGATATAACTGAATGACCATTGAATATATATCATAATTATCTCTTACGGAGGTGATTCATCTCAAACAAATTCTATATCTGGTTTTATACCCACTCCTCAGTTTTTGATCCACTGGTAATACAACAAGATCTGCAACAATAAGAACAAAAACGTTAACTTCACTAATGTATTTTCCTATTCTCAATGTCAAAGTAATAAGCGTAGAAATGTGTTGAATGAAGAATCACTTGACCGGAGCATTAAGTTGGGCTTTTGTTGTTGTTGTTTAACACCGCACTGTGCAATAGCATTAAGAAGCAGCTATGAAGGTATGCAGTATTGAAAATACGACATGACACGTAATTTATCAATTTGACTGTAATTATGTAGGATTACACTTTCGTAATTATGTTAATATTAACTTTATCACCGCGGCTGGTTACTCGCGAATCTCGACCAAGCAAATTAAGAGTAATTAGCACAAACAAATTGTAGAAAGTACATGGAGCTAGCATGCTACTCCGTCACAATCACAATTGGTAACCAGACCATCTTTCTACAAGCCTGGCTACTGGGGCCTGTTCTTCCCCAGATTCCACATTAGGGGGAAAACATTGAATAACGCAACACCCCCTCCCCCCAATGTGGAATACACCTTGCAAACTGCTACCCTTATTCTATACGTACTCACCGTCAAAGAGGTGGTTGTTTTCTTCCCGATCTGAAAGAATTATAAAGTGAAATATTTACATTACAAACTGTCCCAATTCTTACCGAACATTTCATACTTTGGGATACTTATTGATATCAGATGATCTTTGTTTTATTGCTAATTTTGTCATCAGTATGAAAGATTAACATTCTTGCCAAAAATGGGCTATGACCATCAAGTTTGATAAAACGGGAGTGATGTTTTTAAGAAATGGTCATGAGTTTAAGGAAGCATGAAGAATGGTATGTTGGAGGTAGAAGGTTAATAATCTTAGCATATAAAAATATTTTGAGAGTACCCTTTTCAAACAGATTTTCTTGGTCAAAAGCAGCTCCAAATATTGTTAAAAGGGCAATGGTGGTTTTGTCTTCAGATAAAATAATTGCAACCAGACTTATGAATATATTTCCGATAGGTTTCATGTAAGGTTTTGTAAATATGTATTGAGTATAAGTTATAAATGACCAAATGTTATCGTTTTAGCTGAAAGTGGCAGCAATTATATGTTTATTGATTCGAGTAACTATTGTTAAATACTGGTATCAGCTTTTGGAGCTCCCGGAGGATAGGTATACAAACATGTTATGTACTTTATATCATATTGGCAGGAACAGGTTTGTTTATAGAGTAAAATATTCTGTTTAATTATGGATTGGATTTGGGGAACAAGGGAGTTGGTAATAAAGCAGCTTTTCTAAAGGAAATTTACTCAAGGATAAACGATTGTCACGCGCATTCTGTCTTCTAAGACGTTTAAAGTTGCCCTCCCTTGATGAGTATTACTGAGCCTTATTTGTTAACTATGAAATCCAAAGGGTCAAGGAGCACAATATCCATATTACGAATTGGTGAATTATCTTTACGTTCTGGAAGACCGGAAGGAGTACCCAGAAGAAGTCGGTTTCGTGTATGAAATGGCAATAATATTGTTGAAAATAAATTTCAGTATATCACGACTGCGTCATTTATAAATTACACATAAATGTGTATTTATAAACCATGATTATTTTTTTTAATTATTGCAATGGAAGAGTCTGTCAACTCGAGAGAATTCTTCTGATATGAGATGCATAAGCATAACTTCAAAGATGCACTTACAGCCAGTACGGAACACTCAGAATATTGTTTTGATGGCAAATTGGTACAGGAAATATAGAGCCGGAACTCTAATGGCGATTTTGTGACACGATTATACAACTACTTAGCAACCGCCTGTGCACTTCTGCTAAAATATGCTTTGTAGTGATCTTTTGTTTGCCTGTGATGCAATCGTTGCCTCATGCATATTTTTGTCTGAAGAAAAAGGAAGAAAAGTAATGTTAATTCGTGAGGATATTAGTCCTTGAATGGATGTCCAAACGGAGGCCTTATACGGAGACCAACATTTATAACTACCCACTGCAAACATGAAACGTGTCCTTTATGATAATAGGTGTACTTACCACGAAGAGTCTTCCTTATTTCGTCAGTCTGTCTTCCCAGAAATCCTGGAACATTAAAGGACTAAATTAAAGGTTTTTACATTATCGTTGGGATTGTCAGAGAATCATATATATATATATTTACAGGGATAGTTCCAGATCTTATCCAACCTGCGCATGGTTATCAAAAATCTCATCTTGTTAAGATGTTTATTTTGCAGATCCGACAGATGCATGACATCTATATCATGTCAACTTGCTGAATGATTTACACTCTTTTCACAAGGCGTCCGACCTCGGATCAGAAGGTCCGTGTTTCGAAGAAGTTATGGGACTTGGCAACTGTATGGCTGCTACATTACGTAATATTTTACACAGGCACAAAAACTACTGCATATTCGCGACAGCTGACTTTAAATGTTGTACCACCACCTACAAATGCCAAAAGTATATACGATAGAAATATGATAGAGGTATTGTGATCAACATCAATGATGCTGGTGCATTATCGTCGGGTTAGTCGGAGAATCATATATATTGATGCTGGTGCAGTGACCCATTAGAGGAAGTAAGCATTTAACATCTGTGAAATGGCCAAATAGTCAGCTAAGGATTGGTATAAGCATGTGAGAAAAAAGTATTCAAACATAGTTTTATACAAATTTATTTGATTTATTTGGGAAAATACTGTCTCAACGTAAAACACATGGCCACATTGTCGAAGTGGTCCTTAACGACCATTGTCCTTGTGTAAGTACTTACTGAAATCATTATTGGGAATCGCCATGTCCTGATAGACTGAAAGGGAAAGACACAAACATAATGTGTATACACTCTATAGCAATCGTGTGATATCCTCCGTACATCCATCTATCCATCTGACTATGTAGTAGATATAAGACATCTCCAGTTCATCAGAGTAAAACACAACTTTTTACAAGTACATTTCATAATAGTTTCCATAACAACGTCAAATCAGTCCAAACAAGATTATTTTAGAGTTTCTCATGAGTCGATTGGTTGGCCTGGTGTCGAAAGCAATCGCTCGTCACACTGAAAGCCACTTAATTCCCAATATGGGTACACTGTATGAAGCCCGATTCTGTTTTCCCCGTCGTGATTGGCATTTACTCATTCAAACGTTCATGGGAGAGGATGCAACAGTAAAACAACATCATGAAAAAATCAGCTTTGGTTGCAGACTTTCTCATAGCAAGATTTTCTGACGTTTAATAGATGAAAGGGTTGCTTAAGTCATATGATCATACTCAATAATACTCCAACTACTTTCAAAACTCAGTGATACATCAGAATCTGCATTTTTCTCCTGGTCACAAAAATCCCTAAGTAATCTCTGCATAAAGCAGAGTCGATTGTACAACCCCCCCCCCCTCGGTACCGAGTCTCCACGGGACAATTCATACAACTCAGATGAACGTCTTCTTTTCCTAATATTTCAAATGACTATATTATAATACTTACGTTCTAGAATGCTGGTCTTGTTAAAATGGTCATAAACTGAAACAGGTTTAGGAATGCTATCAAGGATGCAATGACAATGAATCATTTTGGCGCTGGAACTTGTTCAACAGATTAATTATTCATAGACCTTGGTGTTTTGCCAAGGTTCCTTACATTATAACGAGGGACTCATTCTTTCTGGACCTGTACATGTGTCATGGTTCAGACTGGTTTCCAATTCGTAGTTCAAGCTTGATCTGAAATTCTAGTTGTACCTTCTTCCCACAGTGTGTAAATTCTTTTGGATATAAACTAGTTCATTAAGCTAAGTGTTTTTTTGGCAGTATTGTCACTTAATTATAACTTACAATCAAACACAATGTATTCAGTCCAAGCAAGGTTAACATCAGTTAAAGTCAGTTACAGTATTTCCAAAGGTTTTTTAAAATTTTCTGTCAAATTACTTTCATAAGAAATGCAGCTATTACAGGGACCTGGGTATTCAAGGTGAATGTATTTCGTGTGTAATACACTATGCATTGTCACATAGGCTGAGTATTCCATACATAATGTAGTTTCTTTTTGGAGAAAGAAGGTGAAAAAGCATATTGCGTGTGAAATGTCAACCCCAAAATGCAGTACTTTGACGACTTACTGTATTCATGGTAAGAAGTGACTATTTGAGGTGTAACTTAGAACATACCAATCAGTGAATTGTTACGTTACATTACAGTGTATATAAAACTATTGACCTTTTTTACACTTCACTGCTTCCGGATTGAAAGCGAGGCCTGGAGTGCATAAGGTGAAGGCTGGATAGCACATGGTACATATGGTGATTTCAACAAGCCACGCAATCGGTACAAACTGTGCCAATTTGACCATTCCGATATGATTTGATTTCAATTTCAAATATCCATGACCACCTGGTAACTACCAGTGCAGTTTATATACAGAAGCTCAACACAAACTTAGTACATATCCTACATGCATGTGTAAAGAATCATTAATTACAAACCATTTACTCAAACTATTTATTTGTTTTAGTCAAGGTGTGAGTTTGAATAACTTTGCGAGTTGTATTTGAAGTCAGCTGGGTCTTTGGCCAGTAGAAAATATTCACCTTGACCATATCGAGATAGATATCAGAAACTAACTGAATTGATATGTTGATCTTTTTTATCTTATTGTAACCTTTTAAGATTTTACAATCATAAAAAAATAAGAAGTTTTCATCAGTTGTGTATTTGATGTAAAACTCATATAAATTCCAATAACATTTTAGAGATCTAGATCTACTTGTGCTGCTGTGATTGTGAACAGTAGTTATATTAATTGTCAATGTTGACAGATTAGATAACATGAGGTGTATGATTTTTACTGAATTAGTACATAAAGGGAGTGAAAATATTTTTAAGTGAACAGTTTGATCTTCAATATTTTTAACAAAATGATATTTACTTTTCTCTACCAAAATAAGCCAAACCAAACTAATTAATGGTCAGAATATGTACAATCTACATGTGATCTGTGTGTAATGTACTCATTTAGTCATCCATCTGATTTTATGTACACAAACATATTTTGAACACTTTTAAAACAAAATAATTTCTTTTATGCAAGCAAATGCATTGTAACGTTTTATTGATTATTTATCACGTTAATTGATATATAAGATGATAGTTGTACTTACTTGCTATCATGATCAAAAGAACAGTCTAATATACTTAAAATCAGTGTCTAAGTGTGACGTAGCTAAGGCATTTTAAAAGTTTTGGCAACTTTGGAGATATAAATTTCGAAAACATTTGCCAAGGGCACTAGGCCTAGCCAAGCGGGATCGGTAGCCATATCTGTGCTTGTAGATTACGGCTTGAAACCTTTTCAACAAATTAAATAGTTGGTTTTAACCCAAATATGTTTGAATTGTTACCTTGTTTCGTTTTGTCGCTGAATGTACATCTGACTGCACTTCTTAACGTTATGACAGAACAGGCCGACTTCCAATAACGTCTGAATGTGGCCGTGACGTCCCCTAGACTAGGGGTAGAGTAGCTTCCCTTTGACAAAGGGTAGTTACTCTAGCGGAGAGATTGATGGATTGCCGCGAAATGCAAGTAAAAACCGACTGCTTCATCACTTACCCTGTGACATAATAGATATTAATGCGAGCATTCCAGGAAAACTCTATGTATTCGGTTATGTTTGTGAGAGAGGGAAAGCGATTTCCAAGCACAGAATTACAGAATGACATATATGATAAAGCCAAGGCTCACTAAATACAATGTTTATTCCTAATGCAGGATATTTACCATCCCCAAACACACTTGCGTGATAACCTCTATTTCTCTGTCATCTTCATGACCTTACTCAGAAAACCATAGTGCCAATGAGGCAGACTGGCTGTAGGTGTGACAAAACATGATGTTGAACCTGATTTTAGTAATGGTATTAATTTCACACCAGCGAAATTATCCTTTCAGCATGTTCAGACTCAACAAAGTATTTCATGATTAAATACATAATGCAAATATAAAAACGTGTTTCCTTTAAACAAGGGTGAATTTCTCTAACATTGATATAAGAACTGCAGTGCATCCTGTGTCATTAAACTGGTGCATCGGTTGTGTTTAGACAATTCAGATGAATTCATACCTTCAAGATTTTTCTAAGCAGCATGTTATGTTATTCATGGTGATGAATTTTCCCAAGATTTTTTTTTATATCTGAAGATTATTGTTTTCGGAAAAAGAAATATTTTGAGAGAAGATGAATATTTATTTGTTATTTTTTAAAATCATAGAATTAGAAATATTATTACGAAATCATGGAAATATTTATTTCAGGCTTTGAGTCAAGAGATTGAACAAAGTCTGCAGAGTCCACTCTGTTGATTCTCCTACTTCATGGAGATGTATGCTGAAACATATCGGGGGATGGAGGTCTGGAGGAGCTTCTACTGATAGTAACACACTGAAACATCTCGGGGGATGGAGGTCTGGAGGAGCTTCTACTGATAGTAACACACTGAAACATCTCGGGGGATGGAGGTCTGGAGGAGCTACTACTGATAGTAACACACTGAAACATCTCGGGGGATTGAGGTCTGGAGGAGTTTCTACTGATAGTAACACACTGAAACATTTCGGGGGATGGGGGTCTGGAGGAGCTTCTGCTGATAGTAACACACTGAAACATTTCGGGGGATGGGGGTCTGGAGGAGCATCTACTGATAGTAACACACTGAAACATCTCGGGGGATGGAGGTCTTGAGCTTCTACTGATAGTAACACACTGAAACATCTCGGGGGATGGAGATCTGGAGGAGCTTCTACTAATAGCAACACACTGGTTGCAATGCGCTTCCTGTCACATTTCACTGAAATAGGATTAGAAGTGAAAAGCCATATTCTCTCTCTCTCTCTCTCTCTCTCTCTCTCTCTCTCTCTCTCTCTCTCTCTCTCTCAGAACTCTCTTAATCAGAACCATTTAATTGAACCAACACACAAATTTGATTAGCCTGTTCAGACATTAGCATTAAATGCCATATTTATGGTTTATTTGTCCCAATCACAACATGCTCTCTGTTTCCGATTAGCTGATGCGATTGACACTGCATGGAGCTATGCTCCCCAAGCCTCGTTTTCGATCCAAGATGGCGAAAGTGTGGAAAAGGTCAATTGGAATGTTGTACCAGTAGCTCACATTGTCATTGTTTGGTGTGTACTTACATTCCATTCGTACTTTGAGTGGTAACGTTCGAAGAACTAAAATGATAAAAGGAGCGTCGCTTAAAACAGATCTACACGTGTGCAGTGATTTTGAAATCACCATCACTTTGTTCAAGAAAATGTGACGGATACTTTGAAGTAAACAAAGACGAAACATTACATTCAGGGTAAAAGACACACGAAAGAGTCACTTATATGTACACGGATGGAATGTACACTTGGCACATAAATCAGTACAACATAGCGACTGCTGATACATAATAGTAGCGTAATACTTGCAAGTAAACATATAAGCTGACATTCAGACATAATTATCTTGTAATTGAAAGGACAGGATATGCATGATAAGTTCAACCTCTGTTGTCACGTTTAAAGACATTAAAATGTTAATCCAGTATTATACTTCTTCCATTTCTCGAGGCGATGGGGTAGCATAGTGGTTAAAGCTTTCGCTCGTCACGCTGAAGCCCCAGGTTCGATTCCCCACATATGCACAATGTATGAAGCCAATTTCTGGTGTCCCCCGCCGTGATATTTCTGGAATATTGCTAAAAGCGGTGTAAAACCATACTCACGCTACCTTTACCCAGTTTCGTAAGAAGCCTATACACACTTAGCATGGTAAATCTCTGTTATTGTTATATGCTTACACTCGTCCAGTTTTTGTGGCCTCTCATCTGAAGGAAAGGAAAATGTAAATATATACCTGTTATCCAAAACATTTAAGTTTACGTGTATAACATGGTCACACATGGTGGTTTGTGAGTGTGGTATAACGATATATGTTGAGTGATTGCACCTCAGTTTTAGTGTTTGTTTGTTTGTTTGTTGTTTAACGTGGCACGCAACAATATTCCAGCTTTAAGACGGCTGTCTGTAAATAATCTAGTTTTGAACAATGATTGACATCATGAGCATATCTCCCCGCATTTCTGATACGATGACATGCATCAACCTCGTTTGCGAGTCTGACCACCAAATTCCGTTAGTCGCCTCTTAGGACCAGCATTGTCCCCTCTTATGGCAAGCATGGGATGCTGAAGACCTATTCTCCACCCAGATCTTCACGGGTCCAGTTTAATTTGTGAGGTGAGCTCAACATGACCACCCAAACGATTAAGGGAATAGCTCTTCACATTCAACTATGCTCCTCTAAGATTGTATCATGGATGGTCGTACCTGTATTTATATTACGACAAGTCATTCGCCCACTGTATTCAAGATGGTATGCACTATTGCAGCATCCATTTACATTTACATTTGTTGGGGTATGCGTGGTTCAGGCATATAAGACATGTTCATGGTTGATTTCCATAGGTATATCATGAGCCGAACGTTGGTTAACATCTAGGTTTAGCACTGATATAATTGGTTAGATAGCACGATACACACGCTCGTTGGTTTTAGGCATGTTGTAATGAAGTAAGCGAACATGCAATGGTATGACTGGAATACCGTTTATAAATGCCTCAAAGCCAACTCAACCGCCTCTTGTTAACTCTTTCTACAGTTACCTGTTACGTTCATATTTCATATTTTCGCATTTCCAGTTCGATCAGTCACAGATATATATAATCACACACAAAATTGTTTGTTGCTTTAAATTCGTTGACGATTGTCGCTCATTTCTTTACCCAATTGTTGAAATACAAATGAATAATCAAAACGCTTTCTATAAACAAAAGAAATCTCTGCCATAAAATTAATGACTCCACGTTTCTTTATCTAGAACTTCATTCAATTTTTGACGCCATTTAATGAAGACATGTTCAACACTATTGTGCAAATTATCTATTTTGTAAAAATTGCAGGGAATCTTATTTTCCATTTCTAGTATATGTAACAAACATCGACACACATATTGATTGTTCAGACATTTTATCTAAAAACAAACAAAAATAACTGTCTTTCAGACATTTCAAAATGAAGCTTAATGTATAGACTCTTACATACCTTCTCAAGTTTTGTGTTATGTTGATAATATATTATAATGACAATCCTTTGGATTAGATTGGTATTGAGAAAAATCACGAAACAAGAATATGATTATACATACCATCATTAAGGAGCTCGTCATCTGAATCAACTTGAACTGAAACAAGTTAAATTCATAGGTTGTAGTTCAAACAAATTTTATATCTTCTGACATTTTTTTCTGAAGTAACTAGAACAACTTCAGTTCATCGGATGTAACAAATTTGGTTCATTGAATGTATCTTACAAATGTAAAATTCATGGGATGTAACGTACAAAAATTAAAATCTTCAGATGAAACTGAAACAAGTTTTTTTCATTGGATTTAACTGAAACAAGTCATCTGACTCAAATGAGTTTAATAAATCAAATTTTCTAAAATGGAATACATCTTCGTGTTATTTATGTTTTGGGTGAACATACTTCTCAAGGTATATTGTGTGTTAGTTGTTGCATTTCAGTTGGTGATTTTTTTTTAAATGACTACAGTTACATACTCAAGTTGTCGCTGCAATTTCATCAAAGCAAATTCTTCATTTTGTGTGTTAACAAAAGAAACGTTACTTATTCAAGAGCATGGGGTAACACGTGCAAGCAGTTGTGATGAATGAGAAATCTAGGGTTTTATAAACATGCATTATATTGGTCAGTAATGTGTGAAATATTGTATTATAGATCAAATTATAAAAAAGACATCAACAATTGTTAATTGATATTTTACAGTACAGACCATTTAATCTATCGACGACAGGTAACCTTTGATAATCTGTAACATCAAAATATACCATTATTGCCTTGAAATTTAAAGAGCGATTGTTTTCTCCTCAGCAAATAATGAATAGTTTGGAGGTGATTACCTTAAGTTAATAAATTACTTTACACTTGCCTGTTTTCATCATTTATATAGTTTCACCTGTTGAATGCAAATCCTCATTTCCTTTAAAAAAAAATTTCCTTTTAAAGTTTCACCTGCAAACAGTTCCTGCTAAAATGTAAATTAAACGGGGATTTGTGTATGGGCTCGATACTTCATAACGAAATATTCCTTTTTAACTAATGTGGAGATTTTAAAAGATATATCGTTTGTACAAGATGCTTTACAGATAAATAGAGCATAGTATGATAGCTTAGTTCAATAGTTGGGCATATCGGCATTATCTCCTTTGTTAATACCTACATTCCACAATGCGACTTGGTGGCATCAGCTCACAAACTGGAAAACAAAAGCAAAGGATGATTTATTGAAAACGTAAGACATCATACAAACTCTGATCATAATTATATAGGTGTGTGCACCATGTATCCGGGTGTGCTTTCGTATTGCACAAATATATTGGAAATAGAAATGGTTTGATACGAGCCTTTGGTAACCATGTATAGAGCTTATTATTTCCCGCTAAATGTGAAAACACTTAGTATTGAATAAGAACTATTTGTTTTATAGTACTTTGGTATGCTGGTAACCATGTATAGAGCTTACTTATTTCCCGCCATAGTGTGATAACACTTAGTATTGAATAAAAACTATTTGTTTCATAATAGTACTGAGGTTAGGTATCATTATAAAGCGTGACTCATGTCAACAAACGTTCAATGAAATAGTACATACGCTTCTTGCGATCCTCCAACGGAAGTTGGTCAAGAACTGCAAAATGAAAGCAGAATCGCATAAATGACCTTTTTTGTTGTTGTTTTTAATCAAAGCTATTTATTTGCGCAACTATACTTATGTCATTTCTCGTCACTGCGGTAGGTGTGTTAAGGTCCATCGCCAAACAATAAAGAATATAAGTATTTACCTTTATGAACATCATCGTCTTTTATTTCACGGAGAACTGAAAAGATGAAAGACCCATTTCATATGTTTTACAACAGGGAAATGCATAGTAATAGCAGTTTCTCTCATCTCAACTGAATATATTAGAACTTGTTATATTCATTTCACGAAGACACTGATATTTTATATTTCTCACCATTAGACAATTGTGTCCCAAAGACAAATATCAGTGTAACATTTGAAGGATAAAGTGGTAGGCACATATAAACTGTATAGATACAAACAGAAAAGAAATATTGAATATGCTGCCTGAACGTACCTTTGGCAAAGTTGTCAGTGTGAACGGCTCCATTGACTGGACAAACAAACACAAGTGCTTAAAATAGTGTGTCATTATAATGTTGGTACATGTGTGGGCGTTTGATTTAATATGATGCTTTTTCACAGAACTAAAGACGTGTCTCTGTTCTTCCCTCAGCTGGGGAAACCAAGCATTATTGCCAGAGATAGACACATTGTGTCAAACGCATATATACTTACTCCTTCGTCAGGTGAATGGATGCAATGAGGCAGAGAGCATATATATGTATATGTAAGAACAAGAACATGTGGAAACTTAACAAGGGAAGCCAACAGATAATTTGCGCTGATAGGTGATGAGCAATAGATAATGGAAGCCAACACTTTACAGCAACTAGTGCTGATAGTTAATAGTTATGGACAACTGGAAGCCAGAACTTAAATTCTCACTGATTGGTAATTGGCAATGGACTATGAGAACACGGAAGTCTGGGGGTTATTAGCACTGACAGGTAAAAGAATTGAAATAGCAATATGGAAGCCACCTCGATAATCAGCACTGACTAAGATCAAAACAAAAAAATCCAAGCACTGGGCAGATGGGTTCCCATGGGTTCAATGATATAAATGATTTCACTGGATTTATCAAAAAGGACAAGATCAGGTTTGTTGGCCTGGATACGTCTGAGGCTGTAAATGGGCCTATTCCAAAGAAATTTCTATTGATCATTATCCATGACGACTTCATCCAAGCGAAGGACTTTGCAGGATTGCTGATCTTCACATCTTCTCAAGACACATACACTCGTTGCAGAGGTCGTTCAGATAGCCTCGACTTGAAAAACCGAGTCTGGGCCGACTTGATATGGCACTTTGTTTGGTTGACACTTACTTTTCATTATTATTATTAACTCATTATTATTGTTTACAGATTAAAATAAAAAATGCAGCAGAACAGGTTTGGGTGATCCTGGCACAGCCAGGCTGGTTAGGCTCATTATCGGCTCAGGGCCCTTGCCCCCTCTACACGCAGCCCAGACATTGAATGGGACTTCTCCAAGGAAGCGCTGCCTAGTCTAACCCACCCAGAACTTTTCGGAGGACGTGAAGACACCCCAACACTGCAGCCTTCTAAATTACCCAGATTGTCAGAAGGGCTGTATTCCTGGTAGCAAACCCGGGTACTCTCCCAATGTCAGTCAACAGATTGGGAGGTACCAAACCTAAGGCACCGAGAACAATGGGGAGTCGGACAACTTAGTACTCGGGATGCAAGTGTGACATTTCGAAAGCAAGGTCCGCATATTTGCTATGTTTTTCCTCAATCTTGTCAATCACATACTGTCAAAAGGGACACAATGATATAAATGATTTCATTGGATTTATCAAAAAGGAAAAGATCAGGTTTGTTGGCCTTGATATCTCTGATGCGGTATTCCAAAGAATTTTGTATTGATCATTTTCCACGACGCCCTCTAAATATTCCGGGTGGTACCATCGATGGACCTCTGTGTCAAAACCACAAGCATGGCGAAGACGGTAATAAAATGATCGAGCCACCCCATCATGTCGCTTAAGATACTGTGTCTGTGCCAAAGCTGGGCATCCACTCACAATGTGTTGGACAGTCTCATTAAATCCAATACATAATGTACATTTCATCTTCACATTTTAAATGCAAAATCACACATTGACGGTTTCGAGTTGGAAGTGACTGGTCCTGTTGAACATATAATAATTTCTTTCCTAATTTCAAGATTGTTCGTGAAGAACGTGTTCTTTATTGACACAAAGACATATTTCACTCCTTTATTTTGTTACTTACTTTTTCTTTGAAGATTGTTCTTTATATCATCAAGCCCTGAAACAAACTCATTTAATGGAATCACAGTTCACAATTTCCTCACACGTGACACGCCATGACGTTTGAAAAATGAGGCAATGAAATATTGAAATATCCATCGACCTAAATATACACATCTGATAGCTCTTTTGTTTCAATAATTCACGACACCGGACTATTACTTCCTATTTGGGCATAATGTCGATTCTTTAATTGTATGGCAATGTCCACAAGGTGATCGGAAAAATGCATTCATGATCGCTATCAAGCACGTGAACATGATTTCAACCCTGATAGGTGAGGCCAATGGGCGTTTCTTTTCCCGTCGGTCGGTTAGACTCGCTCAGGCTATCGAATCACAGACCTCCGATTCATGTCGACGCTCTATCCACGGATACGGTTTGTTATGAACTGTTGACAGATCACCTTCCATTTAGATGTCATTGTGTCCTCAGCAGTGGGATAGGAATTGCCTTAGTCCGTGATAATATTGTGCATGAAAGTTGGCTATGAATAGATAGTTTCACAACGCAGTTAACCACTTATGTAAAAGAAATTGAAACGGTTCTGGAGTCACTGTTACATTGAAAATAATGTCTGTTGAAATCTTACTTTCAGGTCGTATTTTCATATGATAATGTGTACGTATTATAATTTCAAAAGTCTTACGTGTACTACATGAGTTTCTTTGTGACATGCTTCCGAGACAGTAAAACAGATTTTCCCTTTCAAATTTTAAGAGATTTTTCAAATAACAACAATCCGTTTTACTATAGGTGCAGAAAGTTCCTAAATTGGTCGATAGTGCAAAAGCAAGGTCAATATATTTATATCCAAACAGCACATTTGCATGTTGATTCATTTTTTTTCAAATGAGGATAGATTTCTTTTTTTAATAACAGTTACTTGACATATATATAAGGCATACTAGATGTGCTTAATGAAGAAGAATTGGTGTCTGGAATATGTGATGAAGTGATAAAAGCAATAACAAATGTTCACATGGAAACTTGCTTATAAATTAAATATTAGATGTGTATTGCATTTTACAAAATATTTGCCCGGTTTGCCAAACAATGTTTCTGATCACATGTGCAGCCTTTAACACGAGAAAAAAAATATGGATCACGTGTGCTGAGAAGAAGCTATGTCGTTCTGATTACAAACCATCCCCTAAAATTTAAATGAGAACTAGAATCCTGATATCATACAAATATGTCATATATGAGATTCATTTCTAAATTGATTACCATAGCATAATGTATGTCGCTTCAAAAGAATATAAAACATTTAACATACGTTTTTCCTCGGCATCTGCAGCTACGGTTCCAAAAACTGAAACGAAAATAAATATATACATATTTCATCTGTGCCTTCCAATCAAAGCATTTCTTTTTTATGTAACCATCGCATAATTATTGCATAAACCACTCTTGCATTTGATTAGGGTTACATCATTTACGGTCATAAGCTTTCAAAACATTTCCAAATTTGTCGCATCTGAGACCAAATGATGTCATATGCAATGTGTATCATATTCTAGTTCATGACCTGGCCATGAAGAGATCACCCATTTAACATGCTATAATGCACATTGTAACATAAATGTAGGTATGTTCCCTGATCTGATTGGTTAAAAAGTGTTGTCGAATGAGCATAACATAGCTGAATTTTTGGGGTCTCATCACCGTGTATGTATACATTAATTAATGGAACTATTTTTGAAATCATCAACATGGAGGAACAGATGGAAATTTACCCTGACTTCCACATCGGAGATTTCGATAAAATATTGAGTGAATGGGGCGACGAGACATTTTCTGAGATAATACAAGAATTTGAAGGTAAATGAAATTTACGTTTTTCCATTAATTACAAAATCATAATCATAAATAATGTAATTTTCTTGGGCTTGGCCAAAGGAAAAAACAAAACAAAATCAATTTTTAACAGAGTAAAAAACATTTATTGCAACTCTATAATGACTTTCATACACCCACCTAATTTTGTTCTTATTATAACCCACAAAAAGCTGTTGAAGCTGAAAACCGTTCTGAGATGGCCCCCGAACTAGGAAATACAGCCAGCGTTTCCGTAGAGCCCAAAGTTCAAGCGTCCAGTCACCGCTTCGCGTCCCTTGATACAAAAGCAGTACAGGACATCGTGGATAGGAACCTCTCCAAATCTACTGGGAGTTAAAATATTTCGACGTAAGCCATTGAAACATAAAAGAATACATAAACACATAAAAAAAATTTCCTACGCAGATTCGATCAACATCAGCGAGAGTTACCTCCCTTACACCATTGCCATAATAGCAATGTAAAGCGTGACCAATGTGTCATCGCAAAAATTGGCAATAATATAACGAGATTGACCAAAATCTTAACATAAATTACATATTTCGTTTTGTAAGATTTGAGATATGTTATACTAAATGGATATACGGAAATTTCATTTAAACACGACACCGTAATAATAACGAAATACTCCCACTTACCGTCACATTTGTACCCTGAACAAGGCAATCTTTTCACTTCCAGAATGGCTTGGTTTCCGAGGTTTTGAACCCACGTTCGAAGAGCTTCCTGCTTTTCAACTGAATGAGAGACTGAGGTTCTTTTATGCCGAAGCCAGAAATGCTGAGGGAGAACTTTACTCAAAACCGAGTTTTGTTGGGTTGCGTGCTGCCATACACAGGCACATCAGGGGGCCGCCATTTGAGCGCAGCATAAACATTATCCAAGACCGGGAATTTCACACTGCAAACTGCCGTCACTTTGCTGTCAAACGCAGGTATTGAAAATCGCGAGATTTGCAGAATTACCGGCCACAAATCCGATGAATCGTTGAAGTCGTATTCCATTGACTCGAGCTCGTCTCAAAAACGACATTAGTCGAACATTTTTCAGAGACAGCAGCAGCTCGCTAACGAACGTAATTTGGTACCTGTCATAGATACAAATATCCTGCCACTGTCCACTGCTCCCGTGAGTAATTTCCAGGTTAATTCTTCTGCTAATTTCCACGGCCTCTCTCACATATGTTATTCCACTGTAACAGTAAACAACTTTTTCAATCCCAGCTAAGCTGCATGTCTGAAATTTCGCACATGTTTGACGTCTCTTGTCACCACCTCAGTTTCAGGCGAGTTGACACTATCTTGTACAGGGGCCAAACAGTATGTACGTCTTTTCTAATTTTGATTATTTGTATTTCATAGATACGCATAACTACAAATTACAAGTAAGATGAGGAACTGTGATAAAGAATTGAATTTGTGATATTTCCTGTTGTTTGTTTATTTTCTGAGAAATGAGCTTGAACATGTGACCACCCCTTTCGTAAAATGGACCCTCATTATTGGAGTACCTCGAAACCATTGATCGGTTTCGCGGCACCCCATATCATGCATCTTTTCGAAGGTGAGCACGAGGAGACGTATTACTAACGACAGTTTTGTTGTGTCATGCGCTCAGTAAATTAGTTCCTCCTAAATATCGATTTAATTAACGTTCATGTTACAATGTCGATAAATATTTCGTTTTGTAAGATTTGCGTGATGTTATGCTGAATGGATGTATGGAAATTTTTCATTTGAACACTCCGCCTTACGGCGTCGTGTTCAAATGAAATTTCCGTACATCCATTCAGCATAACATCACGCAAATCTTACAAAACGAAATATTTATCTCCTAATTGGGTAATACCAATGCTGCTTATGTACTGCGGGATCAAGTTTCATGAACAAATATTGAAGGCTCTCAACATGTCACTGGCTTATTCAGTGATATTGGGTGTTGAGATGATAGATCACTGAGAGGAGCCAATGCACACTCGATGTCCCCAGCAACCTGTTGCTAGGTTGACGTCACATGACATTGTTTCGCCAGCTGACCTTGCAACAAAATTCCACAACTTACGTCATAAGGTATTGTGACGTGATTGTAAACTTTGTGGCACAAGGCCCCGTCCCAAAAGTTGATGGTACTGTAGCGCAACGACAGTCGTAGGTTTCTGTTAAAGTATGGTAGTTAGAGTAACCTTAGCGCCACGATAACTTTGTGGAACGGGAGCTTGAATTCTAATGGTGAGTCGTTGTATGGTATTAAATTAATACCTTTCAACTTAAGACGTGTTTGAAATTTAATTATATTAAGCTGTGAATTGTGTAGGTGTCTGATTATTCACAAACTCACTCCGTGTAAAACCAATTTTATGAAACTCATGAATAGTTCTTGTATCTGACTTGCTTTCCCTCGTCAGATACCAGAGATACTTATGAGTTTCATTCGCTCGTGAGATACTGAGGTATTCACGAGTTTCATTAAATTGGTATTGCACTGAAGTTCGCTTTGCATTCTATATATCTTTCTTGAGCGAAGCGACCTGTTCACGAGTTTTTGAGTTCTGGAACAAATCGTTGTTATATATATATATATATATATATATATATATATATATATATATATATATATATATTGTTGTAATATCTCGCGGAACTGGAACGAATTGTTGTAATATATATATATATATATATATATATATATATATATATATATATATATATATATATTACAACGATTTGTTAATATATATATATATATATATATATATATATATATATATATATATATATATATATATATATTACAACGATTTGTTCCAGTTCCGCGAGACACCATTATCTGCTCAAAATCATGTACAAGCGCTTTTGTTAAATATCTGGGGATTTTTTTCGACATACTCACAAAGTGGAATGAAAGACATCACATAAGATAATAGATATGATATGGAGACTGACATAAAGATTCTGATTTCTGACATGGCTCATTTATATATTGTGTTTTCGAATATCTGGTGTAATTACTGATTCTCAGTAAGCCATTTATCATATTTTACCGCTATTTTAATATGTTTTGGCTCAGAATGGAATCTGTTTCGGCGGACGGAAATTCTCTGGTGTTGACGTTTAATATCTATTTCTTACATCAAATAATAGATTGATTAATTAGATTGTCATATGGATTATTTCTTTCATGGCTCATGTAAATTTATGCACACGCTATCATGTTTCATCACTGAATTTACATTTTGCTTTTTTCCATCAATAAATATCTCTTACTGTCCTATTTCATATCATAAGTCACACAAAAAGTAAAAAAATCATAACCTACTGCTTATATGAAAATTGTTTACATAAATAAAGAAAATAGATTTTTATTCTCGCATAAGATGCAATGCAAATGTTTAAAACTGCAGCATTTAAGCATAACATTGTGTGTGCTATCCTCATATATAAGATAGCTATGCAATAAATCGCAAAGAACGACGACGAAGAACGAGGCGCGGTTTGTTTCACGTGACGTAATTTCCGGATATTGGAATACGCACTCGGAAATTGATGACGTTATATATGGAACGACGTTGTTTTTTTAGGAGGAAGTGTCTGGTAAGTTGTTTCCCGTTTGATGTAGCTGGGCTAAGCAGATAAACGCAGCAGCCGAACGATTGCAACCAAGTGGAAGATATATCGGCATTGGGACAAAAATTATCTATAACCGACGTGAGGATTGTGAGAATATAGAAACACCAAACTTAACCCCCCTGTTCGTAAGATGGACTGCGCCCCTCATGGTTTATTCTCCCAGCACCGTTTCAAAAAAAGATTTGAATTAATTCCCGCTTGGAATAGACGGAACTATTTCTTCACATTTATTGACAAGTGAACAATTTCATATCTTTTTCCGAAACATGTGTCGCCAGCGGGGTTTGATTTGAGAACATGTAATTGTCAACCTCAGCTACGGCAGCATATTAGGGTATGGTGTGAAATTAACTATTAAATATTTTAATCATTTTGCATTATGCTCTTTGTTCGGGGCTCTATATCTCCTATTATTCCCGTCAGCATGAATTGACAATGTGCAAGCGATTGATAAATACTAGTTAAGGACCTAACGAAAATATGAAGAGCCGTGAACCATGCATTGTAAATGTCAGCTTGCGACGGGGCTTGGGGCACGTGCAGCAGCGACAGAGAACGCACACCTCGTGCATCACGCAAGGGCGACTCACGCAGTATAAATACATTCCACAAAGACACGATTAAAAGACAGATGCCTATATTGCTGATGTCTAAGCTGTTAACTTTTAGAATGAAACAAAATACTAAATGTAACTTACCCAACATTAAGGGGACCAGTGACTTCATGACGATCAGAATCATGACTATCGACACAGGGACTGTTCACAAGCTTAAATAACCACAAGCTACCAATATATAACCCATATCCCTTTATAAAAGTATTAATAACATGAAAGTTAATAAACTGTCCAAATATTTAAATTCAGTTTCGAGCTCTGAATAGAAAACTGAATATCAACTTGCCATTGCCATCATTATTAGTATATTCAGCTTCAAGTTACCGCCCATATCGAATGATGACCACTAAGCCACAGAAGCATCATTTGCAAATTATGAACCTTGAAATAAGAAATATATACATGACCTCGACAGATGCAGTTAAATTAAGTACACCAGATTGGTATTAATTAATGATTTCAGTTAAATATTCGGGCGTGAAGAACGGTTACTGCATAATTATGGATATTACTTACAATATTTGCATACACGACTATGTTTGACAAGTTTATTATATTCACTTTCCATTTTAATCCTAAAGGGCGTGGGGTATATTACAAACTTTATTATAAAGGAATATTTGATATGCATTTGTTGTAAAACTTAATTTAGGTTAGTTAAAAGTGCTAAAATATCGACTTTGCTGCTTGATCAGCGCCCGGGTGTTAAAAAGTAATATTTTGGTGATTGTAAACATACTCGAGGTGGTCTTATATGAATTGTATACTTGCCCGTAACGCAAGGCTGAAAACACATTACACGCAAGGGCGACCTACACATTATTCTCACGATGAAGCACATTTTTCCTGAACTTCTTTCAAACAACGGTTATACATTTTAAGTGCTGGGGATCTTTGACTTACTTACTTACTTATATTGGAGATTTTACGTGCGCTTTCCGGCTGCAAGCGTATGTCGCACACGGGGATCTTTGAGTGTTGGCAATGCTTTTAGGTTAGAGCTCATTGATCCTGGTGTCTAATAGTTGGCCTCATGGTCTAACTTACAATTTCAACGATTAGGCGCCCCGTGGTCTAACCTCTACGTGAACACTCTCATCATTCTTTGATAGTGATTGATAAACACATACCCATGATACAGTCAGAATCGTCAAATCGTCAATCTCTGAGAGAGTAGGTCCCTAGAACACCACGCCTGAAAGAGGTCCCCAGTACACCATGCCTGAAAAAGTACTTCCCCAGTACACCTTGTCTGACAATGTAGGTCCCCAGTACACCATGCCTGACAATGTAGGTCCCCAGTACACCATGTCTGACAATGTAGGTCCCCAATACACCATGTCTGACAATGTAGGTCACTAGTACACCATGTCTGACAGAGGTCCCCAGTACACCATGCCTGACAAAGGTCCCCAGTACACCATCCCTGGCAGAGGTCCCCAGTACACCATCCCTGGCAGAGGTCCCCAGTACACCATGCCTGACAGATGTCACCAGTACACCATGTCTGACAGATGTCCCCAGTACACCATGTCTGACAGAGGTCTCAAGTACACCATCCCTGACAGAGGCCCCCAGTACACCATCCCTGACAGAGGTCCCCAGTACACCATGCCTGACAATGTAGGTCCCCAGTACACCATGTCTGACAATGTAGGTCCCCAATACACCATGTCTGACAATGTAGGTCACTAGTACACCATGTCTGACAGAGGTCCCCAGTACACCATGCCTGACAAAGGTCCCCAGTACACCATCCCTGGCAGAGGTCCCCAGTACACCATCCCTGGCAGAGGTCCCCAGTACACCATGCCTGACAGATGTCACCAGTACACCATGTCTGACAGATGTCCCCAGTACACCATGTCTGACAGAGGTCTCAAGTACACCATCCCTGACAGAGGCCCCCAGTACACCATCCCTGACAGAGGTCCCCAGTACACCATGCCTGACAATGTAGGTCCCCAGTACACTATGCCTGACAATGTAGGTCCCCAGTACACTATGCCTGACAATGTAGGTCCCCAGTACACCATGCCTGACAATGTAGGTCCCCAGTACCATGCCTGACAGTGGTGGTCATATTACACCATTTTCTAGAAATACAACACACTCTGTTCAACCGAATATATATGACAAATGACTTGGGGCATATATATGTGAGGATCCTTTAGCTCATCTCCAGTGCTTACAGTGTAGTTTTAGACAATAACATCTAAACTTACGTTACATGTGAAGAATACGTCCGTTTTAAACGGGTTGGATGGTTGGTTGGTTTGTTGTTTAACACCGCACTCACCCGCCGACCAAAGCATTTACTGCCGATGATGTGAATGTGAGGAGGTTGTTGCGGAGGTTTGATGACTGTTTTTTACTCTTTGTTGTTTAATGCCGCAGTCAGCAATATTCCAGCTATATGACGGCGGTCTGTAAATAATCGAGTCTGGACCAGACAATCCAGTGATCCATGCAACTGGGATCGATGACATGTATCAAGTCAGCGTGCCTGACCACCCGATCCCGTTAGTCGCCTTTTACGACAAGCATAGTCGCCTTTTACGGCAAGTATGGGTTGCTGAAGACCTATTCTACCCCGGATCTTCACGGGTCTTTAAACGGGCAGGTACTCTCTCGCTTTTGTGTGCATGAGACCATTACGAAAGGACTTTTCCCGTATTGCTTAATGGCCACTCAAGCATCCCTCTCATCTCTAGGACAGACCTACTTCGTGGAAGGACACGTCTTCGTGAACACGCTTTGACGAGGATTTAAATTTCAAATTTACTAAACATTATAATATTTTCTATCATGATTTTTTAGTACATTATTCGTTTGATGTTGCTGACGCAGTTTCAAATGTTGATATTCAAATTGTTACCCCGCCACGACTTATGGCAGCTATAGCCTTGAGGTAGGAAACCAGTGTTCTTGAAGTTCAATTATAAATCGATCTGGCCAATCTGAAGGACATATTTCAATAACTGTCTTGATAACTAATATCCTAAATAATATTTTTGAAGCAAATCCATTTCAAACAAAGATCAAGTTCCTGTTTCAACAGAAGTTACCATTTATTGCTGTGCTTTCTGGAGAACCGCACACAGTCCACCATTCTAAATCGGCTCACCTTGAGTGAAAGTAGACCATTTTGGCTTGCAGCGAAGTTTCACAGTATCCACTTCATATCTTGAAAACCAAAACTTTACATTAAATTTTGTTTAAACAAAAGTAAAATTCTTTTACCAACAGATATAACCATTTATTGCTGTGTTTTGTGGAGAACCGCACACAGCCCACCATTCTAATTTGGCACCTCTTCACTGAAAAAAGGCCATTTTGTCTTGCAACGAGTTTTTGCAGTATCCGCTTCATATCTTGAAAACTAATATTCTTAATAATCGTTTTAAAGTAATTCCACATTAAACAAAAGTCAAGTTCTTTTTCCAAGAGATGTTACCATTTACTGCTGTGCTTTTTGGCCGCTATTCTAATTCGGCACATCGTGACTGAAAATAGGCCATTTTGGTTTGCAACCAGCACAAGGGAAAATTCCAATATATACAAAATATACAATTTTGTATATTTGGTAATTCCAAAATATACAATTTTGTATAGTTGGTATATCCAAAACTATACAATTTTGTATATATGGATAGATTTTACCCCTGCTTCATTGAATTTTTTGAACCCTTAAGGGGTTTTCTTGGGGTTTGAAAATATTACTAATGTTACCGAACAGTATTTTTGCACGTGACAATAATACGTTAATACTATTTTCATTATGGCAACTATGTTTGGAGGGTTATGAAATAATTTGTATTTCTTTATGTTGACAGCATTTTACACAAGAAATAGAACATATGTGCAGATTTTAGTAACAGATAATGTAAATAATACCGCTGTCTTAATTAGATTGCGGTTTGAAAAAGCACTGTTTGTATAACGAAAGGCTGCCGCTGTTTTAACTAGGTCGGGGTTAGAAAAGCACTGGCCGCTCAACCCTAGATAACCTCGCCCGACTAGAACAAGATATTAAGACAGGACAACTAAATAAACAATATACCACAGGCATCTTCTTAGACTTCTCTAAGCTTTCGACATGGTATGGCACGATGGGCTAATACAAAAACTTAAAATAATAGGACTCAAAGGTCAGATAATAAACTACATCCAGGACTTCCTAAACAATCGTAAAATAACCGTGGGTATAGACCAAACTCTATCGGATCAATGTCCCCTAGAAAATGGCACTCCACAGGGCAGTATCCTCAGCCCCACCCACTTCAATATAATGATAAACAATCTATTCGAGGGTCTATCCCCTAAAGTAAACACATCAATATTCGCGGATGATGGAGCCATCTGGATCCGCACTAAAAGCATGAAACTGGCCAAAAATCTACTCCAAAAATCTCTTAATAAAATACAACAATGGGCTGACAAATGGGGCTTCTCCCTTAACTCAGAAAAAACAACAGGAATAGTATTCAAACATAAAAACATGAAACCCGCCTCCCTAATCCTCCAGCTAAACAATCAAACAATCAAATTTCAAAAACAAACCAAATTCTTAGGACTTATTTTCGATGAACATCTCACCTGGGATGCTCACATCCAAAACCTAACAACTAAATGCAGTAAAGACCTAAACACTCTAAGATGCCTAACTGGCTCTAACTGGGGAGCCTCCAAAGATACTCACCTCTCTCTCTACATATCCCTAATTAGATCAAAACTAGACTACGACTGCGCCATATACAACACCCTAAACAACTCTCTACCTAAAAAACTTGACTCAATACAATATCAGGCTCTCAAACTCATTACACGCACCCAACATGGCACCTCCTACACCTCACTTCAGGCCTTAAAGGGGCACTGATCTAACGCAATTCTCCGGGACTGGTTGTTGCCTTTGTTATTGTTTTTTCCCAGTGAGTACCCGGATGTAGAGCAGAAATCTCGACTAGTTCGCGACCTCTGTTGCGCCATTCGTAAGCGCATGGGTCACTTTTATGGATACCGGTAGTAATAAGGGCCTATGGTCACATTGATCAACAAAAATGAAATACAGTTTTCGAGATAATAAGGAAATGTAGGCATCTTTGTGGGTAGCATCGGTAATGGTGACGAAGTTTTGATAAGTCACTTGCTTGGTAATTTTGCGATTTTCGTTTACACTATTTTGACTTGCAACACAAAGAAAATATTTCACCTGAGCATTGCTTTTTTTATAGTGTGTATATTTTTTTACTGTCAAAATGTGTAACATATTTATTAAACGTCTAAATATTCAGTTATTTTACAAAGTGACTGAAAAACATTTCCATCTGTATTATTATGATAACGAATTCCAAAAATTTTGATGTTTAATGTCATCACCAAGAGACTGAAAATGTTACGTTGAAAAGTACATTTCTATGTTGTTTGGCTTCTAATCCTACATAATAATCTGTTGTGATGTTTGTAGGCCCTTTTGATCGTCTTAATCAATCTGGACAGATTTTTTAGTCAAAATGACTGAAATATTTACACATTTTATAAATTGCCTGAGAGAATCACATTTTACAAATTGACGGTAATCTATACACTCTTACAAAGGAAAAGACCTGTGAAAACAACGTCTATCAAGCATTGAAGAATTTCCCAACCAAGACGTAGAAAAACAAGAACGAATCGGTTCGATGTCACGTGTCTCTGTAACTATCAAATATTCTAAAAGATATATATCGTTTCGGGTGTCAAGTCTCAAGGGTCGGCTGAGAAAGGCCACGTGACAACTATTTTCATTACGTCGACGGTTCCTAAAAAATCCATTGAGTTTGATAACAATGAGCAACCAATCAACGTATTATCAGTTAACCCTTTGAACAAATTGTATGTTGTTTTTACATCGGCACTTCACGCCATGATATGAGTGTATTCCCTTTGTTTTAGTAAACCTAGACATGTAAACACTCACTTTTGACATATCCACTGTGCAAGATAACAGTGATTAATCAATCAACGTATTTTCTGTTAATCCTTTGATGACTAGGAACGATCCGTTGATTTACAAAAAAAGTAAATCAACTGATCATTCATCTCTTGCTGGGCTGCCACGTGCATATTACATAACCTCACTTCAAACCTGGATTTAGATTGAATAATTACCCCAGACACAATAAATGCCAAATGAGAACCTTTGTCAGGTAATCTAAGTGGTGCTACCAATAATTGTACCTGTAATAAATTCATTAACTGAGCACCAAGTGAATGACGACAAATACACAAGTGTAGGGTTATACGAGAAAATGTGGATGACAACAAGGGAGTAGTAATCGTATTATGCAATCCGAAATCCGAAAATGCTTTCACTGCATGGATACTTTTTTTAGTATTAAACTATAACCATCTGGGGTATTTCCAAATGACGACTTCCGATGAGCTCCGCCGTTCTTTTTGTCAGTTTGTTTAGGCTGAAGAAATTATTTAACATGCACCCTTTGTCGAATCTTTATAGATCACAGTTAACCAATCAGTGTTTATGCAAAAATGCGTAAAACAAATATTGCCTCCAGCCTCCAAGTTTATTTAGCTGTCCTTGCAGACGGTAGCCCAGTCTCTGGCCTACAAACATCACAACAGATTATTATGTAGGATTAGAAGCCAAACAACATAGAAATGTACTTTTCAACGTAACATTTTCAGTCTCTTGGTGATGACATTAAACATCAAAAATTTTGGAATTCGTTATCATAATAATACAGATGGAAATGTTTTTCAGTCACTTTGTAAAATAACTGAATATTTAGACGTTTAATAAATATGTTACACATTTTGACAGTAAAAAAATATACACACTATAAAAAAAGCAATGCTCAGGTGAAATATTTTCTTTGTGTTGCAAGTCAAAATAGTGTAAACGAAAATCGCAAAATTACCAAGCAAGTGACTTATCAAAACTTCGTCACCATTACCGATGCTACCCACAAAGATGCCTACATTTCCTTATTATCTCGAAAACTGTATTTCATTTTTGTTGATCAATGTGACCATAGGCCCTTATTACTACCGGTATCCATAAAAGTGACCCATGCGCTTACGAATGGCGCAACAGAGGTCGCGAACTAGTCGAGATTTCTGCTCTACATCCGGGTACTCACTGGGAAAAAACAATAACAAAGGCAACAACCAGTCCGGGGAATGGCGTTAGATCAGTGCCCCTTTAACAGGAGAAATGCCACTAAGTCTACGCAGGGAACAGCTAAGCTTAAATTTCTGGGGCGCGTCCCAATCAAACCCTCTCATCCAAAACTTAATAAACCAAAACATCAGCCCTAAAAACCAAGCTCTAGCTCGTAAACACCCCTTACTTACCCCAATATCTCAAAGAATAACAAACTACCTAAATGAACACCAAATTAAAAATCTTAAACAAAACTGCAAACAATCAAATATCTTCACCCCTAAACTTAAAATACCCAAAATAGACACAACACTAGCTAGCCAAATAAATAAACAAACCGACCCAAACATAGCTAAAACTACCACACTAGCATACATACACGAAAATTGGCCAAATTGGTGTCACATTTACACGGACGGATCCTCAGATCCGACCTCCAAACACACGGGTTTCGGAGTCCATACCACACAACCAACTAAAACCACACAATCCTTCCGACTCCCAAATAACCAATCAATATTCACGGCAGAACTAATGGGCATGGCCTCAGCCCTCCACAATCAAGAATCCAAAAACCACAAAAAAATCCTAATACTTACTGACTCCCTAAAAGGACTACAAGCCCTCCAAAACAAAAATACCAAAAACCGACCTAAATTAATAAATCAAATACTTAAAAGCTCCAACGACCTAACTAACGCAGGCAAACAAATAACCTACTTGTGGATACCCGCCCACGTAGGAATATACGGTTATGAAAACGCCTAAAGCAGCTAAACTATCCCTCAAAATCCCAGAAATAAGCTTAAACTTACCCATCTCAAAATCAGAAATTAAAAGTGTAAACAAACAAAAAATCACACAAAAATGGCATAACCTATATCTAAACTCAAATAGCCAAATCAAAAGAGTGCTCAGCAAACCACTAACCAAACCAAAAATTCTCCATCCATCAAAAAAAATCGACAGAGTAATCACTAAACTCCAAACAGGACACACCAACCTAAATAACCACTTAAAAAAAATTAAAAAACACACTACAGGTAACTGCCCACACTGCAAACAACCAGAAACCCCAGCACACGCACTCATTCACTGCACACACTACCTAACACATCGAACCGCATTACAAACCACCCTCAATCTAAACAAGGCTCTCACTCTAGAAGCAATACTAAACCCACAAAATAAACTAGAAAACTTCAAGGCCTTAGGCGTATTCTTAATCAAAACGGAACTAATAAAACGCATCTAAAACCATAATAACCTACCAAATCAAAATCACATAAACAAACAATCATCCACCATACCCAGCTCCCTTAGTTCTCCTCCCCAACCCCATCGGCATCTATTCCAAATCTCAAAATTCCCAAATTCTATATAAGCAACCCCTAAAGCCCCCTCTTGGGTTGCACAGACCACTTTCGCCCCTTTAGGAAACACATTAAATGGCCTGGCCGGGCCCGTGTGCGAAATACGCATCAGTCGGAAAGCGCACGTTAAATCTCCAAAGTAAGTAAGTAAGTAAGAAAAGCACTGTTGGTATAACGAAAGGCTGCTGCTGTTTTAACTAGGTCGGAGTTATGTACAAGGAAACATATATAGGAAACACATTGTTGTAATAAATTCCTATTATATTACGTTTACGACATTAGTTCTGGAGTTTTCGAAGTAAAATTTAATATATATGTTTCTGTGATTTCATGTAATGGTGATTCTAAATATAAAATATTGGTTGATATTGTTTGACAAACAGGTCTACACACCGTCCATTGTGATACTTCTACTTAAGGATGTTTGTTTAGTCAATTGGCATGCGTTCATTGTATACAAGGATCATTAGTGTGAAAGGATTACTAAGTTTGTCATCCAGTATAATGCACTTCCACGATTAGCATATTTAGAACAGAGTTTGTAATTAGGTACATCCGGACTCCAGTTAATCAAGGCAGCTACATCAGTTGAGAGTGTGAGCAAATGGAGAAGAGGCGAGCAACTCAATGTGATTAATGAATTAGTGGAATTTTAATAAATAAACGAACGCCTGTCGCAAAAATGCATTCGAACATTGAACACACACAATCGCAGATTTCTATGGTACATTTGAGGGTGAACGTGAACGAAGCCGTGCAGGATGCCTAACAGCGATTTGTCTTCAGAACACACAGTGAGCTCAGGTGAGTTTATTAATGATGATATTATCATTCATTCATAGATGGCGATCATGAGAGCTGACACTTTATGTGTTCGCAATAGAACATTTGGAAGACTAGACACATATTGATTCACTATATGACTACATCAAATCCAGTATTTGTTTAATGCAACAGGTTTAAAGCATTCAAAATTGTGCATTATTATAAAATACAATGTGTGTCGCTTCGTCTCCCATGTAAAATACATTAATGATTTGTTTTAAATATAATTTAATATTACTATAAGTTTTACATTATAACTAAAATTATGGAATCTTGCATGTCGAGCCAACAAACTATTGTACATATTATTCACATTGGAATTTCTGTTTGCTGTGTTTGCGGTGGGGTCCAGACAATTCCCCAAAGGGACAATTCCAAATACTACTGCGTAAAATATTAATGCTGATTTGGAGAAAATTACCAAATGAATGAAAGTAATTAAAATTTAATCCAGAGAAAACAGAAACTTTCTATTTCACGTTAAATTAAAGTCTTCCCAAGTGCAAAACCTAATCTTAAAATGAAAGGAATTAATATTTATGACTTTGGGAATAATATTTCAGTCAGATTCTGATATTGACGAGAACCATACTCACTCACTCAGTTAAATAACTCCTTTCACATAAATCGTTAGAAGTTATGAACAAGCATATAATGCCCATATTTTGGATAATTGTACCAAGAACAAGAATTAATCCTAGAATGTTTACACTAAGATTCATTCCGGACGCTGAAATATTGCCGATGAGACGTTAAATTTTAACTCACTCACTCAATACGGACTATACGGACTATTTGTGGGGCGATAAGGGGTACAGGCCACGAGAAAATATATAGAGAAACTAACACAGCCATTACACCTTTTTACAAGATGGAAAACATCTTTGCCTGTTAGTAATTACATTTATAGAAATAAAACCAATATACAGGCTATATGTTGTAGAACAGAATGCTTTGCCAAGTTATTCCTACCTGATACCATCAATAATTGGAATAGTCATCTGATATAGAGTATTATTAAACTTGGACAGTGTTACTTATATACAGTTAAGCCATGATACCAGATTTTGTCACATAATCCTTTATCGCCTCGGACTCGGTTGTAGTGATTTAAACTTCCATCGGCTTGAAAGACAATATATTAAGAAACGATTCGCCTTTGTATTCTAAAGGCTAAGTGAGTTTATATTTAGTGGTTTATGGGAAACAATTTGTCAATTTAGCTATTTTGAAATCGGTCCATGTACATCCTACGTTCGGGTGAATTTGCGCTAATGTTATAACTTAAGAATTAAATAATATGTTAAGACACGTATTAAGTATTAAACAGTTAAATAGCTTTTCTTAGTAATTGAACACCTTTCCATCGACCGCACCAACTGTTGACCAATCGTTTTTCATGTATTCTACGTCAAATATGATCAGAACACGTGTATAATTACAACATCCTCAGGATACCAATAACAAGGAAATGTACAAATTAACAAACATGACCAACATTATTATTTCATGATAATGTAGGTGACATGCATGTAATTATAGCTATATAAACATATGTTTAATTATTCAGTTTGTGTGAAGTCGGTCATAAATACAAGAAACAGTTGATTCTGAAATTCTTTAATCATGTACTTTTAAGTATATTTTCCCAATATTATATTATCCCCAAAAGGGCAATTATATTTATGTTATATTTATCAGTAAATTTTTGAATACGAATTACGTAACATTTATGCTACTTTGATTTTATCAGACCAATGTTGTTGTTACAGATTCAGGGAGCGACTAGGTTCATTACATGTCATAAAAGTGCCGGGACATAATGTGGTGGCCATACATTCTATAATTAACACCTGTCACAAAGGGACGGGCCATTTGGGTTTGAAGTCAGGGAATGTGTTATGCAACTTGTGTAATCACGAAATAACATTCATCAAGTCGGGTGATATAGGATTGATGCATTTGTACTTCATATAAATAAATGAATAACATTATTTTCTTAATCGTGTGCGAAATACGCATAATGTCGGAAAGCGCAAGTTAAATCCCCAAATACTGACTTCGTTCCTAAATAAATCACAACCCTCACTTATAATTGTATCACTGTATCACTTTTAATTTTAATGATGTAAATCACGTATCTGTCACTTTTAATGTAGAATACGTCAGTCACTCAACCAGCTCCACTATTATTTTCCCAAAAGATCAAAGATTAAAAACAAGTATCAAGATTTAATTTCCATATCTTTAGATATTCTTAATCTTAACATTGAAACATCTTGATGTATTATTCTGTATTGAATGACATTAGATATATGCTCCTATACCGCCGCTGGTGTCTTAATTTGCGAGAATTAAACATTTGGTTTGCATCCAGCCATGCGCGTCCCAAATTATACAGCATCAAGCTTTCAGAGCTCCAAAGTAGAAATTAAGCAAAACGAATATTTATCAAGTTTCCATTTGCTAGAACATATGCATGCTGTTGTGGTTTTTCAAAAAAAAAATCTTCGTTCTCTCTGTTGTTAACAATATTAAAACAACAAGTACTATAAAATATAATACGGAAATATATTACATATTATTTACGCATCCGGCTGCTCACAAAACAGTGCTAGTAAACAATATTTGTGTCCCAGGGACTGAATACCAATTAGACCAGGCCAGCTCTACAGATACTGACTCTCTCAAAGACAGCAAGGTACATTATACAGTTAATTGAAAACTGTGATCTCAAACATATCTAATGCTACTTCAACACTTTATCATATACTTAGCATTTGAATATTCTGTAAAATTGAAATTAATCCTCTATTAGTTTACAGAGACGATTCTTGCAGGCTATATAATGCAAGCACGACCCGTTATGTATCATTCAATCTTTCTTACTTACTTACTTACTTACTTTGGAGATTTAACGTGCGCTTTCCGACTGGTGCGTATTTCGCACACGGGCCCGGCCAGGCCATTTAATGTGTTTCCTAAAGGGGCGAAAGTTGTGTGTGCAACCCAAGAGGGGGCTTTAGGGGTTGCTTATATAGAATTTGGGAATTTTGAGATTTGGAATAGATGCCGATGGGGTTGGGGAGGAGAACTAAGGGAGCTGGGTATGGTGGATGTTTGTGTGTTTATGTAATTTTGATTTGGTGGATTCTAGTGTTTTTAGATGCGTTTTATTAGTTCCGTTTTGATTAAGAATACGCCTAAGGCCTTGAAGTTTTCTATTTTGTGGGTTTAGTATTGCTTCTAGAGTGAGAGCCTCGTTTAGCTTGGGGGTGGTTTGTAATGCGGTTCGATGTGTTAGGTAGTGTGTGCAGTAGATGAGTGCGTGTTCTGGGGCTTCTAGTTGTTTGCAGTGTGGGCAGTTACCTGTAGTATGTTTTTTTATTTTTTTTAAGTGGTTATTTAGGTTGGTGTGTCCTGTTTGGAGTTTAGTGATTACTCTGTCGATTTTTTTTTGATGGATGGAGAATTTTGGTTTGGTTAGTGGCTTGCTGAGTACTTTTTTGATTTGGCTATTTGAGTTTAGATATAGGTTATGCCATTTTTTGGTGTTTATTTGCTTATTTACACTTTTAATTTCTGATTTTGAGATGGGTAAGTTTAAGCTTATTTCTGGGATTTTGAGGGATAGTTTAGCTGCTTTAGGCGTTTTCATTACCGTATATTCCTACGTGGGCGGGTATCCACAAGAAGGTTATTTGTTTGCCTGCGTTAGTTAGGTCGTTGGAGCTTTTAAGTATTTGATTTATTAATTTAGGTCGGTTTTTGATATTTTTGTTTGGAGGGCTTGCAGTCCACTTAGGGAGTCGGTAAGTATTAGGATTTTTTTGTGGTTTTTGGATTCTTGACTATGGAGGGCTGAGGCCATGTCCATTAGTTCTGCCGTGAATATTGATTGGTTATTTGGGAGTCGGAAGGATTGTGTGGTTTTAGTCGGTTGTGTGGTATGGACTCCGAAACCCGTGTGTTTGGAGGTCGGATCTGAGGATCCGTCCGTGTAAATGTGACACCAATTTGGCCAATTTTCGTGTATGTATGCAAGTGTGGTGGTTTTAGCTATATTTGGGTCGGTTTGTTTATTTATTTGGCTAGCTGGTGTTGTGTCTATTTTGGGTATTTTAAGTTTAGGGGTGAAGATATTTGATTGTTTGCAGTTTTGTTTAAGATTTTTAATTTGGTGTTCATTTAGGTAGTTTGTTATTCTTTGAGATATTGGGGTAAGTAAGGGGTGTTTACGAGCTAGAGCTTGGTTTTTGGGGCTGATATTTTGGTGTATTAAGTTTTGGATTAGAGGGTTTGTGTCCCAGGGACTGAATACCAATTAGACCAAGCCAGCTCTACAGATACTGACTCTCTCAAAGACAGCAAGGTACATTATACAGTTAATTGAAAACTGTGATCTCAAACATATCTAATGCTACTTCAACACTTTATCATATACTTAGCATTTGAATATTCTGTAAAATTGAAATTAATCCTCTATTAGTTTACAGAGACGATTCTTGCAGGCTATATAATGCAAGCACGACCCGTTATGTATCATTCAATCTTTCTTACTTACTAACTTACTTACTTTGGAGATTTAACGTGCGCTTTCCGACTGGTGCGTATTTCGCACACGGGCCCGGCCAGGCCATTTAATGTGTTTCCTAAAGGGGCGAAAGTTGTGTGTGCAACCCAAGAGGGGGCTTTAGGGGTTGCTTATATAGAATTTGGGAATTTTGAGATTTGGAATAGATGCCGATGGGGTTGGGGAGGAGAACTAAGGGAGCTGGGTATGGTGGATGTTTGTGTGTTTATGTAATTTTGATTTGGTGGATTCTAGTGTTTTTAGATGCGTTTTATTAGTTCCGTTTTGATTAAGAATACGCCTAAGGCCTTGAAGTTTTCTATTTTGTGGGTTTAGTATTGCTTCTAGAGTGAGAGCCTCGTTTAGCTTGGGGGTGGTTTGTAATGCGGTTCGATGTGTTAGGTAGTGTGTGCAGTAGATGAGTGCGTGTTCTGGGGCTTCTAGTTGTTTGCAGTGTGGGCAGTTACCTGTAGTATGTTTTTTTATTTTTTTTAAGTGGTTATTTAGGTTGGTGTGTCCTGTTTGGAGTTTAGTGATTACTCTGTCGATTTTTTTTTGATGGATGGAGAATTTTGGTTTGGTTAGTGGCTTGCTGAGTACTTTTTTGATTTGGCTATTTGAGTTTAGATATAGGTTATGCCATTTTTTGGTGTTTATTTGCTTATTTACACTTTTAATTTCTGATTTTGAGATGGGTAAGTTTAAGCTTATTTCTGGGATTTTGAGGGATAGTTTAGCTGCTTTAGGCGTTTTCATTACCGTATATTCCTACGTGGGCGGGTATCCACAAGAAGGTTATTTGTTTGCCTGCGTTAGTTAGGTCGTTGGAGCTTTTAAGTATTTGATTTATTAATTTAGGTCGGTTTTTGGTATTTTTGTTTGGAGGGCTTGCAGTCCACTTAGGGAGTCGGTAAGTATTAGGATTTTTTTGTGGTTTTTGGATTCTTAACTATGGAGGGCTGAGGCCATGTCCATTAGTTCTGCCGTGAATATTGATTGGTTATTTGGGAGTCGGAAGGATTGTGTGGTTTTAGTCGGTTGTGTGGTATGGACTCCGAAACCCGTGTGTTTGGAGGTCGGATCTGAGGATCCGTCCGTGTAAATGTGACACCAATTTGGCCAATTTTCGTGTATGTATGCAAGTGTGGTGGTTTTAGCTATATTTGGGTCGGTTTGTTTATTTATTTGGCTAGCTAGTGTTGTGTCTATTTTGGGTATTTTAAGTTTAGGGGTGAAGATATTTGATTGTTTGCAGTTTTGTTTAAGATTTTTAATTTGGTGTTCATTTAGGTAGTTTGTTATTCTTTGAGATATTGGGGTAAGTAAGGGGTGTTTACGAGCTAGAGCTTGGTTTTTGGGGCTGATATTTTGGTTTATTAAGTTTTGGATTAGAGGGTTTGTGTCCCAGGGACTGAATACCAATTAGACCAAGCCAGCTCTACAGATACTGACTCTCTCAAAGACAGCAAGGTACATTATACAGTTAATTGAAAACTGTGATCTCAAACATATCTAATGCTACTTCAACACTTTATCATATACTTAGCATTTGAATATTCTGTAAAATTGAAATTAATCCTCTATTAGTTTACAGAGACGATTCTTGCAGGCTATATAATGCAAGCACGACCCGTTATATATCATTCAATCTTTCTCTTTCTCACTTTCTTATAAAGGCATAATGATCGATAATCTCTTCTGTTGCACTGTGAAATGTTAATTTATTGTGAGTAAGGCTAATCCCTTTCTCCAGACATTAATTGATCACTCACCAACAACTGACAAGGGATTACTCCTCGTTAAGGCAATGCTAGGTGATACAATATACAGCAGATTAATTAACTAATTAAGGGTTAAATGAGATTGTTTACTCAGAGTGTGATGTAATCTGTTTGATGTCGAATTACAAAGAGTGAATCTTCAAAAAGGGTAAGCATACCCAACACTACCAGTAGCACCTGGCATTCCCAAATAGTGTTGTTCTAAGGGTTATCGGAATACATTTGAATTTGATTTTCACATATTTTCCTCCATTGCTCACGAGCATATACATGGGTATACATGCATATGCATTATAAATTTGAAATGCAATTGTAAATAAAGTTGTTGTTTTTCTTCAGAAGAGTCGTAACCGAGTCCTCGGGATACGCCATCGCAACCTTCCCGTCCAGAAGAAACAGAGGTACGAGGACGCATTAAAGATAGCTCAGTTGATGCCCTCCGAGGAAAGTAACTATGACGAAGACGGCATAAAGATTTTTTACAGTACGACCAAAGAACTGCAAGTCGACGGAACTGCAGATGGCGAAGAGGCTCGCAGATGAGACATACATGAAGAAGCTGGACAGTACAGCAGCTTTCCCTGAGGCAAGACGTGTCCGTTGACCACCATCCAAAAACCCATTCCCTGACATGAAGAAGGATATGTCATGGGTCAATTCCGAGTATGGAATTCCGTGGTGTGGTGTGGTGTGGTGTGTAACGTAATGTATATGGGTGGGTTAATGACTGAATCTGCGGATGTGTGTGTGTTCGTGGTACTTCTATGGCGTGATGCGTATTTTGTCTCAAAAGCCAAAATGGTTGGTTGTTTAAATAGTGACACTTTAATAAACTATTCTTCTTTTTCTTCTTTTTGTTCATTGTCAAGATGCTGTGTATTACTTCCCAGACTGCTGACATCATTTTTTATCTTCAAATATCACAATGTGCCCACTGATACCGTCATTATGTTGATTGCCCGATTGTTTAGAACTATCAGTTGCGATATGTTATATGATTGCTTTGTATAAGATCGGCATTCTGTTCACTTTTATTGAGACTTGATGCTTTGCACAATAGCCAGAGTATCTCACTGTTAATTATTTTTTACCATTTGCATTTACATAAGTAAAGAACATATCAATTTAATCTGAATACGTCAAAGTGTCAATTTCTTGTACTAAAAAGTACAGGTATAAGTATTCATATTCGACTTCTTATCATTTGTATTTGTAAGAATTATTTTAAATTTTCTTGCGCCTGTTGTACAATATTAGGCTGAGCCCCAAGAAATGTTTTGAACATTTGATTGCATTTTAAGCAATTTTGTGCCGTTTGGACAATATTAATACCAACAAATATAACAGTGGCAAAAGTAAAAAAAACAAAGATGGCGGATGTAAAATTTCGGAGTTGAATCAGTACTTTCAAAAAATCGGGAATAGTTTCTGCGCACCCCGCACCTGGGTTCCAGACACTAATACCTACGTCCACTTTTGCCTACAGTTACTATTGCCTACAAATAAATAAAGCAGTGTGGAATAATGCCTACACAATGAAAACAACATACCCATGCTAGGAATGAACTCTTTTATATTTCTTTGAAATCATCAAATATCTGCTGGTGTATACTATAAGAACTAATGCAATGATGCAAAAATGATGCACTGATAGTAGGTGTCGCTGAAAATCACTGGTGCATGACTTTGTTTATTGTGGGCCGTAGGCATTAGTGGATGTAGGCATTAGTGGACGACGACGCCACCTGGGAGCAATACTACCACAAACGTGCAATGTCCCTTTTCCCATGTTGAAGCATATTGAGAAAAGCGTACCTTTGTACTTATTATCTTTTGTAAAACATAAGACATTAATACAACATACATCCCCGTGTTGTGGGTTTTCGGACGCTGAATAAACATTCATAGTAATTATGGTGTTCAGCTCCATCCAGATATTACACAGATATTTTTACTTTTATTTGCAGATGATATTGCTCTCTTTTCATCAACAATCAAAGGACTGCAGTGTCAAATTAATGAACTTGAAAGTTACTGCAATAAATGGAAGCTAACAGTTAACATGAGTAAAACAAAAGTTTTGGTATTTAAGAATGGAGGTCATGCAGCAAGTAAAGAATATTGGTCCTTTAAAGGACAAAAAATAGAAACTTCAGGATTTTATGAATATCTTGGTGTTTACTTCAGTGGAAACTTGTCATGGCATAAACATTTGTATCAAGCTGCTTTACAAGCAAGAAAGGTCTTTGTAAGTATCCATAAGAGTTTGAAATTTTTAGAAACCATTTTATCAATCTTTTTTTATATATTTGATATAAAGATACTCCCCATTTTGTTGTATGGGGCAGAAGTCTGGGTTTTACAGCACTTTGATGCCATAGAAAAGATTCATATAGATTGCCAAAAAAGTGTCATAATATGATGATAGTTTATTATAATAATGGGAAAAGAAACTGGGTTACAGGTGTTAAAGAATTACTTTTCAGTTGTGGCTTTGGTGATATTTGGCAAAACCAAAATATGTATTCCAAATCAATGTTTATACTTTCATTAACCCAGAGATTAAAGGATATTTATTTACAATCTTGGACTGCATCATTGACTCTAACAAACAAGTGCTTTTATTACAAAATGTTTAAATCAGAAATAATTATGGAAGATTATTTATCAAAAGTTAATGTTCAAAAATTTCGAACGGCTCTTTTACGTTTTAGATGTTCTTCTCACGACCTTAGAATAGAAACAGGGCACTATGTAAACATTCCCCGTGAAGAAAGAATCTGTAATCTATGTAGTTTAAACTCAGTAGAAGATGAATTTCATTTCTTACTTGTATGTCCAAGTGTATTTACACCTTAGAGAAAAATATCTGCAAGCTTATTATTACAGGTACCCTAATATTATTAAATTTGTTACACTGCTGTCAAACACAAAAAGAAGTATCTTACAAAATGTTTCCATGTACATCTATTATGCATCTTTTCACCGACAGAACCTTATGAAAGAATAATCTTAGCTGCTTGGATACAATATGATATGATGTTATAGAATATGTTGTCTGATATAACAAGTTGTGATATGGTAAAACAGAAATTTTGAAATTACAGGTTATGGTATTTTACTGTATGTGTGAAATTATGTGACTGCGTTGAGATGCGAGGTGGAATGACGTGAGGTGATTTGGGGAGATATGTATATAAAATTGTATATTTTTCAAATTGTACTATAGGCCTGTGGCCTCTTCAGTATGGGAAATAAAGATTGGATTGGATAGGAAATGATGTCCGGAAATGATCCCATGATTGTGTGATGAATAATAATAAAGGCATGTTTGATCCTGAAAACTGTGATCGAAAACAGGACAATCCGCCACGGTTGTCCGGCAACACGATATTTTCGGAGTACATTTATGGAGTATTTATAAAAAATATCTTTGATTATATTTTGAAGAGGATTTTTCCAAGGACTGCCGTTTTTAAAAACGCGATTTTCTGCGTTCCGCCTAGATTTGACATTATACCCTACAATTAAACCGACACCTCAGAACAAACCAAATTCAACACTTTAAATTAATAATAAAATAGTTTTCATCCTCTGTGCAATCCACTCTGTTGGCTAATCTGCCATGTGCACGAGAGCATGTTACAAATCACATCGCGGCCTCCCCGTACAAACGAATCCAAGCTCAGCACAAATTGATTTCAACACTTCCAAAACAGAAGTCACCGCCAATGCAATCACCCCCGACAGCTTATCCTCTCTGTGCATTTGACCATAAAGTCTACTCACATACCAAGCACAGCGCCAGGAAAAGTACCAGACGCCTCAATCGCTTACCCGTCAATATCATTGCAAGGAGAGTATGTACTCCCGCTAACAGTGTGGAGTAATAATTAAACATTCCAGTAATGTTACACGCAACTATATCAGTTTTTTTGTAACTTGCTGATACTATTTTGCACATACAAAACATTTATAGAACAATACATAGCAATTATCCTCCTTTACAAACATATACAAAGAAACACAGTGCTCAACTTCAATTTTCATATATATATAATAATTATACACAAATACATAACAATTATCTCCCTTTACCAATATATACAAAGAAAACAAATTTGGATATACCATATATACAAATTGGTATATTTTTGTATATGTCGTATATACAAACTTGTATATTTTTGTATATATCATCATTCCAATCTTGTATATGCTTTGGAAATATCATCATTCCAAAGCATATACAAGCTTGTATAGATGGATTTTTTTGCAGTGCAGGTTTCGCAGTATCCACTTCATATCTTGAAAACTAAATTTTTACATCATATTTTTGAGGACATCATCTTTTGAAACACAACTAAAATTCTTTTACCAACAGATGTTACCATTGATTGCTGTGCTTTTTGGAAAAACCCACACAGCCCACCATTCTTAATTGATAACTAACATCCTAAATAATATTTTTGAAGCAAACCCATTTTAAACAAAAGTCAAGTTCCTATTTCAACAGAAGTTACCATTTATTATTACCACTATCTCATCATACAAACCATTAGAAACGTACTTCCTAGCAGATATGATGATATCATTTCCATTTGCCAATACGATATAGATCAGAAGATATTTCTATGGGAATCTCAATATCACTTCATTTTTGGCACAGTATAAGACGCTTCTCGACTACAACCATGGAAAAATAAACTGGGCACCAGTAGTTCAAGACAAATTGTATGAATAGTTATGGTAATATTTGTTTAAAGCATCACGTAGTCAGTCAGACAGTTGTGTTTAACGCCGCTTTGAACAGTATTCCAGTTATATCATAGCATGTCAGCTTATTGTGCGAGAAAAGCCAAACGTTGTGCGTATTACCATTGCTGAACTTGAGGAAGACACAGTATTAGGCTATGGATCGATTGAAACTTGTATTCCTGAACATTTAGTTTTGAATAAGATATCTGCTCGTGGGGTACCAAAGTTTCCAGATTTTGATCTTAAGGAAAAAAGAACTGTCTCTGCCAGAAAGAAATGATATCTTATTGAGGAGGATTTCGTCAAATTCAAAGAGCTATTAGTAGCAGGTATCGAAACATGAGTCTACTACTATGATATCGAGTCACCATTCCACTTTTGCGGCAGCATCAAAGAAATTCATCAAGATCAGTGAAGAAAGTTATGGCCACTGTATTCTTGGATGCAATGAGTGTGATCCTTGTTGATTGCTAAGAAAGTCAAAATACGATTACCAGTGCCTATTTAGTTTAATTCCTCGCCTGAGGTATTTTATTAAAGAAAAGCTGCGAGGAATGGTACTTCATGACATGCATCTTCTCACACACCTCGACTTGCAAAGGCGGATGTGTGACAATGAGGGTTCAAAGAGCTTCCTCATCCTCCATACTCGCTAGATCTGGCACTAACTGATTTTCACCTGTCTCCTAAACAGAAAGAACACCTTCGTGGAAAGTGCTATCACGACAACGATGACCTCAAAGCTCTCATGAACGGGGTTTTCAGGGTGGCTTAAGTTCTTCCTGACCGGAATTGAAAAGCTTCACTATCGATATGAGAATACTATTCATAAACAGGGAGATTATGTTCAAAAATATAATTAACAGCACTTTCACAATTGTTGGATTTGTTTGTTAGGCATGGATTATTTTTACCAGCTCACACATGCCCAATACACATGGCAGTTGGATTAATGATACATGAACAGTATGGCTGCTGGTAGTTGTGAGATGAATGAGTACAATTAGCCCCAATTGGCTACAAAGATCAACCCGAATGACCCCCCCCCACACACACACACACACCCCGATGGCGTTGTGTCGCCTTCACAAACATAAGCATCCTATTTAACACTGACACATAATGATGATACAATCGGTATTGAACAATGGGTTGTCGCTTTTGTTTAAGAAATTGTATAACAACCTAATGAACCAGGTAGGGTGTGGTGGTTTTACCATGTTTATAGGATTTTGTATTTATATTTTATTTCAACGTTGAAATGATTTTATGCGTGTGCATATCTTCGAATGATAAAAATCCGTGAAGAGCGTGTTCCTTTCAAACAAACACATGCATATTTTGATAAATGGAACAACCTCGTTTGCATAGAAAGAATCCCAAATGCCTTCTTCAGTTTTTCAGTCTTATTTCTCTCTCTCTTCTCACAAGTAGATGTTTTTTGTATACTTCTGACAGTCCGACATCATTTAGCATTTTTTACTGATTTGGGTGCAACGAAGTCGTTGTTGGAGAAGTGCTTCACACCTAAAACTGAAGTCAAACTCGTCTCCAACAGCGGAAGAATTGCAAAGTGTGCAGACACGGTCTTCCCGTTTGAAGTAATAGGCAGTTTTCGAATTTTGGTATTTTTTAAAATGTTGGTAATATAAACCTTGACAAGAAACATTCTTGCCACTGTTGAACAAATTGGTATTGAAGAATACTCTTGACCTTTGAAACCAGCCATGAAGTTGAGCAAGTAGATGGGTTTTTATATACTTCTGACAGTCATTTAGTATTTTTTACTGTTTTTACTGAATTTGCATCATAGTCTTGTATCAAATATTATAAAATTATATAACATATTAGATAACTTTGTGGGTCCGTTAAAATTCGTTAATTTATGCAAGAAGAAGATCATCCGTTTAAGTACTTTAATTTTGAGGGATTCACTGCCATGTTCCCCCTAAACCACAACATTGGGTGGTGAATTCCTCAGACCAGTTACTATTCTTAAAACTTTCAGTTGCATTTTCTTCATTATTTCTAAACTTTCAAAACCCCATATTTCGGATCAGAAGAGAAGGATTGGCACTACCATCACATCAAACGCCTTCAATAGACAATCTAATGATAGGTTAACATTTCGTGTTCTTTTTATTAGGCAGTACATTACTTTTGTCGCGTTTGCTCTCAGTGGACGTCTGAATAGACAGGTGAGTGGGTAGTGCACGTCTGAATAGAGAGGGGAGTGGGCGGTGGACTTCTGTATAGAGAGGGGAGTGGGCAGTGCACGTCTGAAATAGAGAGGTGAGTGGGCGGTGGACGTCTGAATAGAGAGGTGAGTGGGTAGTGCACGTCTGTATAGAGAGGTGAGTGGGCGGTGGACGTCTGAATAGAGAGGGGAGTGGGCGGTGCACGTCTGAACAGAGAGGTGAGTGGGCGGTGCACGTCTGAACAGAGAGGTGAGTGGGCAGTGCACGTCTGTATAGAGAGGGGAGTGGGCGGTGCACGTCTGAATAGAGAGGTGAGTGGGCGGTGCACGTCTGAACAGAGAGGTGAGTGGGCAGTGCACGTCTGAATAGAGAGGGGAGTGGGCGGTGCACGTCTGAATAGAGAGGGGAGTGGGCAGTGCACGTCTGTATAGAGAGGTGAGTGAGCAGTGCAAGTCTGAATAGAGAGGTGAGTGGGCGGTGCACGTCTGTATAGAGAGGGGAGTGGGCAGTGCACGTCTGTATAGAGAGGGGAGTGGGAAGTGCACGTCTGTATAGAGAGGTGAGTGGGCGGTGCACGTCTGTATAGAGCGGTGAGTGGGCGGTGAACGGGTGAATAGAGAGGTGACTGGGCAGTGCACGTCTGAATAGAGAGGGGAGTGGGCGGTGCACGTCAGAATAGAGAGGTGACTGGGCAGTGCACGGGTGAGTGGGCGGTGGACGTCTGTATAGAGAGGTGAGTGGGCGGTGCACGTCTGTATAGAGAGGTGAGTGGGCGGTGCACGGGTGAATAGAGAGGTGACTGGGCAGTGCACGTCTGAATAGAGAGGGGAGTGGGCAGTGCACGTCTGTATAGAGAGGTGAGTGGGCAGTGCACGGGTGAGTGGGCGGTGCACGTCTGAATAGAGAGGGGAGTGGGCAGTGCACGTCTGTATAGAGAGGTGACTGGGCAGTGCACGGGTGAGTGGGCGGTGGACGTCTGAATAGGGAGGGGAGTGGGCAGTGCACGGGTGAGTGGGCGGTGCACGTCTGTATAGAGAGGTGAGTGGGCAGTGCACAGGTGAGTGGGCGATGCACGTCTGAATAGAGAGGTGACTGGGCAGTGCACGGGTGAGTGGGCGGTGCACGTCTGAATAGACAGGGGAGTGGGCAGTGCACGGGTGAGAGGGCAGTGCACGGGTGAGTGGGCGGTGGACGTCTGTATAGAGAGGTGACTGGGCAGTGCACGGGTGAGTGGGCGGTGGACGTCTGAATAGAGAGGTGACTGGGCAGTGCACGGGTGAGTGGGCGGTGCACGTCTGAATAGACAGGGGAGTGGGCAGTGCACGGGTGAGTGGGCGGTGGACGTCTGAATAGAGAGGGGAGTAGTCAATTATATTAGACTTTTATCTTTACAAGCAGTTTTACCTGTCATTTTATCATTTCCTAGCCTGTCATTACCAATAAACAGATTTATTTTTTTACAGATTTTAATAAGTTATTTATTCTTGTTTTGTCCTGTGTTTTGTCATGCCCTCACGCGTTGCAACTCAACTTCATGGAACACAGACTCAGGGTTAAGTTCTGATCTCATTTCATCAATATCCAATTGAAACACTTCAATTATGTATTCGTCAAGAATTTCGTACTCGCATAGATTATATGTCCTGGCATTATAGTCCCCAATTAAAATGACTTTGTGTGAAGAAACCATACAATTTACAAATGATAAATTGACAACGTCCCAGCTTGCAATCAAGGATTCTAAAAGATTACAGGTCCATCATAACTTCATCTGAGGCAAAGACTTACCCTTAGTGCGAACACCTGGCATCATCATTGAATTTCAGCAATCCATTTATATAATTTGATTACCTATTACGCCAAATGGAATCTGTTTCGTTGGAAAATTGAAACGGTTATTCTCTAGCATTGGCGTTTCATATTTCTACAATAGTTGTTTACGACATGAGTATTAGTTGATTACAATAGCTGGTGTCACATAGCACAAAATGATAGTTGTATGCCTGTAATGTCTTGGTTACTTTGACATGACAATTTGCCATCGAGGATCACACATTTCATCTAGAGGTAAGCTAATGTTTTAAATAATAGTTTACTCAGGAAACAATGAGTTACCTGAACAGACAAGTAAATAGTTATATTTCCCTTTAAAATAACACGTGGTTTAATATTTAACAAACAGAAGTTATCATTATACATGCCATGAAAGCCAGACGGGAATGGGTTTTAAATAGTCCATGTACCGGTCATATACATGTAACATAGATAAATGTGATGTGCAATACTGTTTGGAATTGAATGCGATATGTAAATAATGGAACGTGTTCATTGGGTAAAACATTTCAAAACATTATGCAATATAAGGTGTTGAAGATCTTCTTTAATTGACCACAAATTACATTCTTGACTGCCCTGTAACAAGATCAGAAATCACAGACAGTATTCGTGCATTAAAGAACAATAAATCAGCTGGAGTTGAACATATCATAAGCGAATACCTTAAACACTCATCAGATAGTATCAATAGTATGTATGAAAATGGTCTTTTTCCTGAAAATTGGTCATTAGGAATTATCATTCCATTAAATAAGAAAGATGACACAACAGTTCCAGATAACTATCGGGTGTCCTTAGCAAAGTATTCACTTCAATTCTATGCAAGAGATTATTTTTCTGGACAGACACGCTTTGTGTTATTTCTGAATGCCAGTCAGGCTTTCGGAAGGGGTATTCCACTGTAGATAACTGTTTTGTCCATAATGCTCTTGTACAACGATTCCTTTCACGTAAAGGGGATAAGTTTTACGTCGCTTTTTTATTTTTTAAGGCGTTCGATTCCATACACCGTAACCTTCTTTGGAATTTGCTTTATAAACGGGGATTAAGTACAAAATTGGGTAGAATGTTGCAGTCAATCTACAAGAACGTTACGGCAAGTGTAAGGTCTAACAATCGTATGTCTGAGGCATTCGATTGCCCTTTGGGTGTCACGCAAGGCTGTGTACTTAGCCCGTTCTTGTTCCATTTTTTTTTATAAATGAAATAGTTCTTGAGATGGAAGAGGAGTGTCCGTTTGGTGTACAGCTCCATCCAGACATTATCCACATCCTTTTACTTCTATTTGCAGATGATTTGATACTCGTTGACGATAGTGTTTCTAACCTTCAGAAGAAACTAAGCGACCTTGAGAATTCTTGTAACAATCGGAAAATGTCAGTTAATATGTCCAAGACCAAAGTTGTTGTATTTAAGAATGGTGGTGGTTTGTCACGTTTCGAAAAGTGGTTTTACAAAGGGAAAAGGGTTGAAGTTGCTTGCGGTTATACTTACTTGGGTTTGTATTTTAATAACAGGCTTAACTGGTCTAAAACTCTTGATAAGATTGCCCTGCAGGCGTAAAGGGTATGGATAACTATCCTCAGAGGTATACATTCGCTACAACCCTTTTCACCAGATTTCTACTTTCACATTTTCGATGCGAAGATCATGCCAGTGCTATTGTATGGTACCGAGGTCTGGGGGTTTGAAAATGATGACAAATTGGAAACTGTGCAGTTATATGCTTGTAAACGTTTTTGGGGTTTAAAAGTATCCGCATCAGACAACGCTGTATTGGGCGACTGTGGTAGATACCCTATTCGCGTTGCTTTGACCAGATGTCTGACATATTGGCTGAACATACTAAAGATGCCAGCCCAGCTAACACACGACGTTGTCACAACGTTGTGGAAAGGTTGTGGATTGGTAACGTCGTGATATTACGTTGTCACAACGTTGTTATAACGTCAACGTGCAACGTTATTTCACAACGTTATAACAACGTTGCACATTCACGTTGTGAAAACGTTGTGCATTGGACATCACACAACGTTTTGTAGCTACGTTTCTGAAACGTCGGTGAAACGTTATAGAGTTTGCTTCTCGATAGTCATAAAGGAATAGAACTGCTTTATCAAAATCAACATGAATTTGTCAGAATACCAAGGCAGTAATGCATTACCTTTCTATATATTCGGCATTTAAATTTTCATCTTTTAATACTAAAATTTCCAGAACGTAATTGCGTATCTCTATGACAACGTTATTCCACAACATAACAACAACGTTGCAAATTAACGTTGTGATAACGTTGTGCTTTGGACATTACAACACTTTTTGTAAATGATGTTTAGGAAACCACTTGTAGACCTACCATCTCTTAGTTTTATTTTTTAAAGATATATATCTATAACGAAGTTATCTGTCTACTAAATGTTGTCACAAGCAATATTACAGTTAAAAACAATTGCGCCCATTTTTTGCGGCGTGAGAGCGACTGCGGAAAAGTTCAGCCTGTTGCCTCGTGAAGTGACGTCAGAATGACGTCACATTGTCGCGGAAGATTTGTTGTCACCAGCCATCTTAGTTCAAGCTCACTAAGAAGTCTACAACCAAGAGATTGTGCAGCAACTGGAACTGGACAGATGATCTGTGAATTCGGATGAGGTAAGTTAATTTTTGAGAAGCAGCCTCCGCTTGTTGATATGTTTCTGTACAGGCAGATCGTCAAATGATTAAATGTATCGTATTATTCAGCAGTGGCAGGGTTTAGAATGAAGTTTGCCGGTCACTTTCACTGAGCGTCAGTGACGATATTAATATTTGATGCACAGAACATAATGTATATAGAGGCGAAGGAGGCCCAAGACATTTTCCCATATTATTATTTTATGGATACCAAGGGTAATTACCAAGGGCAAGCAGTAGATATGTTTGACCAGAATTCAGTCTGGCGGCGTTTTGTGGCCGTCATATTATGTTCGGGTTTCGATCGTAAACGTGTAGGTCTGTAAATAGGCCTAACTTATGCATCGCCTACTGACCACTGACAGTTATCGCCATTTCTTCCGTGTTATTTCGGAAATCATTACTATTCAAAGTTTACTTGTACTAATCCCTCGGACTTTGATTTTTGTGAAACAATGTGGCTCATTCAGGTCATGGGAAAGGTTTAGTAGATTTCTCTTATACAGCGAAGAGAGGGAATCAAAACAATGGAAGTATTTTCAGATCGACTCTCTGTAGGCTACTAGTTATAGCCTTAGTCTTAATGCGCTCAATGATGTTATGAAAAGTTGTATTTTCGGGAATAGATAGAAACATACTTGTTGTTTCCGAAAAGGCCTAATTAGCACAGACTGAAGTAGCCTAAATGTGGACCATCAGGTTGTTGGTGCTGACTATACATTTTATTTTAGCAAGGCTCTTATCATGGTGTAATTTTATTATTTGCAAAAAAAGAATCAATTCATCATTTTCCGATAACTAGATATATGTCCGACTCCCTTCTAATGAAAACGAGCAATAGTAAAACGAGTCTCTCGTCGCGCGCTATAACGGGGTGTTTGCGGTATTGTCATATTGGTGATGATAAGCTAGTCGATAGTTAAAAGTTAAATATCACCATATATTCTCAGTGAGTTGGTCATCGTTTGTTGATTATTAAGGTGAGATAGGTGTAGCCAATGTGCACCAATGAAAAATACAATGGAATTGATAGCAACCCTATTCGTTCGGTTTTCGATCTCCATATGTTGCCACGTATAGGCTACCATACTAGGTCTACAGAATTATATATAACGATATTAAACTGTATTACGTTAATAGACGTAGTAACAAATATATTTAAATAAATATTTACTGAGCTGTTTCAACTTCGTCTGGTATTGTATAAGCTATTGCATTTTGTTAATTTTCCCATGTTTTCTAGATCTATCTTTGTAAATATTACAACATAGATTCTATATAATTATCCTGGCATATTAATATGGAAAATATTAAGGTTAGTATTAAAAAAATAATCACAATTTTAATTAGGATAAATACCCCAAAGTGTTAACACTTCTATTCATAATTCATATTCAACATTCATGCTTCAAATATGGGAACTATTTATTTTATTTGGCAATATATATTTTTCATTTATGTATATATTTTTCAAATAAGGTTTTAGAAACTTGGCCAACATATTCACTTGAATCACTAGTTTGTGATGTACAGCAGAGAGGTAAAGTTACTGCGTTTGAATAACTACAGTTGATCTGTTGACTGATAAAACTATTTGCCAATACTACCACTAGTTACATCATACTCTAAGTAAATGTGATTTATCTATACAGTACTGGTTTATTTAAAAATGTGATACTTTGTGGTTTCTGTTTTTCTTTTAGGTGGAGAAAACAGTATTGTGGGAGCATATTTGTTTAAAGTACATCACTGACAGAAAGGTATGTATGATGCAATAATATATACAAACATCTTCAAGAATTAAAATTTAGATGATTCTTATTTAATTATACCAAAAGTCTAAAGGGCGGGGGTATAAAGTTACACCAATGATTCAGTGCTAAAAGCTTTTCTGCTTATGTATGATCCAAGAGTATCATGGCATTACTGTCAGCGCCTTCGCACTTTCAGCAGTTTTTAACTGTTTAAAGACTGACATCAGACATCAAAATATTATTTGGGGAATGCAACCATTATTTTGTTATGTCAGAAATATGTCCCTTGCCTTGCCATTTTATAACATTTGTGTCATTTTTTATTCAGTTACCAAGGCTTAAGGAGAGACTATGGATACAGTTGAAGATCATCCCTGTGACTTTTCATTTGAGGACTGAAAAGGCTCCTCAGCCACTCATCCCAAGTTCTGACTTGTCATTTAATAAATAAATAAAGGTCACCTCAACCAGAATTCTATTGTCATTTCGTTGCTGGGAAATGGATCTTAGGACATCAGATGCATAGACTATTCTGTTTGTCACAGTGTTGCTCTAAATGCTGAATGTATGGAGTAAGGCCAAGAAAATTTAAATGTTTCAATTTGTGCAGGGCTTATTGTTTGATGTTTTTTTAATTTGCAAATTCGTGGGGAAATCAAATATCTTTTAATTGTGTTGAAACATTTGTGAACAATTTGCACATAGCCTTGAAAACTGTTTGGGAAAATAAATATATAACCAAATTGTACAATCATGTAATTTAAAACATTTAGATTTTTATCTTGGCCGTATTTCAAACTCTGCCAAAAGAGAGTGCATTTCATTGACTTGCTGTTTCACGGATATGGTTAAAGTGAATTCAGTTTGCAGAATGTATTGCTTGGTACCTGATGTCTTAACTAGATTGGTACAAACATTTCAGGCTACCTCGGAGGTATTGAGGAATAAGACACGGACATTGCAACAACGTGCTGCAAAGTCTGTAGTGTCGCCATATGTATGCGATACCTACGTTGTCGCGACGTTTGGGATGAACGTTGTAGCAACGTAAAAAATGGACGTTGTGACAACGTCTTGATTTGGTTGTATTTTGGTATACGCACAACGTTGTAGCAACCATTCTGGGAGTCTACAGATTGACGTTGTGACAACGTTACATCACAACGTTGTAGCAACGTAAAAAATGGATGTTGTGACAACGTCTTGATTTGGTTGTATTTTGGTATACGCACAACGTTGTAGCAACCATTCTGGGAGTCTACAGATTGACGTTGTGACAACGTTACATCACAACGTTGTAGCAACGAAAAGTCAACGTTGTCACAACGTTGTCACAACGTAGAATTGTTTGCTGGGAGACTTCCGATTACCAAGAAAGTGCTACAATATGTTGTACCTGTATGATGAACATGGTCGTGTCAATTGGGTAACTAAATTAAGGAATTGTCTTTGTAAACTTGGGTTCGGAGATGTATGAAGGTTCCAAATGTATGGAAACCGAAAGGTGTTTTGTAATATGTTTAAACAACGTTTGAAAGACAATTTTCAGCAGATCTGGCATAGCGAACTTCTTGCAAGTTCAAAAATGTCATTTTATGCTTGTTTTAAAACTTATGTTAAATGTGAACCTTATTTGTCATTCTTAAATTCGCAAAATATGAGAACAACTCTCACGAGAATCAGACTGAGTTGTCATACTTTGGAAATTGAGAACAGACGTCATTATAAAATTCCAAGAAATTTAAGAAAATGCAAACTTTGTAAATTAGACTGTGTTGAATAGTAATACATGGAAATTACTGGATCAGTGTTATGCAAATATTTATGCTTCTATTTCCTACCAAGGTGAACAATCAGACTAGATGTTGGCTAAGGCAGGGTAATCTATGGATGGGTTTTTTGTTTTGTTTTAATAAATGATCTCATTACAGCCCTCAAACAGGCACAATGGGGCATTCGTGCATATGGTAAGGATATTCCAAAAGTCTTGCTTGTCGACGATACTTCACTTGTTAACACACCACCGAGGGGCTTTCAAACATCCCTTGATATTGTACATACATATGCCCAAAGGTTACGCCTACCCTATAGCCCATCAAAAAGTGCAATTAATGTGTTCAGCGAAGCGAAACGCAAGGGGCATATCTTCCACTGTAGCCATCGGTAATCCACACATTACTACAACTGTTTCTACGGTATATGTTGGAATACTCTCAACGTATAATCTTTCTTGTAAAACAGGAATTGAAAAGGAGTCTTATTGAAGACAAAATATTAACACCCTTATATATTTAGGATTAAATAGTTCTGATCTTCATCCAATTTCAAGCGTGAAAATGTACCTCAGAATAATACACAAAACCATCACTTGTGCATGTGAATTACCCTTGACATCAAGGGACAACATACCGATCTATTTGCAGGCACACAATGATATTTTGCACGCGCTGTACAGGATATTGATAAAAAATCTGCTTCAGAGTCTACTATTGCGAACCTTGGACTTTGGACAATTACTGCATATATTCATAAATGCAAACTTTTAATTCTCGGTCGTTTATGCAACCTGAACCTGAATTGTAATACCAGTTTTTTTTGTGTGCGTCCATTTCTAGCCCTGTCTGTTCAAAGGCAATCTGTCAAGCACATAAATCAACACATACAATTTGGGTAGCCACCTTTGTACATAAGTGCAATACAGTACTTTCCCTCCAAAATTTTACATATACGACGAACAATTATTTCTCACAAATGTATAAAAAAAACTCTGGCATGTCCCGTTCCAAGATAATTCATACAAAATTTACATACCGTGTACTTTGGCAATTAGTTTTTCTCTACCCGGAATACCGACCTGTCTAACAACTTTGTGTGAAAGTCTCATCACGCTGTAAGCATTCGAAAGAATACCTTCGACTATGACAACCACATTATTTTAACATTGTAAAACGCTTATATCAGAAAGAAATGCGTTTTACCCTTTTCTTAATGACTCACTTGATGTTACAAAATATGTCGATTTCGATTTTCATGTTTGTGAAAAAGTGAAAAAGAATTTACTCACAATCTGGATCAACACATCTGGGAAACTATCATACTACATTTCGCCTATTATCTGTACAACTAAAGCATCTTTTGATATATACTTTTTAGTTGATATCTGTCTCCGTATAGGTATTTGAATTTGATAGGTTGTGTGAAATTGTAAATATGTAATGCCTCTTTATTGTATTATGCTATCCACGTGTAACTGAATATACATTCATTGTAATCTTCGGAATGACCACTGGGGGGAATTTAGAATATCTCTCCGTCTCTCTAACTTGTATTTTATGTATGGTTATACCCAGTGGTATCGAGGCTTCTTATTATTGTCATCCGTCAAATTTTGACATAACCCTCGTATGATTATTATGATAAGACAAAAGATTAAGATTGAATCAAAGGGAGTTTTAATTATTTGAGAGATCTGACACTTTTTTGTGTAAAACATCTTTTCAGAATTGTAATGGGCGATTGATGTCACATCTGAATATGACACTGATACACGGAGTTATCTGAGCCTGGGGTGAGAATTATGGGCCTACTGGAGTGAACTGAACCTATTCTGAGTGAATTGTTAAGGGATTGACTTGAGCCTGCTACACCGGCAGGTACACTTCACTGTGCCCTCACCTCTTGTTCTTGGTAAAAGTGCAGTCAGTGATGGTAAATAGGGAGACAATCACCAGATTGTCTGGTCCAGACTCGATTTTTTTTACAGACCGCCGTCATATAGCTTTAATATTGCTGACTGCGGCATTAAACAACAAAGAGTAAAAAACAATCATCAAACCTCCGCAACTGCCTCCTCACAGTGGCATCATCGGCAGTAAAAGCTTTGGTCGGCGGGTGAGCACACACACAGTGACCAGAAGACTTCGGGCAGCAGGTAACAGGGCCTGTCGACCGTTCAGAGGACAGATGATGACCGCTGAATTTCGACGCAGACGTCGTTCCCTGCGGTGGAGCTGGCGTTATGGTGTGGGTTGGAATTTGTTGAGACCAGACAACCCCACTCGTCGTCATCTATGAAAACCTCGCTATATAGATGACATCATCCTACCAGTAGTGCTGCCCTACCTCGATCGTTCTGTACAAACACGACATGTTCTGTACAAACACGACATGCCAGGCCCTACACAGCTCGTATCGTACAGGACTTCCTTGCCAACAATAATGTCAACTCCTTACCGTGACCGACATGTTCTCCTAACTTATCCCCTACAGAACACCTCTGGAACGTGATTGACAGGAGAGTTAGAGTCTGACCAGACCCTCCCGCAAACAGACAAGAGTTGATACAAGCTCCTAGTTTAGTTTAAACATATTTTATTCTCATGAAAAGGATTGGGCACAAGTTATCACAACGCCCTCCCCCATCGATTTGCATGTATGCTCATTTACAGTTAATAAATCAAATGACAGAAAGGAAAGGAAAGAGATAGAAAAACGTATGTACATTCACACTGCTCACTCAAACCTTTTTGTTTTCTTTATATATGTATGTACATTCCTAAAAGCTCTTACAACCTCTACAAGATGAAAGGAGCAGCTTGCCTCGCGGATAATCAGACGTTTGACGTTTTCCGTCCGACGCAGAGTCTTTGCGAGTAATGATTCACGGGGTGGCCACATTCGGTATTTAAGTGACAATTTGTGTTTTAACTAATTGCAGTAAAAATCTGGATAATTCCTCTGATTCTGTTTGTCTGGTGTACGCTATTTAACCACAAAATGTCAAATTTTGAGTTATTCAACATTTTATGGAATTGTTGGATTATTAAATATACTTTACTTAAAACTTTTAGTATTTTAAGTTTTTTTAATTGCATAACTGTTTATTCACGCGTGGTGTGGCAGATTGTAATTGAACGAGAGCAGGTATTGTAGACTAGCCTGTAAATAAGGCCAACACTGTAATTTGATACACCGTACTAATAAGATTATGGGAATTATCATATGGAGGCTGTTGTTCGGGACTGTTATAATTTTTTTTCATACCAAAAGTGGCAATGAATTTAAAAATTGCTTTCGTGTCACAGTATTCACTCAAGTTTTCCTCAATGTGCTTCAAACATAATTCCCATTGGTCAGTTCGACATCTCATATAATAAAATAATTATTTCGAGATTTCGTTAGAATGTGAGATATTCAGCCAGACGTTATGCAATAAAGACGAATCGGTGATTTTTCTTCATTAAAATACGCACACGGGTACTTGTATATTGCACACCTAGTGTCACTTAATAGCCCAGTGTCATTAATGGTACGTTTTACTTCACACAAGACCAAAGATGTGGCAGGCCGGGTTCTTCCGCTCTGTGGCCTCGTGTTTGTTAGTCATCATAAACAACGTATCGAATAGAAGTAACAACAAGACATACAATTGGAAATGAGAAAGAAACCAAATAACTTGAATGTTGTTGATGATATTGCCAATGAATTGGAGTATGCTCGCATGAATTCGTATGATCAACTATATTCTATTTGTGAGAGGTGAGGCGGGGTTCATTAAAGATCATTACAATATGTACAAAAGGTAAAACTTGTAAAACTTGTATAAAGGTAGCCGTCATATAGCTGCAATATTGCTGAGTGAGGCAACGAACAAACCAAAATCTTGAAAGGTAAAATCCTACAAAAGGCCCATTTTGAATAGTAATGTAATGACATAATATAAAGTATATTTCATATGCTACAATATACTTTGCACCCAATTAGTTAATGATTTAAGGAGACATAAAAACATGGGCGAAATATTTTAATGCCGCCAAAAGATTATTTAGCTAAAGTTAAAATGAGTTGAATTATGTGCCATGGTGCTTGTAGACACATCTTTATGTATATGCAAAACAAAAACATGAGTTTTGAACAAAGGAAAATATTCTTGGCCTGGGCGAAATATTTTGATAAGACCACAAATTAGCAAAGGAAGTTATGATTGTAGACACACCTTTTATGTGTGAAGAAAAACCATGAGTTTTGAGCAAAGTAAAATACTGTCTTTTGCTAACGCCACACATAACTTGAGTTAAGTAAAAATGAGTTGAATTATGTGTCACGGTGCTTGTAGACACACCTTTATGTATTTGCAAAAGAAAAACATGCGTTTTCAGCAAAGGAAAGTATTTTCGCCCACTATTCGCCTATGGGCCACTCTTCGTCCATGGGCCGACATAGTTTGAATTTTGAGCAGCTCAAAGATCTAATTTTACATTCTTTTTCCTTTTTATACACCAATGAGAACAGAATGTTAAATTTTGTAGATACCTTTGACAGAGACTGGCCATAGCATGGAGAGATTAATAACAATAAGCAAATTAACAAGTCCATGGAAAATGCTTTGGTGTATGTTAATGTTCTTTTGTTTGCGGACTACTCAGGTTGTGGGCTAGATTAACACTTAGTAACATTAGTAACAGAAATACATTTGTGATAGAAACAAACAACTGCATTTAAATTGAAAGGAGCCCAAGTGAGATTCAGACTTTTGAAAAGTCTAGACTTGCTTCATCGAGGACTATATCATTTCTATAAGGGCTGGTCGGAAGTTAATTAAAATAGTATGGTACAAGGACAGACTGGTTGTGAGCATCTATCTTCAGAACTCGTAAAAGTCATTATCCTGTCTCCCTCAAGGCGAACCGTTCCAAAAAATATAGCTGAATGTAAATCGTTTGTGCATCCGAAGCGACCGTTTGCGAAAACGTTCGGGTACTGACATCGATAAAACTAACATATGTGTTGATTATTACCAATGATTATGACATTGTCATTCGACCTTAATAGTTTCGTTGCTATTTTGAATGAGAAATGTTTTTGATTTTATATATTGTGTCTTATTAATCTTTAGACGTTCTACCTAATGCCATTAAATCAACTTAAAAAGTATCGACTGGCATAGCAGCAAATCCCTTGTGCTAAAACTGTCGATCCTGGTTACGTTATTTATTGCATGTAGAGCTTCCAGCAGCTGCGACGTTACATCAGTTACGTGCTGTAAACAATCCACGAAATCGTGAATGCACAGAATGGAAACGTTGAGTAAGGTATTCTAAACCCCGGCCTGTAACAACACGCAAGAGCTGACCAATGAAGGCTGACAACGAGCAATAACTGTATATGCTGGTTTACGCTGAAGAGGGAGGAGCTTGATAAAATCGTTCATTCCCATGTCAAATAATGACGTTATTTGGACAGAAAACCAATGTCGAGAAAGCGTCCACAAAACGTTATTTCCCAATGACCATATACGGAAAATAACGACGTTTTCGTGTTTGCAGTGGGGCCTGCCAAGCTATTTCAGTGGCTTCACATGTTACACATCAACTCTAGCATATAAATCCATTCCTTCACTTGCTGCAGCACCACACTGGGTACAACTCTTGACAATGGTGAAGGTAAGTAAACTGTTGTTTCCTGTATGTTATAAAGTTATATGTAAGGCTAACTAAAATACATTCTGCAGGGGAACCTACACTATGTACGAGTATTTAAGGAAACCCTGAGCCTAGAGCTGGAAAGGGGTTGCGTATAGGCTACTACAGCTGAGAAAGGGATAATAGTGGAATGGAGGTGAATGTTTTATTAAAAATATGTTCTGGGATATGTACGAGACACAATGTTTACCGTTAACCACATGCTTAAGAGTTTTACTTTTGCTTCATTGTCAAATCTCCTTTCCCCTCTCAACTCGTTAAGAGTTTCTGATGAACACTGTAGATTTTATTTTGTACCTAGGTGTCTATCTGCTGACATTAGTTCACTGGAATCTGTCTAAACCGAACTTTAATTTTTCCTTCCCCCCACTAAATTAACTAAACTGCCGCGCAGAGGAAAGTATACACCCTTGTTTGTGTGACTTAAATGAAGGAAAATTAGAAATGGATATATTCAATGAGGATGTATTTAATGCGGGTAATATTGCTGTGTTTCGGGCCTTAAGTTTTCAGTGGGTAACGTATTGATAAGGTTTTGTAATGTTTGGGCAAATCCAATTTTAAGTGTTACCTTCTTTTGCCGGGTAGTTTACCTTCATTGATCAGTAATGAAATCTGTCTGGTGTGGATTTCTTTTACTCTGAATTACTGATTGAAATTATGGGACAATGTATTATAGCTCTCAAATTCAGAATTAATGTTTATACATCTCCGTAGCTCATCCGGTAGGCTGTTCGTCAACTTTGATTGAAGCCGACAATGGCCTTGACTCAAATGTAACATAATATTACGGTTAATGACTATGAGAGGAAAATAAGTCTTTGCCAAATCAAGTTTTTTTTATTCCTACCTGTTTGTTGGAATATATACCTGCCTGTTGCAATATATACCTACTTGTTGGAATATATACGTACTTATTGAAATATATATACCAACGTGTTAGAATATGTCTCTACTTGTTGGAATATATACCTAATTGTTGGAATATATACCTGCCTGTTGAAATATATACCTACTTGTTGGAATATATATGTACTTATTGAAATATATATACCAACGTGTTAGAAAATGTCTCTACTTGTTGGAATATATACCTAATTGTTGGAATATATACCTGCCTGTTGCAATATGTACCTACTTGTTGGAATATATACGTACTTATTGAAATATATATACCAACGTGTTAGAATATGTCTCTACTTGTTGGAATATATACCTAATTGTTGGAATATATACCTGCCTGTTGGAATATATACCAACTAGTTGGAATATAAACTTACTTGTTGAAATATACACCTACGTGTTAGAATATGTCTCTGCTTGTTGGAATATATACCTACTTGCTGGAATATTAACGTTCTTCTTGGCATTTATGCCTACTTGCTGGAATATATACCTACTTGTAGGAATACCTATCTATTTGTAGGCATATATAACTACTTGTTGGACTATGTGAGTGAGTGAGTATGGTTTTACAGCGATTTTAGCAATATTCCAGCAATATCACGACGGGGGACACCAAAATTTGGCTTCACACATTGTACCCATGTCGGGAATCGAACCCGGGTCTTCAGCGTGAAACGCAAACGCTTCAGCCACTAGGCTATCCGACCGCCCCTGGAATATGCACCTACTTATTGGCATACATACCTACTTGTTGCGATATATACCTACAGAATCCAATGTTTGTCTCCTTGTTATGATAAATAAGGTCCACAGTAACTAGTTCACAATATACTTCTCAACAATATAGGGAAATATGTTATCTCAAAGTAGACACAATTTATGGATAACAACTTATTTAATATTGTTAAGGTGACGCTTCGGTAAGATCCTTATATTGTTGTCAAGCAAGACTGAATGAGGAATTTTATACAGAATATATATAGTCGGTAGAGGATTAATAGTAGAGGATTAACAGTAACAACAATTGCATACATGAGTGGGATAACATGAGTAGGCAATGACAACAGAAGGATAATGCTGTCACAACATGGTGGACAGAGAACACATGGGTGGAAGCCAATGGGACATAAAGCCTGTTAATCAGGATACGTTTGTGAAGGTGTAGTGATTATTGTTTAATGAGTTCATAGTAGGCGGATGGGAAAAAAATATGTTATCTGTCCATGATGCACAAAAATGATTGTCATTATGAGTATGAGTGAGTTGGGTTTAACGCCGCTTTTAACAGTATTGCAGCTATATCACGGCGTGTCAGCTTAATGTGGGAGGAAAGCCCGAAGTCATGCAGACGTTTACCACTTCGGTGAAATCCACGAGTACGGGTATGGTGCTGACAAACCTAGAAACATAATCGGGGCAAACCGGGATTCGAACCCGCAATCGCAGGTTTCTGGCGTGCCCAAGGAACGCAACTCTGCACAGCGAATCGTGGCCCCCTGAACTTGGGGGCAAAAGAAACTATGACTAGAAACTATCTGAAGTGAGCGATATTATATAAAAAGGAACTATCATGACACTTTATCAGCCCTGAAAGAATGCTTGGAGATGGTTGTATCTAAAAAATATATAACTTAATATAAAACTTTTGAAAACTTAATAAAAAACAATTCACATAATATACAACTGCTGATGGGTATCTTAGACAGATTAAGATATTAAGATATTATATGTTAAGATTTTTCAGCTTAAATGTACAACATTTCAAACATGGAAGGGGCCATGCGGTTGCAAATTCAGTTCAGATTACTTTTTTCAAACTGTTGTTTAAATAGACATAATTAAATTTGACAAAATTTCAATTACATAAACAAACAAACTTTCTTTTGCCCCTCTGTTAATGTATTATATATCTTTTTGGTTCATATTTTTATGTGATACTGCTGCTGAGAATTGATAGAAAACAAATCTCAACACTTATGTCAACCACTGGTTTGCCTGCCTCGATGTTTTTTATATAATTTAATTGCTTTAATTTTGAAGCAATTTTCAGTTAATTCAAATGTTGATTCTTCAAGGATCCGATAAGAGTGCTGCTTCTCCTGCTGATTTGTCACCGGTGCTACAGCCAGCGTAAGTTGGTAACTGTCGCTCACATGTATCGCATATCTCTTGCCCCATTGACACTTAACGTAGTATTTTATGGAATAGCTAACAACAATGGGTTTGAATTCAATCATTATTTTTGGGAAGTAAGTTAAGTACAAAATATTGGCGTCCAGATATTGAATCAGAAGTGATCAAAGATTCCCATTATTATGATAAATGAATTGCATTATATAGACCTACTGTCCTATCCCCATATTGAAAACAGTCTGATTCAAACCTCTTGAACAAATTCAGGTGTCATCATTGGTGTGAGGAAAAATGTGAGGTTTCAGCTACATTGATCACGTGGTTTCTGAGGAGAAGAACATTATGATGGCAATCTCATTAAAAACAGATCTAAGTTCTCGTTGCCACTAAACAAAGATCTGAGGACATCCCATTACGGGTCACGTTAGAACGACCTTTCACGAACTAACTAGAAGTCGTCATCAGCCAATTAGAAAGCAGCTTTCTCTAGCTTTACGGCACTCCATTCAACCTAGCAACTTCCATTTCTGTCTACGCTTGAAAAACTATGTTGACCCAGTTATCGAACAAAAAATTCTAAAACCGAACAAGCGAACATTTTGGAATGTCTAATATATGGTTGAGAGTGTATGGCAGTGTTAGCGTTTTCGAGGATGCATGATTGTAAAATACATTCCGACTCTCACTTTCATAATCTGGGAAGCGATGCTTTGATAGGTCGGGTGAAAGATCGTTCTGAAGTGACCCATAATGGGATGGCCTCAGATCTTTGTTTTGCGACAGCTAGAACTAAGATCTGATTTTGATGAGATTGATAACGATGGATGATGTTTTGTATTTTCCAGTATGGCGACTGGCAACCATATTGTATTTCTGATTATCTTGAACTTACTTGGTACGTCATAAAGTGACTATCTCAACAACCACGTTTCAGACCAATGGTCATATAATGGTTTGAGCAGATGTTTTACTAAAAGAAATATTAAAGCTGGCTGGCTGCATATAGAAATCCCATTTTTATGCCTTGAATACACTTGAAACCCTTTATAGCAGCAAACACCCACTAGGTCCACTGAATCCACGAAGCAAACCAGCACCTGAAGTTCACAAGATCGGTTTGATAATTGTACAGTTTGTGTATTGTAGATGTTCCTCCAGACACATGTCCTGTCGTCATTGACGTCCAGACAGTATCTGGATTCACCTGTGAAAAGGACCATTCGACAACGCCCGACAAACTGGTACCTGATTTGTACCTCATCGAAACTGTCATGGCAACCACACCCTGACTTTTACCGCATAAAAACTGTATTGGTGACCGTTCCTTGATTTGATTTGATTTGACTCATTCGAAACTGTCACAGTGACCACATCCAGATTTTCACCCCTTCAAAATGTCATGTTGTGCAAATCCTGATCTTCACCTCCTCAAAACCTTTTTTACGTTCACATCTTGATTTCCACCAATTCAAAACTTTCAAAGTGACAAAAGCCCGATTCTCTCCCTTGCGAAAATCTCACAATGACCGGACGCTGATTTGCACACCTTCAAAACTGTTTTGGCGTCCATGCCTTGATTTTCAAGCAATCGAAACTGTCATAGAGACATTACCTGCATTCCGGACCCTTCCAAACTGTCATGGTAACCACAATCAGTTTTTTGCACCTTTGAATTTGTCATTGCGACCACAAACTGATGTTCATCCACGAGAAACTGTCATGTTGTCCACTCTCTGACTTTGATCCTCTCATTACTGTTTTGGCGTCCATACCTTGGTTTACACCCATTCTAAACTTTCACAGAGACCACACCCTAAATTTCACCCCCTCAAAAGCAATATCCTGAGTAGCACCAATTGGAAACATTCATAACGTCATTATCCGGATTTGCCCTCATTTGGAACCGTTTAGGCCACCAAAACTTAATTTAAAACACTTTGAAACTGTCATGGTGACCCGGCCTGATTTTTAGCCTTTACAAACTGCCATGGCGTTTACGCACTGATTACCATCTTCAAAAACTGGCTTCCTCATCCTGATTATCACGCTTTTAAAACTAGCATGGCGACCACACCTGATCATAGCAATGAAAAAACTGTCATGGCATTCAGATACTGATTAGCAACCTTCAAAAACTCTTACGTATTTGCATAGATGTTGTCTTTGGCACTTTTATTCTTATTTCAAAACACTTTCTGGAAACCTAATTAACCTTCATATTTTATTTTGCAGCCATCAATACGGCCTGTAAAATACTTGAACCTTGTGCTAATGGGGGCACATGCACGCAGCTAGATGCCGACTACACGTGCACCTGTCCGCCTCGTTTTACGGGTGATCACTGTACAGGTAGGTTTCAGAATGGCCATGATGGAATGAGTTCGCTTCAACGCATCTTTTAAGACTTATTTAGTTATATGACGGTGTGTCAGATTGTTTTTGTTTGTTTTCTGTGTGACGCCGCACTCAGCAATATTCCAGCTTCATTATCACCACCTGTCATAGCAGCCACACCCTGAGATTCACCCTTTGGAACGATCATTGCGATCATATCCTGATATTGCGATCATATCCTCGTTGATTCCTTATTTCCCTCATTCGGAACTGTTATGAAACCATGCCCTGCTTTTCACCCCCCTGAAACTATCATAGCGGCCACAACCTGATTATGACCCTCTAAAAACTGTCATGGCGTTCACACCCTGATTATCACGCTTTAAGAACTGTCATGGCGTTCACACACTAACTACCACCCTTTACAAACTGCCATGGCAACCACACCCTTTATTTTACCCCTTCAAAACTGTATTGGTGGCCGTACCTTGAACTTCTAGTCATTCAAAACTGTCACAGCGACCACGTCAATGTTTGCACCCTTTGGAAACCTTCCACTGATTTTCAAACCTTCAAAATGTCATGTTGTACACGCCCTGATCTTCACCTCCTCAAAACTGTTTTTGCGTCCATATTTTGATTTCCACCCATTCGAAACTTTCCTTGGTGACCACACCCTGGTTCTCATCCCTGCAAAACTCCTACAGCGTCCGGACACTTATTTTCACCCCTTCAAAACTGTTTTGGCGTCCAAACCTTGATTTTCAAGTACTCGGAACTGTCATAGAGATAATATTCTGATTCTGACCCCTTCAAAACTATCCTGGTAACCACATTCAGAATATTGCACCTTTGAAATTGTTATTACGACCGCCACCAAATTTTCAAGAACTATCATGGCGGTTATACCCTGATGTTCATACATGAAGAACTGTCATGGCGGATATAACCTGATGTTCATACATGAAGAACTATCATGGCGGATATACCCTGATGTTCATACATGAAGAACTATCATGGCGGGTATACCCTGATGTTCATACATGAAGAACTATCATGGTGGTTATACCCTGATGTTCATACATGAAGAACTATCATGGCGGATATACCCTGATGTTCAAACATGAAGAACTATCATGGCGGATACATCCTGATGTTCATACGTGAAGAACTATCATGGCGGTTATACTCTGATGTTCATACATGAAGAACTATCATGGCGGATATATCTTGATGTTCATACATGAAGAACTATCATGGTGGTTATACCTTGATGTTCATACATGAAGAACTATCATGGCGGTTATACCCTGATGTTCATACATGAAGAACTATCATGGCGGTTATACCCTGATGTTCATACATGAAGAACTATCATGGCGGTTATAACCTGATGTTCATACATGAAGAACTATCATGGCGGATGTACCCTGATGTTCATACATGAAGAACTATTATGGCGGTTATACCCTGATGTTTATACATGAAGAACTATCATGGCGGTTATACCCTGATGTTCATACATGAAGAACTATCATGGCGGTTATACTCTGATGTTCATACATGAAGAACTATCTAGGCGGTTATACTCTGATGTTCATACATGAAGAACTGTCATGGCGGTTATACCCTGATGTTCATACATGAAGAACTATCATGGTGGTTATATCCTGATGTTCAAACATGAAGAACTATCATGGCGGTTATACCCTGTTGTTCATACATGAAGAACTATCATGGCGGGTATACCCTGATGTTCATACATGAAGAACTATCATGGCAGCTATGTTCAGCCAGTTGAAACTTTCGTGGTGACGATACCAATATTTTCCTTCATTCGGAACTGTTATGAAAACCATATCCTGATTTCACCTCTCTGAAGCTGTCATAGCGACCACAACCTGATTATCACCCTTTACGAACTGTCATGGCGTTCACACACTGATTATCACACTTCAAAAACCTATCATGGCGTGGAGACACTGATTTCAACCCTTCATGAAGACCATGCAATGATAATCACAATTAAAAAAAACTTTCACAATTGTCGCATCTACGAACAGTGTTTCAGTGACACCAGACCACCTCTGTGGTCTAGTGGTAGAGCGTACGACCGGAGAGCGGAAGATCCGGGGTTCGATCCCCGACCCCGTCATACCAAAAGACGTTAAAAATGGTACATGTTGTTACCCTATCTTGCGCTCGGCATTAAGGGTCTAAAACAAGGACTGGTCGGCTCGGAGTCAGTACACTGTGCCTGAGTGGGGTATCCCTGTTAAACTGCGGCATGGTATCTCAGTGAGCTAGCACTATAAATCGGCATCAGTCCGGGCTAGTACAAGCAGTCACACACACACACACACACACACACACACACACACACACACACACACACACACACACACACACACACACACACGTGCATGCACGTCGCTATATATAAGTGCAATAATCTTTGACGTGATGTTAAACACTAGTCATAGGAAGGGCACTCTTCACGATCAGAGAACTTCTTTGGCAGTGGAAGTAGTGGTAGTTGCAACAGCAGCATATGTGGAAGATGCTCAATACATTTTGTGTCAATGATGATTATAAACTCCATAATGCCCATAGCAAGGAAAAACTTCGGGCCGAGTATAAATGTAGACTAAAGAACATCTGGAGTTCAGAGCATAAAGTTAAAGCCACAAATACTTATGCTGTACCTGTCCTTTCGTATTCTCTTGTTGTTGTTTATTGGAGGAACCAAGAAATTCACGGTGTTGACACCCTCACACGAAGAATCATGTCAGACAATAGATCCAACCACCCTTGCTCTTTCCTTAATCGCTTACATTTACAAATCTGTCTATCAATATATATAGACATTATATATATACAAAAATGAGGTAAATGTTCACTCGTGTCAATCTCGAATTACGGCGTACTTAATGAATTAACATGAATTAACACTCTTTCAGTTACACTGAAGAGCTGTCATGAGACAGCGAAAGTACTATGTATGAAACTAATATAAAGAAGATGATGGACTTACATGGACTTTATTATTTTATTATATATATATATATATATATATATATATATATATATATATATATATATATATATATAGATATTAATACACGATATTTACCATCCCCAAACACACAAGCGTGCTAGCCTCTTTATCATATAATGTCATTCCTTAATTCTGTGCTTCAATATCGCTTTCAGACAGACAGACAGACAGACAGAAGTTTATTCAATATTTTAGGCCATATGACCTATAGTACAGTAGTGTTGTTTTTTTGTATCAACATTGTACAGTCACGTGTAGGTAATAATAAGTTTACATAAAATTTTAGCGTCTAATTTCAAAAATCTTCTTCAGGAATATTGACAGAGATGATATTGTATTTGCATTGCAGGAGTTCAACAAATTTTTCATCAGTTGTTCATCTTTGTACATAGTTGAAATCATAGGGAGATATCTATTTCTAAGAAACTGATAATATTTACAAATGAGAAGTACATGAAACTCATCCTCAACATAGCCTTCATTACAATAACGGCATAAACTACTTTCTTTACCTTGTACAGTTTTCTTTCTGAGATTGTTAACATTAAAATTATGAAATGATATACGTAATTTACACAAAGATCTTCTCAAAGTTCTATCCTGAAGTACAGATACATATTTTTCAGGAACAAGTAAAGATTTTATATTCGTATAATTGCATAAAAACCTTGAGGATGATATTTGACAGTGCCAATCTTGTGAAAATATATCAACTAATCTTTCCTTAAGCATGAAGATAAATAGTTTATCATTTCCAACATCTTGAGATATCCATGCAAGAGAAAAACTAGACACCCATAAACAATATTTACCCTTTTCATCCAAGGCTTTTAACATATTATAACAATGAAGAGGAAATCTATTTGAATTCATACGAAGTAGCTTTATCCAATATTTAATTGCCCGTAGCTGGGATGAAACAAAAAGACTGGTACGACCAGTTTCTCCTAGAATTGCTTTGTTAGAGGCATATTTACCGACACCTAAAAAACGTTTAAAGTACATGGCATGATTTTTTTCTATGGAATCATTATAATGACATCCCCATATTTCTGAACCATACAGCAGAATCGGTGCTATTTTTCTGTCAAAAATGTCCGAAACAACTCGGAAAGATATAATTTGTTTTCTTTAAAAACTCTGTAGACAGGAATCAAGGCTTTAGATGCTTGCAGAGCCAACTGCTTACAAGCTGTTGACCATGGTAATCGAGAAGATACAGTCAATCCTAAATATTTATAATATGAAACAATATTGACTGTCTTATTACAATACGTCCATTTTTCAAATTTATCGCTTTCCCTCTCTAACAAGACCCGTGAAGATTCCAGTGTAAAACAGGTCTTCAGCAACCCATGCTTGCCATAAAAGGTGACTATGCTTGTCGTAAAAGGCGACTAACGGGATCGGGTGGTCAGGCTCGCTGACTTTGTTGATGCATGTCATCGATCCCAATTGCGTGGATCGATGCTCATGATATTAATCACTGGATTGTCTGGTCCAGACTCGATTATTTACAGACCGCAGTCATATAGCTGGAATATTACTGAGTGCGGTGTTAAACAACAAACCAACCACCCAACCTCTCTCACAAACATTACCGAAACATTGCGAGTTTTCCTGAAATGCGCGCATTAATATTCATTACGTCACAGGGTAAGTGATGTGTCAGTCGGACAGTGACAGTAGTCAATATTGTTCCAACTGAAATCTGTTTTTTATGCAGTGGCGAAGCAACATACATGCAAAGCAACAATTGTTTTGAATTGCCTTTTGCTGCAATCCATCGGTCTGTTCGCTAGAGTAACTGCCCTTTGTCAAAGGGAAGCTACTCTAACCCTAGTCTATGAGACGTCACGGCCACGGTCAGACGTTGTTGACAGTCGGTCAGTCCTGTCATAACGTTAAGAAGTGTAGTCAGATGTACACACAGCGACAAAACGAAACAAGGTAACAATTCAAACATATTTCGGCCAAATCCAACTTTTTTAATTTGTGGAGAAGGTTTCAAGCCGCAGAGGTCTACAAACACAGACCTTGGCTAGGCCTCTTGCCCTCGCAAAAGTGTTTCGAAATTTATATCTCCAAAGGTGCCAAAACTTATAAAATGCCTCAGCTACGTCACAGTTAGACACTGATTTTCAGTATATTAGACTGTTCTTTTGATAATGAGAGCAATTATCCCTGTAGTTTATCCAGACTCCCGATGGTTAATTCTGACTCGATCGCCGAATGACGAGGGTGACGCCATGTTTGTTTATAAACAGCGAAAGTAGTCCCTAGTTGACCTTTGATATTTGCATCTCTATCCGCATATGACCCCGACGGATATCGTTTTTATCCGTTGGCTTTACCCTGCCGAGAAACCTACCCATTATATGATAATATCTATATATGTGTAACACTCTGTAACAAACAACAAAGTCCCTTCATCTACAGACAAGGAACAATCTTTACATATGGCCCGTTTGTTTTCCAGTCTACACTGACCTGAAGCTAGACATCCTGATTGTAGAAGATGTTTCACGCTCCATCGGCAAACCCAACTTTGACGAAATGAAACGATTCCAAGAGAGTATGGTAAACTCTACCACCATAGGCCGTGATGCTGTTAACGTTGCATTGATAGCGTTTTCTTCAAACGCTAGAGTTGTATTCAGATTCAATGAATATAGCAACAACAAGTCGGGCGTTCTGGCAGCTCTCAAACAGCAGACATACGAAGAGGGTCCGTCTACGCACATTGGCGATGCCATCAAGCTGGCTACAAGTACAATTTTCAATGGCGACCGCAATGACGCTGACAACAAGGTCATCATGTTTACCGATGGGTACACCACAAGGGAGGACCGGGAGGCCATTGCTGCCAGTATTGGTTATCTGGAAGCCAAAGCTGAGGTATTTGTTGTTGCTATCTCGGAAGTAGATGCCAATTCCACAATCCACCTAATTGCTTCGAGACCTTCCAACATCTTCCAGATTGGCTCCCCTGATGCAGTCAGTGCTATTCTACAGATGATGATGAGTGGTCCCGTCCTGTCGCAGAACAGCTTCGCCCAGCCGCCCAGAAATGATATTTACAGGGGATGAAATAGCTGCACTAAATGTTATTTCGTAACCAATAAATGCAGTTTGTTGTTTCACTCTCACTCACTCACTCACTCACTCACTCACTCACTCAGCCACTCACTCACTCTTCGGGAATATCTAGATAATAAAGCATTCTGTCTAGACGGTGAAACTGCATCATCTTGGGAAATATCTAGTAAATGAAGCATGCTCACTCACTCACTCACTCGAAGCATGCTCACTCACTTACACACTCTCACTCTACGGGAGTATCTAGATAATAAAGCATCCTGTCTAGACGGTAAAACTGCATCGTCTTGGGAATATCTAGTAAATGAAGCATGCTCACTCACTCACTCGAAGCAAGCTCACTCACTCACTCACTCACTCACTCACCCACTCACTCACCCACTCACTCACTCTTCGGGAATATCTAGATAATAAAGCATTCTGTCTAGACGGTGAAACTGCATCATCTTGGGAAATATCTAGTAAATGAAGCATGCTCACTCACTCACTCACTCACTCACTCGAAGCATGCTCACTCACTTACACACTCACTCACTCTACGGGAGTATCTAGATAATAAAGCATCCTGTCTAGAAGGTGAAACTGCATCGTCTAGGGAAATATCTAGTAAATGAAGCATGTTGACTCACTCACTCACTCACATTCGGTTTAGACGGTGAAACTGCATCGTCTAGAGAAATATTTGGGAAAGAAGGATGCTGACTCGCTCACCCACGCACTCACTCATCCACTATATGGGAATATCTAGAAAGAGAATATTCTGGCTAGACGGTGAAACTGCTTCTTCTAGGGAAATCTCTAGTAAATAAAGCATCCTGACTCACTCACTCACTCACTCACTCACTCACTAACACGAAGCAAGCTCACTCACTCACTCACTCATTCACCCTACGGAAATATCTGCATAATAAAGCGTTCTGTCTAGACGGTGAAACTGCATTGTCTAGGGAAATATTTAGGAAATGAAGCATGCTCACTCACTCACTCACTCGAAGCAAGCTCACTCACTCACTCACTCATTCACCCTACGGAAATATCTGGATAATAAAGCATTCTGTCTAGACGGTGAGACTGCATCGTCTAGGGAAATATCTAGTAAATGAAGCAAGCTCACTCACTCACTCACTCACTCACTCTATAGAATTATCATGATAATAACGCATTATGTCTAGACGACGAAACTGCATCGTCTAGGGAAACATCTAGTAAATGAAGCATGCTCACTCACTCACTCACTCGATCTCTCACTCGCTCACATTCTGTCCAGTAAATAAAGCATGTTCACTCACTCATTCACTCAATCACTCGATCTCTCACTCACTCACATTCTGTCTAGTAAATAAAGCATGCTGACTCACTCACTCACTGGATGGATGGATGGCAAGGATTTAGCTACAGTAGGCCCAGTATCGTCAGTAGCGGTTGAGCGTCACAGTGACGTCATAGCTCGCCCCATAGTGGTCGTAGTGTCGTCAGTCAATGACTTCATGACTGGCAGTGAAATGTGTCACCCGTGTAAAGAAATATGTAGTCACTCTACGGAAATATCTGGAAAATAAAGCATTCTGTCTAGACGGTGAAACATTGCCTGGCGAAATACCTAGTAAATGAAGCATGCTCACTCACTCACTCACATTCTGTTTAGAGGGTGACACTGCATCGTCTTGGGAAATATCTCGGAAAGAAGCATGCTGACTCACGTACCCACTCACTCACTCTATATCTTGATAATAAGGCATTCTGTCTAGACGGTGAAACTGCATCGTCTAGGGAAATATCTAGGAATGAAGCATGCTAACTCACCCACCCACTCATTCACTCACTCACTATATCGGAATATCTAGATAACAAAGCATTCTGTCTGGACGGTGAAAATGCTTCTTCTAGGGTTAGGGGACACGGGTGGCCCAGTCGTCTCAGGCGCCGCGATTCGCTGTGCAGAGTTGCGTTCCTTGGGCACGCCAGAAACCTATGATTGTGGGTTCGAATCCCGGTTCGCCCCGATTATGGTTCTAGGTTTGTCAACACCTACCCGTGCTCGTGGGTTTCACCGAAGTGGTAAACGTCTGAGACCTGCATCACTTCGAGCTTTCCTCCCACATGTAGCTGACACGCCGCGATGTAACTGGAATACTGTTAAAAGCGGCGTTAAACCCAACTCACTCACTCACTCTTCTAGGGTTATATCCAGTAAATGAAACATGCTCACTCACTCGCTCACTCACATTCTGTCTAGTAAATAAAGCATGCTGACCCACTCACTTACTGAAGGGATAGCAAGGATTTAGCTGCAGCAGGCCTATTATCGTCACTAGCAGTTGATCTGCACAAGCAGTCGAGCGCCAAACTACTACATGCTCCTAACCAGACACGTCACTGTTCCTGTGACCCTCCTTTACGCATCCAAACACCGTGTAGACAAGTAGTGCTGTGTCGGCTACAGTTTCTGTCTCAGATAGTAAGCTGATCATCCTCCCGCCATTTGTATGCTGAAAGTATGACATTGCTTCAAAGAAATACCGAAAATACCATAAAAACCTGAAACCACCAAACGATATAAGGTGCACGAGTTTAGTAATATGTTAAGATAGTGCGTGTGTGTGTTATTTCGTAACCAAGAAGTGGTCTGTATATACTGAGAGTTTGTTGTTTCGCGGGGGATAAGGTACGTACGTGCGTGCGTGCGTGCGTGCATGCGTGCGTGCGTGCGTGCGTGCTGAGAGTAAAACATCAGTTTTCTCAAGAATTACACTGGTGGGTACCATATCCCGGTCAAAATATCAAACGGTTTCCTTTGATTCTCACAGACAGTATATACCTGAATATAACTTGAATCCACAAGAATAGCATGGAAGGCAATGCAAATGAGAAAATAATGTTCGGTATTTGACCTGTATGTACTTTGTAGGTTTGCTTTTCACAGAATTAATACTCCAATGCAGATATCAAATTCATGCAACAACGAAATGACGCTTGCGGGGGCCATTTATTTTATTGGCATAACAATTCCACCAACAATTAAAGTCCATAATTTGAAATTATGAGTAGGTAGCTGAATGAATTTAATGAATTTTATATCTGATATCTCTTCAGTGCCGGGGCGGTCGGGTGGCCTCGTGGTTAAAGCGTTCGCTCGTCACGCCGAAGACCCGGGTTAGATTCCCGACATGGGTACAATGTGTGAAGCCCATTTCTTGTGACCCCCGCCGTGATATTGCTGGAATTATCATGGAACTGTTCTGGGTGAACAATACCTTCCAAATGACGTGCTGGTTTTCTTGGGGAATTAGTCAGCAAAGAGCCAGAGTCACAGAAGACTAATCACAATTTTATTTACAAGAACAATTAACAATTTACAATTTATGCTTAGATAATAACTGAGGGTGCCACAGAGAGTCGGTACACACTCTGGGCTGTGGGAGAGAGGTCTGCTTGGTAAGAGAGTCAAACCCCTTCTCTGCTAGAACTTGGCTACAGTATGAATTTAATGAAAGTTTGAACAATAGAAAGGAATGTGATTGGTTGATACACGATTGGTTGTGTCCTATGCTAAATGGATGGCTGGACAGAGGGGAATACTAAATCCTGTTAATCCTGTTGGACTGGCACTAATCTTGTTGACATATTTACTGGATGCTTTGAAAGAGATTAGGGTGTCACTATAGATGAGCTTGTGTGGGGCTAATCCTTAATGCCCTATAGACGAGCTTGTACGGGGGCTAATCCTTAATGCACTATAGACGAGCTTGTATGGGGGCTAATCCTTAATGAGTCTTAATTGAAGTAATGTTATTCTAATATACCCCGGTAGGTGATGACAGATATACTTAAATAAATATCCTTTGTCTGGGAGATGGGATCTTGATACCTTAGGCTAGCATCCATCTAAAAAGCTTTAACTGAAACTACTGATATTTTATATATGCATTTTACCTAATGATAATTATAACTTGCTAAACTATAATTATATGAAATGATGTATAAATATTACACCATGGTAACACATAAAAGCACTTGATGTAGATCTAATTATTATAAGATAACTTAGTATAAATGTTAACCATGATAACTTACCCTCCGTCTGAAAAAGTTTGGACCCCAAACGTGTAAAAATAAAAATAATGAAGGCTTAGATGGACAATGTATAAAGTTAAACTGGTAGTAGTGAATAATAATTATTATAGAGTCTCTTTGATATAAGGAAAACATAATATAAAAATGCTGTCATCAGGGAATCTGGATGTGGAGCTGGCTTGTCTTGGCACTCTGTACTGGTGGTTTTGTGGGTGATGTAGGAGGCCTTGAGTTCCACATCCTGGATTGGGGTTGTAAGATAGTAAGCTGTGTCCATGGAGGTTTTACATGGAAACAAAGAAAAGAGAGTTAGCATGTTCAAATAATATGTCATATATATATACTTCCTCAGTTTGTCTGTAATAACTAGAAAATAAAACAAATATGATAATTATGATGTAAAAGATCAGTACATAATTATTACTAAACGGTGTCATGACCAGGAAGAATGTATTGGCGGCAAATTACAAAAGTATATCATGAAAAATAGTAATATCCTTCTATTTTTGGATATAATCATTAGACGCATTATATATACATATATGTGCATATAACAAGTGCATTGATTTATTACACTAATACGGTATACAAAAGGTGTTAGAAAGGTGTATATCCTTTTTAGAATTCTTTGTTAGTTTTCGTAACTATTTGGTTTGCCTTTTCTTTGTTTTGGTTCATTTCGGTTGTTAAGTTTGCTTTATTTCAATTTGGTTTGTTTCGCTTTGATTTTCGTTCGGTTCATTGCGATAGGGTTTGGTTTATTTTGTTTTGGTACGGTTTGTTGCGCTTCGGTACGGTTTGCTTCGCTTCAGTACGGTTTGGGTTCGATTCGCAGTATGGTTTGCTTCGCTTTGGTATGGTTTGGGTTCGATTCGCAGTATGGCTTGCTTCGCTTCGGTACGGTTTCGGTTTGCTTCGGTACGGTTTGCGTTCGATTCGCAGTATGGTTTGCTTCGCTTCGGTACGGTTTGGGTTCGATTCGCAGTATGGTTTGCTTCGCTTTGGTCTGGTTTGGGTTCGATTCGCAGTATGGTTTGCTTTGTGTCATTTCACTTCGCTTTTGAGATTGGTTGATCAGGTCAATGCTCAAAATTTGTTGTGATACAAATTACTCAGATGATCAGGCTGATGCCATTTGTTCTCAACTGGCGACCCATAGTGAAAGGACTGGACACAAGAAAACATAAAAAGATACAGCTAATAGCTGTATCGTGATTTGCACCGTTTATTCAGGAGATTTTGTATTTTGATCAAGAATATGTTCAATTGGCAGCTGTCGGTATATATGGGGAGTAGATCACCGTATGGTTGAGTGGTACCACATTCTATGTAATTCAAATATGATTCACGGTAGAAAAAGGTGTTGATATTTCCAAAGTCTTTATGTGGAAAAATACCCCTTTTGGATTTATAAATTGGTGCTGCCTCTGGATCATATGGAGGATTATCTTCTAGACAGCACCACTTACGGAGATCCTTCCAGCTATCATCAAGGTAGCGCTGTATGAGGTGGGGAGGAACACTTTCAAAATAGCATGTGAATTGATCAGGATTTTCTTTATATGAGACCTTGACATAGCAGTCTCCTTGAATAATTTCAATGCCCAGAACTCTTTCTATTTTATGATTTACTTTTCGTAGGTGTTTTGGAAAAAACAGATATGGTTTGACATCTAATTCTATGCATGGTTTGGTGGACATGGTTTGCTGGACATTCCCTGACATTGAATTACCTGACAGAACATTGACTGATTTATTGTCTTGTGCTGAATCCTTTTTGTCGAAAAACTTATGATTCTTCAGTGGACGTTTTCGTCGTTTTCCTGACATACTTCTTTTGAGGTGAAATTCTCTCCTAATGGAGTCTGGAATGCTGCTGCCATACTCCCATGTGTTTCCTCTTTCTGGATCCTTCCATTTCACTCTGTAGTAGATTTTGCCATTTGCTCTCTTAGAACTAACAATTGAGTGGATGTCCTCTGGATTGAAAACCTGAGGGATATCCTTGGTTTGATTACCTGATGTTGGACTTGGAGGTTGTACCTGGCTGTCGTCGGGTTGTTTTCTGGATTTGGGCTGGTGATGCTTACTATTCACTCCTCTTTTCCCTTTGTTTACCTTTTCATTTACCTTGGTTGGAGCACTAGGACCTGGTGTGGCATGATTTTCCTTCATTGTTGCCGTGGGACTGGTAGGTTTTTCTGTTGTACTTGGAACAGGGTTTTTCTTCTTTGTTGGGGTCTTTTGCTTCGGACTCTTGTTGCTGGAAGTACCTGCCTTTGTTTTGGAATTGACCTTCTTACCTTTCTGTTGTGGAGGTGACTGATCAGTAGCCTGGTAAGTTGAACTTGTTGATGGGGAATTGTTGCTGTCAGGCTGTGAATCACTGACTGGTTCCTCATTGTCATCCATGACTCCTGAATCTATGTTACTAGTGTCATTGAGGTATGGTTCTGGAGGATACTGTGGACGATCAGCAGGATCAAAATATGGCTTCAGACGGTTGGCATGGACCAGTGGTTTGTGTGTTTTGTCGTCAGAACTTCGGCGCAGTTTGTAGGTATAATTTGGACCTGTATGGATGATATAATAGCTACCATACCACTTTTTGGTTAATTTGTTGGAAAGGCCTTTTTCAACTTTTTGACAGTAAAGCCAAACTCTTTGACCTGGGGCAAATTCTGGTTCTTTAGCCTTTCTATTATATTGTCCTGAATACACCTCCTTAGCCCGAGCATTGTTTTCAGCTGCGATTGTTCTAGTGATTTCAAGCTCCTCAAGCAAATTGGAAAGATAACTTTTGTTATTGTGGCCTAAATTTTCTTTTGGAATTAATGCTACATCTTGTGGAGCTCTCATTTCTCGGCCGAAAAGCATAACATGTGGGGATTTTTGAGTTGATGAATTTGGAGCCACCCGATAGGCCATCATGATGCCAGGAATAAAACGGGGCCAATCATTTTGAGACTTGTTACAATAGGCTCTTAGTGATTGATTGATGTAAGAGTTGAGCCTTTCTACACAGCTGTTTGTTTGAGGATGGTATGGGCTGGTATGGGTAAATTTAATTGCCAAAAGTTCACAAATTGCTTTGATGAGTTTGGACATGAAGTTCTGACCTCTGTCTGAAATTAAGGTCCTTGGTGCACCATACCGACAAAATATTTCTCTGACAAGAACATCTGCTACTTCTTTGGCTTCTTGGGTCCGAAGTGGAAAGGCTTCACACCATCTAGATGATGCATCTGTGATGACCAAAATGTACTTGTACTTATCTGGTGTTGTTGGCAGGGGACCAAGAATGTCAACGTGCCATCGGGTGAAGACCTCTTCTACAGGTAGTGGACGAAGTGGTGCCTTCTTGCCATGGTAGTGCCTCTTGGTCTGTTGACATACCTCACATGTCTGGACATAAGTAGCAATATCACTGTACATTTTGGGCCAGTAGTACTTAGGTCTCATGGTGTTGTGCATCCTTTCTTTCCCATGGTGGCAACCGCCAAACTCTGAGTCATGATAGGATTGCAGGACTTGATTTCTGAGGGTTCTTGGGACTGCCAGCTGTTTAATGAACTTGTCTGCATGGCCTTTCTGTCTTTGTGAAACAAATCTGTAAAGGATGCCTTCATCAATTTCAAAAGTATTGGCTTCAATACGAATCTTTTGACGATCCTTTTCATTTTGTGGAAGGACATCATCCTCTTTGTAGTCAAAGATTTGGATGAAATCTGGACAAATCCTTTGTAGGTGACGTAAATTTGGATGTTCTTTTATACTTACTTCAACCAATGCGTCTTGGGTAACATCAGCATTTGTAGCATGTAATGCTGCGACAACATTAACTGGTATTGACTGATAATCCTCTTCATATTCAAAGGTGACTGACCAATGTGTTGTCTGTGTGTCTGATTCTAAGTGATTGACAATAGGTGTGCAAATATCCTCAGTCTGAGTTGTCTGTGTGACTTGTGTGGATGAATGGGTGTTTGGCAAGATTGTGGTACTGCTAGTTGATTTGCTTTGCTGAGTTGAAGTTACTGAGAAGACTGTTTTCTCAGCATCTTCTTCTGTCTGATCATTACAGTTACTATTTTCTTCATATTCCCTACGTGAGAGAGCATCGGCATTCCCATTGGCTTTGCCGCTGCGGTGAACAATGTCAAAAGTGTAGGTAGAAAGTTCCAAAGACCATCGCCCTAACCTACCTGTGGCATCCTTGATTGATTTCAGCCATTTCAATGCTATATGATCAGTGTAGACTGTGAATTTGGAATTTGCAAGGTATGGTCGAAAGGATCTAATGGCTTCAACTAGAGCTAAGCCTTCCTTTTCTGTAATGCCCCAGTTCTTTTCGCTGCCATGAAGAGCTCTACCACCAAAAGCTATTGGATGTTCATTATTTTTCTCGTCTTTTTGACTCAAAACAAAACCTATGCTCATATCACTGGCATCAGTTGCGAGAAGAAATTCTTTGTCAAAATTTGGATAAGCCAGAACAGGTGTATTACTCATAGCATGTTTGAGTGTGTTGAATGCCTGATCACACTCAAGTGACCATTGGAACTTTGGTTTCTTTCCTACTTCTGCCTCTGAATGCTTCTTTAGCAAGGCATTCAGTGGAAGCGCTATGTGAGCATAATTTTTCACATACTTCCTGCAGAAGTTTGTGAGACCTAAGAAGGAGCGGATCTGCTTTTGTGATTTGGGCACTGGAAAGGTTCTAATTGCTTCAATCTTTTTGTCATCAACTTGAACACCTCCACATGATAAAACATGACCCAGAAAAGAAACTTTGTCCGTTGCAAAATTGCATTTGGATGGCTTTAGTGTTAAATTTGCCTGTTTGAGATAGTAAAATACTTGCTCCAAATGTTGGAGATGCTCTTCAAAGTTTTTGCTGTAAATTATCAAATCATCAATGTAAATCAGCGCAACCTTAAAAAGCAATTTTCTTAGCACCTTGCTCATGAGCTGTTGAAAACAAAGTGGAGAATTTGTCAAACCTTGGGGTAAACGTTTGAACTGATAAAGGCCTTGATGGGTGACGAAAGCAGTTTTATGCTTTGAATCTTCATGTAATGGCACTTGGAAGAAGCCATTAGCAAAGTCTAAAGTTGAGAAGATCTTAGCTTGTGCATTGGCGATGTTATCAACAACATCATCAAAAACAGGAAGAGGCCATGACATTGGTAAAGTGACAGAATTCAGCTTTCTGTAGTCACAAACAAATCTATATGAGCCATCGCATTTCTTGACTAGGATAATGGGAGCTGAATACATAGAAGTAGACTCCTCGATCAAATCATACTTCAGAAAATCATCTATAAGCTCTTCAGTGACTTTTTGGAGATGAGGGGATTGGCGATATGGTCTACACTTAACGGGTGGGTGGTCGCCAGTGTCAATGATATGCTGGTGCAAGTCAGTCTTTCCTAAATCTGCAAGACCCGTTGAAAACATGTTTCTATTTTGTCCCAAAAATCTAAGTAGTCGGTGTCGTTGGTCTGGAGTCAGTTGTGTATTGGTCAAATCCTAATTCTTGTGCAATTTTAACATAATCCCTGGTGTCATTGTCTCTCTTCTCATTGTCGGTGTTAACGGTACTGATGAATGGTTGGTCAGAGCTGATTTCAAAAACAGAGTCTTTGTCAATGTAACTAAATTTGCCTACAACTGTACCCTTGTCAAGAACTTTTTCTTCTTGGGAGGGATTCATAAGCCTAAATGTAGCAGTTTTGCTTTTCACTTTGGAAAGAGTTCTACCACCTGCTACTTCAGAATGAGCAGTGAGGGAAGCAATGGGTTCAATCAGGATGAGGGAATCCTCTTTGACCTCTGATAGTCTAACCTTGAAATGAATTTCACTCTGAGGGGGGATGTAAATCTGATCTATTGTTTTTGCTAATCCACTAATCTCTTGCACTGAATTGGCTATGAAATTGATATATTGCCTATCTGAGGTGCTGTTGTTTAGTATCAAGGAATGACAGCTATAATCTAAGACTGCATCATTGTCATCAAGGAAGTTCTCACCTAGTATCACTGCTTCTGGTAGTGTAGGCAGAACATAGAATCTTTGAGAAAATACCTGATCCTTAATGACAAAATCTAACACAACTGAACCTAACACTTTATGCAATTCGCCGCCAACACCTTTAACCTGTGGAAAGGGTGAGTTTCCAAGAGTAAAGTTTTCAAAAGCTGTGGAAAAAGCTGTGAAAAAAGCTCAGAAAAGCAGACGAAATACAAGAAATGGATGCCCCTGTATCTACTAAACAATTTGTTGTTTTTGTGCCAAATTTTGCCTGAATTACACTTTTGGCAAGGGGCGTAACTAAAGACACTGTTGGAATTTCACTTTCGAAGTTACTTTCCATACCAGACTCCATATTAGCCATGACACCTATTAGTATGTACCGTACTTAATTAAAGGAAGACAAGTAATCAACAATGTAGTACTTACAATATTTGAAGACTTTTTCTTCCTTTGTTGGTGTCTTTGGAGGAGTTGGTTGTCTTTAATCCAGTGTTGAGGTCAGAGGTAGATGCAGCTTGCTTGTTATTCCATCAGATGATCACAGTTGGACATGTCCTCCAATGGGTTCTTGTAGTTGGTTGCAGTTAGTTCCTGGACTCTGTGGTTCCGAAAACGATGATTCTCCGCGGTTCCGAAAACGATGATTCTCCGCCAATTTATCATGGAACTGTTCTGGGTGAACAATACCTTCCAAATGACGTGCTGGTTTTCTTGGGGAATTAGTCAGCAAAGAGCCAGAGTCACAGGAGACTAATCACAATTTTATTTACAAGAACAATTAACAATTTACAATTTATGCTTAGATAATAACTGAGGGTGCCACAGAGAGTCGGTACACACTCTGGGCTGTGGGAGAGAGGTCTGCTTGGTAAGAGAGTCAAACCCCTTCTCTGCTAGAACTTGGCTACAGTATGTATTTAATGAAAGTTTGAACAATAGAAAGGAATGTGATTGGTTGATACACGATTGGTTGTGTCCTATGCTAAATGGATGGCTGGACAGAGGGGAATACTAAATCCTGTTAATCCTGTTGGACTGGCACTAATCTTGTTGACATATTTACTGGATGCTTTGAAAGAGATTAGGGTGTCACTATAGATGAGCTTGTGTGGGGCTAATCCTTAATGCCCTATAGACGAGCTTGTATGGGGGCTAATCCTTAATGCACTATAGACGAGCTTGTATGGGGGCTAATCCTTAATGAGTCTTAATTGAAGTAATGTTATTCTAATATACCCCGGTAGGTGATGACAGATATACTTAAATAAATATCCTTTGTCTGGGAGATGGGATCTTGATACCTTAGGCTAGCATCCATCTAAAAAGCTTTAACTGAAACTACTGATATTTTATATATGCATTTTACCTAATGATAATTATAACTTGCTAAACTATAATTATATGAAATGATGTATAAATATTACACCATGGTAACACATAAAAGCACTTGATGTAGATCTAATTATTATAAGATAACTTAGTATAAATGTTAACCATGATAACTTACCCTCCGTCTGAAAAAGTTTGGACCCCAAACGTGTAAAAATAAAAATAATGAAGGCTTAGATGGACAATGTATAAAGTTAAACTGGTAGTAGTGAATAATAATTATTATAGAGTCTCTTTGATATAAGGAAAACATAATATAAAAATGCTGTCATCAGGGAATCTGGATGTGGAGCTGGCTTGTCTTGGCACTCTGTACTGGTGGTTTTGTGGGTGATGTAGGAGGCCTTGAGTTCCACATCCTGGATTGGGGTTGTAAGATAGTAAGCTGTGTCCATGGAGGTTTTACATGGAAACAAAGAAAAGAGAGTTAGCATGTTCAAATAATATGTCATATATATATACTTCCTCAGTTTGTCTGTAATAACTAGAAAATAAAACAAATATGATAATTATGATGTAAAAGATCAGTACATAATTATTACTAAACGGTGTCATGACCAGGAAGAATGTATTGGCGGCAAATTACAAAAGTATATCATGAAAAATAGTAATATCCTTCTATTTTTGGATATAATCATTAGACGCATTATATATACATATATGTGCATATAACAAGTGCATTGATTTATTACACTAATACGGTATACAAAAGGTGTTAGAAAGGTGTATATCCTTTTTAGAATTCTTTGTTAGTTTTCGTAACTATTTGGTTTGCCTTTTCTTTGTTTTGGTTCATTTCGGTTGTTAAGTTTGCTTTATTTCAATTTGGTTTGTTTCGCTTTGATTTTCGTTCGGTTCATTGCGATAGGGTTTGGTTTATTTTGTTTTGGTACGGTTTGTTGCGCTTCGGTACGGTTTGCTTCGCTTCAGTACGGTTTGGGTTCGATTCGCAGTATGGTTTGCTTCGCTTTGGTATGGTTTGGGTTCGATTCGCAGTATGGCTTGCTTCGCTTCGGTACGGTTTCGGTTTGCTTCGGTACGGTTTGCGTTCGATTCGCAGTATGGTTTGCTTCGCTTCGGTACGGTTTGGGTTCGATTCGCAGTATGGTTTGCTTCGCTTTGGTCTGGTTTGGGTTCGATTCGCAGTATGGTTTGCTTTGTGTCATTTCACTTCGCTTTTGAGATTGGTTGATCAGGTCAATGCTCAAAATTTGTTGTGATACAAATTACTCAGATGATCAGGCTGATGCCATTTGTTCTCAACTGGCGACCCATAGTGAAAGGACTGGACACAAGAAAACATAAAAAGATACAGCTAATAGCTGTATCGTGATTTGCACCGTTTATTCAGGAGATTTTGTATTTTGATCAAGAATATGTTCAATTGGCAGCTGTCGGTATATATGGGGAGTAGATCACCGTATGGTTGAGTGGTACCACATTCTATGTAATTCAAATATGATTCACGGTAGAAAAAGGTGTTGATATTTCCAAAGTCTTTATGTGGAAAAATACCCCTTTTGGATTTATAAATTGGTGCTGCCTCTGGATCATATGGAGGATTATCTTCTAGACAGCACCACTTACGGAGATCCTTCCAGCTATCATCAAGGTAGCGCTGTATGAGGTGGGGAGGAACACTTTCAAAATAGCATGTGAATTGATCAGGATTTTCTTTATATGAGACCTTGACATAGCAGTCTCCTTGAATAATTTCAATGCCCAGAACTCTTTCTATTTTATGATTTACTTTTCGTAGGTGTTTTGGAAAAAACAGATATGGTTTGACATCTAATTCTATGCATGGTTTGGTGGACATGGTTTGCTGGACATTCCCTGACATTGAATTACCTGACAGAACATTGACTGATTTATTGTCTTGTGCTGAATCCTTTTTGTCGAAAAACTTATGATTCTTCAGTGGACGTTTTCGTCGTTTTCCTGACATACTTCTTTTGAGGTGAAATTCTCTCCTAATGGAGTCTGGAATGCTGCTGCCATACTCCCATGTGTTTCCTCTTTCTGGATCCTTCCATTTCACTCTGTAGTAGATTTTGCCATTTGCTCTCTTAGAACTAACAATTGAGTGGATGTCCTCTGGATTGAAAACCTGAGGGATATCCTTGGTTTGATTACCTGATGTTGGACTTGGAGGTTGTACCTGGCTGTCGTCGGGTTGTTTTCTGGATTTGGGCTGGTGATGCTTACTATTCACTCCTCTTTTCCCTTTGTTTACCTTTTCATTTACCTTGGTTGGAGCACTAGGACCTGGTGTGGCATGATTTTCCTTCATTGTTGCCGTGGGACTGGTAGGTTTTTCTGTTGTACTTGGAACAGGGTTTTTCTTCTTTGTTGGGGTCTTTTGCTTCGGACTCTTGTTGCTGGAAGTACCTGCCTTTGTTTTGGAATTGACCTTCTTACCTTTCTGTTGTGGAGGTGACTGATCAGTAGCCTGGTAAGTTGAACTTGTTGATGGGGAATTGTTGCTGTCAGGCTGTGAATCACTGACTGGTTCCTCATTGTCATCCATGACTCCTGAATCTATGTTACTAGTGTCATTGAGGTATGGTTCTGGAGGATACTGTGGACGATCAGCAGGATCAAAATATGGCTTCAGACGGTTGGCATGGACCAGTGGTTTGTGTGTTTTGTCGTCAGAACTTCGGCGCAGTTTGTAGGTATAATTTGGACCTGTATGGATGATATAATAGCTACCATACCACTTTTTGGTTAATTTGTTGGAAAGGCCTTTTTCAACTTTTTGACAGTAAAGCCAAACTCTTTGACCTGGGGCAAATTCTGGTTCTTTAGCCTTTCTATTATATTGTCCTGAATACACCTCCTTAGCCCGAGTATTGTTTTCAGCTGCGATTGTTCTAGTGATTTCAAGCTCCTCAAGCAAATTGGAAAGATAACTTTTGTTATTGTGGCCTAAATTTTCTTTTGGAATTAATGCTACATCTTGTGGAGCTCTCATTTCTCGGCCGAAAAGCATAACATGTGGGGATTTTTGAGTTGATGAATTTGGAGCCACCCGATAGGCCATCATGATGCCAGGAATAAAACGGGGCCAATCATTTTGAGACTTGTTACAATAGGCTCTTAGTGATTGATTGATGTAAGAGTTGAGCCTTTCTACACAGCTGTTTGTTTGAGGATGGTATGGGCTGGTATGGGTAAATTTAATTGCCAAAAGTTCACAAATTGCTTTGATGAGTTTGGACATGAAGTTCTGACCTCTGTCTGAAATTAAGGTCCTTGGTGCACCATACCGACAAAATATTTCTCTGACAAGAACATCTGCTACTTCTTTGGCTTCTTGGGTCCGAAGTGGAAAGGCTTCACACCATCTAGATGATGCATCTGTGATGACCAAAATGTACTTGTACTTATCTGGTGTTGTTGGCAGGGGACCAAGAATGTCAACGTGCCATCGGGTGAAGACCTCTTCTACAGGTAGTGGACGAAGTGGTGCCTTCTTGCCATGGTAGTGCCTCTTGGTCTGTTGACATACCTCACATGTCTGGACATAAGTAGCAATATCACTGTACATTTTGGGCCAGTAGTACTTAGGTCTCATGGTGTTGTGCATCCTTTCTTTCCCATGGTGGCAACCGCCAAACTCTGAGTCATGATAGGATTGCAGGACTTGATTTCTGAGGGTTCTTGGGACTGCCAGCTGTTTAATGAACTTGTCTGCATGGCCTTTCTGTCTTTGTGAAACAAATCTGTAAAGGATGCCTTCATCAATTTCAAAAGTATTGGCTTCAATACGAATCTTTTGACGATCCTTTTCATTTTGTGGAAGGACATCATCCTCTTTGTAGTCAAAGATTTGGATGAAATCTGGACAAATCCTTTGTAGGTGACGTAAATTTGGATGTTCTTTTATACTTACTTCAACCAATGCGTCTTGGGTAACATCAGCATTTGTAGCATGTAATGCTGCGACAACATTAACTGGTATTGACTGATAATCCTCTTCATATTCAAAGGTGACTGACCAATGTGTTGTCTGTGTGTCTGATTCTAAGTGATTGACAATAGGTGTGCAAATATCCTCAGTCTGAGTTGTCTGTGTGACTTGTGTGGATGAATGGGTGTTTGGCAAGATTGTGGTACTGCTAGTTGATTTGCTTTGCTGAGTTGAAGTTACTGAGAAGACTGTTTTCTCAGCATCTTCTTCTGTCTGATCATTACAGTTACTATTTTCTTCATATTCCCTACGTGAGAGAGCATCGGCATTCCCATTGGCTTTGCCGCTGCGGTGAACAATGTCAAAAGTGTAGGTAGAAAGTTCCAAAGACCATCGCCCTAACCTACCTGTGGCATCCTTGATTGATTTCAGCCATTTCAATGCTATATGATCAGTGTAGACTGTGAATTTGGAATTTGCAAGGTATGGTCGAAAGGATCTAATGGCTTCAACTAGAGCTAAGCCTTCCTTTTCTGTAATGCCCCAGTTCTTTTCGCTGCCATGAAGAGCTCTACCACCAAAAGCTATTGGATGTTCATTATTTTTCTCGTCTTTTTGACTCAAAACAAAACCTATGCTCATATCACTGGCATCAGTTGCGAGAAGAAATTCTTTGTCAAAATTTGGATAAGCCAGAACAGGTGTATTACTCATAGCATGTTTGAGTGTGTTGAATGCCTGATCACACTCAAGTGACCATTGGAACTTTGGTTTCTTTCCTACTTCTGCCTCTGAATGCTTCTTTAGCAAGGCATTCAGTGGAAGCGCTATGTGAGCATAATTTTTCACATACTTCCTGCAGAAGTTTGTGAGACCTAAGAAGGAGCGGATCTGCTTTTGTGATTTGGGCACTGGAAAGGTTCTAATTGCTTCAATCTTTTTGTCATCAACTTGAACACCTCCACATGATAAAACATGACCCAGAAAAGAAACTTTGTCCGTTGCAAAATTGCATTTGGATGGCTTTAGTGTTAAATTTGCCTGTTTGAGATAGTAAAATACTTGCTCCAAATGTTGGAGATGCTCTTCAAAGTTTTTGCTGTAAATTATCAAATCATCAATGTAAATCAGCGCAACCTTAAAAAGCAATTTTCTTAGCACCTTGCTCATGAGCTGTTGAAAACAAAGTGGAGAATTTGTCAAACCTTGGGGTAAACGTTTGAACTGATAAAGGCCTTGATGGGTGACGAAAGCAGTTTTATGCTTTGAATCTTCATGTAATGGCACTTGGAAGAAGCCATTAGCAAAGTCTAAAGTTGAGAAGATCTTAGCTTGTGCATTGGCGATGTTATCAACAACATCATCAAAAACAGGAAGAGGCCATGACATTGGTAAAGTGACAGAATTCAGCTTTCTGTAGTCACAAACAAATCTATATGAGCCATCGCATTTCTTGACTAGGATAATGGGAGCTGAATACATAGAAGTAGACTCCTCGATCAAATCATACTTCAGAAAATCATCTATAAGCTCTTCAGTGACTTTTTGGAGATGAGGGGATTGGCGATATGGTCTACACTTAACGGGTGGGTGGTCGCCAGTGTCAATGATATGCTGGTGCAAGTCAGTCTTTCCTAAATCTGCAAGACCCGTTGAAAACATGTTTCTATTTTGTCCCAAAAATCTAAGTAGTCGGTGTCGTTGGTCTGGAGTCAGTTGTGTATTGGTCAAATCCTAATTCTTGTGCAATTTTAACATAATCCCTGGTGTCATTGTCTCTCTTCTCATTGTCGGTGTTAACGGTACTGATGAATGGTTGGTCAGAGCTGATTTCAAAAACAGAGTCTTTGTCAATGTAACTAAATTTGCCTACAACTGTACCCTTGTCAAGAACTTTTTCTTCTTGGGAGGGATTCATAAGCCTAAATGTAGCAGTTTTGCTTTTCACTTTGGAAAGAGTTCTACCACCTGCTACTTCAGAATGAGCAGTGAGGGAAGCAATGGGTTCAATCAGGATGAGGGAATCCTCTTTGACCTCTGATAGTCTAACCTTGAAATGAATTTCACTCTGAGGGGGGATGTAAATCTGATCTATTGTTTTTGCTAATCCACTAATCTCTTGCACTGAATTGGCTATGAAATTGATATATTGCCTATCTGAGGTGCTGTTGTTTAGTATCAAGGAATGACAGCTATAATCTAAGACTGCATCATTGTCATCAAGGAAGTTCTCACCTAGTATCACTGCTTCTGGTAGTGTAGGCAGAACATAGAATCTTTGAGAAAATACCTGATCCTTAATGACAAAATCTAACACAACTGAACCTAACACTTTATGCAATTCGCCGCCAACACCTTTAACCTGTGGAAAGGGTGAGTTTCCAAGAGTAAAGTTTTCAAAAGCTGTGGAAAAAGCTGTGAAAAAAGCTCAGAAAAGCAGACGAAATACAAGAAATGGATGCCCCTGTATCTACTAAACAATTTGTTGTTTTTGTGCCAAATTTTGCCTGAATTACACTTTTGGCAAGGGGCGTAACTAAAGACACTGTTGGAATTTCACTTTCGAAGTTACTTTCCATACCAGACTCCATATTAGCCATGACACCTATTAGTATGTACCGTACTTAATTAAAGGAAGACAAGTAATCAACAATGTAGTACTTACAATATTTGAAGACTTTTTCTTCCTTTGTTGGTGTCTTTGGAGGAGTTGGTTGTCTTTAATCCAGTGTTGAGGTCAGAGGTAGATGCAGCTTGCTTGTTATTCCATCAGATGATCACAGTTGGACATGTCCTCCAATGGGTTCTTGTAGTTGGTTGCAGTTAGTTCCTGGACTCTGTGGTTCCGAAAACGATGATTCTCCGCGGTTCCGAAAACGATGATTCTCCGCCAATTTATCATGGAACTGTTCTGGGTGAACAATACCTTCCAAATGACGTGCTGGTTTTCTTGGGGAATTAGTCAGCAAAGAGCCAGAGTCACAGGAGACTAATCACAATTTTATTTACAAGAACAATTAACAATTTACAATTTATGCTTAGATAATAACTGAGGGTGCCACAGAGAGTCGGTACACACTCTGGGCTGTGGGAGAGAGGTCTGCTTGGTAAGAGAGTCAAACCCCTTCTCTGCTAGAACTTGGCTACAGTATGTATTTAATGAAAGTTTGAACAATAGAAAGGAATGTGATTGGTTGATACACGATTGGTTGTGTCCTATGCTAAATGGATGGCTGGACAGAGGGGAATACTAAATCCTGTTAATCCTGTTGGACTGGCACTAATCTTGTTGACATATTTACTGGATGCTTTGAAAGAGATTAGGGTGTCACTATAGATGAGCTTGTGTGGGGCTAATCCTTAATGCCCTATAGACGAGCTTGTACGGGGGCTAATCCTTAATGCACTATAGACGAGCTTGTATGGGGGCTAATCCTTAATGAGTCTTAATTGAAGTAATGTTATTCTAATATACCCCGGTAGGTGATGACAGATATACTTAAATAAATATCCTTTGTCTGGGAGATGGGATCTTGATACCTTAGGCTAGCATCCATCTAAAAAGTTTTAACTGAAACTACTGATATTTTATATATGCATTTTACCTAATGATAATTATAACTTGCTAAACTATAATTATATGAAATGATGTATAAATATTACACCATGATAGAATATTGCTAAAAGCGGCGTAAAACCATACTCGCTCTTCAGTGCCATTGAAACAAACATGATGAGTCCTAGAAATATTTATGTATGTTGGATGTTTATGTTCGAAAACAAAATAACAATCTATTCAGTTACTGAAACATTTAAACAAAGAGAAAAGATATTGTAAAACCAACAACTTCTGTAAGTTCAAGGTATTGAGGTTTTTTTATATTATTCTTCTCAATAGTTTCTTCGTCGTAATCTACTTGAACAGATTGACTGTAAATAAGCGAAGACTAGATATAGACACTATTAACTTTAAAAAAAGACTGTTGCATAATTAGAACCATATATCTAAATGGTTACTCTACAGAAAAGTGTGCCTGTCAAAACATGTATGCTAAAAGAATTTTATTTTAGAGTTTTCAATATATGTATTCTGGATTTGACAACCATTCATTAATACCAGCTGCTACAGTAAATGTATTTAAATCTTGTTCATCCGTGAATAAATTTGAAAGTCACACATTTGTTGAAAGGTAAAAACTTCTCTCTGAGGCCAGTAGTTTTAATGTTTACCTGCAATATATGGTTTTCTGAACAGCATATATGGGGGAGGTGGGTGGCCTAGTGGTTGACGCATTCGCTCTTCAAGCGGAAAACCCGGGATCGATTCCCCAACATGGGTACAACGTGTGAAGCCCATTTCTGGTGTCCCTGGCCGTGATATTCCTGGAATATTGCTAAAAGCGGCGTAAAACCATACTCACTCACTCACTCACTTCAAATCTTTAAAACCAAAACTATACGGGGGGAAACCGGACACAACCAACCCTTCTAATTCGGCTTCTTGACTGAAAACAGCCCATTTTGGTTTGCAACGGAGTTTGGCAGTATCCAGGTCATATCTTAAAACCAAAACTGTACAACATATGTTTCAGAAAATTCCCATTTTAAACAAAAGTACAGGTCCTTTCACAACAGAAGTAACCAGTTATTGCTGTGCTTTTTGGAGAACCGCACACAGCCCACCATTCAAATTCAGCACATCGTGACTGAAAACACATCGTTTTGGCACGCATCATGGTTTGGCACTATCCTCTTCATATCTTGAAAACCAAAACTTTCGCCGCACTCATTAATATTCCAGCTATATGGCTGTGGTCTGTAAATAATCGAGTCAAGACCAGACAATCCAGTGATTGACATCATGACAGTATCGATGGTTAGGCTCTCTGACTTGGTTGATGCATGTCATCGTATCCCAATTGTGTAGATCGATGACATCTATCAACCAAGTCAGCGAGCCGCTCAAATGGGATTCACAGTAAAGTGTCACGGAAAGTACGCAATCCGAAATCCTTGAAGCCATTGATAAAATGAAGTTGAATAAATCTCCTGGTGGGGATAATATACCAGCACAATTCTTTAAATATTTAAAACAAATTGTGTTACCATCATTATTAATTCTATTCAACCAAATCTTAAATAATGGTATGTTCCCCAAAAGTTGGTGTTCCAGTGTCATTGTATCGCTTCACACAAAGATATTTGTTACCATCTTAAACAATGACTACATTTACATGTAGAAACACATGAAACTATTGATTCTGTAAATAGACAAAAGTACAAAAATACTTTATGTATATAGTCCACTCGCCCATATATAATATATGTATTTGAAATATTTTATTATTACATCTTCTTTCATAGCTGTAATACAGGTATTTACATAATTTTCCATGTAATTGTTACATGGAGATGTCTGCAGCATTATGAATTTATGCATTTTTGGATTGTGGCAAAAAAGTTGTTGGTACGTACAGTTGTCTAATATCGTTGTAGTATTCACATTCTAAAGTAAAATGATATTCATTCTCTATACTTGTTTCACATATAGGGCAAAGCTGTAAACGTACATCAATATCAGCCCATCTACCTTCGTTTATCCTAAGTCTTAGTAGCCCGGCTCTAAGCCGTATAATAACATTTCGATATTTTATTTCACCAGCAAGAGAAAGCTTTTTTCTGGTTCCAGGAGACTTTTAAACTCTTTATACAGGATGTACCTAGAACTAGCCTTGATAGTACTATTCCATGATTGACAGAACATATTTATCAAAACATTTTTAAAACTATTAATGAATAAAGGTTTGTCGCCAACAGCTTGACTGTGCCTTACTACTCCAAATCCGTGAGAAAATAATATGGAACGAATGGAAGAAGCGTAATTCTGATGGCCACACTTGTCGATATATACAAGCATATTATAAAATTTTCTTGGTAAAGAAATTGACCCTGTACATAAATGGAGGTTTTCAGGTTAGGATCTATATTTCTTCAGAGATGTTTAACATCATAGCATTACTATTTGCAGACGATCGTATTACTGTCACTGATATCATTTTCAATGTTATTTGACTTTAAGAAAAAACTTGTGATAGACACCACCCCAATTGAGCAAGCTATTTGAAAAGTTTACTTTAAATCCAGTTATTTAAGTAAAGAATTATAGATTGCAACGTCCAAGAATGGCACTCTTCAACGAAAACTAACCCTGGTTTGGCATTTTATTCATGGATAAAGCACTCTTTCAACTCGAAAATTATAAAGTAAATATTAACATCCCCAAGTATAGAATTGCATTGCTAAAGGTTAAAGTCGGTTATAATTTATTGGGTATTCAGAAATATAGAATAAGACAGGTTTTGTTGATACAGGGAACGAGTTTGTGTGTCCAGAATGTAATGAACTTGAAGAGGAAGAGGACGGTTTCTTCAATTGTCCTCTGTACTCACAGAAAAAAAGTAAATATTTGGCACCATATGAGCATCTCTACACTTTTGTTAGTCATGACATGGTAAGCATGATAAACTCTTATAATGATGAGATGATCTTTGATATAGCAAAGTACCTTTTTCACATGTTCTGTATAAGAAACAAATTGCAGTCCATAATTACTACACATATTGATGTGGTGAATGTTACAAGTGCGTATTACAATACTTATGCAGTCACTCCTTACATATGCTGTAAGTTTGTGAGTGACATGACTTTATCTGTACTGTGGGTCTTACGGCCTTTCACCTCAATAAACCCTTGAATCCGTGAATCCTTCAATTCTTGTTCTTTCTACTTAGGTCAAGGCATTTTAATAGGATACATAGTCAGGTATCCTATCTACCTTATGTCAAGACATTTTAATAGGATCCACAGCCAGGTACCCTCTCTGCCTTAGGTCAAGACACTCAGGTCAAGATCGACAGGCAGGTGTCCTCTCTGTATGAGGTCTAGACATTTTAATTGGATCCACAGTCAGGTACACTATCTGCCTTAGGTCAAGACACTCAGGTCAAGATCGACAGGCAGGTTTCCTTTCTATCTTGGGTCAAGACATTTTAATAGGATCCACAGTCAGGTACCTTCTCTACCTTAGGTCAAGACACTTAGGTCAAGATCGACAGGCAGGTGTCCTTTCTGTATGAGGTCTAGACATTTTAATTGGATCCACAGTCAGGTACCCTCTCTACCTTAGGTCAAGACACTCAGGTCAAGATCGACAGGCAGGTGTCCTTTCTGTATGAGGTCTAGACATTTTAACAGGATCCACAGTCAGGTATCCTCTCTGCCTTAGGACAAGACACTTAGGTCAAGATCGACAGGCAGGTGTCCTTTCTGTATGAGGTCTCTACCTTAGGTCAAGACACTTAGGTCAAGATCGACAGGCAGGTGTCCTTTCTGTATGAGGTCTAGACTTTTTAATAGGATCCACAGTCAGGTATCCTCTCTGCCTTACGACAAGACACTCAGGTCAAGATCGACAGGCAGGTGTCCTTTCTGTATGAGGTCTAGACATTTTAATAGGATCTACAGTCAGGTACCCTCTCTGCCTTAGACACTTAGGTCAAGATGCACTTTCTATCTTGGGTCAAGACACTCAATGCGACCCTCAGTCTGGCGCCCTCTCTATCTTGGGTCAAGACACTCAATGCGACCCTCAGTCTGGTGCCCTCTCTATCTTTGGACAAGACATTCAATGCGACCCTCAGTCTGGTGCCCTCTCTATCTTTGGACAAGACACTCAATGCGACCCTCAGTCTGGTGCCCACTCTATCTCGGGTCAAGACACTCAATGCGACCCTCAGTCTGGTGCCCTCTCTATCTCGGGTCAAGACACACAATGCGACCCTCAGTCTGGTGCCCTCTCTATCTTGGGTCAAGACACTCAATGCGACCCTCAGTCTGGTGCCCTCTCTATCTTTGGACAAGACACTCAATGCGACCCTCAGTCTGGTGCCCTCTCTATCTTTGGACAAGACACTCAATGCGACCCTCAGTCTGGCGCCCTCTCTATCTTGGGTCAAGACACTCAGTGCGACCCTCAGTCTGGTGCCCACTCTATCTTTGGACAAGACACTCAATGCGACCCTCAGTCTGGTGCCCACTCTATCTTTGGACAAGACACTCGATGCGACCCTCAGTCTGGTGCCCTCTCTATCTCGGGTCAAGACACTCAATGCGACCCTCAGTCTGGTGCCCTCTCTATCTTGGGTCAAGACACTCAATGCGACCCTCAGTCTGGTGCCCTCTCTATCTTTGGACAAGACACTCAATGCGACCCTCAGTCTGGTGCCCTCTCTATCTTTGGACAAGATACTCAATGCGACCCTCAGTCTGGTGCCCTAGCTTCCACACTGTGATATCCTTATAATTACAGATAACATACAGATAGCCCATGTTATCAACTGCTACTCCTGAAGGCTGACTGAAGAGTTCCGACTCCCCGATCACCCTGCATACCTTCCTCCCCCTGCTGGAGAACTGCACGATGGATCCATGGCCTGTTTCAGCAATGAAAATGTTCCCTGCGCCATCACAAGCCACGCCTAGGCATTTCACGTTTTTACACCACAGCACTTTACCATCCTGTTTGAGGCAAGATGCTGTGTTGCCCCCACAATCAGTGACAACGATGGTGTTGTTGGGTGTGACGGCGACGTAGCAGTTGTCTGAATATTTGACGTGAGAGGCCTTGATGTCATACTCCTTCAGCATTGTGCCGTCGTCTCGTATTATGTCAACACTGTCATCAACAGTCGCAACAAACTTTCTCCAAGGTAAGGCACAGATTCCATCATACCGCTTAGTGGTTGGAAAAAACACTTTCTTCTCAACGGCAGTGGCCACTGTACATATGATCACCCCGTGTGGGGAGCTCACAGTGACGGCTACCTGGTCCTTTCCTACACCACATATCCTCCAAGGTTTGGCCCCAAGATCATATTTACTTTTCTGTGTCACTTCCATTTCCGTATTTAGGGTAAAAAGGAGTAATTTGTGATTATCAAAATCTGGGACGACGATTATTTTCTTGTCTCTGTGAACTAACACAGCAAGGTCATAGGCACCTGGTTGCTTCTCGTCAGGTTGAAGGGAGATAACTTTATGTAAGCTTCCTTTCATTTTCTGTGTGGCTTTCTTCTCGCCAATATCATTGGCGGTAGCGATGCTTCTATTCTATCGTGGGTCAAGACACTCAATGCGACCCTCAGTCTGGTGCCCTCTCTATCTTTGGACAAGACACTCAATGCGACCCTCAGTCTGGTGCCCTCTCTATCTTTGGACAAGACACTCAATGCGACCCTCAGTCTGGTGCCCTAGCTTCCACACTGTGATATCCTTATAATTATAGATAACATACAGATAGCCCATGTTATCAACTGCTACTCCTGACGGCTGACTGAAGAGTTCCGACTCCCCGATCACCCTGCATACCTTCCTCCCCCTGCTGGAGAACTGCACGATGGATCCATGGCCTGTTTCAGCAATGAAAATGTTCCCTGCGCCATCACAAGCCACGCCTAGGCATTTCACGTTTTTACACCACAGCACTTTACCATCCTGTTTGAGGCAAGATGCTGTGTTGCCCCCACAATCAGTGACAACGATGGTGTTGTTGGGTGTGACGGCGACGTAGCAGTTGTCTGAATATTTGACGTGAGAGGCCTTGATGTCATACTCCTTCAGCACTGTGCCGTCGTCTCGTATTATGTCAACACTGTCATCAACAGTCGCAACAAACTTTCTCCCAGGCAAGGCACAAATTCCATCATACCGCTTAGTGGTTGGAAAAAACACTTTCTTCTCAACGGCAGTGGCCACTGTACATATGATCACCCCGTGTGGGGAGCTCACAGTGACGGCTACCTGGTCCTTTCCTACACCACATATCCTCCAAGGTTTGGCCCCAAGATCATATTTACTTTTCTGTGTCACTTCCATTTCCGTATTTAGGGTAAAAAGGAGTAATTTGTGATTATCAAAATCTGGGACGACGATTATTTTCTTGTCTCTGTGAACTAACACAGCAAGGTCATAGGCACCTGGTTGCTTCTCGTCAGGTTGAAGGGAGATAACTTTATGTAAGCTTCCTTTCATTTTCTGTGTGGCTTTCTTCTCGCCAGTATCATTGGCGGTAGCGATGCTTCTATTCGCTTCCTGTAGCTGTGAGGGTTTGAGTGGGTTCGAGTCGACAGCTAAAACTTTCGAGGAACACTCATCAGTGACGACCGTCTCTTCTTTGCTTTGATGACAGTCGTTTGGATCCGATAATTTTACATCACCACCTGCAAGAAAAATGTAATATAGCCTGTAATTCTTATTCTGTATTCTTCTACGTTTGTGAAAGATTAAAATGTATAATCTCATTTGCACAACACAGCTACTGTAAATGTACATAGATACGGCATGGCAGTGTCTCATCTTACACCGAAACTTTTTTAAGAAGAGCTGATTTAGATGATTAATCTTCTTACAATGACCTGTGCAGTTAACGTGAAGACAAATTCTAAATCACAGGGGTCGACAACATCTATCACCTTGGTAAAACTACCAGCAGAAATATGGTGCGGATGAACCAATAATCGCAGCAAAACTGGGATTTAAACCCACAACTAGCGAATACTGGCTAAGCGGCGAACAGGGAAGATTGTCCACTTTGTTTCCGATATAAGAGGGGTGGCTGAAAAGTTCTGATCCTAACTATGAACATCTTCCCGAGGCAAGAGAGTTAACTGACTACACAAGTCCAGTTTCCACCCTTGCCGAACGAGGCTGGGATTCTGGAGTTGTGTTTGGACTAACGAGTCTATGCATAGTCCAGTGAAAATCACGTAAGGACTAACATGGAGTTCAACGTGAAAATTTTTGTCAACTGCAAGATTTGCAAAGCATGTATCGTCGACATATCTTTTGCATTTTTTTCATATTTTTAATCAAGGTGCTCATGTGATCTGATTCACACATCTTATTACAACATAAATCTTGAGTATCGATCAGATCAACTTGACTGGGCGCGGCCATTTCGTTTGAAGCAAATGCAAGTGATATGATAGATGGAATCTGATTGGTCAGAAGGAGGGATATAGAAGAACATAGAAGGGACATAACTCGTAATAGCCACTGGTGGCGCTACGATCGAGCCTGGAAATTCCAGCCTTGTTCGGCAAGGGTGGAAACTGGACTTTTATAGTCAGTAAACTCCCTTGCCCCGGAGTATGTTGCTTATTCAACATCCAACACTACCGCCCTTCCCAAGATCCATACACCTGTGCCTAGACGCTGTCCAGAGTGCTTGGATCCCACCGATGTGGAAACGTTCGTCCTGGAGTTGTAAATAAAGGCACCCACAGCAGAAAGGACGTCATTATTATTTGCATACAATTTGCCAGGCAGTTCTCTCCTCTACTTTAGGAGAGATGGTAGTGTAGTGTGACGCTGCCAAATTCTCAAGAGATTTGGCAGCCTCTCGGAGAATTTCGAAGACACTGTCACGTATTATGGCCATGAAGGCAGCAGTCTTGTGCACAGGTGTCATTTCCTGGTAGGGTTTCCCTTGATATACTCACGCAGTTGCCTAAAGCAGATTAACTGATCTGATCTGTCTGGGGGTCGTAAGGAGATCATTTGGACTTCCATAAACCGAGCTACCAACGTGCCACAAGACATTGCCTTCAATGTTTCCAGTTCTTTGACTGTTTTTATAGTCTCTGTCTAACAGTTGTGAACCCGACACTGGCTCATTAAAGTTAGCAGGGTCTGCTTCAAAATCTCACGAGAGATGACGAACCTGGAGCGTTTCTGATGAAGAGTCAGAAACCATTGCCATTACCAATTCACTTCTCAGAATGGTGGGAGCACGGGTGGCCCAGTCGTCTAAGGCGCCGCGATTCGCTGTGCAGAGTTGCCTCCCTTGGGCACGCCAGAAACCTATGATTGTGTGTTCGAATCCCGGTTCGCCCCGATTACGTTTCTAGGTTTGTGAGAACCATACCCATGCTCTTGGGTTTCACCTAATTGCTAAATCTCGGAGACCTGCATCACTTCGTGGAGGCTCTCACATTCCCCTTAGAACTCAGCTGCCCATCTCTTAACATGACAAATGAATGAGCTTCAGCCCCTGAAGATAACACCATGTCCACATGTATGGCTGTTGGGATTTCAATGTGGATATATTTGATGACAGCGCACTTGCATCAACAGAGAACACCTACTCACTTTGGTGTGTGTAGAAATATGCTGCCTGGTTGTGTATTTGGTTAAATGTTGCCTGTAAGCATGGAACGTTTTGTACTAAATAAATTCAGACTGTTAATGGTGTACTAAACATCCTTGGTAGTTAGACTCAGAACTGTTTTCAGCCACCCCTCGTACTTACTCTCTATGTGACCCTGGATTGTTTTAAGCCACCCCTCGTACTTACTCTCTATGTCCCCCAGGATTCTTTTCAGCCACCTCTCGTACTTACTCTCTATGTCCCCCAGGATTCTTTTCAGCCACCTCTCGTACTTACTCTCTATGTCCCCCTGGATTCTTTTCAGCCACCTCTCGTACTTACTCTTAATGTCACCCTGCATTGTTTTCAGAATGAAATCTGCAGGAAGCTGTGCCGCCCACGTATCCTTGGCCTGACTTGCGTCCGGGATCTTGACGAACACTCTGCATTCAGGGCAGTCGAATCCTGCAATTTTCTTCTTCTTTTGCTTAATACGCTTTCCATTTGATTGAATGTGTTGCTCTAAGCATACCAGACAGAGCCTATGCATGCATGGGAGACCGCGTGGGTCCGTGAACTCTTCCTTGCAGATGGCGCATGTCAAGTACTTGTCTATGAATTTAGCTTCCGCCATCTTGAATATCTGTAACATGAAAAAAAATACTATTTTAGTTGTACTGTTAATGCTAACAACAGTACATTTCGTTGTGTCTTGTGTCGGATGTTCATAAGCTCATCTCAGTAATCTATGGTCTCTGCACTCAATGCCAGTGAATAAGCTCAGTGGCATTGAGTGGCGTGGGGTGAGCTCAGGACCCGTGAAGATTCCGGGATAGAATAGGTCTTCAGCAACCCATGCTTGCCATAAAGGCGACTATGCTTGTCGTAAGAGGCGAGTTACAGGATCGGATGCTAAGGCTCGCCGACTTGGTTGATGCATGTCATCGTATCCCAATTGCTCAGGACCCGTGAAGATCCGGGGTAGAATAGGTCTTCAGCAACCCATGCTTGCCGTAAAAGGCGACTATGCTTGTTGTAAGAGGCGAGTAACGGGATCGGGTGGTCAGGCTCGCTGACTTGGTTGATGCATGTCATTGTATCCCAATTACTCGGACCCGTGAAGATTCCGGGGTAGAACAGGTCTTCAGCAACCCATGCTTGCCGTAAAAGGCGACTAACGGGATTGGGTGGTCAGGCTCGCTGACTTCGTTGATGCATGTCAACGATCCCAATTGCGTGGATCGATGCTCATGATATTAATCACTGGATTGTCTGGTCCAGACTCAATTATTTACAGACTGTTGTCATAAAGCCGGAATATTGCTGAGTGCGGCGTTAAACAAACAAACAAAACAAAGAATAAGCTCAGCGATGGTGAGTTGTCAATATTTTCTTTGCTAAATATAGCCCACGATGGCGCATTTCGTAGCAAGCGTCAGTGAATGAAAGCGAATATATTTTCAACATACTTTAAATTTTGGTAAATGGGGCTAAAATGATTGTAAATTGGAACTAATATACACATCTATGTTTTCGATTAAGTAACTTTGATTATTATGCACTGGAATGCAGTTTATCAGGTATTTATTATAAGAGCTTAATGTTTGTTTGTTGTTTAAGGCTTGCACTCAGCAACCTTCCAGCTATCTGAAAATAATCAACAATCAGACAATCCTGTGATTGACACCATGATCCACCCGGACAGCGAAATATTTTTAAGGTCGGGGGTCCGATCCCCGGCCGCGTCATACCAAAGATGGTACTTGTTGTTACCCTGTCTGACGCTCGGCTTTAAGGGGCTAAAACAAGGACTGGTCGGCTCGGAGTCAGTTTTCTGTGTCTGAGTAGGGTAGTCATGTTAAACTGCGGCATGGTATCTCAGTGGGCTAGCACTATACAGGGATAGAACAAGGACTGGTCTGCTCGGAGTCAGTATACTGTGTCTGAGTGGGGTATTCATGTTAAACTGCGGCATGGTATCTCAGTGAGCTAGCACTATACAGGGATAGAACAAGGACTGGTCTGCTCGGAGTCAGTATACTGTGTCTGAGTGGGGTATTCATGTTAAACTGCGGCATGGTATCTCAGTGGGCTAGCACTATAAATCGGCATCAGTCTGTACTAGTACAAGCAGCCACACACATTCGTGCATGCACGTCGCTATATCAGTTCAATAATTTTGGACGCGACGTACAAACGTTAACCCCCATTTCACCTCACCTCACCTCACCTCACCTCACAAAGCCACGTTTTCGTTGTCAGCTTCGCCATTCCCTGACACAAAATATATGGATTGTGCAATGACGATAGAGCCGGCTGGGTCACCGTGACTGTTGAAGTCAAAGCACCACGGACGGAGCCCTGTTAGGAAACAGCCAACGGGCTGATCATCCACATTAAATTCATGTCACTCGGAATAATGACACCATGACATTATCATACAGCTAGCCCGTCAGGTTATTCAAATCAACAGATAGGGTTGATTTCAACCCTCGAGGGCCGTTCCGTGTCAGTGGCCCGGTACGATATTCAACCATGATGATTGATCTGGTCCCTTGATCTGAACAAAAACATAACGTCAGCCATACATACGTACGCTGCTTCTGTGACGAAGACGATGTGGTATTTGTATATCCTTGGCAATCTGACGAACCCAGTCGAACTTGCACTTTCCTGATGACAGATTCGTCTAAATCATACATCGTCCTTATTAAGGGCTTGAAGTTTGTCAAGCACCGCCCCTGTCGAGCACTGTCAGTTATTCTATTCACGTTAATGCTATCTGGATTTCGCAGAAACGAAACGAAGTGGAAATTCCGATCTATTAATAGATTAGATTCGAAAACGAGGCCATCATAAGTACTGCTCTTGGTGACACGGAGCAAATAGAGAGAAGCGATGGGCGGAACAACCCATGCATCTAACACTTGTAAAATATGTTCTATTTTTAAGATAAATAACTTCAACTTAATTTGAAATTTTCTAATAATAGTAAACTTTTTAGAAACATTCTTTTTAAATATAATCCTCGCTGGCGGAATACGTATTTCGGTTACAATGTCAAGGTACACGGAACTAGACTTGGGCAGTCGCCTTCTCATTTCATAACCTTCAAATTATCTTAATCACGCAAACAAAAACAAACCAAATGTATTAAACATGCAATTCAATTTATTTATTTTTAATTTGAAAAAACAAAAATAAACCAAAAATATTAAACATGCAATTCAATATATTTATTTTTAATTTGAAAAAACAAAAATGAACCAAATATATTAAACATACAATTCAATATATTTATTTTTAATTTTGAATAAATAAGGACAATTGAAGTGAAAATTGGAAACTACTTCAAGTCTAATCACGGATACATAGCGGCACATTTAACGCCGCACTCAGCAATATTCCAGCTATATATTGGCGGTCTGTGAATAATCGAGTCTGGACCAGAGAATCCAGTGACTGACATCGATCCACGCAATTGAGATACGATGACATGTAACAACCAGGAAGCCATTTGTATTTGTATTTTTTTCTTGAAATTTCAAGATACTAAGTTGAAATTTCAAGATAATGATCTTGATGTTTTTAGCACCAATAAAACATAACTACTATCTATAATGCCTGCGGGGTCTTCATCCTAATAAACATAACTACTATCTATAATGCCTATGGGTCTGTATTCATCCTAATAAAACCTTATAAAACATGCCTACCACTTATAATACCACACTTCACTACTATTCATAATGCCCACTGGGTCAATCTTCATACCAATCAAACATTACTATTATATATACTGTTTGGGGGGTCTATCTTCATCGCCAATGAAACTTCAGGACTATTGATAATGCCTATGGGATCTTTCTTCATCCCCACTAAAACATCAGGACTATTGATAATGCATATGGTGTCTATTTTCATCCCCACTAAAACATCAGGACTATTGATAATGCATATGGTGTCTATTTTCATCCCCACTAAAACATCAGGACTATTGATAATGCATATGGTGTCTATTTTCATCCCCACTAAAACATCAGGACTATTGATAATGCATATGGTGTCTTTCTTCATCCCCACTAAAACATCAGGACTATTGATAATGCATATGGTGTCTTTCTTCATCCCCGCTAAAACATCAGGACTATTGATAATGCATATGGTGTCTTTCTTCATCCCCACTAAAACATCAGGACTATTGATAATGCATATGGTGTCTATTTTCATCCCCACTAAAACATCAGGACTATTGATAATGCATATGGTGTCTATTTTCATCCCCACTAAAACATCAGGACTATTGATAATGCATATGGTGTCTTTCTTCATCCCCACTAAAACATCAGGACTATTGATAATGCATATGGTGTCTATCTTCATCCTCAATAAAATATCAGTACAAGTTATAATGCCTATAAGGTCTAACTTCATTTTTAAAAAAAAACATCACCTCTATTTATGCCAATGGGGGTCCCTCTTTATCCTCAATAAAACATCGCTAATGTTTATAATGCCTATAGGGTCTATCTTCATCCTAAATAAAATATCAGAATAAGCTATAATGCCTATGGGGTCCATTTTCATTCCTAATAAAACACCACTACTCTATATAAAGTCTAGATGGGGTCTATATTCACTATTATTTATATTGCCTTTAGGATTTGTATTCAGCCCATGTAAACATTTCTGGTGAGAATATTCAACATTCCAAGCTTATCGTGAGAGGAGACTATATATACTTTTGGTAAGAGACGAACAGAAGGACCGGGTTGTCAGGCTCGCTGACTTGGCTGATGCATGTTGAATTCCTATGGTTCAGATACATGTGCATGATGGTAATCACTGGATTGTCTGGTCCAGAGTCTATTATTTAGAGACCGTCGTTATGCTGCTTGAATATTGCTGAGTGCGCCGAAAGACAAGTAAACAAACAAATATCATTACTATTTAGGATGCCTAAATTAAACGCTACTTCCATATGTCTTCGTTCAGATTAAGGTTTTATATTCGTTTTCGCAAGATGCTTCAACATACAGCACCTCAACAACGATAATGTTTTGACGTTATTAATATATTCAGCACGCCGCACTCTGCCATATTCCAGCTTTACGACACCTGTCTATAAATAAACGAGTCAGGACCGCACAATCCAGTGATTAATTTCATGAGCATCGATCCACGCAATAGGGATCGATGACATGCTTCAACCAAGTCAGCGAGCCTGACCGCCCCATACCGTTAGTCGCCTCTTACGACAAGTATAGTCGCCTTTTACGGCAAGCATCTGTTGCTGAAGACCTATTCTTCCACGGACTTTCACGGGTCGTAAATCTTTATAGACGCTCAGCTTGAGGTCAATTTATGTCAGAAATGTCTTTCACTCGGTTCAAGGCAGACATCTATTTTTTAATGACCGTTAACATTCTTAATTGCCATGGGACGCTTAGTTTGAATAAAACGTGTGTAGTTTGTTTGTATTTTCTTGCTGTCAATTCAATATCACTTAATTTATTGAGTACACGGCGTCTATAAAGGCAGCGTTCATTCATTTCGCGAGTCCCCGTGTGCGAAATACGTTGCAGTCGGAAAGCGCACGTTAAATCTTCTATATCAGTCAGTCATTTCGCGAGTCTGTAAGATGCGTCGTCTGCGTATTCAGGGCGGGCGTCTATTCAAGAAAGTACGGTACCCCAAAAAGACAATGCCCTAGTTTAAACAATGTCACTTATTACAAGTTTTACGACTAAGACAAAAAGTATAGATCTAGATCTACTCTTTCATGGATGGGGAAGTAAACGTGTTTATTGTAAGGAACGCTCGACGTGCACTCCAACGAGTACCATATGCAAGGGTGTGACCAACGATTGCTTGTTATATATGTATTCCTCGAGTGCACGCCATGTGCACGTGACATGTGCTACGTATATATATATAATCACGGACTTGTATATATATAGGTCCGTGATATAATATACAAAAAGAATCGATCTGTGTTTTTGAAGTACATCGATAGCTACAGCTGTCGATCATCCTTGTACATTTTATCAACGGTTAAAACAGATATATGCATGATGTGATCACTTACTGCCGATAAAGTCATAAATCTATTGTCCCTTTATTAAAAAATCGAAACCTGTTTGAACAAGCTTTTGTGTGCAGTCATGTCGTCAACGCGAACAGAGATATTGATTCCAAGCAACATGAGTTATCCCCCTTGTCCCGCCACGGACGCCATCTTGCGAGAGAATTTACTAACAGGATATGAAAGTTACGGAAGGTAAGAGATTCTCAAGTTGCGTTTAATGTGGCAGTGCCGACCACTGTTCTATATGTAGTCTGTGTGTTACGGTTGAATTGTAAGCGATTGTACCTTGAGTTTGTCTCTTGGTGGGAGTGTTGTCGCTTCGCGTGTGTCGTCAACACTTTGTAAACATGTGAGATAAGTTTCATTAGTGGGGTTAGGTCACGCTTAGGGCAGTGGTTTGGTCCGATGTCTTTACTCGGGGAAATTGGTTTATTGCCCTATCCTTTTTGCACAGGCTGTGTATGAGAAGATCAGTTGATTCATATTGGTCTGTACATAATCGTCACGGTAAATACTGTATGAAATTATTCACGTTTTGGAACAAAGTTCAGGACAGTTTGAGGTCACAAATGATGGCAAATGCGATACAACATTTTGAGCATATGTTTATATTTATGTGAAATGGCCCATTTCATCTTCCAATGACTTGCTTTTCAGATTGTCGTGGCATTTTATAAGCAGAATACGATACTTCTGAAACAGGGGAACTCCCTTCACACTTGTTCATGGTTGTTGCAAACAAATTGTGCGACTGGTTGTCGCGTGTCACGTGCTTGGATTTCATGGCCGATGCTGTGCTAAAATTACATGATCGGAATTCCTAGTTTCATTTTCATCCTTCATCACAAGCCTACATTTATCGTGTTTAACATCAATTGGCCTAAAGATATTAGAATCAATTAAAAATAAACATTTGACTTAGTGTTATCTAAAATATCCTGACGTACCCTATTTTCCACCGGTTGCAAGCTGAAACGGCACCTCAGCAAAACTTCACCGCATTTGGCGAAAACGGCAACACTATTATTAATAACGTTAACAGCTATTTTTATTTTGTGTATTTGAACTTTTTGTATTGTTATTACCTTCCACAAAGTTGTTCGTCCTGACAGCTATGTTGAACAGTGACCAGGATCTGGGAGAGAAGGTGGGATGGGCAATCCACTGGGCTTGAAAGTAGTTGATCAGATCACGCTGATCTGCTTGTTCTTGCTTGTTTCATTTCACAATTATTGGTGTTTGTAAGAGACGATGTGAGTTTAATGTCTTTGTTCAAAGCATGTTATGTTTTCACAAAAAGTTGAGTTGCATATAGCTATAAGCTAATTTTGATTATAGTTGGAGTAGAGGCTAATTTCTAATGTAAACTTGTTTTAACATCTCACAATTATTGTCTTGGCAAGTTACAATGTGAGTTTAATGTCATACATTTGACCAAGGTAAAAAAAAATAAGGTGCCGTTTTCCCTTGAGACGAGGTGCCGTTTTCGCCTGGTGCCGTTTTGCTGAGGTGCCGTTTCAACCAGTTCAGATGTCATTGGTGATATTTCGAGGGATGAACGATTAAAAACTGACCTGGTTAATGCATGTCATCGTATCCTGATTGCGTGGATTGATGCTCATGATATTTATAACCAGATTGTCTGGTCCAGGCTTGATTATTTTCAGACCGCCGTCACATGGCTGGACGATTGCTGAGTGCTGCATTGAACAACAAACAAACAAATGTCCCCAATTCTTGGGAAGGTCGGGGGTCAATTGACCCCACATTAATAGCTTCTAAAATGAACACCTATTGTTTTGTCATTTTTTCTGATTAGCTGATTTGGAAGAGCATTATGTTTAAATTTGTCCAAATACAGAAAAAGATGTTGCTTATCATTGTGTTGGTCATTTTACCGTTGCAAGACCATTCTTTATTTTCTCCATTTCTAAATGCAGCCATTTTAGCCTTTTCAATGGGCCATGGCACTCTATGTAAAACCAGCGTTAAAAACTAACAGTTTTAGTCCACTAGTCCTTATAATGATAACATATAACAAATGGCAAATTTCTACTAGTCCTTATGTTACCTTAACTATTGGGCAGTTTGGCAAGGACTACAGGACTAGTGCCAATTTCTAAAGCTGGTAGGGCGGTCGGGTAGCCCAGTGGTTAAAGCGTTCGCTCGTCATGCCGAAGACCCGGGGTTCAATTCCCGGCATCGGTACAATTTGTGAAGCCCATTTCTGGTGTCCCCCGCAGTGATATTGCTGGAATACTGCTAAAAGCGGCGTAAAACACTATTACAGTTCGGTTGTTTCCTAGTTGATGGAATGTACTTTTAACACTTGCTTCAACACTGGAATGAACACTGATTGCTTTGCCATTTTTCCAGATTAGCTGATAGGGAAGAGCATTATCCATCTAGCAGCGAAATGAGCGACTTGGACGATATGCCGGAATTGGTTGACTCCTCGGAGGGAGAGGAAGTCACCAAGTTGGCCACCAATCGTGAGTTGTTTTCTAATCATTGCACGTTAATCCCCTGGGCCTTGACCCGTGAAGATCCGGGGTAGAATAGGTCTTCAGCAACCCATGCTTGTCGTAAGCTTGTCGTAAGCTTGTCGTAATAGGTGACTAAGGGGATCGGGTGGTCAGGCTTGCTGACTTGGTTGATGCATGTCATGGATCCCAATTGCGTGGATCGAAGCTCATGATACCAATCACTGGATTGTCTGGTCCAGACATGATTATTTACAGACTGCCGCCACACAGCTGGAATATTGCTGAGTGCGGCGTAAAACAACAAACAAACTAAACTGGGATTCCCCGTTCAAATTCATCACAAGCAACTTGTGCTTGATGTAAGACTAAGATGTGACGACTTCTGTGTAATTTGCGGAGACTTGTTGTCAACTGAAAGTTTAAACAAGGATAACCCCATAAAGATCCAGGTAAGAATTTGTCTTCAGCAAAGCGTTCAAGATAACTTAGAACCCAAGATGACAGTCAAGTGTTGCCTGCCCATCTTCAAAGTAAACTGCCCGCTTGCAGGCATTATAAATATTGAAAAAAGAGATAAATCATGCTTTGATTCAGTTGAAATATTGCAAGCAATTACTTGAGAATCTACGGTACAAGGAGCTGAATACATAAATAGTCTTCAAATTATCTGCCAGATAGTCAGGCGGACGGAGTTAAATTTCATGCAGCCCGACAGAAAAGTTGCCAGCCATGGGCAAGTGACAGACAATTATTTCGGATGCTGCATCAGCAACTTCTGCTCATCATAAGAGGGGGTACGGGTGGCCAAGTCGTCTAAGGCGCCGCGATTCGCTGTGCAGAGTTGCGTCCCTTGGGCACTCTAGCAACCTATGATTGTGAGTTCGAATCCTGATCATGTTTCTAGGTTTGTCAGCACCATACCTGTGCATGTGGGTTTCACCGAAGTGGTAAACATCTAAGACCTGCATCACTTGGGGCTTTCCTCCCACATTAAGCTGACACACCGCTATATAACTGGAATACTGTTAAAAGCGGCGTTAAACCCAACTCACTTACTCACTCACTCACTCATCGTAAGAGACAACAGAAGGGATTGGGTGGTTAGGCTCACTGACTTGATGTATGTCATTGTATCCCAGTTGCAGAGATCGATGCTCAGACTCCATTATTCAGTCACCATCATCATGATTACATCGCTTGAATATTGCTGACTAGTACTGGTGGGACGATACACCAATCATTTTGTTCGTTGTATTTCATTTTTTCTTCCATGTGCTCCGGCATTCCTTCCATTGAAAACATGTGGTGAAAGTTCAAACCTTTATTTTTGAGGTGTTTGTGCAATACAGAGGCATATGAGAATATCGTAACTTCTAAGATTAATTGCCTGAATTCAAATTCTCTTCATAGATTGATAGACTCATAGCTTCGTCAAATCACCATACCGCTTCATTGTCACACAAAGCATTTCGTTATTTACCCTCGATTCTCTTGCCAAGTTTCGTTCGGCCCACATGGCATTCGTTCGTTACACTCAAGCAAGCTTTTTACGCAGAAGAGTTACAAAGGGGAGTTAACTCTAGGGTTAGCGTAACACTCGTATAAGCTTCAGCTACACCGATGTATCGATGGATTGCGATATTTTACATCCCGATACAAGTATCAATCTCAGTCACACACTAAGTACAAAATATCGATTCATAATAAATGTTTACTTTAATGGCTGTTACACCAAACACTAATTAGTAGTGGAAATTAGAAGTGAAAAAGTAAATATTTTCATCCATTGCATCATACTTGACACTGTCAGCCGTAAATCGTCCGTGTGCCAGGTATTTGGCCATCCTGTCCATGAAAAAGATGGCTTTCACACCACAGATAAGAGCACATGCAAGTATCGTGATACGTATCGGATCATGAGTGAGTGAGTTTGGTTTAACGCCGCTTTTAACAGTATTTCAGTTATATCACGGCGTGTCAGCTTAATGTGTGAGGAAAGCCTGAAGTGATGCAGGTCTCAGACGTTTACCACTTCGGTGAAACCCACGAGCAACGGTTATTGTGCTGACAAACCTAGAAACGTAATCAGGGCGAACCGGGATTCGAACCCACAATCATAGGTTTCTGGCGTGCCAAGGGACGCAACTCTGCACAGCAACTGCCTTAGACGACTGGGCCACTCGTGCCCCCGTATCAGATCATGAACAAGGTATCCTGATACATATCAGATCACACAGTTGATGTATCGTCCCAGCCCTACTGAGTAGTGCATTAAACAACAAACACACTTGGTTAAACATTTCTTCGGATTAGACCAAAGAAAGAAAAAGAAATGTTTCTCATCGTTGTGGGTCATTATAAACCTTGCGAGTTTCCAAATTCGGGCTTTTTTATTTTCCTCATTGGGGCCTTCAACGCGGGCTCGCGTGTGGAGATGGTCATGAATATGCATGAGGGCGTCTATTTTTAGATACAGACTCCTGTGTTCTGACACATTTAGTGTAACAAGACGGATGTTCCAATTGAACATTTTAGTCAGGCATCGGTTACCTCCCTTTATCGGCTTGTTGACCAGTCACTTGTACGGGAGACAGTTCGCGCAGTTTCGAAGAAAGTAAACATGTTTCAACACCATGGAAAATGGGTGTGCGTTGGTGTGCGTGAAATAATTTATTTACTTTATAACTCTACGATGAATAAGCTTTTAGAAAATACTACATGTTTGTTTCTAAAAAATATTTACATAGGAGAAAATCGCTGTCAAAAACAGAACATGTTGCTCGATTTTTGCACATTTTTCTCCGAATTTAACTGTTTATTATTTTTCTAATGACATTTTTTTCATGTCGTTCGATAACTGGTAGAATGATCAATAATTGTACTTAATTTTGTTTTATTATTTTCACAAATAACGCTGGTAGAGACATTTTTGTGCAACATGCAGAAATCCATGGTCCACTGCCAGGCCGTCACGCATACAAGTGACCCCTCTACTGTTCAAGGCAGTACGCCATGGCACTCTATGTAAAACACTATATATAACGCTGCCTTATAGCTGGAGTATTGCTGAGTGCGGCGTAAAACAAACAACAAAAACAATGATTTGTCTGGTCTAGACTTGATGATTTACAGACCATCATAACATTATATAACTTCTGATGCTGGATGAAACTTAACAATTACAACATGGCTCCAAATTCCTTGCATTAAAGTGTCATCGGAATGGTTAAATTCATGATGGAATAGATTAAGTACGACTCATAAGTTTGATGAGGGCCCACTTAGAAAACTCTGGTGGTGTAACGATACAGCGGTACAGTATTGTACCGTGATACGAGGCCCACGATACAACACATCGATTTACAACTGTTTCCATGGTTACGTTACCAGTTATATTTGTGTCAAAATGTGTGAATAATAAAATATTAATAATGTTTGACAAAACTGTTCATCAACCGCCTTAAGTAGGTTGGCTATAAACATGATAGACCGCCTCCGTGGTCTTGTGGTAGAGCGTCTGCCCGGAGAGCAGAAGGTCCGGGGTTCGATCCCCAGCCGCGTCACGCCAAAAGACCTTAAAATATGGTACTTGTTGTTACCCTGTCTGGTGCTCGGCATTAAGGGGCTAAAACAAGGACTGGTCGGCTCGGAGTCAGCATACTGTGTCTGAGTGGGGTATTCATGTTAAACTGCGGCATGGTATCTCAGTGGGCTAGCACTATAAATCGGCATCAGTCCAGACTGGAACAAGCAGCCACACAAACACACACACGTACATGCACGTCGCTATATAAGTGCAATAATCTTGGGCGCGACGTTAAACCCAATTTCACCTCACCTATAAATATGACAACTAGCACAACATTCTCAGTGCCCTGAATGGGTTTCCAGAGTTCCAGATAAGCTTTTGGTGTTGTGGGTATTTTACCCATGCAATTTAAAATCATTTGGTATCAGTAATTCTATCATGGTATTCAAATTTCTGTTACCAACTAGTTTTTACACATGTGGGTATTTAAGTTAAATATTTAAAAACACTATTTATCTAGTCCCTGCAAACTGGTGTCGTGTGGGTTTGAGAGCTTTATAGAGAAGTGTGATGGCAAATGATCATGATGTAACTGTCATCGTGGAGTTTGGCAAGGTTGACGGAATGCCAGTTTATTATTTCAAAATAAGTTGCTGATTTGCTAATCGAATACGCAGGGTTACGTCACAATATTTTGATGATACGCGCAAGTTTTATTTTTGTAGCGTATCTGTAATGTTCATTGCATAGTTGATACGCTTGGATTATATTTTACTGCGTATCTTATATATTTTATGCAGATACGCAGCTTATCTGGAGCTCTGGTTTCTGCCCTACAGTATCCTATCTTCCATCTGGCAAATTTAAAAGCAAATGGTACGGTGCTGTGATTCACCTGCCAAAAGAACGACTATCAATGTATGAAATAAAAGTACTGTATCAGGGCACAAATCATATCTTGTCATGATATCAGCCGTCCCTTGAAGATCCGGGGTAGAATAGGCGACTATGCTTGGCGTAGGAGGCGACTAATGGGATCGGGTGGTCAGGCTCGCTGACTTGTTTGAAGCATGTCATCGATCCCAATTGCGTGGATCGATGCTTATGATATCAATCACTGGATAGTCTGGTCCAGACATGATTATGTACAGACTGCCGTCATATAGGTGGAATATTGCTGAGTGCGGCGTTAAACAACAAACCAATCAGCCAACCAACCAATCAAATTTGGCCAGTCTGCTCTGATTTTCAGAATAACCAGGTTTGTTTACAAATGGGAAAATTGTCGGGCTGTGGTGTCATGCCAAGTCTTCACTGCCGGAGAGCTGGAACGTGCATCCGTGCATATCTATTGAATGAGTAAACATAGAGAATCTCACCCGATTTTTGCCACTTTTATCAACGAGTGTTGATATATTTGATATCATAAGACACGAGGGTGAGATTTAATTTATCATCCAACATCATTCTTTCAACATTTTCAATTTGTAGACAGTAATTAGCAGTGTCTTCAGTGAAAAAAGTACTAAAAACAGTTTCAGTAGCAGAGCCATTAGTGATGTCATTTGATTGCGACGTCATGGTAACCAGTGACGCCACAATGGTCTGCAAAGCATTGTGATGTAATTTCATTGCAGCGATATCTACAGTGTAGATATCGCTTGATCTCATCCAGGCAATATCTCCTGTGGGAGCCAGTTTTGGATGATAAATTATGTTGTACTAGCATTGTGTTTGAACTGTTAGGTTGACAAGTTTGACATGCGCTTCAAGCGTACACTTTCTGTGGAGTTATTCGCTACATATGTGGACTGTATTATTATTATTATTATTATTATTATTATTATTATTATTATTATTATTTTCTTTCAGTTGACTATGTTATGGCTTGGTTGACGAGTCGGAAGAAACATCTTGTTGAACATCACCACAGCATCAGGAAGTGCACCTACGGCCCACTACTCTTTGGCTTCGCCAACAATGTGCCCAAAATGTGGATCACCGCCCTGCATCACAGTCACGTGCTACTCACCAAAAACAGGTAAGTCCTACCTTCCATCACCATTGAGCCCTCCTGGATATTTTGGGGTCACCGGCAACCTTTGCTTGTCCTGCAAGGCTATTTAATGGAACAGATATCAGGCTCAGGTTGATGGTGTGTGTGCATACCCTGGCCATGTTTGCTCATGATATCAACCACTGGTTCGTCTGGTCCTGACTTAGGTATTTACAGGGCACCGTTATGTAGCTGAAACACTGCTGAGAGTGGTGCAACAGACAGTCAGTAAGTCAGGGGTGAGTCTTTTGAAATTCTGACTGCGACTCTAAAAAATATCTTTCATATCTTTTGACAAAAAGTTTCTTGAAATACAGATAATACAAACACTGGATTATGACTGGTGATCGATGATCAATGATTAAATTTCAACTGATTTGTGGGGGCACGGGTTGCCCAGTCGTATAAGGCACCGCGATTCGCTGTGCAAAGTTGCGTCCCTTGGCCACGCCAGAAACCTATGATTGTGGGTTCGAATCCCGGTTCGCCCCAATTATGTTTCTAGGTTTGTCAGCACCATACCCGAGCTTGTGGGTTTCACCGAAGTGGTAAACGTCTAAGACCTGCATCACTTGGGCTTTCCTCCCACATTCAGCTGACACGCCGTGATATAACTGGAATACTGTTAAAAGCGGCGTTAAACCCAACTCACTCACTCACTCAACTGATTTGTGACTCTCTATTACATTGCAGAGAGAAGGATGTTACGCCCCTGTCGAAGGAAGAATGGGAGATGACAGATATGTTGACAGAAGTTTTCAATCATGCAAACCCAAAAATGGTAGGGCTGTCTTCAGCTGTCTTCCCCTGAAGGGGAACTTACTGAAACTTCTAATCCTTAGAACTGCAATATGTGGAATTTGTCTGGTTGATTTTAATGGCTGAAGATCCTGGTTAGAATTGGTTTTCATCTCTACACAGTGATCTTTTCTTCAACTCCACTCCGTGGTCCGGTCAAAGAGCATCCGTCTGGAGAGCGGAAGGTCAGGGGTTCGATCCTCGGCCTTTACTTTCCAAAAAATGTAACCTGTTATTACCCTGCCTGGCGCTCGGCATTAAGGGGCTAAAACAACGACTGGTCGGCTCGTAGTCAGTATACTGTGTCTGAGTGGGGTATTCATGTTAAACTGCGGCATGGTATCTCCGTGGGCTAGCACTATAAAATCGGCATCAGTCCGGACTAGTACAATCATGTACAATCATGCACATACGGACCGAGACAGACAGACACATATATGTGCGTCTCTATATTAGTGCAATAATACAATATTCAACTCAACTCCACCCCTAAACTTAACAAATTGGTCAGACTCGCTGACTTGGTTAATGCATGACATTGTATCCAAATTGCATAGATCATGTAGATATATGCTCATGGTGTCATCATTATTTGAATCCTTACTTCAGTCATATAGCTGATGTATGTCAGAGTGCAGCGTCAAACAACAAACAGAATTAGTTCTGAATGTTTAGTTTAAAGCTGAACGTTATTTTACCTTGTTAAGATTTGCTCGTTTAAGTCATCATTCCATACTTGGCTTACATACAAGGCGGAAGACAATCATTGTTGTCATCGTACCTAAATTAAATGGATCGATGCTCATGATATCCATCACTTGATTATCAGGTCCAGACTCGATTATATACAGGCTGTCATCATCTGGCTGGAATATTGCTGAGTGTGGCATTAAACAACAAACAAACAATGCCCCTAAAGTTTATTTACCAGACTATATCCCTAATCAATGTGTTACGCGTAATTTGTCATGCTTTCATAGGCTTCACGTCATCAAATTGTGGGCGCTTGACGATTTTGGGCACGTTCCCATTACTTTATACAGCAATTAGTCATGAATATATATGTGGCAGCAGACCAACCTATGTTAACTTTGATAAATTTATGGGACCAGGGTGCAACATGGTTTTATCTTGGAACATCATGGTTTTATCTTGAAACAACATGGTTTTATCTTGGAACAACATGGTTTTATCTTGGAACAACATGGTTTTATCTTGGAACAACATGGTATAACTTGGTTTATCTTGGTACAACATTGTTTTATCTTGGAACAACATGGTTTTATCTGGGAACAACATTGTTTTATCCAGGAACAACATGGTTTTATCTTGGTACAACATGGTTTAATCTTTGAACAACATGGTTTCATCTTGGAACAACATGTTTTTTTCTTGGAACAACATGGTTTTATCTTCAAACAGCATGGTTTCATCTTGGAACAGCATGGTTTTATCTTCGAACAGCAAGGTTTTATCTTGGAACAACATGGTTTTATCTTGGAACAGCATGGTTTTATCTTGGAACAACATGGTTTTATCTTGGAACAACATGGTTTCATCTTGGAACAACATGGTTTTATCTTGGAACAACATGGTTTCATCTTGGAACAACATAGTTTTATCTTGGAACAACATGGTTTTATCTAGGAACAACATGGTTTTATCCTGGAACAACATGGTTTTATCTTGGAACAAAATGGTTTTATCTTGGAACAACATGGTTTCATCTTGGAACAATAAGGTTTTATCTTGGAACAACAAGGTTTTATCTTGGAACAACATGGTTTTATCTTGGAACAATATGGTTTTATCTTGGAACAACAAGGTTTTATCTTCAGCATGGTTTTTTCTTGGAACAACATGGTTTTATCTTGGAATAACATGGTTATATTTTGGACCAATATGGTTTTATCTTGGAACAGCATGGTTTTATCTAGGAACAACATAGTTTTATCTTGGAACAGCATGGTTTTATCTAGGAACAATATGGTTTTATCTTGGAACAACATGGTTTTATCTAGGAACAGCATGGTTTTATCTTGGAACAGCATGGTTTTATCTTGGAACAGCATGGTTTTATCTTGGAACAAGGTTTTATCTTGGAACAAGGTTATATCTAGGAACAGCATGGTTTTATCTTGGAACAGCATGGTTTTATCTTGGAACAACATGGTTTTATCTTGGAACAACATGGTTTTATCTAGGAACAGCATGGTTTTATCTTGGAACAATATGGTTTTATCTTGGAACAACATGGTTTTATCTTGGAACAACATGGTTTTATCTAGGAACAACATAGTTTTATCTTGGAACAGCATGGTTTTATCTTGGAACAGCATGGTTTTATCTTGGAACAAGGTTTTATCTTGGAACAAGGTTATATCTAGGAACAGCATGGTTTTATCTTGGAACAGCATGGTTTTATCTTGGAACAACATGGTTTTATCTTGGAACAGCATGGTTTTATCTAGGAACAGCAAGGTTTTCCTGCCAACAAGCACCTGGAGCAAGTTCACCCAAGGCCCTTAAATCCAGCCCTGATTTGTCTTTACAGAAAAGCCGTGAACACTTAAAGTGTGCGCTGGACGCAGTGGATGAAATTGAAAAGCAGGCTTTGCTTTCAAACGATACTATAGATGTCAAACGGGCCATAGAGAAGGCGCAGGAGTTTAAGACTTTTCAGAATCTATGGTGAGTTTTTGGCCTTCACAGGCAGTGTTTATATTCTACAAGACAGACAACCTGCAAAGATCCGGGTTAGAATAGGTGTTCAGCAACCAATGCTTGCCCTAAAAGGCGACTATGCTTGTCGTCAGAGGCGACTAACAGGATTGGCTGGTCAGACTCGCAGACTTGGTTGATACATGTCATCTTATCCCAATTGTGTGGATTGATGCTCATGATGTCAATCACTGGATTGCCTGGTCCAGACTCGAATGCTTACAGACCGCCGTCATATAGCTGTAATATTGCTGAGTGCGGCGTTAAACAACAAAAAACAAACAACAGAAGACAGACAAGGGACCCTTGTCGAAACTTGATGTTCTTCGTAAGAAGCAACTTAATGGATGATGTGGTCAGACTATAACTAGCTTGATTGTTTGTCAGGCTCCATTATTCAAAGCCTGCCTCGTGTTGCTTGATTGTTTGTTAGTGGGGTGTATATCAGCACCAATACAAAGACATCCTAGCCCTACTTTGATGAGGGACCAAATGCTCCATTGACCTCTGGACCTCTCTTATGAAAGTAACACTTTAAATATGGACCCGAATGGCACACACAGAGGCACGCATGCAGACTGACAGTCAGACGCACGCACGCACATAGACACAGACGCGCACACACACACGCAGACATAGACAGGCACACAGACAGGCAGACACACACTGTGTGTGATGTGATGGTCTGACTGACTGCTGTATGTGGTGTGATGGTCTGCAGACTGCTGTATGTGATGTGATTGTCTGACTGACTGCTGTATGTGATGTGATGGTCTGACTGCCTGCTGTATGTGATGTGATGTGATGGTCTGACTGCCTGCTGTATGTGATGTGATGTGATGGTCTGACTGCCTGCTGTATGTGATGTGATGGTCTGACTGCCTGCTGTATGTGATGTGATGGTCTGCAGACTGCTGTATGTGATGTGATGGTCTGAGTGACTGCTGTGTGTGATGTGATGGTCTGACTGACTGCTGTGTGTGATGTGATGGTCTGAGTGACTGCTGTGTGTGATGTGATGGTCTGACTGACTGCTGTATGTGATGTGATGGTCTGCAGACTGCTGTATGTGATGTGATTGTCTGACTGACTGCTGTATGTGATGTGATGGTCTGAGTGACTGCTGTGTGTGATGTGATGGTCTGACTGCCTGCTGTATGTGATGTGATGGTCTGAGTGACTGCTGTGTGTGATGTGATGGTCTGACTGCTTGCTGTGTGTGATGTGATGGTCTGACTGCCTGCTGTGTGTGATGTGATGGTCTGACTGCCTGCTGTATGTTTTCCACGTGTTGTTGATGTGATGGTCTGATTGACTGCTGTATGTGATGTGATGGTCTGACTGCCTGCTGTATGTTTTCCACGTGTTGTTGATGTGATGGTCTGACTCACTGCTGTATGTGATGTGATGGTCTGACTGCCTGCTGTATGTTTTCGACGTGTTGTTGATGTGATGTGATGGTCTGACTGCCTGCTGTATGTTTTTGACGTGTTGTTGATGTGATGGTCTGACTGACTGCTGTATGTGATGTGATGGTCTGACTAAATGCTGTATGTTTTCGACGTGTTGTTGATGTGATGGTCTGACTGCCTGCTGTGTGTGATGTGATGGTCTGACTGCCTGCTGTAGGTTTTCGACGTGTTGTTGATGTGACTGTCTGATTGACTGCTGTATGTGATGTGATGGTCTGACTGCCTGCTGTATGTTTCCGACGTGTTGTTGATGTGATGTGAGGTTACATTGATAACTGTTGTGATTTCAGGAATGATATATCTGTCAAGACGAGGATGAAGAAGAACCCCCAAGCTGCACAGTTTTGTATTCTCTACGTCTTTAAGAATTGTGAGTATGCCCAACAGCTGGCTGCCACAGGCTCTATCAGGGCTCTCTCTACCAATGTTCTTACATCCGAACTTTATGTCAAAATTTCAAATATTCCAGAGGTACACCACACGTGCCCATACAGCAAAGTGTTAAAATGACCCGTTGTATACTACTCAAAAGAAGTTAAGGATCACCTGATTCTTTCATATTACTATAGTTAATCTCTCATGCCATGACTGATTAACTTTACCAATATGAAAGAATCGGGTGATCCTTAACTTCTTTTGAGTAGTATATTTGAAAATGGTGGCCTTTTTTTCAAATTTAGGGTCTAAAAGCACAAGACCCCACCCTAGAATTATCCCTGTCGTATGTTATAAAGCATTGGAGTGCAGCCTGGCTCCTTATTCCACTGATAGAGATACAGTGTAATGTGTAAACTGTGACATCTCACTGGCCTGTGGTGAGGAGGAGGACTGTACTTGTCGTAAGAGAGGACTACTTGTCGTAAGAGAGGACTACTTGTCGAAAGAGAGGACTACTTGTCGTAAGAGAGGACTACTTGTCGAAAGAGAGGACTACTTGTCGTAAGAGAGGACTACTTGTCGAAAGAGAGGACTACTTGTCGTAAGAGAGGATTACCTGTCGTAAGAGAGGACTACTTGTCGTAAGAGAGGACTACTTGTCGTAAGAGAGGACTACTTGTCGTAAGAGAGGACTACTTGTCGTAAGAGAGGACTACTTGTCGTAGGAGAGGACTGTACTTGTCATAAGAGAGGACTGTACTTGTCGTAAGAGAGGACTACTTGTCGTAAGAGAGGACTGTACTTGTCATAAGAGAGGACTGTACTTGTCGTAAGAGAGGACTACTTGTCGTAAGAGAGGACTGTACTTGTCGTAAGAGAGGACTGTACTTGACATAAAAGGTGACTATACTTGTCGTAAGACAGGACTGCACTTGTCGTAAGAGAGGACTGTACTTGTCGTAGGAGAGGACTGTACTTGTCATAAGAGAGGACTGTACTTGTCGTAAGAGAGGACTGTACTTGTCGTAAGAGAGGACTGTACTTGACATAAAAGGTGACTATACTTGTCGTAAGACAGGACTGCACTTGTCGTAAGAGAGGACTGTACTTGTTATAAGAGAGGACTGTACTTGTTGTAAGAGAGGACTGTACTTGTTATAAGAGAGGACTGTACTTGTAAGAGTAAGAGGTGACTGTGTTTGTCGTAAGAGAGGACAGTACTTGTCGTAAGAGAGGACTGTACTTGAGAGGACTGTACTTGTTGTAAGAGAGGACTACTTGTCGTAAGAGAGGACTGTACTTGTCATAAGAGAGGACTGTACTTGTCGTAAGAGAGGACTGTACTTGTCGTAGGAGAGGACTGTACTTGTTGTAAGAGAGGACTGTACTTGTCGTAAGAGAGGACTGTACTTGTCGTAAGAGAGGACTGTACTTGTCGTAAGAGAGGACTGTACTTGTTGTAAGAGAGGACAGTACTTGTCGTAAGAGAGGACTGTACTTGAGAGGACTGTACTTGTTGTAAGAGAGGACTACTTGTCGTAAGAGAGGACTGTACTTGTCATAAGAGAGGACTGTACTTGTCGTAAGAGAGGACTGTACTTGTCGTAGGAGAGGACTGTACTTGTTGTAAGAGAGGACTGTACTTGTCGTAAGAGAGGACTGTACTTGTCGTAAGAGAGGACTGTACTTGTTATAAGAGAGGACTGTACTTGTCGTAAGAGAGGACTGTACTTCTTATAAGAGAGGACTGTACTTGTTGTAAGAGTAAGAGGTGACTGTGTTTGTCGTAAGAGAGGACAGTACTTGTCGAAAGAGGACCATACAAGTCATAACAGAGGACTGTACATGTTGTAGGACAGGACTATACTTGTAGTAAGAGGCAACTGACGGGATCGTGCCAGCTGACTTGGTTGATGTGTGTCAGGGTGTTGAGAAAGAGCGTCATGTTCACACTGTTCTATTGGCCTGGGTTATAATGTGGCACTTTGAGCATGCTTTAGGGTGTGTATTTGTTGTGCTATATATGTCTGCACAACATGGTGATGCTGACACAGTTGTCTGTCTACTGCTTCAGTTCACTACCATGTCCTAGGATACGGCCGTGACGGGAAACTGATTGAAAACGAAATCAAGGCCCTCTGGAGCTCCAACAAGGTCGGTCTGTGACTAGATCATAGCTATACTTCTAATAGTGGACATTTGCAATACTGAAACGCAAGGGTAGTAATCCTTCGTAATGTATAGTGCTCCACTTTTAAGAGGGATATTTTTGTCTCTCCATGACATGAATCTCATGCTATGTAAAGTGTATGTTTAGATCCCTATCAAGAGTTTAGTGGTACGGGGTTCAAACAGGTTTGGAAAGCCTTGGTTTTCAGTGTCAACCTTGAAAAGCCTTGAAAATCACCAAAATAGCTTGAAAAGCCTTGAATTTGTACAAAATGACATTTACATATTACATGTGACAACCCATGAAGATTCCGGGGTAGAATAGGTCTCCAGCAACCCATGCTTGTCGTAAAAGGCGACTAACGGGATCAGGTGGTCAGGCTCGCTGACTTCGTTGATGCATGTCATCGATCCCAATTGCGTGGATCGATGCTCATGATGTCAATCACTGGATTGTCTGGTCCAGACTCGATTATTTGCAGACCGCCGCCATATAGCTGAAATATTGCTGAGTGCGGCGTTAAACAACAAGCAAACAAACAGTGAGAGATATGCATGATATGTGTGTCTGACACCCGGAATAATTCATGACATTTATTTTTATGTTGGGTGAAAATTAAGTAGTTTTTGAAAATGTGGGATGGTCATACTGCTAGGGCTGGGATGAGTCCAAATTTACTACCTCGGTATCCGGCCCCCTATTACCCGACCCTACCCCGGGTATCCGACACCCTTTACCCGACCCTACACCGGGTATCCGACACCCTTTACCCGACCCTACCCCGGGTATCCGACACCCTTTACCCGACCCTACCTGGGTACCCACTGCAGGTCTCAAGAGTTATGCGAAATGTCTGATCATGCTGATTGGGAATTGTTTTCCCGCAGCCCTGGCCAAAACTATTTAGATCCATGTATCAAACGATCAGGTCATGGTACACGGAAGTTGACTGAAGCATATCTTTACTTAAACATGTACAAGTCAAAAGGAATGTGTGTATCGTTTGGAAAGAAATGCGAACATTGGCGATATGTAGTGTAGTGAGCTATAGTGGGATTTTGTCATTAAACAATATATCAAATGGCTAACCACGGGTCCGGGTAGTCCTGTGGGTATTCGGGTCCTATGCCACACACCACGCCACACAACACACCACCGCCACACCACACCACACACCACTGCCACGCCACACAACACACCACCACCACGTCACACAACACACCACCACCACGCCACACAACACAACACACCACCGCCACGCCACACAACACACCACCGCCACGCCACACAACACACCACCACGCCACACCACACACCACCACCAGGCCATACAACAAACCACCACCACGCCACACAACACACCACCACCACGCCACACCACATACCACTGCCACGCCACACAATACCCCCCTGCCACACAACACACCACACAACATACCACGCCACACCACACAACACACCACCGCAACGCCACACCACACAACACACCACCACCACGCCACGCCACACAATACCCCCCTGCCACACAACACACCACACAACATACCACGCCACACCACACCACACACCACCACCACGCCACACAACACACCACCACCACGCCACACCACATACCACTGCCACGCCACACAATACCCCCCTGCCACACAACACACCACACAACATACCACGCCACACCACACCACACACCACCACCACGCCACACAACACACCACCACCACGCCACACCACATACCACTGCCACGCCACACAATACCCCCCTGCCACACAACACACCACACAACATACCACGCCACACCACACAACACACCACCGCAACGCCACACCACACAACACACCACCGCCACACCACACAACACACCACCACCACACCACACAACACACCACCACCACACAACACACCACCACCACGCCACACAACACACCACCACCACGCCACACAATACCCCCCTGCCACACAACACACCACACAACACACCACGCCACACAACACACCACCACCACGCCACACCACACACCACTGCCACGCCACACAACACCCCCCTGCCACGCCACACAACACCCCCCTGCCACGCCACACAACACCACACAACACACCACCACCACGCCATACAACACACCACCGCTACGCCACAACACACCACGCCACACAACACCCCCCTGCCACACAACACGCCACACAACACACCACTGCCACGCCACACAACACACCATCCCACACATCACTGCCACACAACACACCACCGCCACGCCACACAACACCCCCCCTGCCACACAACACACCACACAACATACCACCGCTACGCCACACCACACAACACACCACGCCACACAACACGTCACCGCCACGCCACACAACACACCACTGCCACGCCACACAACACACCATCTAACACATCACTGCCACACAACACACCATCCCACACATCACTGCCACACAACACACCACCGCCACGCCACACCACTGCCATGCCACACAACACACCACCGCCACGCCACACAAAACACCACTGCCACAACACACCACCGCCACAACACACCACCACGCCACACAACACACCGCCACACCACACAACACACCACCGCCACACAACACACCACCACCACACCACACAACACGCCACGCCACACAACACACCACCACCACGCCACACCACTGCCACACCACACACCACCGCCACGCCACACAACACAACACACCACACCACACCACCGCCACACCACACAACACACCATCCCACCACACAACAATCTGGTCCCCTCTGTTTCACCTGCCTCTCGTCTCCGTGTTCAGTCTTCCGATGATGCGGAGCAGTCCAAGGAGAAGGGGAACAAGGCCTTCAAGGAGAACAAGTTTGACCTGGCAGTCCGATGGTACACACAGGCTATCAGGAAGGAGTAAGTCCAGTCACTCTCTCACTAAAGAGTACAAGGAGTTCGTTACATAGGGGGGGGTTGAATAGGTCTTCAGCATAGGCGACTATGCTTGTCGTAAAAGGCGACTAACGGGATCGGGTGGTCAGGCTCGCTGACTTGGTTGATCATGTCATCGATCCAAATTGTGTGGATCAATGCTCGTGAGGTCAATCACTGGATTGTCTGGTTCAGACAGACTGCCGTCATATGGCTGTAATATTGATAAGTGCAGCGTCAAACATCAAGAAGTCAAGCCAATGTTAAATTCTTGAAAACCATATCTGTGTATACAAACATTTCAGGCTGTCAGCATAAACCACAAAATTTATCTTTCAAATACGTTTTTTTTTTCACCCAAATAATTTTCTAATTTTGAGAGCCCCCTGGGCGCTTATTACGTCAAATACGGTACTTACAGAATGGCCCTGAAGCTGGTCCATGGTGCCTATTGGAGCCAGGCATGTAATATGGCGAATGCGGTATATCTTTATGAGAAGGAAGCTAACATGAACGTGTGACTTTTTTTCAGTCCTCTGAGCCACATCTTCTTTGGCAACAGATCTCAAGCATATCTCAAATTAAAAAAGTTCCGGTAAGTGTGTGTGTACAAAACCCAGTATTTATACCCTCTTACCCCATGGGTATATAGTTTTGTAGCTAAAATGGCTAGAATTATCATTGAACTGACCACATGTTATCAGAAATGAGCGGGCCACTGTAAATGCCTTCATATTGCTTGACAACGGACCATTGCAACACCCGTTGTTAGGTGACGTCATAGGATAGGGATAGGTGACGTCACATTCAATAGTGACGACATCTGGTTTGTTCTGTGACGTTTCCATATTTGTAAAAGTGGGTCAGTGACATTTGTGTTGATTGCAGTAAATGTTTCAAAACCGCTATTGTTGTTTCTTTTTATTTGATAACAAATTCCATCCATTTATATCCAAATATGCAATCAAAGATTTAAAAAGAAATACTCCGAAAAATATTGTTTCTGGACATCCTTCGCGGATTGTCCTGTTTTTGATCAGTTTTCAGCAATCTCATTAAATTCAGATCTTAGTTCTTGCTGTCGCTAAACAAAGATCAGGACCTGTCATTATGTGTCACGTCAGAACGACCTTTCATGCGACCAATCAAAGCATCATTTACCAGATCATGAAAGTGACAGTTGGAATGTGTTTTCTAATCATGCAACCAACAAAACGTCTACGGGGTATTCTAAACGACAGTTTCGGCCCGTACGACTGATTCCGTCAAAATAATCGTCTATCTGTCGATTTCGTGGGATAAACATTTGAATGGAGGAGGCGCTGCACAGTATGTGGGAAGCACTGCCATTCAATCTCAACCATATATTAGCCATTCCGGAATGTTCGTTTGTTCAGTTTTCAAAATTTAAATCGAGAACTGTGTCAACATATTTTTCAAGTGTCGTCTGAAATGGATGTCACCAGGTTAAAACGAGTGCCGTAAAGCTCGAGAAAGCTGCTTTCTAATTGGCTGATGTCGACTTCTTGTTTGTCATTTCAGTGGTTGGTCAAAGTTCGCGAAAGGTCGTTCTGACGTAATGGGATGTCCTCAGATCTTTGTTTAGCGGCAGGGAGAACTTAGATCTGATTTTAATGAGATTCGAGCTTTCAGCATCACATATATATATATATATATATATATATATATATGCCCCTGTATGACTAACAGATTTATGTTAATTTGAAGTCTGTTTCAGTAGTTTTTGTTAAATTGTCAACAATATTTTTATACACACAGCAGTGAACAAAATAACATGAGTATCTTGAGAATTTAACTTCACACTTCAATTGCTTGCTTCAAAGAATAACAGACATGCAACAAAGAATTGGGAATACTGTACCATGTGAATTAATGTTAAATTTCCATGCCTCAAAACTTATGAAAAATCATAGCACAATCTGTTGTTCTCCTCATCTTTCACAACTTGGGCTGTCAGGTAGCCTGGTGGTTAAAGCGTTCGCTGGCCACGCCAAAAACCCAGGTTCGATTCCCAACATGGGTACAATGTGTGAAGCCCATTTCTGGTGTCCTCCCTCGTGATGATGCAGGAATATTGGTAAAAGTGGCATCAAACCATACGCACTCATACTCTCTCTTTCATAACTTAATCTCCTTTTCTTGTTGTGGGTTCAAGGGAGGCTCTCTGTGACGGACTGCGTGCTATTACACTGGACCAGGACTGGGCAAAGGTGAGCTCATCCTACAGGTTACACACAACCAAATGTTTTCCCATAGACTTCTATAGTCACATTATATTTTTTTTTAAAATAACTAAGCATTCAACAGCTATTACCTGTACGTGTGTGCACAGTTTGGCCTTAGAGCAGCAATAAAAAATTAAAAAATGACTAGCTTAGCCAGCTCCTTTTCCGAGTACAGGAAGCTAAACACACCACCCCCAGTTTCGCACCAAATGTCACCTACTTGAAAATAGCTGTGGTCACATTCAGCATAAGTCATCATGTTGAAAAAGACAGTACTAAATATAGAATACATGGTCAGTTTTAATAACTGGATGGATGTACATTTGAAAGACATAAAAATCTTACAGAATATCCTCCAATCACAGCCTGCAGATATCTCTCGATCTGCACTGAAGGCTCCCTACGAAAAACCCCTACGAAAACCGCACTGTCCAAACTGGTTCTGATTTGGTGTAGTAGAACCTAGAGCATGGTGCAACACTTTTAATCTGGGTTGGTGGGGGTAATTATGTCCCCGTGAAGATCCGGGGTAGAATAGGTCTTCAGCAACCCTTGCTTGCCGTAAAAGGCGACTATGCTTGTCGTAAGAGGCATCCCAGTTGCATGGATCGATGCTCATGATATCAATCACTTGATTGTCTGGTCCAGACTCGATTATTTACAAGACAGATTATATACAGACCACCGTGATATAGCTGGAATATTGCTGAGTGCAGCGTAAAAAAACCAACCAACCAACCGTCTTCAGTGAAATACCAGCCACCTTGCTGACTTGGTTGAAGCATGTCATCGATCCCAATTGCATGGATCGATGCTCATGGTGTCAATCACTGGATTGGCTGGTCCAGACTCGATTATTTACAGACCGCCGTCATATAGCTGGAATATGGCTGAGTGCGGTGTAAAAAAAACAAAAAGAAACAAATTAAGTCATGGGAATGTTGTTGAATTTTTGCCCGAGGTTTCCACCCGGTGTTAAACAACAATTTACCTTATCAAGCCTCTTCTCAAGGTTCACAGTATTTCTGACATGTGCCCTTTAATTACAAATTTTAAATATTGCAGAGGGTCGCCCATACAGAACAATGTTAAAATGGCCCATTGTGTTTGAAAATGTGCGCCTTTTTTCAAATTTAGGGGCTAATAGCACAAGGTCCACCCTAGAATTATCTCTGCATGGTGGAATGCTTTTAATCTGGGTGGTATGGGTAATTAAATCAAGGGAATGATGTTGAATTTTAGCTTGAGATTCCCAGACAACAATTTACATGATCAAGCCTCTTTTCAGGGTTACTACCGATACGCTGAAGCTTACTTCGAACTGGGAATGCTGGATAAGGCTAGAGAAATAAACCACATAGGGAGGCAAGCTTGTCAGCGCACCGAGGACAAACTCAACCTGAGACAGATAGATGAACAGAGGGAGCGCTTCAAGACAGGTGGGTGTAGTAACCGTGTAGGGAGACAAGCTTGTCAGCGCACCGAGGACAAACTCAACCTGAGACAGATAGATGAACAGAGGGAGCGCTTCAAGACAGGTGGTCTAGTAACAGTGTAGGGAGACAAGCTTGTCAGCGCACTGAGGACAAACTCAACCTGAGACAGATAGATGAACAGAGGGAGCGCTTCAAGACAGGTGGGTGTAGTAACCGTGTAGGGAGACAAGCTTGTCAGTGGACCGAGGACAAACTCAACCTGAGACAGATAGATGAACAGAGGGAGCGCTTCAAGACAGGTGGGTGTAGTAACCGTGTAGGGAGACAAGCTTGTCAGCGCACCGAGGACAAACTCAACCTGAGACAGATAGATGAACAGAGGGAGTGCTTCAAGACAGGTGGGTGTAGTTACCGTGTAGGGAGACAAGCTTGTCAGCGCACCGAGGACAAACTCAACCTGAGACAGATAGATGAACAGAGGGAGTGCTTCAAGACAGGTGGGTGTAGTAACCGTGTAGGGAGGCAAGCTTGTCAGCACACCGAGGACAAACTCAACCTGAGACAGATAGATGAACAGAGGGAGTGCTTCAAGACAGGTGGGTGTAGTAACCGTGTAGGGAGACAAGCTCGTCAGTGCACCGAGGACAAACTCAACCTGAGACAGATAGATGAACAGAGGGAGCGCTTCAAGACAGGTGGGTGTAGTAACCATGTAGGGAGGCAAGCTTGTCAGCACACCGAGGACAAACTCAACCTGAGACAGATAGATGAACAGAGGGAGCGCTTCAAGACAGGTGGGTGTAGTAACTGTGTAGGGAGGCAAGCTTGTCAGCGTACCGAGGACAAACTCAACCTGAGACAGATAGATGAACAGAGGGAGTGCTTCAAGACAGGTGGTCTAGTAACAGTGTAGGGAGACAAGCTTGTCAGTGCACCGAGGACAAACTCAACCTGAGACAGATAGATGAACATAGGGAGTGCTTCAAGACAGGTGGGTGTAGTAACCGTGTAGGGAGACAAGCTTGTCAGCGCACCGAGGACAAACTCAACCTGAGACAGATAGATGAACAGAGGGAGCGCTTCAAGACAGGTGGGTGTAGTAACAGTGTAGGGAGACAAGCTTGTCAGTGCACCGAGGACAAACTCAACCTGAGACAGATAGATGAACAGAGGGAGTGCTTCAAGACAGGTGGTCTAGTAGCAGTGTAGGGATACAAGTCTTGTTAGTTAGGATAAACTCAGGGTTACTCAGACAGATGAAGATGTTTTGGCTGATGTTGTCGTCTAAGGCACCACAATTCATTGTGCAGAGTTGCGTGCCCTAGGCATCCTTGAAACCTTTTGTCATTGGTGTGACTCCCTGATTCGCCATGATTGCGTGCTTGGTATGCTTGTGGGTCCAGAGTGGAGAATTTCTAAGACCAGCACGACTTGGCTCCAACATCGAGCTGACGGACCTACCATGGAGGGACTGTGATGTCCAACATAGCGTTAAACCAAACCCACTATTTACCTGAGTTGTGCCCTTTTTTGGTTTCTTGGATTTTGATTAGGTATCTTTTTTTTGTTACAGAGAAACAAAGACTTGGTCAACTTGATAAAAATATTTGGCTCCAAAGGTTTGTATTTTATGAAGATATATCCTATAATGTATTGGACTGTACACTCTATGGCTGAGATATTGCAGATTGACATCAAACTGACGCTCACTGTCAATAGGGTGTCTGTCTGTCTGTCTGTCTGTCTGTCTGTATGTATGTATGTATGTATGTATGTATGTATGTATGTATGTATGTATGTATGTATGTATGTATGTATGTATGTATGTCCGTCTCTCTGACGCTTCTTGGCCCCACGACTTCAGCAAGTGTTATTAATAATTCCCGAATTGGAATAATAAATTTCCCCAAATACATGTAATAACTAACTTTATGGCTTTAAGTTTTGAATTGTGGATTCCTGATTAATAGTTATTAATAATATTTTCCAGCACCATGGATATTCACCATTACATTTCTTTTGCGACTTGCAGGCGTCTGCCCGATCTTGTTAGTGATTCCAACGACAGTGACCTCGAGGAAGATGTAAGTACTTACTTACCTACTTCCTTAAGAAAAGGACCGCCTCTGTGGTCTAGTGGTAGAGCGTCCGCCTGGAGAGCGGAAGGTCCGGGGTTCTATCCTTGGCTGTGTCATACCAAAAGACGTTAAAAGATGGTACTTGTTGTTACCCTGTCTGGCGCTCGGCATTAAGGGGCTAAAACAAGGACTGGTCGGCTCGGAGTCAGTATACTGTGTCTGAGTGGGGTATTCATGTTAAACTGCGGCATGTTATCTCAGTGAGCTAGCACTATAAATCGGCATCAGTCCGGACTAGTACAAGCAGCCACACACACACACGTACATGCACGTTGCTATATAAGTGCAATAATCTTGGACGCGACGTTAAACCCCATTTCACCTCACCTCACCTCCTTAAGAAAGTGCAGCATCAGATAGAGGCATGAGTATTGAGTGATCAGACTTCATCACCATGACACCAGTATGAGCGCGACAATGTTTCTGCCAGGATCTCTTCCAAAAGTTGGAAAAATAATTTTGTACCGTATATCGCCGTCTATAAAGTGACCCCATCTATAAGGCGACCCCCCTGTACAAGCCTGCAAAATCGATGCTAGTTTATACCCCGGCTATATAGCGAATCAGAATGAAGGTGAGTTGTGCGATCTACCGATCACTTCTCAGACGATTTCATCAAAATGAAGGTAAACAATATTGAATAAAATTTTGAATAAAATTATGAATAAAATTAATAAAATTAATAAAATAGATTACTAACAGTCCAGATACACAATGAACACTTTTTATAACAAGTGTAATTCTCTCTTCCCCCCCCCTTGAAAGCCCCCTAATTCTAGGTACAAAAGACTTGCCTTATACACTGCGATCTAGGTATGTTGTATTGGTTGTTTCAGGGCGATATACAGTATGTTGTATTGGTTGTTTCAGGGCGATATACAGTATGTTGTATTGGTTGTTTCAGGGCGATATACTGTATGTTGTATTGGTTGTTTCAGGGCGATATACGGTATGTTGTATTGGTTGTTTCAGGGCGATATACAGTATGTTGTATTGGTTGTTACAGGGCGATATACAGTATGTTGTATTGGTTGTTTCAGGGCGATATACGGTATGTTGTATTGGTTGTTTCAGGGCGATATACGGTATGTTGTATTGGTTGTTTCAGGGCGTCCCAGGCCTTATTAGTGATAGTGATGACAACTACCCCCCTGTAAAGGTATGTAGAAGAAGATCATGTAGAGCACAGCTGAGATGGTTGATTGGTTGGTTTGTTGTTTAACGCCACACTCGGCAATAATCAGCTATATGATGGTGGTCTGTAAATAATCGACAATCCAGTGATGGATATCATGAGCATCGATCCATGTAATGATGATACGATGACATACATAAACCAAGTCAGTGAGCCTGGCCACCCGACCGCTGTCATATAGCTAGAATATTGCTGAGTCAGGCGTTAAACAACAAACAAACAAGCAAACAAACAAAACATGTGAGGGGTGTACAGGGCTTTACAGGGATGTGAAATCTCCGCGGAAACGCGGAAAATCGCGGTTTTTTAAACAATAGTCCTCGGAAAAAATAATCTTCCACGTAAAAATTTAATCTAAATTTTTTAAAAAAAACACTCTGAAAAATATGATCGAAAACCAGACAACCGTCTCGGATTGTCCTGTTTTCGATCAGAGCTTTAACCAGCATAGGTTTTCGGACTTCATACATTTTCTATCACGAATACTTGCACTATAACGTGGGTTGTGGCGTCACACAGAAATTGTAAATACACAGATGTTTTGAAGTTTATGGCAGTATTGCTCCCAGACCTGGCGGGTAGCCAGGTGTGCGAAAGCTATGCCCGATTTTTTAAAAGTACTGATTTAACTACGAAATTTTACTGCATCTGCCATCTTGTTTATTTGACTTATTGACTTTTGCCATTGACTTATTACATTTCTTGGTGTGAATGTTGTCCAAACTGCACGAAATTGCTTAAAATGCAATCAAATGTTTAAAAAAATTTCGGGGGGGCATGCCCTCAGACCACCCTACACTTTTCCTCTTTTTTCGGGAAAACCTGCTCACATGCCTGGTTTTAGGAGCTGAGTAAGCTTGTACACCACATACCAAAACATCAAGGAGTGTACATGAAGTTCAGCTTGTAAAATTCTTTTACTCCGCAAGTAAGGCTGGCTATTGATACAGATCATAGAGATCTGTATTCGGTAACTTAATATCGATCAATTGTCTATAAATATAGAAGTATCTTTGAGCAAATACCCAAAAGAAATGAACATATTTCACTCCACTGGTGAGTGGTGACACATTTATTCAGGGATTACTTTGTGGACATTTGACATTACATGCCTAGACTAGTACAAGCAGCCACACACACTTAAATGCATGTTGATATAACTTCTTTCAGTGGCATTTTAGAAGTTGGTGTGATGAAGTAAGACAAGTCCTAAGGATGAACAACTTCTTTATTACAATTAGTGCGACGTTTCGGTGTAGATCCTAACACCTTTATCAAGCAAGTGATGGATAGTGCTAAACAACATAGGTATATATACTTATTAACATCAATGTTTATACAGTAAATTGATTGATGGACACCGAGAGCTGATTAAGATAATTAGAAGCCAGTGGATGACTAATGGACACAGAGTCAGCGAGCAGACTGATGGAAATGATGGAAGCCAGTGGATTAATTGGATGGCCATAGGGATTTAGCAATTAGGTGATGGTAAGCAGGCGGGATGTAGTAGCCTTGGTCTCTGTTCATTGCCGGCTGGATCCTTTTGATGTAGATGGCTTCTAGGAGTTTCCTGATTTTGTAGTCAGATTGATTGTTGGCCAGGATCTTGATGTTGTACATCAGTGTGTTGTGTGTTCACAGAGCACCAAGTTGAGACGGAAGCAAGACAGCAGGAAGAAGCTCCTCACCCCCTTCAAGCACACACTGAGGGAAGGCTCGGACGCGCTGGAGAAAGGCCTCGCTGAAGTTGCTAGAGCGGCCTTCGAGAAGGCTCTCGATACCTACTCCTCTTCTAACTTTCTGGTAAGGAGGCCCCAACATGACCTTTCTTGATACAGTCTAGTCTCGTTGACCTGACACTTGTTAATCCGACAATCAGCTTTATCAGACACAAATGATGGGAACCGATTTAATCAGTGCTATTTAGACCCGTTAATACGATAGTCTCGCACTCTGACTCCGACACGCCTGATTTGCAATGAATTGCTGAAATCACTCATTAATCAGTCTCATTAATCCAACACAGTGATCAGCGTACTCCATGGTCATCTGCCCGTGAGTACACAGACCCGTGTTTTGATGTGAGACATGTCAGCGAGTAGCTGCATATTTCAACGGCTGCAGAGATAAACTTGCTTAACAATAAACAATTACTGCTTTAAATGCACATTACATGCCTAGATTACCTCAATCTCAAATCGGATACAAGTTCTCACTATACGATCTTTCACAAACTTTGACCGACCAATGAAATTACTAACAGGAAGTTGACATTAGCCACTAAGAAAACAGCTTTCTTAAGCATTGCGGCACTAGTTTCAAATTAGCGACTTCCATTTCAGACTATGCTTTCAAAACCAGTCAATTTTGAATAAGTCATACAGTCCGTAACAGTAGTTTTGTGTTAAACTTTAGTGGTTGCATGATTAGAAATCATATTCCACTGACAATGTAACACAACAATGAATATTTCATTTTTCATTTTCCAACGTGTTGGTATCGTTATCTATCGTGTAGTTGTCCAATTTTCGATCATGAACGTTTATACTACCTAATTTTGATAATCCAACATACTCGTTAATCCGACATAATGTCCAACAATGTCGGATTAACAGGACTTGACTGTAATGAGAGTGTGTGAGCTTGGTCATTGTGTGAATTTTATTAGAGTTGTCCTGATGTAAAAGTAAGCGTGTCACGATGTGAAATTCAGGGTGTCCTGATGGGAAATTCAGGGTGTCATGATGTGAAATTCAGGGTGTCAAGATGTGAAATTCAGGGTGTCATGATGGGAAATTCAGGGTGTCATGATGGGAAATTCAGGGTGTCATGATGTGAAATTCAGGGTGTCATGATGTGAAATTTGGCGTGTCCTGGTGGGAAATTCAGGGTGTCATGATGGGAAATTCAGGGTGTCATGATGTGAAATTCAGGGTGTCACGATGTGAAATTCAGGGTGTCCTGATGGGAAATTCAGGGTGTCATGATCGGAAATTCAGGGTGTCATGATGGGAAATTCAGGGTGTCATGACAGGGTGTCATGATGTGAAATTCAGGGTGTCATGATGTGAAATTCAGGGCGTCCTGATGGGAAATTCAGGGTGTCATGATGTGAAATTCAGGGCGTCCTGATGGGAAATTCAGGGTGTCCTGATGGGAAATTCAGGGTGTCATGATGTGAAATTTAGGGTGTCATGATGTGAAATTCAGGGTGTCATGACAGGGTTTCATGATGTGAAATTTAGGGTGTCATGATGGGAAATTCAGGGTGTCATGATGTGTAATTCAGGGTGTCATGATGTGAAATTCAGGGTGTCATGATGTGAAATTAATTAAGGGTGTCACTCTTCACAGATGATCAGTGAAAGCTACATGACATACTTTTCTACGTATCAACTCATGTTGTTTAGTTTTGATTAAATTTTCAAACAATAATGTTAACAAGGGTTCCCAATAACCGTGATAACCCAGTATCCACGACAACAGACTCTCTCTCATGGGGACTCCTAGCAACCTGGGTTAGTGTAGGCTCTTAGCAACCTGGGTTAGTGTAGGCCCCTATCAACCTGGGCTAGTGTAGGCTCCTAGAAACCTGGGCTAGTGTAGGCTCCTAGCATCTTGGTTAGTGTAGGCTCCTAGCAACCTGGGTAAGTGTAGACTCCTAGCAACCTTGGTTAGTGTAGGCCCCTAGCAACCTGGGCTAGTGTAGGCTCCTAGAAACCTGGACTAGTGTAGGCCTCTAGCAACCTGGGTTAGTGTGGGCTCCTAGCAACCTGTGTAGGATCCTAGCAACCTTGGCTAGTGTAGGCCTCTAGCAACCTGGGTTAGTGTGGGCTCCTAGCAACCTGTGTAGGATCCTAGCAACCTGGGCTAGTGTAGGCCTCTAGCAACCTGGGTTAGTGTGGGCTCCTAGCAACCTGTGTAGGATCCTAGCAACCTGGGCTAGTGTAGGCCTCTAGCAACCTGGGCTAGTGTAGGCCTCTAGCAACCTGGGCTAGTGTAGGCTCCTAGCAACCTGTGTAGGATCCTAGCAACCTGGGCTAGTGTAGGCTCCTAGCAACCTGAGCTAGTGTAGGCTCCTAGCAACCTGAGCTAGTGTAGGCTCCTAGCAACCTGAGCTAGTGTAGGCTCCTAGCAACCTGTGCTAGTGTAGGCCTCTAGCAACCTGACAGCATGGGTTGTTTCCCGTGACATCAACAACTGGATCTTCTGGTCCAGACTAGATTATTTACACGCTTGATTATTAGTTTTGATTATCTGACTGCCATCATTTGGCTAGGATATTGCAGAGTATGGCAAACAACCATTATAATACTCACTCATTCGCTACATTTGATTGAAGAAAATTGTTTCTGAGTGAGAAATAACTAAAACAAACTGATGTTGATATTTATTACCCTGTCTTTTCTTTCAGCAAAAAGACGTAACAGAGTGTAAAGTGGTTGTTCTGAAGTACGCCTTTGCCATCAGTGGTGTTGCAACTGGCAATTATGCGGTGAGAACTATTACTTAATAATAATAATAACAACAACTATAATAATCATCATCATCATCATCATCATCATCATCGGGGGCGGTCGGGTAGCCTAGTGGTTAAAGCGTTCGCTCGTCATGCTAAAGACCCAGGTTCGATTCCCGACATGGGTACAGTGTGTGAAGCCCATTTCTGGTGTCCCCCGCCGTGATATTGCTGGAATATTGCTAAAAGCGGCGTAAAATTAAACTCACTCGCTCACTCACTCACTCAATCATCATCATCAACATTATTAAGGAATAAGAATATACACTTCTACATTCAATTGTCAGAGTAACTATTTGTGGCCATCTACTTGATGGTAAGCTGGTAGTCCACAGGGAAACCTTTACTCGTCTGAAACAGTTGACTTGTGTTATGTTTTAACCCTGATACAAACATTTGTATCATGCTAACACAGTACGATACTCAATCTCATTAAAACCAGATCTTGGTGTTCATACTGCTACACAAGGATCGGAGGAAGAGATCGGAGGTCACGTCAGAGCGACCTTTCGTGAACTTTGACCAACCACAGGATAGGAGTGACAGGAAATCACCACAAGCCAATCAGAAAGCAGCTTTCTTGAGGTTTATGGCACTTCCATTCCAGACGACTGTTTGATGAACATTTTGGCGTAGCTTGAAAATTGAACAAAAGAAAACCCTGATGTCTGATGGACGGCTGAGATTGTATAGCCGTATTTTCCAGTGGCCATGTGGACAGTCTCTTCCATTCAAATGTTTATCCCATTGAAGCGAGAAGTAGACAACGATTTGTTTTGAATGCCTAGTGTTAACCTTTTTGGGAGTGAAGCTTTCACTTTCGTGATGACCGTCGCCTCTGTGGTCTAGTTGTAGAGCGTCCACCTGTAGTGTGGAAGGCCCGGGGATTGATCCCCGGCCGCGTCATACCAAAAGATGTATAAAATGGTACTTTTGTGATCTTGGGATCAGATGAAAAGTCGTTCTGACATGATCTGTAATGGGATGTGGGGCGGTCGGGTAGCCTAGTGGTTAAACCATTCGCTCGTCACGCTGAAGACCCGGGTTCGATTCCCTACATGGGTACAATGTGTGAAGCCCATTTCTGGTGTCCCCCGGTGTAATATTGCTGGAATATTGCTAAAAGCGGCGTAAAACCCTACTCACTCACTGTAATGGGATGTCTTGAGATGTGAGTGCCTTGGTAGCGATTGGTGAGATACGATTTCAACGAGACTGGTACAACAATGCTTATTTCCCTAGTTATTGGATCTGCGTACTGTTATTTCGCACTCTCTGCCAGAGCTCCAGATAAGCTGCGTATCTGCGTGAAATACGCATCAGAAATGCAGAAATACGCAGTAAAATATAATCCAAGCGTATCAAATACGCAAGGAACATTACAGATACGCTACAAAAATAAAACTTGTGCGTATCATCAAAATATTGTGAAGTAACCCTGCGTATTTGATTAGCAAATGAGCAACTTATATTGAAATTATAAGTTGGCATTCCGTCAACCTTGCCAAACTCATCATGATCATTTGCCATCACACTTTCTTGTGGAAGTATCGCGGTATTTTTGAGTCCTATAAAGCTCTCGAACCCACACGACATCAGTTTGCAGGGACTAGATGAATAGTGTTTTTAAATATTTAACTTAAATACCCACATGTGTAAAAACTAGTGGGTAACAGAAATTTGAATACGCACCTAGAATTACTGATACCCAATGATTTTAAAATGCATGGGTAAAATACCCACAACACCAAAAGCTTATCTGGACCTCTGCTCTGCTCACTGGGGAGTATACAACCCAAGCTGCCTTATTGACAATGTTCTGCATCTCATCCCACCGGGTACCCATTTACTGCTGGGGGAACAGAGGTGGTGTTTGATTACTGATTCAGTCTGTCAAACATCAAACACTGACCTCCGACTTTTATTTATTTAACAGCACATCATGGAAGCCATTCATAGGTTTGAAGAAATCAGTAACACCTCGACCGTGAAATTCCCCGCCAGTTACTATGGGCTTGGCAAGGCTTATGTCACATTAAACAGGTAAGTTAGTTTTACTCATCCTTGCGATTAGGCAATATAGTTATGATTCTGAGCTGAAAATTATGCTAGTGCGTTTGTTCTCCCCCAATTAACTATTTTTGGCATATTTTTCACAAATTATTTCCATGCATAAAATATCACGGAGAGTAAATTGTTAATACACCTGTGACATGATGCATTTTACAGCGAGACTTAGCCGACCAATGTTTGTTGTTTAACGCCACACTCAGCAATATTCCAGCTGTATGAAGGCGGTCTGTAAATAATCGAGTCTGGACCAGACAATCCAGTGATTGACATCATGAGCATCGATCCGCGCAATTGGGATCGATGACATGTATCAACCAAGTCAGCAAGCCTGACCACCTGATCCCGTTAGTCGCTTTAGCCGACCAATGAGAGAAGTGCTGTCAATTCACATAATTCGTCTTCAGCAGCCCATGCTTGTTGTAAGAGGCGACTAACAGGATCAGGTGGTCATTAGTGCTGGCTTGGTTGATGCATGTCATCGTATCCCAATAGCGTGGATCGATGCTCATGATAACAATTACTGGATAGCTGAAATACTGCTGAGAGTGGCCTGACACCAGGTCTCTGATTGGTTGTTACGTAAAACAGAGCTCAAAGCGCCACTTTGTTTTTCAATTAATTTGTGTCACATGATAAATTTGATGAGCTTTGATCACGTTTCACGTATGTCTAGTCTGAAAATAATGCTTTTTTAAACCCCACTGATTACTCCCAAAGTACTTCAGTTATGTTAAGCATCTCTCTGTGTACTTTGAACATATATATCGTTCTTATGACATTAAGTAGTATATTGTTTCAAATTACTTTGCATGTCGACCTGTGATGATTCTGGGATAGAATAGGTCGTCAGCAACCCATACTTGCCGTAAAAGGCGACTACGCTTGTCGGAAAAGGCGACTAACGGGATCGAGTGGTCAGGCTCGCTGACTTGGTTGATACATGTCATCGATCCCAAATGCGTGGATCGATGCTCACAATGTCAATCACCGGATTGTCTGGACCAGACTCGATTATTTACCGAACACTGTCTTATAGCTGGAATATTGCTGAGTGCGGCGTTAAACAACAAACCAAACCAAAACTAACTCAACAACAATACGCGAGACTGGAGTCTTGATATGTATCTTTAGGGGAAACCAATCTTGAGTAAATTGTGAGGTGTTTTGTTTAGGCTCTTTCTTCAATTCGAACATGTCTCGTTGGTAACCATGGTAACTGTTGTCATAGGTATACAGAGGCAACCGTCAATCTCAACAGTGGATTATCGGCAGTGAGGAACGGTGTCCGGTGTGATGCCTTTTGTTGGCCGGGGACAGACAAAGTCATCCCAGAATCCAAGAAAGATAAGCTAGAGGTAAGTCTTCATCATTATCCATCCACTGATAAAATTTACAAAGAGCAACTTATTTTTAATATAGATCGTGATTTCCAGCTTAAAATGTTAAGAGTAGCACGTTTTCCAAAAATCTCTCGTCAAAATCCGAAATTCATCATACACGAGGACGATAGCTGTAATTTGATTGGCTGCCCTAGGTCATGTGCTCAAATTTGACCAAACACGAACCTTGTAGCAGATTTCGGCAAGAAAGCGTCATTAGAAACCAATTTTTATCAAATGATATCGCTTATTATAACTGCGAAAAGTCTCCAGGCGATGTTCGGCGGGTAGATGATCTTAGCTTTCTTCGACGAACGTGTTATTCATGAATACGAGGCCTCAAAAACAGGGTTATTTCTTCATGTTACTGAGCGGACAGCCGCTGTTATCGGGATATGGGTGATGACAGATACTATTTATATAATTCTTGTTAAGATGCTTTTCCAATTACGTAAACAATGAAAATAAAAAAGGAATAGGTAAGTGTATTTTATGAAATAGTATATTTGCCGAAAATCGTCAAATGTTCGCTTCCTAGGTCCTTGATCTGGATGTTATGAATGTGTTAGCTAACACCTTTTTATTTACAACAAACTTAAATAAGTTGTAAATGCCTTTTTTTTAAAATGTGATAAACATAACTTTCATAATTATAAACATTAGGATCAGACCTTTCAAATGGTGTATAACATACAGTAGCAAAGATGTTTTACAGGCAGATATTTTTTTTGATAAATGTTGGCTTCATCTATCACACAAGAGTCTCTGGGAACTCGGTGTCCCAGCAGTAAACGCTTCTGGTTGATTGGTGTTGAAAGGGTTAAAACAACCGATATTGTCCATCTTTTTACATGTGATGTCATTGTGATGAAACTGCACGAACAGCTCTTTGATAAACCATTACCATGATTACAAGCTTACTTTATCACAAACACTGGACCCATATTATATATACATACTTCCAACATTTCTTCCTGAACCTATGGGGGTCACGGGTGGCCCAGTCGTCTAAGGCGCCGCGATTCGCTGTGCAGAGTTGCGTACCTTGGGCATGCCAGAAACCTATGATTGTGGGTTCAAATCCCGGTTCGCCCCGATTATGTTTCTAGGTTTGTCAGCACCATACCCGTGCTCGTGGGTTTCACCGAGGTGGTAAACATCTTAGACCTGCAATCACTTCTGGCTTCCTCCCACATTAAGCTGACACGCCGTGATATAACTGGAATACTGTTGAACCCAACTCACTCACTCTTGTGAACATGCCCTGATGTGTGCTATCTACTGTTACAAGCGGCGTTAAACCCAATTCACTCACTCACTCTTTATATATAAATCCACTGATGCTTGAGGGAGGGGGATGTCAGCGGTCACATTCTTTTGGAGACGCATTAATTTCACAATTTACAGGATTAGATTGGTTTGACGCACAAACGAATCTGGTATGTTGTGTGAATCAACGCTCATGAAAGCATCACATGTGACATCATAGATCCATGACTCGAGATGCAGCATTTGTCTCGTCCAGGATTGGCTTGTAAAGTTTGTAAATCACGTGCAGCATATTGTGATCAGAATAAAGACACTGGTAACACATGACTGATTGTTAGTTTTGTCATTAAGTGGTACACATTGTGTTAGTTTTGTCATTAAGTGGTACACATTGTGTTAGTTTTGTCATTAAGTGGTACACATTGTGTGAGTTTTGTCATCAAGTGGTACACATTGTGTTAGTTTTGTCATCAAGTGGTACACATTGTGTTAGTTTTGTCATCAAGTGGTACACATTGTGTTAGTTTTGTCATTGAGTGGTACACATTCTTTGAGTTTTGTCATTAAGTGGTACACATTGTGGTAGTTTGGGCATTTAGTGGTACACATTGTGTTAGTTTTGTCATCAAGTGGTACACATTGTGTTAGTTTTGGCATTAAGAGGTACACATTGTGTTAGTTTTGTCATTGAGTGGTACACGTTGTGTTAGTTGTCATGTGGTACACATTGTGTTAGTTTTGGCATTAAGTGGTACACATTGTGTTAGTTTTGGCATTAAGAGGTACACATTGTGTTAGTTTTGTCATTAAGTGGTACACGTTGTGTTAGTTGTCATGTGGTACACATTGTGTTAGTTTTGGCATTAAGTGGTACACATTGTGTTAGTTTTGTCATTGAGTGGTACACCGGGTTAGAAACTAACAGTTTTTGCCCACTAGTCCTTATAATGATAACATATAGCAAAACTCTTAAAATGGCTAATTTCTACTCGTCCTTAGGATACCTTTACTATTGGGCAGTTTGGTAAGGACTACAGGACTAGTGCCAATTTCTAACGCTGGGTACACGTTGTGTTAGTTGTCATTATGTGGTACACATTGTGTTAGTTTTGTCATCGAGTGTTACACATTGTGTTAGTTTTGTCATCAAGTGGTACACATTGTGTTAGTTTTGTCATTAAGTGGTACACGTGTTAGTTTTGTCATCAAGTGGTACACATTGTGTTAGTTTTGTCATCAAGTGGTACACATTGTGTTAGTTTTGTCATTGAGTGGTACACGTTGTGTTAGTTTTGTCATTAAGTGGTACACATTGTTTTAGTTTTGTCATTAAGTGGTACACATTGTGTTAGTTTTGTCATTGAGTGGTACACGTTGTGTTAGTTTTGTCATCAAGTGGTACACATTGTGTTAGTTTTGTCATTGAGTGGTACACATTGTGTGAGTTTTGTCATCAAGTGGTACACATTGTTTTAGTTTTGTCATCAAGTGGTACACATTGTGTTAGTTTTGTCATCAAGTGGTACACATTGTGTTAGTTTTGTCATTAAGTGGTACACATTGTGTTAGTTGTCATCAAGTGGTACACATTGTGTTAGTTTTGTCATCATGTGGTACACATTGTGTTAGTTTTGTCATTAAGTGGTACACATTGTGTTAGTTTTGTCATTAAGTGGTACACATTGTGTTAGTTGTCATCAAGTGGTACACATTGTGTTAGTTGTCATCAAGTGGTACACATTGTGTTAGTTGTCATCAAGTGGTACACATTGTGTTAGTTTTGTCATCATGTGGTACACATTGTGTTAGTTTTGGCATTAAGTGGTACACATTGGAAACATCTCTTCTTAACCTACACACTTCGCTATATGTTTCTATGGTTGGCAATTCTTTTGATGGTGAGTATATTTTATCCTAGGACCACAAAAATGCAATTCATAACCTTGAATGATTTTTTATTAACGAGATACATGGCATCCAACATTTGGATTCATTTTCTGCAAAGTCCCATTTTAAGACATAGAAATGTTTATGCAATGATTGTTTTTAGATATTCTGTTGGATTATTTGAAAGTAGACATGTATGCTGAAATGTTTTAAGATAACGTTTAAATTACGTTATGAACTAGCAATAGGAAAATAAGATATATACGGAAGTAAATTGACGTCGAACGTCTTTGTTTATGTCACTGCTCAGTTTAATCCTAGCCCCCACGAGGTTCCTTTTCAAGGGTATAAATCTTGTTCCACTGTTTGTCTTGGTTACCATGGTAATTAAATAAGTAAAAGCCAAACCAGGAGACCATAACAAGATCCTTCCCTCATGTACCTGATTATGGCCTAGAGCAGCTGGAACTAGCCTTTTGTAACCTATGTTTAACCTTGTTGAATTTGAAACCAGGCCATACATTATCTTCCTTAGCGATGAGAAACAGCATCATGGACACCTCATTAGTGAGGGATGGACACCTCATTAGTGAGGTGTCATCTGTCACACCACCTTCTCACCTGGTGATTAGGACACACCTGGCCAGTGTAAACAGGTGGTAATAGCTAACAGCTGATGCTTCAGCTTGCTGAGGCCTTGGACACAACGTGGCCGGCCAGGTTCAGCATCACAGCTTCCTCTGACCACTAAGTCGTTCCTTGTTTAGAGATGTTCCCCTTCAGTCCAGCAAATGAGTAGTTGTGTGTTGAGTTTAGGAAGTAAGAGGATAGCCTCTTAAACAGCAGGTCATGGTAACCTGAAAATGTCTTTACTTTCAAAAAATCAAGTTAAAGTTTGTCCTCATAATTGTATAAAATATTGGTATATAATTGTGTTAAACATTAATGGTATATGAATGTGTACAATAATGGTATATGATTCTGTACAATAATGGTATATGAATGTGTAAAATATTTGTACATGAATGTGTAAAATATTGGTATATAATTGTGTAAAATAATGGTATATGATTGTGTAAAATATCAGTATATGATTTTAAAATAGCAGTATATGATTGTGTAAAATAATGGTATATGAATGTGTACAATAATGGTATATGAATGTGTACAATAATAGTATACAGTAAAGTACAGTTAAAACGAACTCAAAGGGACAACTAATTTTAGTTCGTTATAACCGTAGTTCGTTATAAGCAGATATACAACAAAAGAACGGGACTAAAAAATAAGTTTGTTATATCGGTCAGTTCGTTATAAGCGTGTTCGTTATAACCGTAGTTTACTGTATGATTGTGTACAATAATGGTATATGAATGTATAAAATATTGGTATATAATTGTGTTAAACATTAATGGTATATGAATGTATAAAATATTGGTATATAATTGTGTTAAACATTAATGGTATATGAATGTATAAAATATTGGTATATAATTGTGTTAAACATTAATGGTATATGAATGTATAAAATATTGGTATATAATTCTGTAAAACAATAGTATATAATTGGATATATTGTTAATAAAATAAAATAAAATGAAATAGTGCAGGGCTTACTCATGTTGAGCTGGAAAGAGTGGAGATTCCTAACTTGGGGAGAGCCCAATGTTTGACGTGTCGACAGTAGTGTTAGCAGTGCTTGTAATCCCTGGTACATTGATTTGATTTGTCTTGCCTGCCTGACGGTTGCAAGTCTCCTGTGTCTTCTATCAGTGGATTCCTGTTTCTGCCGAGGTTTACTTCTTTCTAAACCTCTGAGATTTCTTGCAGCACCTGTACCTCCTCCTCCATGGTATGTTGGTAGCGTCTGACTGTTTCATTTTCTGCAGTGTGTGCGTTTAAGTTTGAGTTTCTAGCCCGAACTGGGCTCTTGGCTTCATTTTGGGTCCTTTACTGTGTTATCATATGGACCTTTGTCAGCTGTACTTACTAGACCAAACAGAATTTTACTAGACTCGGGCTTTAGACTATTGGTTAATGTTCGGTTAGTGTTAAAGTTGGTCCTGGGATATTTTGATAAATAAATTGTCCTAGAAAAAAGGTTATTTTGCTTCAGATTTCAAAAGAAAATTACAAAATTGGGTCAACCATTCAGAGTAAACAATTGTTATCTTCCGTTTTGAAAAATGGGGGCATATAGCGATCAGCATGTCTGTCCATTCATTGGTCCTCCATCACTTTTCCATTTCTGGACCGGTACTCCTAAACTGTTCAATATTTCTTGATGAAACTTGCTATACACATCAGTCAAGTCGTGAACTGGTGCCTTTTAATGATTTGAGATTTTTGTTTTTTTTATCATAAAAAATGGCTTTCAAAAAATAGAGTTGGACTTCTGCTGAAAGTGAGGATAGTGCTTATTTCTGGAGAAGAACTCCAAACCTTTGAATATTTTTAGATGAGACTTGGTATACAGATTAGTCTCGTGGCAAACTGGTGCCTTTTGATGATTTGTGATTTATAATATTTATCCCTAAGTCCCATGCTTTTCAAAACCAGTTTATGGAGAAACAGTTTATAGTAAACCTCTTTATGGAGAAGATGTTTACAGTGAACCAGTTTATGGAGAAACAGTTTATAGTAAACCTCTTTATGGAGAAGATGTTTACAGTGAACCAGTTTATGGAGAAACAGTTTATAGTAAACCTCTTTATGGAGAAGATGTTTACAGTGAACCAGTTTATGGAGAAACAGTTAATAGTAAACCTCTTTATGGAGAAGATGTTTACAGTGAACCAGTTTATGGAGAAACAGTTTATAGTAAACCTCTTTATGGAGAAGATGTTTACAGTGAACCAGTTTGGAGAGAAACAGTTATATGGTGAACCAGTTTAACAAATCACTTTTTAGAAAACCAGTTTGTGGTGAATCACTTTATAGTGAACCTGTTTGTGGTGAATCACTTATGGTGAACCATTTTGCGGTGAACCAGTTTATAGTGAACAATTTTGTGGTGAACCAGTTTATAGTGAACCATTTTGTGGTGAACCAGTTTATAGTGAACCTGTTTGTGGTGAATCACTTATGGTGAACCATTTTGCGGTGAACCAGTTTATAGTGAACAATTTTGTGGTGAACCAGTTTATAGTGAACCATTTTGTGGTGAACCAGTTTATAGTGAACCATTTTTATGGTGAACCAGTTTATAGTGAACCATTTTGTGGTGAACCAGTTTATAGTGAACCATTTTGTGGTGAACCAGTTTATAGTGAACCATTTTGTGGTGAACCAGTTTATGAGGAAGCACAGGCGGCTACTGAGACAGGTCACTTGATCCCTGGATTCCTTACTTCAGACTAGGGCTGGCCGAGAAGATTGATAATCGGAATTATCGTCAGTGGGAAAAAACAACTATTATCGATATAAAATTTGTGTCTTTGATAATATCTTGCATAAACTGTGATGAAATAAAGTTAAGATTTACAGAAACAGACTTGAGTAATGTTGCTTATGTCAATTGCTAAAAATTGGAAAGTGACTGTTTTTTGTTATATCCTCAATGTCCACAAAGTAATCCCTGCATAAATGTGCCATCCCTCACCAGTGCAGTAAAATCTAAATTTCTTCAGGACTTTTTTTTGTGTAATTACCTCTATTAGTATATGATCTGTGTCGATAGCCAGACCCACATCAGACAAAGTTTTTTGTTTGTCGTTTCATGGGTATGAAATGTCTCAAAAATGATTCGTATATTTGTGAGTCACTCGTCATTCGTCACTCAACCCGTCATCTTGTATTTCAGGCTCTACTTCGGGAGCTGCTCCAGACCTGTAAACGTCCGCCAACTCCAGACGCCGTGTGTCGCCATGGTAACTGTCAGGAGGACAGAGATGTTATATATTTCTCAGATCCAGACTTTAAGGTCAGAATATATTATTGTGGGATCTTTTACATGCAATGTACATTTGTAAGAACATTAAGTTTTATTGTTGACATAATCTAATTGTGGAGTATCTTCCTGAGTCAAGTTAACTTACTATAGAAGTCCAGTTTCCACCCTTGGCAAACTAGGCTGGAATTATGGAGTTACATTTTGGCTGGACTAACGAGTCTATGCATAGTCCAATCAAAATAGTGTAATACAATTGACGTCTGGTTTGTAAACTGCCGGGGCGGTCGGGTAGCCTAGTGCTTAAAGCGTTCACTCGTCACACCGAAGACCCGGGTTCGATTCCCGACATGGGTACAATGTGTGAAGCCTATTTCTGTTGCCCCCACAGTGATATTGCTGGAATATTGCTAAAGGCTGCGTAAAACCATACTCACTCACTCACTCACTCATACACTCACTCATACACTCACTCATACACTGCCGTGCAGATTTCTGTTGATTGCAGGATTTGCAATGCATGTGTACCACCAACTCCGCATCAACAGATATTTCCCAAATCGTCTCATGTTTTTAATGAAGGTGCTCACATGGTTTGATGCCTTTTTTTATCACAATATAGATTTTGATTAATGATCAGATCGTCTTGACTGTGCGCCGCCATTTTGTTTGAAGCAAATGCAAGTGATATGAGAGATAGAATCTGATTGAACATTAAGGAGAACATAGAAGGGGCATAACTCGTCATAGCCACTGGTGGCACTAAGATCGAGCCTAGAAATTCCTGCCTAGTTCGGCAAGGGTGGAAACTGGACTTTTACAGTCAGTAAACTCCCTTGCCTCAGGAAGATGATTGTGGAGACTTGGAAGTGTGGACCTCTCACGCCTCTAACCTTCATCTTCCCAAGGCAAGAGCGTCCACTAGCCTCTTTATCAAAGTCTTCTTTCCTCCTTGCCACATCAAGCCCACTTTCCTGTGCTAAATATGATTGGACTATCGCACACATCGATCGCCCAATCAGAGAACATTCCACAAAATCAACATCCACGACTGGTACATTTTCGTATGAAAGTGATTTACCACTGCCTGTCTTTGTTGACGCAAATATGTCATTTTCATCTTTTTAACCCCACAATAATTGCCTATGTTTTTATGTCAGGGATGAAATCGCAAATGTTTTCGTTTTCTGATCGACTTGGTCGTCGACTATGGTAGTCACCATTTTTGTGAAGCTATACGAGATAAGAACAGCGATCTGAATAGATATTATGTTTTCATTACAAGGGACACAACTCGTGATCTACAGATGTGACGCCAGGGTCGAGCCTAGAAAAATGGCCTTGATGTGGCAGGGGTAGAAACTAGGCCTTGATATTGGCTAGTGGACACACTTGCCTCGGAAAGATGCTGACATTTGACATGTTTTTCGGTATATTGCAATGAATATGGGTTACTTGTGTCTAGAATGGCCTCCTCCTTGAGTGGGTATGAAAAATAACGTCAAAAGATGGTACATGTTGCTACCCCATACTTCGACATCAACAGGATGAAACAAGGACCCCTCGGCTTGGAATCAGTATGCTTTGTCAGAGGGGGTTATCCATGTTATACCTGCGGCATATGAACATGAATTGGGAATTTTTAATGACACTTGCTGCAGACTTGCCTCTGAGCAGGTCCAGAGAAATCCTGGTTCTCCAGACTCAAACTTGAGGTACCAGATTAGCCTGTGCTCTGAATGAAAAGGTTGCAGGTTGTCTTTGAAAGTCCATCTACTTTCTTTCAGGGGTTTGTGCGAGTGAACTGTCAGTCTCTCTGTGTGGTAGAGTTTCACGTAGCCTGCTGGAAATCTTACAAGGGGAAGGGGTCCGACAAGGTAGGTGTGCCATTTGCAGGGCGCTTCCCCATTGACAACACTGGAAGATCTGGGGTAGAATAGGTCTTCAGGGAACCATGCTTGCCGTAAAAGGCGACTATGCTTGTAGTAAGAGGCGACTAACGGGATCGGGTGGTCAGGCTCGCTGACATGGTTGATGCACGTCATCGTATCCCACTTGCGTGGATCAATGCTCATGATATTAATCACTGGATTGTCTGGTCCAGACTCGATTATTTACAGACCACCGTCATATAGCTGGAATATTGCTGAGTGCGGCGTTAAACTCAGTAACTTGTTGGTGTACCTTTGGACATTGCACATGTCAATCACTGGTTTGCCTGGTCTAGACATCATTGGGGCACGGGTGGCCCAGTCGTCTAAGGCGCCGCAATTCGCTGTACAGAGTTGCGTTCCTTGGGCACGCCAGAAACCCATGATTGTGGGTTTGAATCCCGGTTCATGTTTCTAGGTTTGTCAGCACCATAACCATGCTTGTGGGTTCCACCGAAATGGTAAACGTCTGACACCTGCATCACTTCGGGCTTTCTTCCCACATTAAGCTGACACGCCGTGATATAACTGAAATACTGTTAAACCCAACTCACTCACTCTAGACATGATTATTTACAGACCTCCATCCCATAGTGCGAATATTGGTAGCTATTATTTACACTCTGCTCAGCGATAGAAATTGATACCATGCCTATAGTCCTGGACAAATTGCCCAATAGTTTAGGCATCAGAAGGACAGGTAGAAATTAGCCCTTTTTAAGGGTTTACGTTCTATACGTTCTCAGGATTCACTCAAGGAACGTTCTGACATGGGCCCTTTATGTGAGAATTCATAAATTCCCGAGGTACATGCACACTTGACCATACAGCACAATGTTAAAATGCCCCATTGTGTTTGAAAATGGGGCCTTTTTTTTCCAATTTAGGGGCTAAAATCACAAGACCTCACATTAGAATTATCCTGTGTTCTCATTTTGAGGACTAGTCAGTGTTAGAAATTGGCACTAGTACTGTATTCCTTGCCAAACTGCCCAATACTTAAGGTATCATAAGGACTAGTAGACATTTGCTATTTTTAAGGGTTTTGCTATATGTTATCATTATAAGGACTAGTGGACCCCAAATGTTGGTATCTATCGCTGCCAGTGGACTAACTATCGCTGCTGGTGGACTAACTATCGCTGCTAGTGGACTAACTATCGCTGCTGGTGGACTAACTATCGCTGTGTAACTATCGCTGCTAGTGGACTAACTATCGCTGCTAGTGGACTAACTATCGCTGCTAGTCGACTATCTATCACTGCTTGTGGACTAACTATGGCTGTTAGTGGACTAACTATCGCTGCTGGTGGACTAACTATCGCTGCTGGTGGACTAACTATCGCTGCTAGTGGACTAACTATCGCTGCTAGTGGACTATCTATCACTGCTAGTGGACTAACTATTGCTGTTAGTGGACTAACTATCACTGCTAGTGGACTAACTATCGCTGCTGATGGACTAACTATCGCTGCTAGTGGACTTACTATCTCTGCTAGTGGACTAACTATCGCTGATAGTGGACTAACTACCACTGCTAGTGGACTAACTATCACTGCTAGTGGACTAACTTTCGCTGCTTGTGGACTAACTATCGCTGCTAGTGGACTATCTATCACTGCTAGTGGACTAACTATCGCAGCTAGTGGACTAACTATCACTGCTAGTGGACTAACTATCGCTGCTAGTGGACTATCTATCACTGCTAGTGGACTAACTATCGCTGTTAGTGGACTAACTATCGCTGCTGGTGGACTAACTATCGCTGCTGGTGGACTAACTATCGCTGCTAGTGGACTAACTATCGCTGCTAGTGGACTAACTATCGCTGCTAGTGGACTAACTATCGCTGCTAGTGGACTATCTATCACTGCTAGTGGACTAACTATTGCTCTTAGTGGACTAACTATCGCTGCTTGTGGACTAACTATCGCTGCTAGTGGACTATCTATCACTGCTAGTGGACTAACTATTGCTGCTAGTGGACTAACTATCGCTGCTAGTGGACTAACTATCGCTGCTAGTGGACTAACTATCGCTGCTAGTGGACTAACTATCGCTGCTGGTGGACTAACTATCTCTGCTAGTGGACTAACTATCGCTGCTAGTGGACTAAGTACTGCTGCTAGTGGACTAACTATCGCAGCTAGTGGACTAACTATCGCAGCTAGTGGACTAACTATCGCTGCTAGTGGACTAACTACCACTGCTAGTGGACTAACTATCACTGCTGGTGGACTAACTATTGCTCTTAGTGGACTAACTATCGCTGCTAGTGGACTAACTATCACTGCTAGTGGACTAACTATCGCTGCTAGTGGACTAACTACCACTGCTAGTGGACTAACTATCGCTGCTAGTGGACTAACTATCGCTGCTAGTGGACTTACTATCTCTGCTAGTGGACTAACTATCGCTGCTAGTGGACTAACTACCACTGCTAGTGGACTAACTATCGCTGCTTGTGGACTAACTATCGCTGCCCAGTACTGTATTGTATCCGGAATACTGGATTGAAGCGTTTGACTACAAACAGTAACCTTGCTTTTCCTCGTTGTGTTTCAGGAGCAACTAGATAAGTCTTGTCCAACTCCGGACTGTAGTTCTTTTATACAGAGAATCTGTCTCTACAGGCATAACGCCGACCCTAAAGTTGTGAGTCATTTACAAATATTGTTACACATTATCATGATCAGAAGATATTAAAAACATTCTGCTATTCTAAGTATTATGGGGGGCACGGGTGGCCCAGTCGTCTAAGGCGCCGCGATTCGCTGTGCAGAGTTGCGTCCCTTGGTCACGCCAGAAACCTATGATTGTGGGTTCGAATCCTGGTTCGCCCCGATTATGTTTCTAGGTTTGTCAGCACCATACCCGTGCTCGTGGGTTTCACCGAAGTGGTAAACGTCTGAGACCTGCATCACTTCACGCTTTCCTCCCACATTAAGCTGACACGCCGTGATATAACTGGAATACTGTTAAAAGCGGCGTAAAACCCAATTCACTCACTCACTCTAAGTATTATGACCTGTGAAGATCTGGGTAGAGAAGGTCTTCAGCAACCCTTGCTTGCTATAAAAAGGGACTATGATTGTCGTAAGAGGCGACTAATGGGATCGGGTGGTCAGGCTCGCTGACTTTGTTGATGCATGTCATCGTTTCCCTCTTGTGTGGATCAATGTTCATGATGTCAATCAATGGATTGTCTTGTCCAGATTTGATTATTTACACTCCACTGTCATATAGCTGGAATACTGCTGAGTGTTGCGTTAAACAACAAACAAACCAACGAAACATTTCTTTGGTGGACCTGTTGAGCCTTTTCACATGAACGTTGTCAATGTTGAATATTTTAGAAACAAAACAAATTTACCTGCCTTTTTAATCTGATTTTATTTATAAAACACTGTCAAATTTCGGTGACTTGGTTGGTGAATGTCATCGTACCCCAACAGAGTAGATCAGTGCTCACAATATCAATCACAGGATGGTCTGGTCCAGACTCGATTATTTACAAACTGCCGTCATATAGCTGGAATATTGCTGAGTGCGGCGTTAAACAAGTCAACAAATAACATTAGACAAACTGTCTTGGGCTGGGCCTGTTCTGAATCCTTGAAATGGCAGGAAATACCTGATATTCAGGAACTTTTGTTAAACATTCATAGTTGGTTTACAGATTTCTTTCTCTCAAAACTTGAAGTTGGTGTTTGAAAAAAATGACTTCACAAATTTTGTTTTTTGTGTTGTATAAACATATAGTATTTAAAAAAATACAATCAAAATTTGCCTCATGCTGTCCAATATCCTGATCAATGCTGTCATGGTGAATTTGATATCGGGACATGCATTACAACGGCTTGTGATCTGCTCTACTGCTAAATGTGTTTTTCAGATTTGGGAATAAAACACCAACTTAATTCAGAATTTTTTTTACTACTTTTTCTACTCATCAATGAGGGGCACGGGTGGCCCAGTCGTCTAAGGCGCCGCGATTCGCTGTGCAGAGTTGCGTCCCTTGGGCACGCCAGAAACCTATGATTGTGGGTTCGAATCCCGGTTCGCCCCGATTATGTTTCTAGGTTTGTCAGCACCATACCTGTGCTCGTGGGTTTCACCGAAGTGGTAAACGTCTAAGACCTGCGTCACTTCGGGCTTTCCTCCCACATTAAGCTGACACGCCGTAATATAACTGGAATACTGTTAAAAGAGGCGTTAAACCCAACTCACTCACTCACTCTACTCATCAATGAAAGAAAAATAGTGAAAATTCCTAACACTTAGTGATGCAATTGGACAATGAAGGCATGAATAAATGTAAGAATAGTTTTGTTTGTTTTGTTGACAGTATACATCAGACAAACCATTACAAAAATCTAAAAATCAGAAGAAATTACTGAAGCTCGAACCTTCAAGGTAAGTTTTTCAACCTAATGTTTTGTCGAAATTGCCCAGTTGTCTAAGGAACCACAATTCGCTGTGCAGAGTTGCTTCCCTTGGGTGCGCCAGAAACCTATGATCGTGAGTTCGAATCACACTTCGCACCGATTATTTTTTAAGGTTGTCAGCACCATACCTGTGCTCGTGGGTTTCACAGAAGGGGTAAACGTCTTGAGACCTGCATCACCTTGGGATCCCCTCCCACATCAAGCTGACGCGACGTGATACTGGAATACTGTTCACAGCAGCGTTAAACCAAGTTCACTCACTTGCTCACAACCCCCCGAGGATCCGGGGAAGAATAGGTCTTCAGCAACCCATGCTTACCGCAAGAGTCAGCAAACGGGATAGGGTGGTCAGGCTCGCTGACTTGGTTGATGTATGTCATCGTATCAAAATTGCGTGGATCGATGCTCATGATCACAATCACTGGATTGTCTGGTCCAGACTCGATTATTTACAGACCACCGTCATATAGCTGGAATATTGCCGAGTGCGGCGTTAAACTCAGTAACTTGTTGGTGTACCTTTGGACATTGCACATGTCAATCACTGGTTTGCCTGGTCTAGACATCATTGGGGCACGGGTGGCCCAGTCGTCTAAGGCGCCGCAATTCGCTGTACAGAGTTGTGTTCCTTGGGCACGCCAGAAACCCATGATTGTGGGTTTGAATCCCGGTTCATGTTTCTAGGTTTGTCAGCACCATAACCATGCTCGTGGGTTCCACCGAAGTGGTAAACGTCTGACCGCCGTCATATAGCTGGAATAGTACTGAGAGCGGCGTTAAACAACAAACAAACAAAGTAACTACTACACAATGAATGGGGGGACCACCCACCTGTGACCCGCCACTCCCCCCTGGCCTGGCCCCTGTTGTTTTTGGCCTGATACACGTAGGTCCCCATCTTCCCGAGGCAAGAGAGTTAACTGGCTATAAAAGTCCAGTTTCCACCCTTGCCGAACTAGCCTGGGATTATGGAGTTACATGTTGGCTGGACTAAATAGTCTATGCATAGTCCAATCAAAATCGCGCACCGAAATCGAAATCCGGTTCATAAACTGTCATGCAGAGTTTGGTCGATTGCATGATTTGCAAAGCATGTGCATCGCCAACTCATTGTCAACAGATATTTTCTATATCTTTTCATGTTTTTAATCAAGGTGCTCACGTGATTTGATGTACTTCGCGAAGTTAGAACCGTTTTATCACAAAATAGATCTTGATGGTCGATCAGATCGTCTTGACTGGGCGCCGCCATTTTGTTTGAAACAAATGCATGTGATACGAGAGGTGGAATTTGATTGGTACATATGAGAGAGGCATAGAATGGACATAACTCGTAATAGCCACTGGTGGCGCTACGATCGAGCCCAGGAATTCCAGGCTAGTTTGGCAAGGGTGGAAACTGGACTTTTAAAGTCAGTTAACGCTCTTGCCTCGGGAAGATGGGGACAGGGTACTGCTGTACATACATAATTGATTATCAGTTATCTTGTACAATCACTGCATGTTCCTTGACTCATGGAAGAGTCACCATATCCCAATTGGGTGAATCGATGCTCATGATATCAATCACTGGATTCACTGGACCAGACTTGATTATTGACAGACCGCCGTCATATAGCTGGAATATTGCCGAGTGCGGCGTTAAACAACAAACAAACAAACTGACATCGTGGGATGTGGCTTATGATGTCAATCACTGTTTTCTCCAAACATTACATACAAGCACCTGTCATGTAACTGGAATATGCTGACAGCCGCATTAAATATCAAACAAACATTGTGCCATGACAGTGTGGGATATTGCTTCTAATATCAACCACTTGTTTGGCGACATGATACAGCTTGAATGTTGCTGACGACAGCTTTACGCCATAAGCAGATAAAACATACGCCGGTAACCTCATGCAGCTTGGTCTAGTAGATACAGTGTCTGCCTGGAGAGCGGGTTTGATCCCTGGCTTCATCATATCAAAAGACGTTACAAGATGGTACTTGTTACCCTGCCTGACACAAGGACTGGTTGATTTGGTGTCAGTATTGTGTCTAAGTTGAGTATCCATGTTAAACTGCGGCATGGTATCTCATTGGGCAGGCGCTGTAAAACTGCAGGGCGGTCTGGTAGCCTAGTGGTTAAAGCGTTCGCTCGTCACGCAGAAGACTCTGGTTCGATTCCCGACATGGGTACAATGTGTCCCCCGCCGTGATATTGCTGGAATATTGCTAAAACCGGCCTTAAATCATATTCACTCACTCATTCACTCACTGTAAAACTGTAAGTCCAGATTAGCACTAGCAACTCAGAAGTGCGTGCGCGTCTCCATGTAAGGAATCATTCTTGACACGATGTAAACCCCATTTCACTTCACCTTTTGCAGCCAAGACAAGATATCTCGTAAAGCGGAGAAGAAAGCACTACGGAAGCAGAAGAGGAAGGAAGCTCGGGAAGCGGAGGCGGAGAAACAACAGGAAGAGGAAGAGGAGGAAGACACAACCGATGCCCTCTCTCTGGCACAGCAAGGTAAGGCAAATACTGGCACAGCTCACTTTCATGTAGGACGCCTCCGTGGTCAAGTGATAGAGCGTCCGCCCGGAGAGTGGAAGGTTAGGGGTTCGATCCCCGACCGCGTCATACCAAAAGACGTTAAAAGATGGTACTTGTTGTTACCCTGTCTGGCGCTCGGCATTAAGGGGCTAAAACAAGGGCTGGTCGGCTCGAAGTCAGTATACTGTGTCTGAGTGGGGTATTCATGTTAAACTGCGGCATGGTATCTCAGTGAGCTAGCACTATACAAGGATAGAACAAGGACAAACAAACCATGGAACACTCTCATGTATGTATATACATATATTTCTGCACAAAACTATTTTCTGTATGTTTATTGTGAACGAGTACAGTGATGGGTATGGCCCTGGCTTTCGTATTGCAATTTATTGGAATAATGATTCAAGTATAGCGATATCCTTTTGTCACCTTTCAGGCAGGTTTTGGCTAGTGTAAATAGGCAGACCAGAATCCTATGATCATGGGTTTCAAGCCTTGATTTGCCTCATTGTTTCCAGGTTTGTCAGTACCCTACCATCTGCCAGCCGCGTCATGTCAAAAGACGTTAATAGATGGGACTTATTGTTTCCTTACCTCGCACTCAACACTAAGGGGCTAAAAACATGGACTGGTTGCTTCGGAGTCGGTATACTGTGTCCGAGTGTACTCATGTTTACCTGCGGCATGGTTTCTCCGTGGGCTTGCACTATAATTCAGCATACACATGTGCACGCTGCTATATAAGTGCCGAAATATTTAACATGCCATTAAACCTCATTTCTCCTCACTTAAAAAAACTTGTAGGGGTGTCATGATAAAATTGATATATCGATATATTGCAATTGGTAAGCACTTAAAGTAAAAAAACGATTGTTAAATCAGTTTCCGATCAATAATATCCATTTCAGTTAGGAATATTGATAGTTTCAATTTGTATTTACCATATCATGCAATTGTGAACGCAGCAGTGTGAGGATTAAAGTTAAATGCCCTTGATGCTTAGCAACCGGTCTTTCTTAAAGTAAAACAGCGGTGGGTAACAGTCAAGCAGAGTTTGTGACAAACTTGGGTGGAAAATCGAGTGTCTTATTGTTATCACATTCAAAGGAAACTTCAGTTCCAAGGTTAAATTCAACTCTAAAATTCATCTAAAATGATACACTGAAAACTTTCGATATTTATTGCTGTAGTTGCTTGCAATATCAATGGTTATCGCAATAGTTTCTTTCAATATCGGGGCGGTCGGGTAGCCTAGTGGTTAAAGCGTTCGCTCGACACGCCGAAGACCCGGGTTCGATTCCCGACATGAGTACAATGTGTGAAGCCCATTTCTGGTGTCTCCTGCCGTGATATTGCTGGAATATTGCTAAAAGCTGCGTAAAACCATACTCACTCACTCACTCACTCTTTCAATATCAATAGTTATCGCAAAAGTGATTTCCAGACCAATAGTTCCCCCTACCCTGTTGTGTTGGCAGTTCTTGAAGACGAGTCGGAGCTGAAGCACCTTGCCAAGGCTGACACAGTCCTATACAAGAAGGAGCAGGCAGAGGAGGCCACTCTGTACAAGGTGGGTGGGTCAGAACGTTTTCATTTAGTTCCTGGCCATGTTGAACCTGGCAGGGATTTATCTTGACCTGCACACAGGAAGAATATCTCGAAGCCTACAGCAGTTCAATGGGAATTACATGTCACGGGGGCGGTCGGGTGGCCTCGTGGTTAAAGTGTTCGCTCGTCACGCCGAAGACCCGGGTTCAATTCCCGACATGGGTACAATGTGTGAAGCCCATTTCTGGTGTCCCCCGCTGTGATATTGCTGGAATATTGTTAAAAGCGGCGTAAAACCATACTCACTCACTCACTATGAATGCCCTGACTCTTGTCATATTGTTTACGTCCCCTTCAACAACCCATTCTTGCTGTAAAAGGCGACTAACGGGATCGGGTGGTCAGACTCTCTAACTTGGTTGATGCATGTCATTGATCCCAATGGATCGATGCTCATGATGTCAATCACTGGATTTTCTGGTCCAGACTCGATTATTGACAGACTGCCATCACATAGCTGAAATATTGCTGTGGATCGATGCTCATGATGTCAATCACTAGATTGCCTGGTCCCGACTCGATTATTGACAGACCGCCCTCATATAGCTGTAATATTGCTGTGTGCGACGTTAAACAACAACAACAACAAAAGTTATCGGTTTTGGTTAGTGATTCCCAGGCCAATGGTCACCCCTAAACAATCACCTCATGAAATTTCAGGGCAAGCCAAAGTTGAGTAAACCGAAGAAGGAGAAGAAGAAATCTAAACAGGTCCTCAATGTGGAGGTGAATTTCTCCGACCGTCGAGAAGACCAGCTGCTTGGGGAACACTCCGTACTGAGTGACACGGAGGACGACACGTGTGCTCCCAGAATGTAAGACAAGCTACACTAGTCTGCATGAAACTTGGCGTTGAGAGTTAGAAGATGCGCCTTATGTGTAACATGCTCTCAGTACATACAGACCGGAGTAGCACAGGTCTTCAGCAACCCATGCTTGCTGTCAGAGGCGGCTATGCTTGACGTAAGAGGCGGCTATGCTTGACGTAAGAGGCGGCTATGCTTGTCGTAAGAGGCGGCTATGCTTGTCGTAAGAGGCGATTAATGTGATCGGGTGGTCAGGCTCCTTGCCTTTGTTGACGCATGTCGTCGTATCGCAATTGCGTGGATCGATGCTCATGATGTCACTGGATTGTCTGGTCCAGACTTTAATATTGACAGACTGCTGTCAAATAGCTGGAATATTGCTGTGGATCGATGCTCATGATGTCAATCACTGGATTGTCTGGTCCAGACTTTATTATTGACAGACCACCATCAAATAGCTGGAATATTGCTGTGGATCGATGCTCATGATGTCAATCACATGGAATGTCTGTTCCAGACTTTATTATTGACAGACCGCAGTCAAATAGCTGGAATATTGCTGAGTAGGCATTAAACAACAAACAAAACCTATCATTACTGACTTCACCGTTCACAGGACCACCACAGTTTGATCTCTATTGTTTAACATGCTCTCATTTCAGACCAAGGGCCACATATAATAGTGACAACCCTTTTTCTGTCCCTCCAAGTTTACATCAAAAGGTTCAGGATTTTAATTCGGTTTATGACCAGTCCATCAACCCCCAGAACAACAAGCACAACGAAGTGGCCAACAATCTCTTTGTGTAAGTAGTAGTGCTGTTACCATTCACGCAAGTATTCGGTGAATTGAATGCTTGTCTCCCCCATGAACATCCGGGTAAGAAATAGCCTTCAGCAACCCATGCTTGTCTCCTGTGAAAATCTGGGTTAGAAGTAGTCTTGAGCAACCCATGCTTGTCTCCTGTGAACATCTAGGTTAGAAATAGTCTTGAGCAACCCATGCTTGTCTCCCCCTGTGAACATTAGGGTTAGAAATAGTCTTAAGCAACCCATGCTTGTCTCCCCTGTGAACATCTGGGTTAGAAGTAGTCATGAGCAACCCATGCTTGTCTCCCCTTTGAACATCCGAGTTAGAAGTAGTCTTAAGCAACCCATGCTTGTCTCCCCTGTGAACATCCGAGTTAGAAGTAGTCTTAAGCAACCCATGCTTGTCTCCCCTGTGAACATCTGGGTTAGAAGTAGTCATGAGCAACCCATGCTTGTCTCCCCCTGTGAACATCTGGGTTAGAAGTAGTCATGAGCAACCCATGCTTGTCTCCCCTGTGAACATCCGAGTTAGAAGTAGTCTTGAGCAACCCATGCTTGTCATAAGAGGCAACTAACGGGATCGGATGGTCAGACTTGGTTGATGAATGCCATTATATCCCACTTACATAGATTGATGCTCATGTCGTCAATCACTGGATTGTCTGGTCCATACTTCATTATTTACAGACCACTTCATATAGCTTGAATATTGCTGAGTGCAAGAAACCAACTTGAATGTACAATGTTCTGCCCCCAGGTATTTTGCGGAGCTGCTAGGTGAGCATGGCCCTCTGCATGTGAACGATTCTGTGTTGACCAAGGAGCTTGAGGACTTCCCCATGGAGGCGCGGGAGGTCATAGACACTTACGGAGGTCTTCGAGGCTTCCTGCAGCAGTCGTTGAAGTTCGGACTTATAGACAACTATGTGTGTTTGTTAAAAGACGCTGTGCATGCTCGGTCGCTGGCCGTGGCACACAAGACCGAGTATCCCACCTTGGGCGCTAAACAGACTGTTCCGAGTGATGTGAAAACTAAACCGCGGTCTGTGAATAGTGTTGTGTCGTCGGATGTGAATAAAGCTTCTAAGGTGTCGCTGAACCCTGCCGCCCAGGAGTTCAAGCCACAGCCTAGTGCTGGTGTGTTTGTGGAACATTGTGTCAATAAGGATCCTTTTGTGATTAATGCTATGAATTCGTGTGAAGCCAGATGTGAGATAGATAAGCTTGTGAAAACGGTCAGTGCAGCCCCCAGGGTTAAACCATCCACATATAATTCTCTGGATGACTTTTCTCTGCCCTCACAGCCAAATAGTAGCAAAAGTGCGGAAAAGACGCTTTTAGAAAACATGGACGACATAGACGATTTTCAGTTGTGTGCCGACGATTTAGAGGATGACTTAGAGACTACGAACAATTTTAGTGAACCTGATTGGAGCAGGGAAAGTTGGGAGGGAGGAAGTGACAGTGTGTCGGAAAGTATTTCTTTGGCAAAGATTCGTGGTGTGGGTTCTAAAATCTTGGATTCAGCTCTTGCACCCAGTAGTGTCAAATCGGATGACCTTGACCCTAGCCGTTGCAGTTCAAGGTCATCTCATTCTGAGTTAGGTGAATTTGAACTTGGTTATCGCACTGTTTCCCCAGCTCTCCAGAGTCAAGGTTTCAAATCAGCCTATTCCAGAACCACTGTGCAGAAGGAGGTTTCAAATGATGTTTTTTCTTCCAGTTCATTTCACAATTCTGACAGCTTGCATGGAAACCTGGATTTATTGGATACCAAACGCAAAAATTCATTGGATAAAACTATCATTCCTCCGCATCCTTTTTTGAGTTCTTCATCTAAAGATGCTTTTGGTTCCTTTGACTCCCGACCTAGCAGTTGTGATAGCCCCCTGGCCCATGGGTGTGGTGACGCATCAGAGAGCAGCGTGACCAGCATCTGGGGCAGTAGCCCCACCCCCATTTACCCCAAAGCCTCCCAGGATAACGGATTCAACACATTCCAGGACAGACTGACCAAGACGGCCCAGCAGTCTGTGTACTCCCCCTTCCCCAGCCTCGCGTCTCTTCAGTCCCAGGACAACACCAGCTCAACATGGTCGCCAGCGGACGGACTCGAGCCCAACACGGCCTCCAGTTTCACAGCTGCAAACACGCCAGAGTCGTATTCGTTGTTTGGACTGGACAAGAGTTCGGTGTTTTCCCAGGACCACAACTGGCTGAAGCCGAAGTCGTCGGTGGATGTGCAAGTGCAGACGGTGTACCGCGGCGTGTCCGTGTCGACCAACACGGACCTGGACATCAACAGCCTGTTCCTCCACTACAAGGCCATGCAGGAGCAGCACACGCAGCTCGTCGCCACACTGCACAAAGCCCAGGAGGAGAAGATCAGTCTTACGGTAAGGAGGGGCGGTCGGGTAGCCTAGTGGTCAAAACGTTCGTTCGTCACGCCGAAGACCTGGGTTTGATTCCCGACATGGGTACAATGTGTGAAGCCAATTTCTGGTGTCCCCTGTCGTGATATTGCGGGAATATTGCTGAAAGCGGCGTAAAAGCATACTCACTCACTCACTTACGGTAAGGCGGAGCTCCAGGGCCCTGGTCCACAACGTGGTGTTAGCGCTAAGAGGGGTAGTGGGGTAGCCTGGTGGTAAAAGAATTGGCTTGTCATGTCGAAGGCTCGTGTTGGATATGTGTATAGGTCAAGATGTCAGTGAAGGTCAATTTGCTGTTTGCATAGGTGCATTGATTTCCATATAGGGACATATGTTATACTTGTTCATGAGCAAAGCCTAGTGGTTAAAGCGTTAGCTCGTCACGCCAAAGACCCGTGTTGGATTCCCCACGTGTACGATGTGTGAAGCACATTATCTGGTGTACCCCTCCGTGATGTTGCTGGAATATTGCTAAAAGTGGCGTAAAACCATACTCACTCACTTACTCACTCATTTAGCGCTAAGGTGATCGCTCCTCCCACACTTTAGCATAGGCTTACAACAATCTTTCTCCGTTCCAGTGAACAATGCTTTCATAGCAGCATCAACGTAAGTTGCCACTTTTGAATACAAATACACAGTGCCATAAGTATTTTTGTAGCCGTCGTTCGTTCGTTCGTTCGTTCGTTCGTTCGTTCGTTCGTTCGTATAATTTTAAAAATTGCATAACTTTGACCTAGCTTTGATTAAAATCTGTGAACAGAAAAATATAATTTAAAAAATCTGGCCTTTTGTTGTGGGTTTGTTATGGAGCACGATGGCATCCACACCCAGACAAGAGTACCATCAAAGGAGTATTTGTTAACAGGCAACAACTGTTAAAGTATGGGATTCAATATATAAACAAATTGTTTTAGAATATAATGTTGGAGTCAGTCTGTCTTGATCTGTGTATGTCAGATTTGATATTTATACCAAAGATAATGGACCCGTGAAGATTCCGGGGTCAGCAACCCATGCTTGCCGTAAAAGGCGACTATGCTTGTCGTAAAAGGCAACTAACAGGATCGGGTGGTCAGGCTCGCTGCCTTGGTTGATGCATGTCATCGATCCCAATTGCGTGGACCGATGTTCATGATGTAAATCACTGGATTGTCTGGTCCAGACTCGATTATTTACAGACCGCCGTCATATAGCTGGAATATTGCTGAGTGCGGTGTTAAACAACAAATAACGCTGCTCTGATGCAAGTTAATATTGGTTTGTGCAACTTAAGGTTATGAGCAGACTGCATTAAAAGCAGACGGCAATGTTTTCATTAAACAGGCTAATAAATATCACTGAGTGCGGCTTCAAATTTATGCCATGCATACAAGATATTTACAGACCGCCGTCATATAGCTGGAATATTGCAAACCAAACCAAAAAAACAAAGATAATGAGACAGTAATTAAACCCGCCTTGTAATGCAGGCAGCCACCAAACAGTTGATGCTGGAGAAGATGAAGACAACGCAGGAGCAGCAGATGTACGTGCAGCAGGTGGAGCTGCTGAAGCAGCAGATAGGGGCCCTCCAACAGCTCAACCACAGGTCAGCACCACGTCTGTCTCTCCTCATACCCCTCTCCTGCGTCATCCTACTGGCTCATACCCCTCTCCTGCGTCATCCTACTGGCTCTCATACCCCTCTCCTGCGTCATCCTACTGGCTCTCATACCCCTCTCCTGCGTCATCCTACTGGCTCTCATACCCCTCTCCTGCGTCATCCTACTGGCTCTCATACCCCTCTCCTGCGTCATCCTACTGGCTCTCATACCCCTCTCCTGCGTCATCCTACTGGCTCTCATACCCCTCTCCTGCGTCATCCTACTGGCTCATACCCCTCTCCTGCGTCATCCTACTGGCTCATACCCCTCTCCTGCGTCATCCTACTGGCTCTCATACCCCTCTCCTGCGTCATCCTACTGGCTCATACCCCTCTCCTGCGTCATCCTACTGGCTCATACCCCTCTCCTGCGTCATCCTACTGGCTCATACCCCTCTCCTGCGTCATCCTACTGGCTCTCATACCCCTCTCCTGCGTCATCCTACTGGCTCTCATACCCCTCTCCTGCGTCATCCTACTGGCTCATACCCCTCTCCTGCGTCATCCTACTGGCTCATACCCCTCTCCTGCGTCATCCTACTGGCTCTCATACCCCGCTCCTGCGTCATCCTACTGGCTCTCATACCCCTCTCCTGCGTCATCCTACTGGGTCTCGTACCCCTCTCCTGCGTCATCCTACTGGCTCTCATACCCCTCTCCTGCGTCATCCTACTGGCTCATACCCCTCTCCTGCGTCATCCTACTGGCTCATACCCCTCTCCTGCGTCATCCTACTGGCTCTCATACCCCTCTCCTGCGTCATCCTACTGGCTCTCATACCCCTCTCCTGCGTCATCCTACTGGCTCATACCCCTCTCCTGCGTCATCCTACTGGCTCATACCCCTCTCCTGCGTCATCCTACTGGCTCATACCCCTCTCCTGCGTCATCCTACTGGCTCTCATACCCCTCTCCTGCGTCATCCTACTGGGTCTCATACCCCTCTCCTGCGTCATCTACTGGCTCTCATACCCCTCTCCTGCGTCATCTACTGGCTCTCATACCTCTCTCCTGCGTCATCTACTGGCTCTCATACCCCTCTCCTGCGTCATCCTACTGGCTCTCATACCCCTCTCCTGCGTCATCCTACTGGCTCTCATACCCCTCTCCTGTGTCATCCTACTGGCTCTCATACCCCTCTCCTGCGTCATCCTACTGGCTCTCATACCCCTCTCCTGCGTCATCCTACTGGCTCTCATACCCCTCTCCTGCGTCATCCTACTGGCTCTCATACCCCTCTCCTGCGTCATCCTACTGGCTTATACCCCTCTCCTGCGTCATCCTACTGGCTCTCATACCCCTCTCCTGCGTCATCCTACTGGCTCTCATACCCCTCTCCTGCGTCATCCTACTGGCTCATACCCCTCTCCTGCGTCATCCTACTGGCTCTCATACCCCTCTCCTGCGTCATCCTACTGGCTCTCATACCCCTCTCCTGCGTCATCCTACTGGCTCTCATACCCCTCTCCTGCGTCATCCTACTGGGTCTCATACCCCTCTCCTGCGTCATCCTACTGGCTCTCATACCCCTCTCCTGCGTCATCCTACTGGCTCATACCCCTCTCCTGCGTCATCCTACTGGCTCTCATACCCCTCTCCTGTGTCATCCTACTGGCTCTCATACCCCTCTCCTGCGTCATCCTACTTGCTCTCATACCCCTCTCCTGCGTCATCCTACTGGCTCATACCCCTCTCCTGCGTCATCCTACTGGCTCATACCCCTCTCCTGCGTCATCCTACTGGCTCTCATACCCCTCTCCTGCGTCATCCTACTGGCTCTCATACCCCTCTCCTGCGTCATCCTACTGGCTCTCATACCCCTCTCCTGCGTCATCCTACTGGCTCATACCCCTCTCCTGCGTCATCCTACTGGCTCATACCCCTCTCCTGCGTCATCCTACTGGCTCATACCCCTCTCCTGCGTCATCCTACTGGCTCTCATACCCCTCTCCTGCGTCATCCTACTGGGTCTCATACCCCTCTCCTGCGTCATCTACTGGCTCTCATACCCCTCTCCTGCGTCATCTACTGGCTCTCATACCTCTCTCCTGCGTCATCTACTGGCTCTCATACCCCTCTCCTGCGTCATCCTACTGGCTCTCATACCCCTCTCCTGCGTCATCCTACTGGCTCTCATACCCCTCTCCTGCGTCATCCTACTGGCTCTCATACCCCTCTCCTGCGTCATCCTACTGGCTCTCATACCCCTCTCCTGCGTCATCCTACTGGCTCTCATACCCCTCTCCTGCGTCATCCTACTGGCTCTCATACCCCTCTCCTGCGTCATCCTACTGGCTTATACCCCTCTCCTGCGTCATCCTACTGGCTCTCATACCCCTCTCCTGCGTCATCCTACTGGCTCTCATACCCCTCTCCTGCGTCATCCTACTGGCTCATACCCCTCTCCTGCGTCATCCTACTGGCTCTCATACCCCTCTCCTGCGTCATCCTACTGGCTCTCATACCCCTCTCCTGCGTCATCCTACTGGCTCTCATACCCCTCTCCTGCGTCATCCTACTGGGTCTCATACCCCTCTCCTGCGTCATCCTACTGGCTCTCATACCCCTCTCCTGCGTCATCCTACTGGCTCATACCCCTCTCCTGCGTCATCCTACTGGCTCTCATACCCCTCTCCTGTGTCATCCTACTGGCTCTCATACCCCTCTCCTGCGTCATCCTACTTGCTCTCATACCCCTCTCCTGCGTCATCCTACTGGCTCTCATACCCCTCTCCTGCGTCATCCTACTTGCTCTCATACCCCTCTCCTGCGTCATCCTACTGGCTCATACCCCTCTCCTGTGTCATCCTACTGGCTCTCATACCCCTCTCCTGCGTCATCCTACTGGCTCTCATACCCCTCTCCTGCGTCATCCTACTGGCTCTCATACCCCTCTCCTGTGTCATCCTACTGGCTCTCATACCCCTCTCCTGCGTCATCCTACTGGCACTCATACCCCTATCCTGAGTCATCCTACTGGCTCTCATACCCCTCTCCTGCGTCATCCTACTGGCTCTCATACCCCTCTCCTGCGTCATCCTACTGGCTCTCATACCCCTCTCCTGCGTCATCCTACTGGCTCTCATACCCCTCTCCTGCGTCATCCTACTGGCTCATACCCCTCTCCTGCGTCATCCTACTGGCTCTCATACCCCTCTCCTGCGTCATCCTACTGGCTCATACCCCTCTCCTGTGTCATCCTACTGGCTCTCATACCCCTCTCCTGCGTCATCCTACTGGCTCTCATACCCCTCTCCTGCGTCATCCTACTGGCTCTCATACCCCTCTCCTGTGTCATCCTACTGGCTCTCATACCCCTCTCCTGCGTCATCCTACTGGCACTCATACCCCTATCCTGCGTCATCCTACTGGCTCTCATACCCCTCTCCTGCGTCATCCTACTGGCTCTCATACCCCTCTCCTGCGTCATCCTACTGGCTCTCATACCCCTCTCCTGCGTCATCCTACTGGCTCATACCCCTCTCCTGCGTCATCCTACTGGCTCATACCCCTCTCCTGCGTCATCCTACTGGGTCTCATACCCCTCTCCTGCGTCATCCTACTGGCTCTCATACCCCTCTCCTGCGTCATCCTACTGGCTCATACCCCTCTCCTGCGTCATCCTACTGGCTCTCATACCCCTCTCCTGCGTCAACCTATTGGCTCTCATACCCCTCTCCTGCGTCATCCTACTGGCTCTCATACCCCTCTCCTGCGTCATCCTATTGGCTCTCATACCCCTCTCCTGCGTCATCCTACTGGGTCTCATACCCCTCTCCTGCGTCATCCTACTGGCTCTCATACCCCTCTCCTGCGTCATCCTACTGGCTCTCATACCCCTCTCCTGCGTCATCCTACTGGCTCTCATACCCCTCTCCTGCGTCATCCTACTGGCTCATACCCCTCTCCTGCGTCATCCTACTGGCTCATACCCCTCTCCTGCGTCATCCTACTGGCTCATACCCCTCTCCTGCGTCATCCTACTGGCTCTCATACCCCTCTCCTGCGTCATCCTACTGGCTCTCATACCCCTCTCCTGTGTCATCCTACTGGCTCTCATACCCCTCTCCTGCGTCATCCTACTGGCACTCATACCCCTATCCTGAGTCATCCTACTGGCTCTCATACCCCTCTCCTGCGTCATCCTACTGGCTCTCATACCCCTCTCCTGCGTCATCCTACTGGGTCTCATACCCCTCTCCTGCGTCATCCTACTGGGTCTCATACCCCTCTCCTGCGTCATCCTACTGGCTCATACCCCTCTCCTGCGTCATCCTACTGGCTCATACCCCTCTCCTGCGTCATCCTACTGGCTCATACCCCTCTCCTGCGTCATCCTACTGGCTCTCATACCCCTCTCCTGCGTCATCCTACTGGCTCATACCCCTCTCCTGCGTCATCCTACTGGCTCATACCCCTCTCCTGCGTCATCCTACTGGCTCATACCCCTCTCCTGCGTCATCCTACTGGCTCTCATACCCCTCTCCTGTGTCATCCTACTGGCTCTCATACCCCTCTCCTGCGTCATCCTACTGGCTCTCATACCCCTATCCTTAGTCATCCTACTGGCTCTCATACCCCTCTCCTGCGTCATCCTACTGGGTCTCATACCCCTCTCCTGCGTCATCCTACTGGGTCTCATACCCCTCTCCTGCGTCATCCTACTGGGTCTCATACCCCTCTCCTGCGTCATCCTACTGGCTCATACCCCTCTCCTGCGTCATCCTACTGGCTCTCATACCCCTCTCCTGCGTCAACCTACTGGGTCTCATACCCCTCTCCTGAGTCATCCTACTGGCTCTCATACCCCTCTCCTGCGTCATCCTACTGGCTCTCATACCCCTCTCCTGAGTCATCCTACTGGGTCTCATACCCCTCTCCTGCGTCATCCTACTGGATCATACCCCTCTCCTGCGTCATCCTACTGGCTCATACCCCTCTCCCGCGTCATCCTACTGGCTCATACCCCTCTCCTGCGTCATCCTACTGGCTCTCATACCCCTCTCCTGCGTCATCCTACTGGCTCATACCCCTCTCCTGCGTCATCCTACTGGCTCATACCCCTCTCCTGCGTCATCCTACTGGCTCTCATACCCCTCTCCTGTGTCATCCTACTGGCTCTCATACCCCTCTCCTGCGTCATCCTACTGGCTCTCATACCCCTATCCTGAGTCATCCTACTGGCTCTCATACCCCTCTCCTGCGTCATCCTACTGGGTCTCATACCCCTCTCCTGCGTCATCCTACTGGGTCTCATACCCCTCTCCTGCGTCATCCTACTGGCTCATACCCCTCTCCTGCGTCATCCTACTGGCTCATACCCCTCTCCTGCGTCATCCTACTGGCTCTCATACCCCTCTCCTGCGTCATCCTACTGGCTCTCATACCCCTCTCCTGCGTCATCCTACTTGCTCTCATACCCCTCTCCTGCTCATCCTACTGGCTCTCATACCCCTCTCCTGCGTCATCCTATTGGCTCTCATACCCCTCTCCTGCTCATCCTACTGGCTCATACCCCTCTCCTGCGTCATCCTACTGGCTCATACCCCTCTCCTGCGTCATCCTACTGGCTCTCATACCCCTCTCCTGCGTCATCCTACTGGCTCTCAAACCCCTCTCCTGCGTCATCCTACTGGCTCATACCCCTCTCCTGCGTCATCCTACTGGCTCATACCCCTCTCCTGCGTCATCCTACTGGCTCTCAAACCCCTCTCCTGCGTCATCCTACTGGCTCTCATACCCCTCTCCTGCGTCATCCTACTGGCTCATACCCCTCTCCTGCGTCATCCTACTGGCTCATACCCCTCTCCTGCGTCATCCTACTGGCTCATACCCCTCTCCTGCGTCATCCTACTGGCTCATACCCCTCTCCTGCGTCATCCTACTGGCTCTCATACCCCTCTCCTGAGTCATCCTACTGGCTCTCATACCCCTCTCCTGCGTCATCCTACTGGCTCTCATACCCCTCACCTGAGTCATCCTACTGGCTCTCAAACCCCTCTCCTGCGTCATCCTACTGGCTCTCATACCCCTCTCCTGCGTCATCCTACTGGCTCTCATACCCCTCTCCTGCGTCATCCTACTGGCTCTCATACCCCTCTCCTGCGTCATCCTACTGGCTCTCATACCCCTCTCCTGCGTCATCCTACTGGCTCATACCCCTCTTCTGAGTCATCCTACTGGCTCTCATACCCCTCTCCTGCGTCATCCTACTGGCTCTCATACCCCTCTCCTGCGTCATCCTACTGGGTCTCATACCCCTCTCCTGCGTCATCCTACTGGCTCATACCCCTCTCCTGCGTCATCCTACTGGCTCTCATACCCCTCTCCTGCGTCATCCTACTGGCTCATACCCCTCTCCTGCGTCATCCTACTGGCTCATACCCCTCTCCTGCGTCATCCTACTGGCTCATACCCCTCTCCTGCGTCATCCTACTGGCTCTCATACCCCTCTCCTGCGTCATCCTACTGGCTCTCATACCCCTCTCCTGTGTCATCCTACTGGCTCTCATACCCCTCTCCTGCGTCATCCTACTGGCACTCATACCCCTATCCTGAGTCATCCTACTGGCTCTCATACCCCTCTCCTGCGTCATCCTACTGGCTCTCATACCCCTCTCCTGCGTCATCCTACTGGGTCTCATACCCCTCTCCTGCGTCATCCTACTGGGTCTCATACCCCTCTCCTGCGTCATCCTACTGGCTCATACCCCTCTCCTGCGTCATCCTACTGGCTCTCATACCCCTCTCCTGCGTCAACCTACTGGGTCTCATACCCCTCTCCTGAGTCATCCTACTGGCTCTCATACCCCTCTCCTGCGTCATCCTACTGGCTCTCATACCCCTCTCCTGAGTCATCCTACTGGGTCTCATACCCCTCTCCTGCGTCATCCTACTGGCTCATACCCCTCTCCTGCGTCATCCTACTGGCTCATACCCCTCTCCTGCGTCATCCTACTGGCTCATACCCCTCTCCTGCGTCATCCTACTGGCTCATACCCCTCTCCTGCGTCATCCTACTGGCTCTCATACCCCTCTCCTGCGTCATCCTACTGGGTCTCATACCCCTCTCCTGCGTCATCCTACTGGGTCTCATACCCCTCTCCTGCGTCATCCTACTGGGTCTCATACCCCTCTCCTGCGTCAACCTACTGGGTCTCATACCCCTCTCCTGCGTCATCCTACTGGCTCTCATACCCCTCTCCTGCGTCATCCTACTGGCTCATACCCCTCTCCTGCGTCATCCTACTGGCTCTCATACCCCTCTCCTGCGTCATCCTACTGGCTCTCATACCCCTCTCCTGCGTCATCCTACTGGCTCATACCCCTCTCCTGCGTCATCCTACTGGCTCTCATACCCCTCACCTGCGTCATCCTACTGGCTCTCATACCCCTCTCCTGCGTCATCCTACTGGCTCTCATACCCCTCTCCTGCGTCAACCTACTGGGTCTCATACCCCTCTCCTGAGTCATCCTACTGGCTCTCATACCCCTCTCCTGCGTCATCCTACTGGCTCTCATACCCCTCTCCTGCGTCATCCTACTGGGTCTCATACCCCTCTCCTGCGTCATCCTACTGGGTCTCATACCCCTCTCCTGCGTCATCCTACTGGCTCTCATACCCCTCTCCTGCGTCATCCTATTGGCTCTCATACCCCTCTCCTGCGTCATCCTACTGGCTCTCATACCCCTCTCCTGCGTCATCCTACTGGCTCTCATACCCCTCTCCTGCGTCATCCTACTGGCTCTCATACCCCTCTCCTGCGTCATCCTACTGGCTCATACCCCTCTCCTGCGTCATCCTACTGGCTCTCATACCCCTCTCCTGCGTCATCTACTGGCTCTCATACCCCTCTCCTGCGTCATCCTACTGGCTCATACCCCTCTCCTGCATCATCCTACTGGCTCTCATACCCCTCTCCTGCGTCATCTACTGGCTCTCATACCCCTCTCCTGCGTCATCCTACTGGCTCTCATACCCCTCTCCTGCGTCATCCTACTGGCTCTCATACCCCTCTCCTGCGTCATCTACTGGCTCTCATACCCCTCTCCTGCGTCATCCTACTGGCTCTCATACCCCTCTCCTGCGTCATCCTACTGGCTCTCATACCCCTCTCCTGCATCATCCTACTGGCTCTCATACCCCTCTCCTGCGTCATCCTACTGGCTCTCATACCTCTCTCCTGCGTCATCCTACTGGCTCTCATACCCCTCTCCTGCGTCATCTACTGGCTCTCATACCCCTGTCCTGCGTCATCCTACTGGCTCTCATACCCCTCTCCTGCGTCATCCTACTGGCTCATACCCCTCTCCTGCGTCATCCTACTGGCTCATACCCCTCTCCTGCGTCATCCTACTGGCTCTCATACCCCTCTCCTGCATCATCCTACTGGCTCATACCCCTCTCCTGCTTCATCCTACTGGCTCATACCCCTCTCCTGCGTCATCCTACTTGCTCTCATACCTCTCTCCTGCGTCATCCTACTGGCTCTCATACCCCTCTCCTGCGTCATCCTACTGGCTCTCATACCCCTCTCCTGCGTCATCCTACTGGCTCTCATACCCCTCTCCTGCGTCATCCTACTGGCTCTCATACCCCTCTCCTGTGTCATCCTACTGGCTCTCATACCCCGCTCCTGCGTCATCCTACTGGCTCATACCCCTCTCCTGCGTCATCCTACTGGCTCTCATACCCCTCTCCTGCGTCATCCTACTGGCTCTCATACCCCTCTCCTGCGTCATCCTACTGGCTCATACCCCTCTCCTGCGTCATCCTACTGGCTCTCATACCCCTCTCCTGCGTCATCCTACTGGCTCTCATACCCCTCTCCTGCGTCATCCTACTGGCTCTCATACCCCTCTCCTGCTCATCCTACTGGCTCATACCCCTCTCCTGCGTCATCCTACTGGCTCTCATACCCCTCTCCTGCGTCATCCTACTGGCTCTCATACCCCTCTCCTGCGTCATCCTACTGGCTCTCATACCCCTCTCCTGCTCATCCTACTGGCTCATACCCCTCTCCTGCGTCATCCTACTGGCTCTCATACCCCTCTCCTGCGTCATCCTACTGGCTCTCATACCCCTCTCCTGCGTCATCCTACTGGCTCATACCCCTCTCCTGCGTCATCCTACTGGCTCTCATACCCCTCTCCTGAGTCATCCTACTGGCTCTCATACCCCTCTCCTGCGTCATCCTACTGGCTCTCATACCCCTCTCCTGCGTCATCCTACTGGCTCATACCCCTCTCCTGAGTCATCCTACTGGCTCTCATACCCCTCTCCTGCGTCATCCTACTGGCTCTCATACCCTTCTCCTGCGTCATCCTACTGGGTCTCATACCCCTCTCCTGCGTCATCCTACTGGCTCTCATACCCCTCTCCTGCGTCATCCTACTGGCTCATACCCCTCTCCTGCGTCATCCTACTGGCTCTCATACCCCTCTCCTGAGTCATCCTACTGGCTCTCATACCCCTCTCCTGCGTCATCCTACTGGCTCTCATACCCCTCTCCTGCGTCATCCTACTGGCTCTCATACCCCTCTCCTGAGTCATCCTACTGGCTCTCATACCCCTCTCCTGCGTCATCCTACTGGCTCTCATACCCCTCTCCTGCGTCATCCTACTGGCTCTCATACCCCTCTCCTGCGTCATCCTACTGGCTCTCATACCCCTCTCCTGCGTCATCCTACTGGCTCTCATACCCCTCTCCTGCGTCATCCTACTGGCACCCACTCACACCTCACACACCCACACACACACCCTAACACAACCACTGACACTCACTGACCCACCTACTGACACACTCTCACACACCTACTGACACCCTCTCACATACCCACTGACACCTCACACACACCCACTGACACCTCATACACCCTCTCACACACCTACTGACACCCTCTCACACACTCTCTCACACATTCACTGACACACCCTGACACAACCTCTGACACACCCTCTGACACACCCACTGACACACCCACTGACAGCCTCTGACACACTTACTGACACACCAACTGACACACTCACTGGCAGCCTCTGACACACTCACTGGCACACCCTGATAGCCTCTCACACACCCTCTGACAGCCTCTGACACACCCACTGACACACCCACTGACAGTCCTAACACACCCACTGACAGCCTCTGACACACCCACTGACACACCCTGATAGCCTCTCACACACCCTCTGACACACCCACTGACAGCCTCTGACACACCCACTGACACACCCACTGACAGCCTCTCACACACCCACTGACACACCCACTGACTGCCTCTGACACTCCCTCTGACACCTCACACACCCTCTCACACACCCACTGACACACCTACTGACACCCTCTCACACACCCATTGACACACCCTGACACACCCGCTGACACACCCTCTGACACACCCTCTGACACACCCACTGACACACACCCTCTGACACACCCTCTGACACACCCACTGACACACCCTCTGACACACCCACTGACACACCCTCTGACACACCCACTGACACACCCACTGACACACCCACTGACACACCCACTGACAGCCACTGACAGACCTATGTACCACTGTTACAGCATGGAAGAGAAGCTGAAGCAGGAGAGCTTGAGAACTGAGGAGTACCTGAAGAAGAATGTAGACACCAGGTGAATACCAACCTCAAGTAGAGTCAGTTCAGTACGTAGGGTAGCCAAGTGGTAATAGCATCCGCTTATCATGCCGAAGAGCCTGGATCAGTTCCCACATGGGTACAATGTGCGAAGCCCATAATTCCTTTGAATACCCTACCTCTATTTCATCATAGCCATATCGCCCTGATTATGTTTCTAGGTTTGTCAGCACCATACCCGTGCTCGTGGGTTTCACCGAAGTGGTAAACATCTGAGACCTGCATCACTTCGGGCTTTCCTCCCACATTAAGCTGATATAACTGGAAATACTGTTAAAAGCGGCGTTAAACCCAACTCACTCACTCACTACATCATAGCCATAACTTCCTGATTTGGCTTCCAAACACTCTTAAAACGTTTTAGATTTTAAACTGTCCGCTACACTGGATCCTCTTTGTCTGGAAGAAGCCTCTGAACTCCACCCACGCTCATGAAATCAGAGGTCTCGCCACAGGTCTGACTTCTTGGAACACTGTATCCATTGAACAAGTCAGGATATGTCAGAATACCACAAAGAACAGATCCCATGCGTCTCTTGTATACACTTCTATGATGTAATAGAGGTAGGGTGGACGAAGGAAGGTTAACACAGTAACCATGGCATGACTGATTAACTATAGTAATATGAAAGAAGCAGGTGCTCTTTAACTATTATTATATTTCTTCCATTCAGTTTGTATGCAGGCGATTCGCTGTGCAGAGTTGCGTCCCTTGGGCATGCGAGGAACCTATGATTGTAGGTTCGAATCTCGGTTCGCCCCGATTATGTTTCTAGGTTTGTTAGTACCATACCAGTGCTCGTGGGTTTCACCGAAGTGGTAAACGTCTGAGACCTGCATCACTGAGGGCATTCCTCCCAAATTAAGTTGACACGCCGCGATATAACTGGAATGCTGTTAAAAGCGGCGTTAAATCCAACTCACTTACTCACAATTGTATACAGGAGACTCGTGTAATATTTTGCATCTAGTAAAGCCCTGTTGTACACACAAGATTGATGTGAATACAGTGATGTTGGTGGAATATTGTGACATAGCTGACTACTGTTTGTGTTGCCATGCTTGCCATAAAAGGTGACTATGCTTGTCGTTAAAGGCGACTAATGGGACTGGGTGGTCAGACTCGCTGACTTTGTTGATGCATGTCATTGATCCCGATTGCGTGGATCGATGCTCATGATATCAATCACTGGATTGTCTGGTCCAGGCTCGATTATTTACAGACCACCGTCATATAGCTGGAATATTGCTGAGTGCGGCGTTAAACAACAAACCAACCAACCAACTGTGTATGTTGACAGAGAGACGTTCCAGAAGGAGAAGGCAGAAATGGTGGCCAGTCTGACAGAGCTGCAGAGTAAATACATCTCTCAGAGGGACAGAGCCGTTGCAGCAGAGGTGAGGGAGACGCAAAACTGATTAAAACATATCCCTTGTTCTCATGAAATATTCAGTTAATGGTACGTACAATCCGGTGTCTTCAACCTTCATATCATGGTACTTAGGACCCTGTGGCTCCCGTATATTGTTTTGGGAAATGGCGCCAGGGCCTCGTTCCACAGAGGGATCTTAGCACAAAGGTGATCGTAACTCCCATACTTAAACATTGGCTTACGATAGTCGTAGCACTAAGTTTCGGTTTGTGGATCAGGGAACAGGTCTCTCCGTAATATTCTGATGAGCTGGGATCTTAGCACAAAGGTGATCGTAACTCTGATATTTTAGCATAGGCTTACGATAGTCGTAGCACAAAGTTTCGGTTTGTTGAATGGGCACAGGTCTCTTTGATATTCTGATGAACTGGGATCTTAGCACAAAGGTGATAGTAACTGATATTTTAGCATAGGCTTACAACAGTCGTAGCTCTAACTTTCGGTTTGTGGAACAGGACATAGGTCTTTCTGATATTCTGAAGGACTGGGATTATTTATTTGTTTTAATAGTCTTCCCCAAAATGGTGGAAAACATAATTTGTTCTTCGAATTATACAAACAAATAAATTGGACATGAACACATACAACAAATGTCACTTGTGCGTGAATCTAATTCGACTGGATGGCTGTTTTTTTAGTGTCATGTCATTTGAAATAAGATTAAAAAATAAGCCATGGTAGGGACTGTTGTTTGTTCATTTGTTGTTTAACGCCGCATTCAGCAGTATCCCAGCTATATGATGGCAGACTGTAATTAATCAAGTCTGGAGCAGACAATTCAGTGATTGATGTCATGAGCATCGATCTACACAATTGGGATACGATGACATGACAAACAAGTCAGTGAGCCTGACCACCCGATCCCTTAAGTCACCTCTTACGACAAACATAGTTGCCTTTTACAGCAGGCATGGTTTGCTGAAGACCTATCCTACCGGATCTTCACAGGGAATGTGTCACGGGTATTTACAATAGGCTGAACTGCTTGTGTGTATATTATTTATACAAAGGAAACCTATTCATTTCCTTGTTTGACAGAAGAGCCTTGGCTTCACAAACCAAAATCAAAATACCAACTGTCTTCCTTTCTCCTTCACAGCAAGAATACGTCCAGCTGAAGATGCAGGTTTCCTTACAGAGCTTCAGCGCCGCCAAGAGAGAAGCGACATTTCACCACCACCACGTCCTCACCTACATCCGCAAGTATGTCATCCCTAAATCTGGCCTGTGCTTGGTTCCTTATCCAGTTCTTCCCTCCGACCCTCACCCTGTCCCTCATCCCCTGTCCCTCATCCCCTGTCCCTAAACCCCTGTCCCTAACCCCTTGTCCATAACCCCATGTCCCTAACCCCATGTCCCTAACCCCCTGTCCCTAACCTCTTGTCCCTAACCCCATGTCCCTAACCCCCTGTCCCTAACCCCTTGTCCCTAACCCCCTGTCCCCAACCCCATGTCCCCAACCCCATGTCCCTAACCCTATGTCCCTAACCCCATGTCCCTCACCCCGTCCCTAACCCCATGTCCCTCACCCCCCTGTCCCTAACCCCATGTCCCTAACCCCCTGTCCCTCACCTCGTACCTAACCCCGTACCTAACCCCATGTCCCTCACCCCCTGCACCTAATCCCTGTCCCCAACCCCCTGTCACTAACCCCATGTCCCTCACCCCATGTCCCTAACCCCATGTCCCTAACCCCGTCCCTAACCCCATACCTCAACCCCTGACGCACATCCCCTGTCCCTACCCCCTGTCCCTAACCCTGTGCCCTGCCCTACCCTACCCTACCCTGCCCTGCCCTGCCCTGCCCTGCCCTGCCCTGCCCTGCCCTGCCCTGCCCTGCCCTGCCCTGCCCCAAACCACCTCACCTCGCCTCGCCTCGCCTCGCCTCGCCTCGCCTCGGAAGCCCAACTCACTGAGCTATACTCTGCCTGTTTTGTCAGATTCCAGGAAGACAAACGCGACCTCCCCGCCAAGGTGAAGCAGATCCTGTCACACCTCTCAAGCGTAATCGAGACCTGCGACGCCAGGATAGCAGACATTAAGGTGAGAGAGCTAACAAATTTAGTGTGTTTGATAGCCTTGTTATTGTCTAGTTACAGTGTGTATTGATAATGTTGTCTAGTTACAGTGTGTATTGATAACGTTGTCTAGTTACAGTGTGTATTGATAATGTTGTCTAGTTACAGTGTGTATTGATAATGTTGTCTAGTTACAGTGTGTATTGATAATGTTGTCTAGTTACAGTGTGTATTGATAACATTGTCTAGCATCAGTGTGTATTGATAACGTTGTCTAGTTACAGTGTGTATTGATAATGTTGTCTAGTTTCAGTGTGTATTGATAATGTTGTCTAGTTACAGTGTGTATTGATAATGTTGTCTAGTTACAGTGTGTAATGATAATGTTGTCTAGTTACAGTGTGTAATGATAATGTTGTCTAGTTACAGTGTGTAATGATAATGTTGTCTAGCATCAGTGTGTATTGATCACATTGTCTAGCATCAGTGTGTATTGATAACATTGTCTAGCATCAGTGTGTATTGATAACATTGTCTAGGCATCAGTGTGTATTGATAACGTTGTCTAGTTACAGTGTGTATTGATAACCTTGTTATTGTCTAGGCTCAGTGTGAGAAGAACGTCCAACTGCTCAAGGAAGGCCAGACTCTCGGTGACCTCCCAGCCTTCACTGTGGCCACACCCCCAGTTCCCATGCCACCGGAGATAGCTGCACTGGTCAGTACACTCATATTCAAAGGATAATTATGAAACATTATTACCGTATTTGCAATAGTAAGCACCTTGCTGAAATGAGAGCTGCTGACCTGACCAATCTGCTAGTACTCTTTATAAGCTCCCACCACTCAAACCAGACCCATAAAGATCCGGGGTAGAATAGGTCTTCAGCAACCCATGCTTGCTGTAAAAGCTGACTATGCTTGTCGTAAGAGGCGACTTATGGGATCGGGTGGTCAGACTCGCTGACTCGTTTGATGCATGTCATCGTATCCCCACTGCGTGCATCATTTTATGGCTGGGTATGGTTCAATTTTCAGGTGCCCAAGGTGCTTATTACTGCTGATAATAATAAATGCTTTTATATATATACATACCATATTTGACGTAATAAGCGCCCCGCTCTAATAAGGGCCCAATATTTGCTAATATATTGGCTAGTGAACAATCCCAATTAGCATCCCTTCCGATTGATCAATGTACACAAGACTTATTTATTCGTGTATAATACACACTCATGTGTTATATGCACCCTTAATTATGGGCAATGAAATTCTGGAAATATATATCTGTCGTATATAAACAGTTCAAACCGTCAGAAATTTATCTTTCAACTCTGTTTTTTTCCACAAAAATAATATTCTAATAAGTGCCACCTATTTCTAATTTTGAGAGCACCGTGGGCGCTTATTACGTCGAATACGGTATATATTTTTATAAAAATCACTTCATTAGAAACAAAGCACAGTTATCATGCATATGTAGATGTGGACAGAGTGTGTGTACTGTGAGGAAATGGCGCATATAAGATAGTCACCACAACCATATGTTACTGGAAAAAGGCTTTTGAGAAGTTTTGAGGCCCAAAGCCCAAGTCATGTAATTAGGGTCTGAATTTAGTAATTTTAAAAGAAAATTAGCATTCACCACTTCCTTGTTTGTTTATATGGTGTTGGCTAAACCCTAAAAGGGGCTCAGATCTGGACAACCCTAAAAGGGCTCCCAAACCAGACAACCCTAAATGGGCTCCCAAACCAGACAACCCCAATTGCCCCCTTAGGTAGACAAGCCTAAATGGGCCCCATAAGCTAGACAACCCGAATTGGACCCGCTAAACTAGACAACCCTTAATGGGTCCCCAATCCAGACAACCCTAAATTGGCCCCATAAGCTGGACAACCCTAAATGGGCCCCCAATCTAGACAACCCGAATTGGCCCCATAGGCTAGACAACCCTAAATGGACCCCCTAATCTAGACAACCCTAAATGGGCCCCCAATCCAAACAACCCTAAATGGGTACCCAATCTAGACAACCTGAATGGGCCCTATGCTTGACAACTCTAATGGGCCCCTAAGCTAGACAACCCGAAATGGGCCCTCAATTCAGACAACCCTAAATGGGGCCCCCAATTCAGACACCCCTAAATGGGGCCCCCAATTCAGACACCCCTAAATGGGCCCCCACATTAGACACCCCTAAATGGGCCCCCACATCAGACACCCCTATATGGGCCCCTACATCAGACAACCCTAAATGGGCCCCTACATCAGACACCCCTAAATGGGCCCCCACATCAGACACCCCTAATTGGGCCCCCACATCAGACACCCCTAAATGGGCCCCCAATTCAGACAACCCTAAATGGGCCCCCACATCAGACAACCCAAAATGGGCCCCTACATCAGACAACCCTAAATGGGCCCCTACATCAGACACCCCTTAAATGGGCCCCCACATCAGACAACCCTAAATGGGCCCCCACATCAGACACCCCTAAATGGGCCCCCACATCAGACAACCCAAAATGGGCCCCCACATCAGACAACCCAAAATGGGCCCCCACATCAGACACCCCTAAATGGGCCCCTACATCAGACACCCCTAAATGGGCCCCTACATCAGACACCCCTAAATGGGCCCCCACATCAGACAACCCTAAATGGGCCCCCACATCAGACACCCCTAAATGGGCTTTGATGAGTGAGGTAACGGTGCTCAAGTCCAGGAACACTTGCCAGAACAGCTAGCAGCAATGGTAAAGACGCAAGTGAGTCCTACATCTCTATAAACCAATTGGACAAGAAACATGAAGGACTTGTCTTGCGAAGGCTGACAAATGGACACTTTGTTTTTCAGATGTCGCAGATCTTCGGTACAGGTACAGTCAACAGCTCCAAGCTCTCCATGCGCCTGTCACCAACTGAATCGGGCAGCAAGTCCCTACAGATGTTCCAGTCTCCCCCAAACTCCCACTCCACGAAGGCCAGCAATGGGGGCGCCCCCCAACAGGCCCCAAAGTCTACTGCCCCCACCCTCACTTCCAAGCCAATGAAGGCCAGCAATGGCCTCCACAACGGCACTATGTTACAGCCTAAGCCTATCCAGCCTCTTGGCTTCCCAGGGGGGCTGCAGGTGGCCCTCGCAAAGCCTGCCCGGGTTCCCATGACGACCGCCAAGATCCATGCCAGCCTCCTGAACAGCCCGTCTCTGCAGCCTCCCACGCTGGCCAAGATGGTATCCCCGCAACAAAGCAGGAACAGTTATGACAAGTTGATCGCTGCCTTGCAGAGTATATTCCCCAACTACAACAAGTAAGGACTTTATTATTATTTATCCTTTGGTAATCACCTACCAGTGCCAATACTGTTGACTTCCCTTGTTAAGTTTCCACCTTTGTTATCTTATTACTTTTGTTGTCCTTACAGGTACACATATATGTTCTCTGCTTCATAGCAATTATTCATCTGATGACGGAGTAATGATGATGATGATGATGATGATGATCTGATGAAGGAGTAATTATACTCCGAAATGATGATGATCTGATTGAGGAGTAATTATACTCCGAAATGATGATGATGATGATGATCTGATGAAGGAGTAATTATACTCCGAAATGATGATGATGATCTGATTGAGGAGTAATTATACTCCGAAATGATGATGATGATGATCTGATGAAGGAGTAATTATACTCCGAAATGATGATGATGATGATCTGATGAAGGAGTAATTATACTCCGAAATGATGATGATGATGATCTGATGAAGGAGTAATTATACTCCGAAATGATGATGATGATGATGATCTGATGAAGGAGTAATTATACTCCGAAATGATGATGATGATCTGATGAAGGAGTAATTATACCCCGAAATGATGATGATGATCTGATGAAGGAGTAATTATACTCCGAAACGATGATGATGATGATGATCTGATGAAGGAGTAATTATACTCCGAAATGATGATGATGATCTGATGAAGGAGTAATTATACTCCGAAATGATGATGATGATGATCTGATGAAGGAGTAATTATACTCCGAAATGATGATGATGATGATCTGATGAAGGAGTAATTATACTCCGAAATGATGATGATGATGATGATCTGATGAAGGAGTAATTATACTCCGAAATGATGATGATGATCTGATGAAGGAGTAATTATACCCCGAAATGATGATGATGATCTGATGAAGGAGTAATTATACTCCGAAACGATGATGATGATGATGATCTGATGAAGGAGTAATTATACTCCGAAATGATGATGATGATCTGATGAAGGAGTAATTATACTCCGAAATGATGATGATGATGATCTGATGAAGGAGTAATTATACTCCGAAATGATGATGATGATGATCTGATGAAGGAGTAATTATACTCCGAAATGATGATGATGATGATGATCTGATGAAGGAGTAATTATACTCCGAAATGATGATGATGATGATGATCTGATGAAGGAGTAATTATACCCCGAAATGATGATGATGATCTGATGAAGGAGTAATTATACTCCGAAACGATGATGATGATGATGATCTGATGAAGGAGTAATTATACTCCGAAATGATGATGATGATCTGATGAAGGAGTAATTATACTCCGAAATGATGATGATGATGATCTGATGAAGGAGTAATTATACTCCGAAATGATGATGATGATGATCTGATGAAGGAGTAATTATACTCCGAAATGATGATGATGATGATGATGATCTGATGAAGGAGTAATTATACTCCGAAATGATGATGATGATGATGATCTGATGAAGGAGTAATTATACCCCGAAATGATGATGATGATCTGATGAAGGAGTAATTATACTCCGAAACGATGATGATGATCTGATGAAGGAGTAATTATACTCCGAAATGATGATGATGATCTGATGAAGGAGTAATTATACTCCGAAATGATGATGATGATGATCTGATGAAGGAGTAATTATACTCCGAAATGATGATGATGATGATCTGATGAAGGAGTAATTATACTCCGAAATGATGATGATGATGATGATGATCTGATGAAGGAGTAATTATACTCCGAAACGATGATGATGATGATGATTTAACGAGCGCTTGCGGTGTTGCCGATGTCACCCTCAGGAAACATGGTGGTCCTCAAAATAAACATTGATAAAGAAGTTGACATCCATAAATTCTCTTCCTTTATTATTATTCCCCGCCCCAACGAAGTTGGCGGGGGATATAGAAATGGGTTCCGTCCGTGTGTGTGTGTGCGTGTGCGTGTGCGTGTGTGCGTCCCGAAATCGTTTCCGGAGCATAACTCAGAAACCGTTAAATATTTCTCTACGAAACTTTGCATGTCTATCAGACTCATGCTAAACTGGTGCCTTTTGCTATTTAGGACTTTTATAAATTTTTATTTTTTACAGAGCGTAACTCAAAAACTATTAAATCCTTTCTTAAAAAACTTTGCATGTCTACTAGGCACATACTGAACTGGTGCCTTTTGCTATTTAGGAATTTTATCAATTTTTATGTTTTACGTTTCCATTGCAACAAGTTGGACTTAGGTTCTATAAGGGTGCTGTTCGTTTCCGGAGCGTAACTCAAAAAACGTTAAATGATTTCTTACAAAACTTTGCATGTTTACCAGACACATACTGAACAGGTGCCTTTTGCTATTTAGGAGTTTTATAAATTTTTATGTTTTACGTTTCCATGGCAACAAGTTGGACTTAGGTTCTATAAGGGTGGTGTTCGTTTCCGGAGCGTAACTCAAAAACTATTAAATCCTTTCTTACAAAACTTTGCATGTCTACCAGGCACATACTGAACTGGTGCCTTTTGATATATAGCACTTTTAGAAATTTTTATTGTTTATGTTTCCATGACATTATGTTGGATTTAAGTTTTAATATAGGATTGGTTTACTTTAGTAGTATAACAAATAAACTGTTAAATATTTCCTTGCCAAACATTGCATGTCTATATATAAAGCGCATACTGAACTAGTGCCATTTGATATTAAGGAGTTTTAGAAATGTTTATTTTAGAATTTCCATTGCAGCTATTTTGACATGGGCTAGAGAAATGTTGGGTCAGTTACCTGGTTTGGGACCATAACGTGTTAAAATGGGCGGGGGATATAGATGACTTTGTCAACTATACGCATGTTATAGTTGATCAGGTGTTATCTGTGGCCACAACTTGATGAAAAAACGGGTCACTTTTAAGTTGCTATCTGCTTCCATCACTTGGGAAACAAAATTAATGTCGCTTTGTTATTTAAGTTTAATAGCTGTTATCTGCTACATTTTGTCCCCCAGGTCGGAGTTCCTTGTTCTGATCCGAGAGCTGCGGGAGGCCCGTGGGGGGTCACTGACAGGCATGGGGTTGGAGGACATTGTGAAGAACATCACCGACACAGTGCTGGAGAGAGAGGGCACGCCCCTCATCGCACAGGTAATGGACCCTGTCAGTCAGTCACTGTACTTGTATCACATAGATAGGTGGGTCACTGACACAGTGCTGGAGAGAGAGGGCATGCCCCTCAACACACAGGTAATGGACCCTGTCAGTCAGTCATTGTACTTGTATCACACAAATATGTGGGTCACTGACACAGTGCTGGAGAGAGAGGGTACGCCCCTCAACACACAGGTAATGGACCCTGTCAGTCAGTCACTGTACTTGTATCACATAGATAGGTGGGTCACTGACACAGTGTTGGAGAGAGAGGGCATGCCCCTCAACACACAGGTAATGGGCCCTGTCAGTCAGTCACTGTACTTGTATCACATAGATATGTGGGTCACTGACACAGTGCTGGAGAGAGAGGGTACGCCCCTCAACACACAGGTAATGGACCCTGTCAGTCAGTCAGTCACTGTACTTGTATCACATAGATATGTGGGTCACTGACACAGTGCTGGAGAGAGAGGGCACGCCCCTCAACACACAGGTAATGGACCCTGTCAGTCAGTCACTGTACTTGTATCACATAGATAGGTGGGTCACTGACACAGTGTTGGAGAGAGAGGGCACGCCCCTCAACACACAGGTAATGGGCCCTGTCAGTCAGTCACTGTACTTGTATCACATAGATAGGTGGGTCACTGACACAGTGCTGGAGAGAGAGGGTACGCCCCTCAACACACAGGTAATTGTCCATGTCAGTCAGTCAGTCAGTCACTGTACTTAATATTTGACTGCTGCCACCACACTTTGTTTTTGATACTCTGCAGCACTTGGACATCTTGGGGATATCATTTAAAGTATGTTGGCTTCCTGGCCCTGGGAAATGCTTTTGTCACATTATTATCTCACATATATTATGTGTCGAGGGTCTAGTTCTTCCATTGTGAAGAAAAAATTCTTTAACAGTATCAAAGCTTTTACTGCATGTAATTGGTAAAGGTTTTTTATGCGAATAGGTAAAAATATCAGTGAAGTTCATTTTGCTGTTTGCGTTAGTGCATTGATTTCCATATAGGGACATTATGTTATACTTTCTCTCATTATATTTTGTTTATGAGCAAAGCCTAGTGGTTAAAGCGTTAGCTCGTCACGCCGAAGACTTGGGTTTGATTCCTGACATGGGCACAATGTGTGAAGCCCATTTCTGGTGTCCCGTCATAATAATGCTGGAATATTGCTAAGAGCGGCGTAAAACCATACTAAGCCACTCACGCCAGCACGCTGTCAATGACCCGTATCAGTGTCATTGACCCACTCTGAAGGTCATTCATGAATAATGAATTATGTTCATGCTTGTTCCACAGACCCCTACTGCTCCACCTCCAGGATTCAGCAACTCTTGGGGCGTGCACCTCGGCGGCGGCGGCGGCAGTAACAGCAGCAGCTACAAGCAGCTGGACCTGTTCCTAGACGTGGAGGAGAACCCATGCGCCATCTGCCACGAGGAGCTGGAGAACCAGGAGACCCGAGACCTGGACTGTGGACACACCTTCCATGTGGAGGTAGGGCTGTCACACCTCGTACCTTGTGCACGTATCTCTGCGTACCTTGTGCACGTATCTCTTTAGTAGACCCGAGACCTGGACTGTGGACACACCTTCCATGTGGAGGTAGGGCTGTCACACCTCGTACCTTGTGCACGTATCTCTTTAGTAGACCCGAGACCTGGACTGTGGACACACCTTCCATGTGGAGGTAGGGCTGTCGCACCTCGTACCTGGTACACGTATCTCTTTAGTCGTCCTGACACCTGGACTGTGGACACACCTTCATTGGACTGTGCTAACACACAAGGATGTGTAACAGATGTATTGCTAAGATATTGTGCACAAGATACTATAGGGGTCTGTGACTTATGTAAACCTATGAGAATTCTTAGTGTTACTGCATTGTAGTCCTTGATAGAGCATTTACTGAACATAGCTACTCCCGTAAGAGACGACTATGCTTGTCTTATCAAGCAACTAGCAGGATTCGGTGGTCATACCAAAAGATGTTAAAAGATGGTACTTGTTGGAACCCTGGCACCGGCATTAAGGGGCTAAAACAAGAACTGGTCGGCTTGGAGTCAGTATACTGTATCTGAGTGGGATATTCATGTTAACCTGCGGCATGGTATCTCAGTGGGCTATCACTATAAATCGGCATCAGTCTGGACTAGTGCACGCAGGCACGTCGCTATATAAGTACAATAATCTTGAATGCGACGTAAAACCCCTTTTCACCTCACCTCACCTCTGCTTGTGTTGTGTTTCAGTGTATCCGGACCTGGTTTAAGGAACAAAGCACCTGCCCCAACTGTCGTGTCCACGCCCTGCTGCCAGATGACTTCCCTACTCTCAAATAAGGCACTTGGAGCAAACATATATTTTCATAATTTTTTTTTTTAATTATTATTTTTTAATTCCTGGAGTGTTTGCTAAAGATGGCCACTTACAGAAGCATTCCTGTGTCTGTATAACACATGAACTGGCACAGCATAAAGACATCTTAACACATACCAACACCGTATAGTGACATAGCATAATAAGTGATACAGTCACAATATTGTTTGCATTATAGTGACATTTATGCCGCGATATCATCAGAATATATTTTGCTACCTTCTTTTCTTGCATAAATTCTGTTGTGTTTGCATGTTTGTGTTAAGGTGTGTGTTCATCGGGTCAAATGTGATTATTTGACGTTGTCATGCTACAGAATCATTCACTGTAAGGTGTGGTTGGTCTTGTCCAATGGCTGCAATGTCAATATTGCTAAATGTGGTGTCGAACTCTACTCACTCACTCACTGTATGAAACGGAAATAATAACGTTGAATGAGTTTGTCTGAAAGTGAGTGTTAAAAATTGGCATTAATCCTGTAGTCCTTGCCAATCTCCCCAACAGTTTGGGTAAAAATTGCCAGTTTTAGGGGTATATGTTATCATTATAAGGACTAGTGGGCTAAAACTGTTACTTTCTATCGCTGTAAGTTTATATTAAGACAGAATGAAATCTCTGACGTGTCCGGCTTGAGATGTGAGATGTGCATTAAGAAGGCTCTTAGAAGTGAAGGCATGTTATCACAGACTGGCTATTTATTCTCTTGGGGAAAACCTGCTGCATTTGAAGGGTGGCCAAAAAATGCAAGCTGGCTTGGGATGGATCTATACCAGCAAAGAATTAAGGAGGGGGTGGTATAAAGAATTCCTTTAGTCAGTAACTGTTGGTACTTCCCATACTTTGTTGTGGTCAATAGTCTTTATGCGAAGATCCTGTTGTGGAACCTACACTTGTATTAGTACTAAGATCATGTTGTGGGACCTACACCAGTATTAGTACTAAGATCCTGTTGTGGGACTTACACTAGTATTAGTACTAAGATCCTGTTGTGGGACTTACACTAGTATTAGTACTAAGATCCTGTTGTGGGACTTACACTAGTATTAGTACTAAGATCCTGTTGTGGGACTTACACTAGTATTAGTACTAAGATCCTGTTGTGGGACCTACACTAGTATTAGTACTAAGATCCTGTTGTGGGACCATCACCAGTATTAGTACTAAGATCCTGTTGTGGGACTTACACTAGTATTAGTACTAAGATCCTGTTGTGGGACCTACACTAGTATTAGTACTAAGATCCTGTTGTGGGACTTACACTAGTATTAGTACTAAGATCCTGTTGTGGGACTTACACTAGTATTAGTACTAAGATCCTGTTGTGGGACTTACATTAGTATTAGTACTAAGATCCTGTTGTGGGACCTACACTAGTATAAGTACTAAGATCCTGTTGTGGGACTTACACTAGTATTAGTACTAAGATCATGCTGTGGGACCTACACTAGTATTAGTACTAAGATCCTGTTGTGGGACTTACACTAGTATTAGTACTAAGATCCTGTTGTGGGACTTACACTAGTATTAGTACTAAGATCCTGTTGTGGGACCTACACCTGTATTAGTACTAAGATCCTGTTGTGGGACTTACACTAGTATTAGTACTAAGATCCTGTTGTGGGACTTACACTAGTATTAGTACTAAGATCCTGTTGTGGGACCTACACTAGTATTAGTACTAAGATCCTGTTGTGGAACCTACACTAGTATTAGTACTAAGATCCTGTTGTGGGACCTACACTAGTATTAGTACTAAGATCCTGTTGTGGGACTTACACTAGTATTAGTACTAAGATCCTGTTGTGGGACTTACACTAGTATTAGTACTAAGTTCCTGTTGTGGGATCTACACTAGTATTAGTACTAAGATCCTGTTGTGGGATCTACATTAGTATTAGTACTAAGATCCTGTTGTGGGATCTACATTAGTATTAGTACTAAGATCCTGTTGTGGGATCTACATTAGTATTAGTACTAAGATCCTGTTGTGGGATCTACATTAGTATTAGTACTAAGATCCTGTTGTGGGACCTACACTAGTATTAGTACTAAGATCCTGTTGTGGGACTTACACTAGTATTAGTACTAAGATCCTGTTGTGGAACCTACACTAGTATTAGTACTAAGATCCTGTTGTGGGACCTACACTAGTATTAGTACTAAGATCCTGTTGTGGAACCTACACTAGTATTAGTACTAAGATCCTGTTGTGGGACCTACACTAGTATTAGTACTAAGATCCTGTTGTGGAACCTACACTAGTATTAGTACTAAGATCCTGTTGTGGAACCTACACTAGTATTAGTACTAAGATCCTGTTGTGGAACCTACACTAGTATTAGTACTAAGATCCTGTTGTGGGACCTACACTAGTATTAGTACTAAGATCCTGTTGTGGGACCTACACTAGTATTAGTACTAAGATCCCTGGGGGACCTACACTAGTATAAGTACTAAGATCCTGTTGTGGGATTTACAATAGTATTAGTACTAAGATCCTGTTGTTGGACCTACACTAGTATTAGTACTAAGATCCTGTTGTGGGACTTACACTAGTATTAGTACTAAGATCCTGTTGTGGGACCATCACCAGTATTAGTACTAAGATCCTGTTGTTGGACCTACTCTAGTATTAGTACTAAGATCCTCATGCTGGAACTACAATTATCACAGCACTAAAGCCCAGATCATCATGAAAATGAAGATGTTGACACTTATCACAATCCATGTAATGTTGACACTTATCACAATCCATGTAATGTTGACACTTATCGCAGTCCATGCCATGTTTACAGCGAGTGAGGGGAGGGGATGTCACATGATCTATCAAGCTTTGTTATATATATATATATACTTGATGTTATTACTTGCTGAATGTCATACATCCTTTGATGGGAGTTGAGCCATGTCCTTCATTTTTGTCATCCATCATTTAGATGTACTGATTTTCTCTTAATAAATATTTGAATTTCATGGTGGCATCGTTGTTTTCGATCAACTGGTCAGCTGATCAGCCTAACTGACTGTCCGATTCCAGGTGAGAATATAGGCCCTCAGCAATCCATGCCTGTCGTAAGAGGTGACTAAATGGATCAGGTTGTCAGGCTCGGTGACTTGCTTGATGGAGTGACATCGTTTCCCAATGGATTGATGCTTGTGGTTGGTTGGTTTGTTGTTTAATGCCGCACTCAGCAGTATTCCAGCTATATGACGGCGGTCTGTTAATAATCAAGTCTGGACAATCCAGTGACTGACATCATGAGCATCGATCCACGATATTGGGATCGATGACACGCATCAACCAAGTCAGCAAACCTGACCACCCGATACCATTAGTCGCCTCTTACGGCCATGATGGGTTGCTGAAGACCTATTGTCTTGATGCTTATGACGTCAATCACTGGATTGTCTGATCCAGGTTCAATTATTGACAGGGTGCCATCCTATGGAACACTTGCACTGTACCTGTTCACTTGAAGTAATTGATTGTATGATTAGCTTTCTTTGACTGCGCAGATTGTCTGTGGAAGTGTGCGTGTGTGTGAGAGAGAGAGCCATGAATTGTTTGATTGGCATACTTGGACGTTGATGGATTACAAAGTAGACACTATTTATGTGATGAAAATCAGTCAACAGAGATCAAGGCTATTTCATCCCATCTGCCTACAAGGAACTCATTAGCAATAATCACACCAAGGTAAACCTATCCTGTTTAATTGGCTTCATGTCACATTGGCTTCCGACTATATGTTCTCTGTCCATCATGTTGTGACAGTATTACGGTATCCTTTTGTTGTCATTACTTACTGTTATCCCACTCATGTAAGCAATTGTTGTTACTGTTAGTCCTCTACCGTTAATCATCCACCTACTATATATATTCTGTACAATGTTCCTCATATCTACCGTAAACTCAAATAGCCAAATCAAAAAAGTGCTCAGCAAACCACTAACCAAACCAAAAATTCTCCATCCATCAAAAAAAAGCGACAGAGTAATCACTAAACTCCAAACAGGACACACCAACCTAAATAACCATCTAAAAAATTTAAAAAACATACTACAGGTAACTGCCCACACTGCAAACAACTAGAAACCCCAGAACACGCACTCATCCACTGCACACACTACCTAACACATCGAACCGCATAACAAACCACCCTCAATCTAAACAAGGCTCTCACTCTAGAAGCAATACTAAACCCACAAAATAAACTAGAAAACTTCAAGGCCTTAAGTGTATTCTTAATCAAAACGGAACTAATAAAACGCATCTAAAAACACTATAATCTACTAAATCAAATTTACATAAACAAACAAACATCCACCATACCCAGCTCCCTTAGTTCTCCTCCCCAACCCCATCGGCACCTATTCCAAATCTCAAAATTCCAAAATTCTATATAAGCAACCCCTAAAGCCCCCTCTTGGGTTGCACACACCACTTTCGCCCCTTTCGGAAACACATTAAATGGCCTGGCCGGGCCCATGTGCGAAAAACGCATCGGTCGGAAAGCACACGTTAAATCTCCAAAGTAAGTAAGTAAGTCCTCATTCAAATATACAAAACTATCGGACCAAGGGCAACAGGTGGAGATGTGTTGGATCCCCTCTCACATAGATATTCAAGGAAATGAAAAAGCAGACTCACTGGCGAAGCTAGCTCTAGACAAAGCGGATATACAGCCTATTCCCTTTAGTAAACTAGAGATAAAAAGCAAAATCAAAGCCTCTATAGACCAAGATGGCAAGCCCAGTGAAACGCAAGTAAGATCGGCAGATGGCTATACAAAATTCAACCCAAGATCCAACAAAAGCCAAACACATACTCAGATGAAAGGAAAGTTGAAATTGCCATCTCATACCTCAGACTCTGTCACAAAAAGCACTATGACAAGGTTTGTCCATCTTGCAATCAGGCTGAAACCATTGATCACGTGTTACTAGAATGTCAAGACCATGCCCCAGCCCGGGCTAGGTTAAAACAAGAATTATGTCTCCCCCAGAATGGAGGGAGACATATTGTTTTTGCCACGGTTCCCGTCGGCGTCGGCGTCGGCGTTCCCACCGTTTCCGGACCATAACTCAGAAACCGTTTAATATTTCTTCGCGAAACTTTGTATACACATTAACCCAGCACTGAAGTGGTGCCTTTTGCTATTTAGAGATTTTTGACATTTTTATTTTTTCTCGTTTCCATGGAGATAAGTTGAACATAGACTCTGAATGGGGGTAAGCTTTGTTTCCGGACCATAACTCCAAAACTGTTCAATATTATTTCATGAAGTTGTAACATATTAACCAAGTCCTGAAGTGGTGCCCATTAGTTGTTTGAAATTTCTAGGAGTTCTTCTTTTTGTCTCTGTTTTTTAGTAATGGAGGGTGGGAATGAAGAGATGGGGTTTAACGTGAAGTAAACGAATGAATGGGGAGTTGGGGGAGACATATGTTTTTACGAGTAAAAACACTTTCTAGTTACAGTTAGACCCGCTATCTGTCATAGATCCCCTAAAGCCATGAGATGCAATAGCGAAGACCAAACTAACTCTATTTCTGAGAGATGGACAGCTACAAGAATGCATATAAACATTAAACAGCAGCCAAAGTTAAAAATGAAATTATATCAATACAAAAACAGAAATTATGTGAATACCAAACAAGCAATATTTAGGTGTACCCTACTCACACACGAGTCCAAAAGAGGGACAGGTCAGCCGAAATTGCTGAGGCAGAAGGCGACCTCTTAAACACTTAATGCAACAACAACATCCCCATTCGGTCTTGCTTCACAACGGGAAAAGGATCCACACCGAAACGTCGCCTTCACAGTACTGAAGTTGTTATCCATAAATCGTGTCAACTTAGAGCGGGGTACGGGTGGCCCAGTCGTCTAAGGCGGCGAGATTCGCTGTGCAGAGTTGCGCCCCTTGCGTACGCCAGAAACCTATGATTGTGGGTTCGAATCCTGGTTCGCCCCAATTACGTTTCTAGGTTTGTCAGCACCATGCCCGTGCTCGTGGGTTTCACCGAAGTGGTAAACGTCCGAGACCTGCGTCACTTCGGGCTTTCCTCCCACATTAAGCTGACACGCCGTGACATAACTGTAATGCTGTTTAAAGTGGCGTTAAACCAACTCGCTCACTAGAGAGAGCCATGTTGGGGCTGGTAGCCTCACAAGCTTCTGTCACAAAGCACCCCTGTTGTTATTGACTGCACATTTGTGGTGTCAATTGTCGGTCAAGATTTCTCAATGAACCAAAAACTCCATTCCCAGCTGAATCAGCCACACAGAGAGGCAACAAAAAAACAGATGTGATGAAGAATTTTATTTCTTAGTGGTTTAACACAAGTCTAAATTTGTGTGTTTTCATCAATCAATACGCAGAGGAAAGGAGATGATATGTACAAGGATGTGATCACAGTAACTTAAAGTGCCATGATTCAACAGAATAATCCTAACGAAAGAGAAAATTTGGATGTTTCTGTATTGAATAAATTTACCTAATGTAACGTGAAAATACTACTTGAAAAGCAAACAGCATTGAAAATTTGGATGGATGATGTATGCTACTCAAAAGAAGTTCGAGAACACCAGATTTTATTCATATGATTATCGCTAACCAGTCATGGCCTGACCTTAAGTATAGTCATGAAAAAAATTTGGTGCTCTTTAACTTTTTGTAGTAGTATATATATATATATATATATATATATGTTTGCAGGACAACCATTATGTACAATAATATACTGGAAACAACACTATTTGCACAATAACATATAGAATACTGATGATTGTTTAACATATAACCATGACCTTGAGTTACCAAGGTCATCGAGGTCCGGTTCGCTTCTGCCATGCCAGACAGGACTATCCCATATTTCCAAAAACATTTTGACAAAATCCAGTTTAGACACTATATCCAACCACAAACAATAGTTCTGTCATATTTTCACTCAAGCCAAATCTTAACCAATCTTTCGTGTTTTCAATAACAGAAAAGATCACATACCAAAATTAGCCTATTAAAATACCAACATACAATAGTATCATAAGTACTTGTAGTACTGAATTCTCATAAATATTGTGTTTATCATGACACAAATATTTCCAAAAGTATATCACAATTTTCTTTGGACGGAAGAGGTGTTTCCATGGTAACCAAAACTTAAGCCATGATTTTCGCTGGTTGGTTAACCTTTCTCTCGACTTGGGAAAGATATTTCTCGGGGATCCCAGCTTCCCTGTGAACACAAAGAAGAGAACATGTTAATATTATTTATTTCAAATTTGAAAAATATACTCGGCATCGTTATTGAGGGGTCATGAAGATATTAAGAGATAAAAGTATTTTTAAAAAAACACTTTCAACTTCTTAGAGTTCAGTGGCGGCTGGAATGAACCAATTTATACCCACATCAACTGTTACTTGATATGTATTGCACAAGCATGAGTTAAACCATTCCGTCCAGGCGTGTGTATTGGTTAGCTTTTTCCCTCACGTTAACCTTGCACTTTTCATTGTTCTTAATACCGTATTCGACGTAATAAGCACCCCCCTCTAATAAGCGCCCACAGCGATATTTGCTAATATATTGGCTAGCAATCAATCCAAATTAGCACCCCTTCCAATTGATCAATGTACACAAGACTTATTTATTTAAAACACACTCGTCTGTTACATGCACCCTTAATTATGGGCAATTAAATTCTGGAAAAATATATCTGTCGTATGTAAACATTTCAGGCTGTCACCATAAACCATGAAATTTACAATCTTTCAACTCTGTTTTTTTCACCAAAATAATATGCTAATAAGCACCCCTATTTCTAATTTTGACAGCGCCCGGGGCGCTTATTATGTCGAATACAGTAGTTGGTTTGTTTTTTTCCAGTTTATAAAATCATCCAGTCGGTGAGACATGGACATAAAAAAAAAGTTCTTGAACTTATAATCACATTGTCAACATACTCAGACCTGATAACGCATGTTGGCAAATGTTCATACATGACACCCTCCATACCTAGGGGACCCATCAAAAGTGATGATGAGAATATAATACAATGGAGTTCAGAGAATTGGAACATTACAATAAGCTATTATTGTAAAAAAAAAAAATGTCAATTAATCCCTAGTGATTTTGATATCTGATGCCTTTCTTGAGATTAAATATCCAGTGTGTGTTCAGTTTGGTGGAAGCTAAATATTTATCACTTTTTAGAATCAATGATATTGATGATATTTTTATGTATATTTCAGCATCTTCGTCTTGACACCTAATGTGTTTGTGTTGGTGCATGCAGTGAAAAGAGTGATAGGTTCCATATCTATCAGTGTTCAAAGAGATAAAAGAATATAAAAAACACATAAGATAGTTAACAAATTAAATTAAAAAACTGCATCAGGTAATTATAAACAGCATCCAGTATAGAATTATTCACAACACCAAGCATACTGTACACAATCACCCTGGAACAACTAACATTTTACTAGTCGACTAGCCAAGGATCCTCATAAGAATAGGCTCATAAATTTCTCATGGAGAGATTATCAGTGACTAGTTTTTTGCTTTGGTTTGTTGTTTAACGCCACACTCAGCAATATTCCAGCTATATGACGGCGGTCTGTAAATAATCGAGTCTGGACCAGACAATCCAGTGATTGACATCATGAGCAACGATCCACGCAATTGGTATAGATGACATGCATCAACCAAGTCAGCGAGCCTGACCACCCGATCCCGTTAGTCGCCTCTTACGACAAGCAGTCACCTTTTACAGCAAGAATGGGTTGCTGAAGACCTATTCTACCCCGGATATCAGTGACCAGTAGGCTGGTTGACTAGTCGGCTAGTCGTTCAGGTGCTAGTGCCTGCATATAGCAGGAGAAACAAAAGAAGGGAGTCTACGGTCTATCACACAACTAATACAGTGTACATACACAGGACTAGTGCTGAAAAACACGAACACATACTTGACAAATAACTTGTTGTTTCCATAGCTAGTGCTGACATCATCAAAGTGTTTGGTTCACACTATTAAAGGGGGGCACGGGTGGCCCAGTCGTCTAAGGCGGCGAGATTCGCTGTGCAGAGTTGCGTCCCTTGGGCACGTCAGAAACCTATGATTGTGGGTTCGAATCCCGGTTCGCCCCGATTATGTTTTTAGGTTTGTCAGCACCATACCCGTGCTCGTGGTTGTCACCGAAGTGGTAAACGTCTGAGACCTGCATCATTTCGGGCTTTCATCCCACATTAAGCTGACACGCCGCGATATAACTGGAATACTGTTAAAAGCGACGTTAAACCCAACTCACTCACTCACACCATTAAAGGTACTACCATTGGTAGAGTGAGTGAGTGAGTGAGTGAATCGAGTTTAACCCCACTGTGAAGAGTATTTCAGTTAGATCACGGCATGCCAGCTTGACAGCCCAAAGTGATGCAGGTCTTAGAAGTTTACCACTTTTGTAAAACCCATGAGCATGGGTATGGTGCTGACAAACCTAGAAACATTAGCAGGGCAAACCGGGATTCAAACCTTTTATCAAGGTTTCTGGCACATCTAAGGGTGCAACGCTTCACTATGAATTGCAGCACCTAAGGCAAGCGGGCCTCCCATGCATCAATACTTAATCAAACTGGCGGAGCTCCAAGTATTATATATACAGGAAAACAATCTATTCATCTTCCCTGCCAGTGGTATTTGCAGGGTTAGAAAGTGGCACTAGTCCTATAGTCCTTGCCAAACTGCCTAATGGTAAAGGTATCATAAGGACTAGTAGAAAATTGCCATTTTTAAGGGTTTTGCTATAGGTTATCATTATAAGGACTAGTGGACGAAAACTGTTCTAACGCTGCTTTTGATGCCAGCAATGTCAAGCACATGGAAACGACAAGTTCTAAACTAGGTCAAGGTCAAGGTCACGGCAAGGGTTACCGTCAGCCAGACTCTGTGGCAACAATTCTCTCACTGTAAGCACGTACTTGACAAGGTTGGGTGAGCTACATCTCTGACATCCTCATAATCATCATCAACAGATGCAAATGCACTTTGAACCCTTGCATTGACCTCTACATACACTGAGTTAGGACATCGGTTATCACAGGCCCACCAACATACAAATCTAAGATGTTTTCATATAGATAGAATTGTGGCATATGTTGAATTTGTACACACACAAGGGACAATTAGGCTTCCTTTTTGAGGACCTTAAGTGCTTGGCTGTCTTACTTAATAGCATAGTTCAGCCTATGACAAATACTTGTATCTACTACCTCGAACTTGAAATTTGGTAGCATTTTCAGTATATTTTATTCCTAGTATATGGACTTGTATAAGCAGATCTTTCTAGACCAGATGAAATTTTACTAGACACAGGCTTCAGACCAGTGGTTAAACTTCCAGACAGGTGTGCCAACTGTATGTGCTGTTGGTCTGTTCAAATTCAACAAATAATGTTCACAATTCTATATTCAATATCATCTTAGGCATGTTTTTGTTGGTAGACCTAACACTTCCTCGTTTATCATGGGTATTATATCTCCAATCCATTATGTTACGTCCCTGGACTCAATAATAGCCACAGTTCAGTGTGTGAGTCTATTTCATATGGCCTCAAGCGAAAACTATAATTAGCCACCCAATTAATTTACTCTCCTGACAGGGAATGTCTTCTCAGTAAGTGAGGACCCACGTCAGTTGAGACGTCATTCCAAGATGAAGTTACACTGGCGAGTAGGGTAAGTATAAAAATAGAATGGAGACATAACACCCTGGATAAAGGAGGATGGACTGTACAAGACAGAGCTGCACTGTGGAGATTGTTCCCACCGCTGGATGCTACACGGCCACCGACTCCGGGTTCTCCAGCTTCGCCTGGTGGACAACATGGCGCAGGTACTTCTCAGGGATGCCAATATCCCTGTACGGAGGGAGGAGGTTAGTAAAGAAACAAGGTTAAAGGTTAGAGGTCAGCTGTCTATGTAGGTCAAGGCTAATTCTCACGGGTAACATGTTAGTAGGGCAATATCAACTGTGGTAGGATTCATTAGTAAAGAAACAAGGTTAAAGGTTAGAGGTCAGCTGTCTATGTAGGTCAAGGCTAATTCTCACGGGTAACATGTTAGTAGGGCAATATCAACTGTGGTAGGATTCATTAGTAAAGAAACAAGGTTAAAGGTTAGAGGTCAGCTGTCCATGTAGGTCAAGGCTAATTCTCACGGGTAACATGTTAGTAGGGCAATATCAACTGTGGTAGGATTCATTAGTAAAGAAACAAGGATAAAGGTTAGAGGTCAGCTGTCTATGCAGGTCAAGGCTAATTCTCACGGGAAACATGTTAGTAGGGCAATATCAACTGTGGTAGGATTCATTAGTAAAGAAACAAGGTTAAAGGTCAACCGTTGGAACGAAGTGGGCCCACTTGCACAAGCGATCTTGGCACTAAGATGATCATAAGCCCCATACTTTAACATAGGCCTACATCAGTCTTAGCGCTAAGATCATTTTGTGCAAGTGAGCCCAGGTATGGAAGCATACATGTCGAAAACGGTCTTGTAATTATTCAGTCACATACTAGCTGCAACTTAGTATCCCAGCCAGCACAAGCCCTTCCTTAACATCTGAGTTATAAAGACAGACTACTATTGGTACAGACCTGAGTTCTTGGAGCTTCTTCCTCTTGACTTCCTCCAGTCTGTTTCGACGGACACGTGCCTCTTCGTCAAGCTTCACACCTTCCTCAAAGAAGTTGTTTCGTTCTTTGACCTTCTCGTGCTCCTTCTGCCTAATCTGGCGACGCACTTCCTCCGCGTGTGTCAGACGCTTCTTGCGCATCACATCGTCCTCTCGTTGTTCCTTCTCCACCAGCTCCTTCTGGGCCCTGGAGAAGAGAACCATACAATGAGACTTTAGCAGGGGTGGAATGTGGAGCCTATTGGAATACGGATCTCTGACATTTGGTGACAGAATTCACTGTCAAACACTGTCCTGGCTACATTATCATTACTGCCGATGTAAGCACTCTCTCAAATAATGTCCTATACACATAAGCGACACCTACCTAAGCACTCTCTCAAAAACTGTCCTACACACATAAGCATAGCCTACCTAAGCACTACCTCAAACACTGTCCTACATACAACAGCAACACCTACCTAAGCACTCATACATAAGCACAGCCTACCTAAGCACTACCTAAAACTCTGTCCTACATATAACAGCAACACCTACCTAAGCACTCTCTCAAACTCTATCCTACATACATAAGCACAGCCTACCTAAGCACTCCCTCAACACTATCCTGTACACATAAGCAACACCTACCTAAGCACTCCCTCAAACACTATCCTACATACAAAAGCAACACCTACCTAAGCACTCTCTCAAACTCGGATCTCTCTCTCTGTGCCTGCACTGCAAGGTAGTGCTCCTTCTGTGACATCTGCATACTGCGAGCGTTCTTGAGCAGTGCTTCCATCTCCGACTTCTTGTATGCTTCGGCTGCCTCCTTCTTGCGCCACTCCCGCTCGGCTTGCTCCTGAGCACGCTTGGCTCGCAAAGCATCCCGCTCGGCCTGCTCGTCCCTTGCTCGCTCCTGCAAAGCTCGAAGTCGGGCAACCTCCCGCTCCTTCTCAATGCGGACCCTCTCCTGCTCCTTTTCAAATGCAGCTTCTCTCTCCTAAGGAACATATGACAGGGATAGAATTGGTTTATGTGTGCCATGATGCACCCATACACGTGCTCAACTGTGCACTTAGGCACTTAACTGTGTCAACAAGAACAATACTGTTAATCTGTCTTCAAAACTAGGGCGTGGTTGGGTAGCCTTGTGGTTAAAGCGTTCGCTTGTCACACCGAGGACCCGGGTTCGATTTCCCACATGGGTGAAGCCCCTTTCTGGGGTCCCCCGTCGTGATATTGCTAAAAACGGCGTAAAACTATACTCACTCACTCAAAACCAGGGAATCTCTTGTTAGATCGTCATTGATGTAACTAAGTATGTTTGCACCCTTCCTTTTCATTGAGATTGATGATACCAGTTTTACTTTTTGAATCCCTTGATTTATAGTGTAAGTCACACTGTACACCAAGCATGTTTATTTTCCACGTGTTCGTCGAGTTGTGGAAGTACATTCACAAGCTGGCTTTATACAAAAAACATTGTGAAAGATTTATTTTTTTCATTATTTCTACAGGTGCCCTTTAAGCACCAGTCAAGTATTTTAACTGTGTCATTACGATTTTAAGCGTGCAATTGGAACTCCACTCTAATACAAAGAATTAAAATCCTTGATATATTTTCTGGTTTCAGAGTCAATTTTCAAAGTTTCATGACGACGTGGCAATTTCACCCAATGCACAAATTACAAAGTCCAGATGTACATTGAGCATGAATGCCCAGCAGACTCTGGAAAGCATCAAACAAGAATGTACAAATGGGATTTGATACTCGCAACTCACAGCTTTCTGTCTCTGGTATTCCAGCACTTTCAGTTCTTCCGCTTGCTCTTGCAGTTTCTTGACATCTCGGCGACGGATGATGTCATCGTTAGCTTTGTTGAGCTCCTCCTGTGAAAGACACATGGTACATCACCACAACGCTCAAACCGGGGAATTACTTCAGGTTTACATAATCATTACTCGTAGCAAGTAAATCAAGGAGCACCTGAAGAGGGAAAATAGCTTCTAATCTGCACTTCCCCTCCACCCCTCCTACTCACCCTGAGGTCAGTCTACTCCACCCCTCCTACTCACCCTGAGGTCAGTCTACTCCACCCCTCCTACTCACCCTGAGGTCTGTCTACTCCACCCCTCCTACTCACCCTGAGGTCAGTCTACTCCACCCCTCCTACTCACCCTGAGGTCTGTCTACTCCACCCCTCCTACTCACCCTGAGGTCAGTCTACTCCACCCCTCCTACTCACCATGAGGTCTGTCTACTCCAACCTACTCACCCTGAGGTCAGTCTACTCCACCCCTCCTACTCACCCTGAGGTCAGTCTACTCCACCCCTCCTACTCACCCTGAGGTCTGTCTACTCCACCCCTCCTACTCACCCTGAGGTCGGTCTACTCCACCCCTCCTACTCACCCTGAGGTCGGTCTACTCCATCCCTTCTCACCCTGAGGTCTGTCTACTCCACCCCTCCTACTCACCCTGAGGTCAGTCTACTCCACCCCTCCTACTCACCCTGAGGTCAGTCTACTCCACCCCTCCTACTCACTCTGAGGTCAGTCTACTCCACCCCTCCTACTCAACCTGAGATCTGTCTACTCTACCCCTCCTATTCACCATGAGGTCTGTCTACTCCACCCCTCCTACTCACCCTGTGGTCAGTCTACTCCACCCCTCCTACTCACTCTGAGGTCTGTCTACTCCACCCCTCCTACTCACTCTGAGGTCAGTCTACTCCACCCCTCCTACTCACCATGAGGTCTGTCTACTCCACCCCTCCTACTCACCATGAGGTCAGTCTACTCCACCCCTCCTACCTACCCTGAGGTCAGTCTACTCCACCCTACTCACCATGAGGTCGGTCTACTCCACCCCTCCTACTCACTCTGAGGTCCGTCTACTCAACCCCCTACTCACCATGAGGTCCGTCTACTCCACCCCTCCTACTCACCCTGAGGTCAGTCTACTCCACCCCTCCTACTCACCCTGAGGTCAGTCTACTCCACCCTACTCACCCTGAGGTCAGTCTACTCCACCCCTCCTACTCACCCTGAGGTCAGTCTACTCCACCCCTCCTACTCACCATGAGGTCTGTCTACTCTACCCCTCCTACTCACCATGAGGTCTGTCTACTCCACCCCTCCTACTCACCCTGAGGTCAGTCTACTCCACCCCTCCTACTCACTCTGAGGTCAGTCTACTCCACCCCTCCTACTCACCCTGAGGTCAGTCTACTCCACCCCTCCTACTCACTCTGAGGTCAGTCTACTCCACCCTACTCACCCTGAGGTCAGTCTACTCCACCCCTCCTACTCACCCTGAGGTTAGTCTACTCCACCCCTCCTACACACCCTGAGGTCAGTCTACTCCACCCCTCCTACTCACTCTGAGGTCAGTCTACTCCACCCCACTCACTCTGAGGTTAGTCTACTCCACCCCACTCACTCTGAGGTCAGTCTACTCCACCCTACTCACCCTGAGGTCAGTCTACTCCTACCCTCCTACTCACTCTGAGGTCAGTCTACTCCACCCCTCCTACTCACCCTGAGGTCAGTCTACTCCACCCCTCCTACTCACCATGAGGTCAGTCTACTCCACCCTACTCACCCTGAGGTCAGTCTACTCCACCCTACTTACCACATATACTCACCCTGAGGTCCATGTACTCCACCCCTACTCACCCTGAGGTCCGTCTACTCAACCCCCTACTCACCCTGAAGTCGGTCTACTCCACCCCTCCTACTCACCCTGAGGTCGGTCTACTCCATTGCTCCTACTCACCATGAGGTCAGTCAACTCCACCCCTACTCACCCTAAGGTCAGTCTACTCCACCTCTACTCACCCTGAGATCTGTCTACTCAACCCCCTACTCACCCTGAGGTCGGTCTGCTCTGCCTTCCTCTTGTCCTTCATGTCCTGATCTTCTTCCATCAGCTTCCCGATGTACTTCTGCATCTGGATATTCTCCTGGTCCTTCCTCTCCAGCTCAAACAGACGCTCCTGCTCGTTCTCCTGGATCTGCTCCATCAGCTTGGCCGCCCCAATCAGCTGGTCGTCCTTCTTCTTTCTTTCAATCTCCTCCTGGATGCGTATGGCGTTCTGTCTATCGACCTCCATCATGATGTCAAGCCTCTTCTCCTCCTCCGTCATCTCCCTCTTCACGTGCCCCTTCTCCAGGATCTGCGCGTCCCGGATAGCATGGCACTTGGCGTTCAAGATAAGCTGGAACCACAGGACATCCCATTATACACACAAAACAACACAGGTGGGTGGGGTGAAATGGGGTTTAACGTCATGCTCAAGATTTATACGCTCGATGTGCACACTCAATTTATACGAGTGAACGAGTGAGTGGGGTTTGAGTGAGTGAGTGAGTGAGTGAGTGAGTGAGTGAGTGAGTCTGCTTGTACTTGTTCCGCCGAATGCCCACTGAGATATCATGCATGGTCGATTTAACGGCTGGCCCATTGGCCCGTGGCCAGTCAAACTTACATAGGGCTTGCTGCAATGTAAAGTAGATGGCCCGTCTAGCTAGGTAATTTCCCCCGTTCTCCATGTATGTTTAATTTTTTAACTGGACACTGCTCGTGAATCATGTGATTTTGAAGAGAAAATGATTTTATAGGAGGGGAATGAGGTCGTGTGAATGGTTAAATCAAAGAATGATATATGTCAGTCATCTTGGTTGAATGAAAACCAGCTGCCATTTTGTAATGTTATGTACACAAACATCTTTATTTGCTCATAAATCACCAAGAAATGAGGCAAATGGAATGGAATGCATGAAAAGGGGTTTTAGGGATGAGGAGTTCTAAAACTTTCAGAGTCCTGCTAGGTGGCTACACGACCTCAGGGTCGGCCGTTTAGCGGCATCCTCCATTTTCTTGTAGGTCAGTTAGTTTGGAGAAACGCCAGTAACTTTTTAAAGGAGCCATCCCTGCTGGCTTTTTGTAACAAACAATTTGTTGTTAAATTTACCCCTGCCATTCCATAGTTTAACATGGATACCCGACTTATAAATAGTATTCTGACACCGAAAAGACCAGTTTTATCCCATTAATGCCAAGTGCCAGCCAGGGTAACAACAAGTACCATCTTTTAGTGTCTTTTGGCAGGATGAGGATGGAGATCAAACCACCATCCTTCCGTACTCCGGGTTGATACCCTGTCTACTAGACCACAGAGATAGTAATACAATATTCCTAATTAATGATAGGGCTGGGACGGGTAACTCGGGTGCACGGGTCGGGTGGGTACTGAGTAGGACCCGGTTACCCAGGACTACCCTGACCCATGGTTAGTCACGTTATATATTGTTTAATGGCAAAAATTATCTAGAACTCTATGGTTACACTACAAGTCACACATGTTCGCATTTCTTTCTGACTATGCACCCATTCCTTCTGACTTTTCATATGGTTGAATAAAAAAATAAAAAATCGGACATTCTGTATCTCTTGAGACCTACAGTGGGTACCCGGGTAGGGTCGGGTAATAGGGGGGTGGGTACCCGGGTAGTAAATTCGCCCCAGCCCTAATCGATGATACCGACCTGCCATTGTACAAGTGTCCTCTCCAGAATCTCACATTAACAATGACAGACATTACTCTGAGAAAAACAAACAACCATGACTTAAAGACAAGTAATCAATCAGCATGACCTCAGCAACTGACCTCATTGAGATGCTTGATCTCATCCTCCTGTTCCTGCCTCATCTCATTGGCCTTGGATAGAAGATGCTCGGCCTTGTCCTTGGCCTCTTCCTCAAGGTCATTTAGCTTCTCATTCTTCTGGCGAGCCAGGTCCATGGCCTTCATGTAATTCTTCCTCTCTTGGGCTGCGTCCTGGGACACAAGACACAGGGAAGATCACTTAGAGGAAGCCATCAAGCAACACTTAGAGACTGGCAGACCTAAAGTAGCATGTGACCTCAACATGTCATATTGGAATTCCGTGTCTGCATAGGACACCAGTGTTAAAACTGCCAGTTAGAAAGTACACGAGTACAAAATATTACCATGATAACAAGCCTCATTATGGGATTTAATAACTTGGATTGCGCGCTTGATGATTTGTCTGAAATGAGTTACCATAGCAGCTTCCTTTGCCATCTTGATTGAATCACTGCGGGCCTCTTTTTCAGATTTGGAAAAAGTGCGAGCTCCTTGCAGTATTCTTTCAAAGTCGCGTCGGGAAAGAATCATGGTTTGGCCAGATGGATCTTCTGTGGGGACGCTAAAGTAGATAAAAAAACATGATGAAGGTGATGAAGACAGTGTTTACCTATTCAGGTGGTCACAAGCATGGAAATGAAAGTCCAAGGTTGACCAATGGAAGCTACTTCGCACCATCGTTTTGAGTTTGGGTTGATTTACACAGCACTAAAGACGTTCCATCCGGCGTTATTGCACAGTTCTTTCATTATTGAAACAAGTGGCAATAGCACCAGGGGCCACTTGCACAAAGCAATCTTAGCGCTACGACTATTGTAAGCCTAGATGTTAAAGTATGGGAGTTACGATCATCTTAGCGCTAAGATCGTTTTGTGCAAGTGGGCCCAGTACGCGACTGACCGTGTTGTATGTCACAGCGTTAGAAACTGGCACTAGTCCTGTAGTCCTTGCCAAACTGCCCAATAGTTAAGGTATCATAAGGACCAGTAGAAATTTGCCATTATTAAGGGTTTGGCTACATGTTATCAATATAAGGACTAGTGGACTAAAACTGTTAGTTTCTACCGCTGATGTTGTCACAAAGTTTGTTTGTTTGTTACCCTTTCAGCCATATGACAAAAGCCTGTAAATAATTGTGTCTGGACCAAATAATGCGGATTGATATTTTCAGCAATGATCCTTGCCGTTTGGGTACGATGAAACACAATCAACCAAGTCAGCGAACCTGACCATCAAATCCATTTGGTTGCCTCTTACAACCAGCTTAGGTTGCTAATACTCCTAATACCCCGTAAAAACCTTTTCCAGCTACAAATTCATTCATAACATTCTTCTAACATGACTAAAAATATAACGGCTAGCTCTCCATGACCACAAGTTTGGATGTAGATTCATGCTGAAAACTTTGAATTATTTGTTGATTCAAGCATAAGGGCTCAGTCACACATTCAGGATTCTTACTGAGGTCCTTGAAAGGACAATTCCCGATTAATATTTGTCAAAAGTCTGATCAAGATCCTGTGATTCGTGGCGGGAAATTCACAAACAATCAGATAGTGTTCAGGAAGCGTACCGGTTCAGCCTTTTCCAGCCAAATTCATTCCAATTCTCCCGTTTTCAATCTGAATCTGATCCGATTTGTGTCTTCCTCATGGTAAAAAAACGACCGGATCTGTCCCGACAGCGTCCCACTTCTCCCAAATGCGATCTGACGGAGATCAGACAGTGACCGGACAGTGAACCAACAAAGACAGCTCGCATTCGGCAAGATCAGGACGCAATCTGGACTCAAACGACAAGAAACAGCAATGAACAATTCATGCCCGTTCATCAGGACAGCGTCCCGATTCACAGGACACCGTCAAGACAACACAGGACATTGTTCAATTTTGATCCAATACAGCAGAATCTGTCACAACATAGTCACGATTGTAATCCAACTAGACAAAATCGTCCGAGTTTCCTAAAAGCTATGGGACGCACCATACTGTCAGGAGTGCTTGGCCGACCTCTCTGGACCTTTCCCGATTTGTAGGACTCTGTTACGAATGTATACGACTGCATTCAGACAATGATAGGACATTCCAGATCATTGAGGATAGTAATCCGACTTTTTCACTTTTCGCGTCCGAGCGTTGTCTGATCTCAAACGGGAGCCATAATCGGCACTGTGTGAACCTGGCCTAAGAGCATAGTGTTTTAAATAGACCCACAGGCCCATGGCAGGGGAATCTTGTGTCAGACCTGAGGCTTAAACCTGTATGGGTCCTGTATGGCCTGCAGTAAATTTATGTGTTGATTTATTTGTCCCAATAAGCCGCAGTTTTTAATGTGGACCTGAAGAGTTTAGTCAGGGCCTGCAGCTTCTAAAGTCTGTGGGTCCTAATGGCAGTTTTTTATATTTCAAACACTGTATTAGCAAGAGAAATTCTGCGCTATATTTCATTAGCTGTAAGAGAAATAGATCTGGTCATGTCACTTCCAAACTAAAGTTATGGTGGGAATTGGGTCCTGGGTATTGATGATAATAGAGTGGAGGAACAACTATGATAATACATGGTAATTGGGGATGTTGATAATAGAGTGGAGGAACAACTATGATAATACATGGTAATTGGGGATGTTGATAATAGAGTGGAGGAACAACTACGATAATACATGGTAATTGGGGATGTTGATAATAGAGTGGAGGAACAACTACGATAATACATGGTAATTGGGGATGTTGATAATAGAGTGGAGGAACAACTATGATAATACATGGTAATTGGGGATGTTGATAATAGAGTGGAGGAACAACTATGATAATACATGGTAATTGGGGATGTTGATAATAGAGTGGAGGAACAACTATGATAATACATGGTAATTGGGGATGTTGATAATAGAGTGGAGGAACAACTACGATAATACATGGTAATTGGGGATGTTGATAATAGAGTGGAGGAACAACTATGATAATACATGGTAATTGGGGATGTTGATAATAGAGTGGAGGAACAACTATGATAATACATGGTAATTAGGGACGTTGATAATAGAGTGGAGGAACAACTATGATAATACATGGTAATTGGGGATGTTGATAATAGAGTGGAGGAACAACTACGATAATACATTGTAATTGGGGATGTTGATAATAGAGTGGAGGAACAACTACGATAATACATGGTAATTGGGGATGTTGATAATAGAGTGGAGGAACAACTATGATAATACATGGTAATTGGGGATGTTGATAATAGAGTGGAGGAACAACTACGATAATACATGGTAATTGGGGATGTTGCACCCCATCAGTACCCAACATCAGTGTTAGCAATTGGCACTCGTCCTGTAGTCCTTGCCAAACTGGCCAATAGTTTAGGTATCATAAGGACAGTAGAAATTTGCCATTACTCAGGGTTTTGCTATATGTTATCATTATAAACACTAGTGGACAAACAACGTTAAATTCTATCGCTGAACATCCAGGTAATTATCACTTCCTGTTTGTACTTAAACCTAAGCAAGATCCTGACACAAACCTTCATTCAGGAATTAACTTTCACTTTGTGTGAGCTGATTGGCGAATGGTTGGTTGGTTGATTGTTGTTTAACGCCGCACTCAGCAATATTCCAGCTATATGATGGCGGTCTGTAAATAATCGAGTCTGGACAAGACAATCCAGTGATTAATATCATGAGCATCAATCCATGCAATTGGGATTGATGACATACATCAACCAAGTCAGCGAGCCTGACCACCCGATCCCGTTAGTCGCCTTTTACGACAAGCATAGTCACCTTTTACGGCAACGGGGGTTGCTGAAGACCTATTGTACCCCGGAATCATTGGCGTATGGACTTTCACAGTGTGAGGAGAAGCTGTACGAATATCCCAGCATGGAGGTGCATTACTTCCATTTGTTCACTAGGATGGGTCTTAGGGAGAATATTCAAGAATGGGCTTCCAGTCAAACTCTCTGACTATTCCCTCTGTATGCTGAAACGCTGAGTTCAAGACTAAAGGGTCTAAATTCAGAAACAACGCTTCTGTATTTATAATGCAAGGGAATTCCCAAGTAATGTGGAAGTAGACTGTCACTGTTTGTCATTCCAAGAATACAGGCCTGTGAAAAACATATGAAAGTCAAAATGTGTCTTTCCTACACTAACGAACATCAGTTTAGCGGTCATTTTATGTTGAAATTAATAAAATAGATTACAAACAGAAGTCCAGATTTAAAATTAACATTTTTTTAAAACCAGACAGTACAATTACATGATTAATTTGCGTACTTCAGTACGGATTTGTTGAGGTGGTATTTCCGGTGTTACTCGCTCACAGTAGTGTTGGGTAAAAAACACCAAAACTCTTCAACCCTGTGTATAAGACGACCCCCCTTGAAAGCCTCCTAATTCTAGGTACAAAACACTCGCCTTACACACAGCGATATACTGTACTTTAAACAGGAAGGCACTAGTCACTTTGAAACCAGCACATTCTACGTTCTATGTGACTACATCCTTGTAGGGAACCCCGGTCACACCTTAGGGAGTTTTATTTCTTTTCAATTTTCACCACAAGACAAGATAAAACTTCTAACAATAAGGAGAATAACTTCCTCCCTCCAAATTAATCTTCATTTATTGAATCTGAATATATTTAACAAATCGGCAGGATTGTTTTTAGAAACTGGAAACCTTTGTTTAGGAACATTTCCACTTATGATCGAAAGAAGAATTAGAAATGTGTCGTTCCTACATTTATGAACATCAGTTTTGCGGTCATCCAACCAGACTCTCGTCCAGTGGAAAAGCTGTAACGTTTAATTTCACATTAAAAAATGATTCTTACATGAGGTTTCGGATGAGATCCTTAGTGATGACCTGCACTGTTTCTCGGTTACTGGATTTTCCTTTTCTACGTTTGTCGCTTCTCTGTTTGGCCAGCGTTTCCAGGGAAACATCCTGCGTCCTCTCGCCAGTCCACATGTCCTTCAGCATCTCATTCCTCTTGGCCACTCGGTTGGGCTGACCAAACAGCGACTCATCGATCTGAGAGGTGTTACTTATGACCCGATACTGGCGTGTCTTGGCTCTCTTTGATGCGGAGGAGGTTGAACTATTGGAGGCTGAGATAGCGCTGCCAGGCTGGAAAACATCAACATATAAACCATGATAAATATACCGACATGAATACACAGAACAAAAGTAATCTTGTTTCAGACACAGACATTGTTTTATTACTAAACAAAATCCCACACCATCATCTGCATATTTATTTCCCACTGCACAGCCACAAAAAATCACATTTTAATTAAAGAATGATTCTTCAATAACTTTATCATTTATTTATATAAAAATATGTTCAACTTAATTTTTGTAAATGGAATTAACCTCTCAAATGAACCCAAAACATTTGTTTACATCTTTTTACTTCATTTTGCCTCCCAACAAATCGTCAAAGAACCCAAGAAAATACAAATGCAGTGTTAACATGCTACGATGTGGGAATTATGACCCCAATTCATACAGTGTTCACAAGAAAACATCGGACAATACAGGCAAATTTTACAGTACACAGAATTCTCTGCAACTAGTAGACGGGAATTTTAAAAAAAAAAATAAATCTCAGAAAAAGAGAGGGTAATTGGCCACCACAGTCTGATTAGGATTTATGAAGGTAGCGCTCTCGGTCGTGATGGTGGGTCATGTCTTGACCGTATTGGAATAATATTCATATTATGCTTTATGGATTCCGTATATATTGGTTGGAGCAAATAGGTTTGGGGTTTGTGGCTATTTTCACTTTTTACTGTGGCCGTTATGACTTTGAGTCCTTTCTGACATGAGGCCGTTTCGACTACAACACTTTACTGGGTAAGTAAATGGGGAAATATAGTTGGTTCAAAAGAATTAGAAACAGTGTGATATGTAATACTGATCGATTATAGCAAAAAGGGGTAATATATACGGTTAAGCGTAATATTAACGACAGTATTGCAGGGTCTAAATGATAAATTCAGATCAGAATAGCAAGTGAAACTTTAGACATGCCGCTGAAAATGTCCAACCTAACAGTAACACAAGACTCATATTTCAACATGAATCAATGTAAAACTCTTCAGTAAACCATCGTAAAATTAGATGTCATAGTATATATGAACATACACTTACCATGATTGTTCAATGTATAAGTATGATTCCGCCCCTAAAACCGTGTTTACACCCCGTTCTTTTTTCCAAATGTTCTCAGATTTACCATTCGTTGTCCTGCAAGTTATTTACATTGAACGTAACCATGGACACTGGGCATGCGCCAAGCTGCATTTCCGGCTAGGGACAAGAGTAGACAACTCTCATCTGACAGCCCAGTTCCGGCAACAAAAATGGCAACTAACACGTGCAGAACAGCTCACTTGCTTCTACGGAATGTCTACCTAAGGAAACGATGGTCTAGTAAGCAATTACACGCACTTACCAAGATGCTTTTTAAATGCATTTATGGCTTTATAATATGATTCCCTGCATGTTTGCTATAGATTTGTACCGACAATAGTCACGGGTTAATTTGTCACAGTCAAAACCAATTCCGTAGCCCCAGCATGTTTTAGCATTGAACAATCAATACCCCTTGCCAATGTTCCAAGTTGTTTGAAGCAGCCTATGACATCATGTACTCTGTGAAATCATACGTATTTCCACACACTCTTTATACGAGTGACAGCCATGGATTTCAAGACAAATGCCGAAATGTTTTTTTTCTCTTCCCAAATAGGGGCGGTCGGGTAGCCTATAGTGGTTAAAGCGTTCGCTCGTCACGCCGAAGACCCGGGATCGATTCCCGACATGGGTACAATGTGTGAAGCCCATTTCTGGTGTCCCCCACCGTGATATTGCTGGAATATTGCTAAAAGCGGCGTAAACCAAACTCACTCACTCACTCTTCCCAAATATCCAATGACGAATATTTTCTTAAACAAATATCGAATCTTGAACTCGAAGTTGGATGCATGTTAATTTGTGTGACTGACAGATTGTAAAGAAACAATCTGCATGAAGATACATTCATCTAGTTGATGAACGTAGAGCGTGTCTCAAATCATGAAATGCGTTATCTGTCAAACACGTAATCTGAAGCATGCTAGACAAATGCTAAAGTTCCTGAGTGACAGTCACAGTCAGCAGATTGAGCAGATATGTTAGTGTATTCATTTCCGCCTTACCCATCACTGACTACTTAGACACAGTATATGTCATGTATGTATAACAACTTCTTCATTTACTGTAAAGGTGAAATTTCGGTATAGATCCTTATACCGTTGTCAAGCAAGGCTTGCTTTACAACAGTATTAACTTCTTTACCGAAACGTCATCTTAACAGTAAATAAAGAAGTTGTTATCTATAAATTGTGTCTACTTTGTATTTGAAAATTGAAATTTTTCATCGATATTGGTTCCCAAGCAGCTCAAATTGTAATTGTTTTGTTCTTTTACACAATAAGCGGTTTATCAGGAGCCATGCTGAAGTCCATCATCAGTTGTGGTCTTTGTTTCAGGATCCTTTTGTGCCCAGACAAAGTTATCAAATGTTGAAATCAGGAAAAAGAGAAATGCAATATTTGATGAAGAAAGGAAGAGACAACTGTCTCTCATCACGAGGATTGAGAAGATTCAGGTGGAGCATGTTGGACCCCCAGAGGACTGCTCCCTCGTCATGAACCGCGGCCTCTCCACCCCCTTCAACTGTGCCATGCGTACGTCACTGAGGACTTTATTCCTTGGTTTACAGATTAATTTGTTATAAATTCTGATCGGAATCTGGAGAAAATGTATATGAAAATATGTATATTTGGTTTTTTTAAAGTTCTGAATATGTTGTCATGTGTGTGAGGTATGGGGCTTTATTGATTAGACATTTTGGTAGCAATGTGTCGTTTCTTAAGCATTTTAAGCTTCACGATATTCCGATTAATAATGAATAGATGATATTTGAAGGGCTAGACACTTGCATTAAAGGGAGACAATTTCAGGGGAAGTAACTCTTGTATGACAATAGTTCCTTAAAAGTCTTATGTTCACTGCAGTGAAAATATCACTTTTCTAAACTTAAAAAAACTCAGTCTTTCACACTGATGTATATAATGAAATGAATTATTTTGTATGTGTATAGATCAAGATAACATGTGGACCAGTAACTAATCAATTCATTGCTGTATGAACTGGCTGATACATTAATAATATTCTAATAAGAGACCCCTATTTCTAATTTTGACAGCACCCCGGGCGCTTATCATGTCGAATACGGTTGTAGGCTACCACTTGTGAGGATAAGTCACTTTAGTTCTTTTATGAGTGCTTCATTTAAATTCTCTACTTTCTTTGGTTTGTCCTGGTTAATCATCCGGGTTTTAGTCAGTGCATGAACAAGCACGTGGATTAAACAGAATATGACATGAACTTGTGTAGGGTGTAACAGGCCCATAACATTTGTAAGTATTAACAAAATATATAAGTAACAACTTGTAAATCATAACTAGCAATGCTATAACAAATGTAAATGGTGTTTAAGGGTAAATTGCATGTTGAAAAGGTTGAAGTGTGAATCACAGATGTTTCGTTTAAAATCCAGAAAATAATGTTGGTAATAACATGTACTAACTACCTTAGTTACAAGTTGTAATATTTCCCATTTGTTTTTATTATAGCTTGTACCTGTCAACAATAGGCAGTACAATTAAAGGGCCAGTAAAAGAATTTGAAGGAAAGACATAATACATAATCAGTCACAATGAATCAAGACTTAATCAAGAATATATGCATCAATCTATGCTGAAGTTTAAAATAAACCATTTAAGACAGTGTACAGAATTGTGTGTCAATGGCCAAAGTGTATCACCTATAACGGTATATGTTAACATGTCTAGGGCAGTAAATGAATAAGTTAGTATCGATAATCATAAATTTTGTATCGCTACAGCATTGTCATTAAACCTTCACAGTTACATCAGTTCCCAAGACATCCAAAGTGTGAGATAAGGATGTCTGCTTGTTTCACCTGTTGTAACCATGGTAACCAGTTGCTTCCCAGTAGTGGAAGGCGCATGCTAAGAAGAATTAGTCATTGAAAGTTTTTATTTTTACCCCACTCCTCATTTTTAGGGTTTTCTGAACTTGTAAAACAAATATATAAAAGGTCTCGCCTTCAGTGTTTTGTGTGAAACTTATGTTTAAACCAGGTTAAACCTTCACATGTTTGAAGAATTTTGTTAATGTACAGATATTCAAGAACTACTGATGACCCGTTCAGCCCTGGCGCTGGTAAATGGTCAGCCCTGGGATATGCATCGACCTCTCGAGGAGGACTGTGAGATCCAATTTCTCCACTTCCGCGACGAAGACCCGAGGACCCTCAACAATGTGAGCTCTGATTAGTGTTATTATTACTCCTTAATATAGAGCTGAAACGATATCCCGGGACACCGATGCATCGCGATTCACTCAATGCGATACAGTGCGCGATTTGTGAGGTGCTGTATCTCGAATTTTCACGATACATTTTTTTTAAATAAACTCTCATCACAGATACGTTTTAAATGTGTTTTAAATTAATTTCAAATTCGACCAAGTCATAAAAAGTAGGGACAATATAAGTTTCGCTACACACACGTACGTCTTCGAAAATACAGCGGCTATGCTAACTTTGTATATCAGCTGCAGTTCAAGATTTCTGATTGGCTGAGCGGTCTCTAACTCAAACATGTCGGAAAAAGCAGACGCTCGTCCTTTGCTGGAGACTCACAAATCAGTAGTTTGGGAACATTTCAGTTCTAGTAACATTTGAAGATGGAATCAAACACGTGTGCAAAGATCAAACGTGTTTTCGCATGTGTCACGCAAGGTTGAAATACAGGGGCAGCACGACAAACATGACAACACGCATACGCCGCCATCACCCATCTATAGACATTACTATCTAGTCACAACTCACATATATGTAGGACTGTTACTTACGTGGTTGCTAGCCACTACATGGAAATGGCAGATGATTCATTAAGTTAAAATACTCATTACAGAATATATTTTATGACTCATGAACATTCATTCACTTTCATGTATTTTATTCAACTTGATAAACTAAGTTTAATTCATTTATCTTGTCTTCTCTTCGTAGCGTATCGAGATACGTATCATATCGTGATCTAGGTGTATCATTGCAGCCCTACCTTAAAACATCTACTGTTTACCTGCATAGTAATACACATTAAAGTGGACATAATATGAAAAGATATACATCATCTGTCACTGACTGGAGATGGGCACTCTATAAATGACCGTCCTCATCACTACCTCTCTAAACCCACTAGGGGCGATCGGGTAGCCTAGTAGTTAAAGCATTCGCTCGTCACGCCGAAGTCACGGGTCCGATTCCCGACATTGGTACAATGTGTGAAGCCTATTTCTGGTGTCCCCTGCCATATTGCTGGAATATTGCTTAAAGTCGCGTAAAACCATACTCACTCACTCACTCACTCACTCTAAACTCACTTACGAGATGAAACTGAAGTACTGTTCCATGCGTCGTTAAACTCAACTCACTCACTCACTCACTATACTTCACATACCGTATTCGACGTATTAAGCGCCCACAGCGACATTTGTTAAGATATTGGCCAGTGAACAGTCCTAATTAGCACCCCTTCCGATTGATCAATGTACACAAGACTTATTTATTCATGTATAATACGCACTCATGTGATATATGCACACTTAATTATCGGCATTTAAATTCTGGAAAAATATATCTGTCGTACATAAACATTTCAGGCTGTCAGCATAAACCACAAAATTTATCTTTTAACTCTGTTTTTTTTCCCCACTAAAATAATATTCTAATAAGAGCCCCCTATTTCTAATTTTGAGAGCGCCCTGGGCGCTTTTTACGTCAAATACAGTCCTTGAAATGGAGTCACATGATGATTTCTCAGCTTTAAATGGAAACTGGCGTTACCCTTATATTGAAGCAGCTCACTATCAAACGTAGCCGCACAGATAATTTAAATATAGAGAGCAGCTGTGTCAATTGCAAAATGCAGTTTTTATACAACCCCATTAGACCACTAACGCACCACCCTGCCACACCCCACCCCTCCCCCCATCGTCAAGGTCCGGGCAGAGAATAGGTCTTCAGCTACCCATGCTTGTCAGAAGAGGAAACTAATGGCATCAGGTGGTCAGGTTTGCTGACATGGTTGATGCTTGAAATCGTATCCCAAATGCATCCCCTGTTGCAATTGACGCTCATTATGTCAATCACAGGATTGTCTGGTCCAGACTCGATTATTTACAGACCGATTTCATCCAGCTGGAATATTGCTGAGTGCGGCATTAAACAACAGACACACAACCGGAGCGGCGATGTTGGCGCGTGCTGCATCAAAATGATGTTACAGTATTGTTTAGGCAGTCAATTCCCAAAGCTCTCAGTGTGCTAAGATTGTCGTCAAGGTGTTATAGCGAAAACACACAGTCTTTTCTCGAAGCTGTTCTCGAAGCTGTCTTGGCGCCAATCATATTTAGGTCCCCCTACAAGGCTTGTATTCTCTGCGCGACAAACAAACACTGGTTGCCACTGTTCACAGCGATAGTGTGAGAAATAGAGGATGTTACCATGGTTACGGTTAATACAAGATAAGATAAATTTAGAATCTTGTTTTAACTCACATTTATCTTTTGTCATGCAGTTAGTGATAAAATACCGGTATATATCTGAAAACGGAAAATCAATATTTCAAGTGAAATAACACTGTCACTTTCCATATAACACTTTTGGTCTGTCACCATGGTAACAAGATACGTACATATACTCATGCCCTCAATAAAAGAGACAGACTTTGTCACATGATGAGCCAGGACAGATTAATGAAATTGCAATTAGTGGTTAGCATCTTCGTTAATCTTCTGTGTTTTGGGATATTTTTTAATTTGGATGCCTTCACTCTGACCATGCGTTTACATTCTCACAGAATGGATTAAACATCATTTCCTTAGAAACTGATGGACCAATAAAGCTGCAGAAACTTCAGGCTTGTTCCTGCCACTATCGCCCCAAATTGTTCAAGTCCGATTTTCAATATGGCCGCCACAGCAGGTGGCCCAGTCGTCTAAGGCGCCGCAATTCACTGTGCAGAGTTGCGTCCCTTGGGCACGCTAGAAACCTATGATCGTGGGTTCGAATCCAGGTTCGCCCCAATTATGTTTTTAGGTTTGTCAGCACCATACCTGTGCTCGTGGGTTTCACCGAAGTGGTAAACCTGCATCACTTCCGGCTTTCCTCCCACATTAAGCTGACACGCCGCGATATAACTGGAATACTGTTAAAAGCGGCGTTAACCCCAACTCACTCACTCAGAAAGTATTTAAATGTTGTGAATGTCAGAGCTATCTTTGTTGACATTTTAAATGGTTGACTACACGACCAGGTGAGCTACAGTGCTGTGGACACAAGATAGGTGAGGATGGCGAGGGAGCCTAGTGGTTTATGCGTCCAATGCCATGCTGAAGATCCAGGTTCGATTCCCAAAATGCATACAATGTGTGAAGCCCCATTTCCCATTCCACAACAACCCCCCAACGCCCCCGGTAATATTGCTAGAATATGGCTACAATCAGCATAAAACCATACTCACACACTCAAAATAGCATGTAATAGTTTGCTTCTGATAAAACCCTGGAGACTGGTTATTGACATATTTGTGTCTTGTTCATATTATTATTACAGTTATCTCCCTTTGTTGTACCAGGATCTGATGATTGTGATTTGAATACGAGATTTGCTCTGATTATGATATCCATGCTCACAGCTGCTAAACTCTCACTCTTTCACCCACACTGTCTGCAGGCGTTCTGGCGTACCTGTTCCTTTGTCCTGGGTCATGTGATGGAGACTGCGTTCAAGGACGATGTAACGGTGGATTTGGTCAGCTTTCCCAAACCATCCGGTAAGTTGTGTCAGCCGTTGTGGCAGCTTTAGAACAAAATGACAGTCTATATCAGCCATCACCTTCCCGAGACAAGGGAGTTAACTGACTGTAAAAGTCCAGTTTCCACCCTTACCGAACTAGGCTGGAATTATGGAGTTATATTTTGAATGGACTGACGAGTCTATGCATAGTCAAAATCAAAATCGCATAACAAAATTGACAACAGGTTTTTTTTAACAACATGGATTACAACGTGCAGATTTTCATCGAGTGTAGGACTGCAAAGCATGTGTACCGTCAACTGGTTGTTGACAGATATTTTCTAAATCTCTTCATCTTTTTAATGAAGGTGCACACATGACTTGATGCACTGCAAAGTCCTGTTTTATTACAATATAGATCTTGATCATTGATCAGATGGTCTTGACAGGGTGCCGCCATTTTGTTTGAAGCAAATGCATGTGATATGAGAGGTGGAATCTGATTGGTCCATAGGAGAGACATAGAAGGGACATAACTCATAGTAGCCACTGGTGGCGCTACGATCGAGCCCAGGAATTCCAGCCTAGTTCGGCAAGGGTGGAAACTGGACTTTTGAGTCGGTTAACTCCCTTGCCTCGGGAAGTTGATCAGCCATTGAAAAACTTCTTTTTAGTAAGTGGACAATGACGACTGTTTTGATGGTTGTGAAAGCTGCACTCAAGTTCTAAACAGGATGATGCTCAGAAGTGTTTATCTCCGGCTGTTGTTATTTTTTCTTGGCATGTTACGAGAACAACCAACGATGTAATCACACTTGTTAATTTAGGCTATTCTTCGTTAATATAAAATGATAAAATATTAATTTCAATCCTTTTCTATCTGTAAAAGCTCTATACTCACTCACTGGTCAGGGGCGGTTGTCTTAGGTTCCATGTGCAGAGTTCTGTCCCTTAGGCGTGACAGGAACTTATGATCAAGGGTTTGACTCCCAGATCTGCCCTGATTGTGTTTCTAGGTTTGTCAGCACCATACCTTTTTTTGTTTGTTGGTTGTTCAACTCCACACTCAGCAAATGGGATACGGTGACAAGTCAGCGAGTCTGACCACCCGATCCCGTTAGTCGCCTCTTACGACAAGCATAGTCGCCTTTTACGGCAAGCATGGGTTGCTGAAGACCTATTCTACCCTGGATCTTCACAGGTCCAGCACCATGCTTGTGTGGGAGGGTTTCACTGAAGTGGTAACGCGTAAGACCTGTATAACTTCAGGCGTTCCTCCCACATCAAGCTGACATCCAGTGCTGTTATTGTAATTGTGTTCAATAGAACGCCATGAATTATAAGAGACTGGATGAAAGTGATGAGGTTCATGATGATTGTCATGTGTGTCATGTTCGTAGAGATTGTCATGTGTGTCATGTTTGTAGAGATTGTCATGTTTGACAATATTGTCATGTTTGTCATGTTTGTAGAGATTGTCATGTTTGACAATATTGTCATGTGGGTCATGTTTGTAAAGATTGTCATGTTTGTTAATATTGTCATGTGGGTCATGTTTGTAAAGATTGTCAATATTGTCATGTTTGTAAAGATTGTCAATATGGCCATGTTTGTAAAGATTGTCATGTTTGTCAATATTGTCATTTGTGTCTTGTTTGTAAAGATTGTCATGTGTTTCATTTTTGTCATGTTTGTCAATATTGTCTTGTGTGTCATGTTTGTAAAGATTCTCTTTGTCATGTGTGTCAATATAGTCATGTGTGTCCGAGTCAATATTATCGTGATTGTCATGTTTCTCATGATTCAGTGTCAAGTGGGAGCTTTGTACATGACGTCAATCTCAGCTTGCATAACTGGAAACCCACCACAGTAAGTTGTTGTTGACCTACCACAGTAAATTATTGTTGATCAACCACAGTAAGTTGTTGTTGCAAAACTCATCCCTGTAAGCTGCTGTTAAAATACCCAATGCATTAAGATGTTGTTTCGGAACCTACGATAGTCAATTGTTGTTGACCCACCACAGTAAGTTGTTGTTGCAAAACGCATCCCTGTAAGCTGCTATTAAAAGAGCCAATGCATTAACATGATGTTTCGGAACCTACGATAGTCAGTTGTTGTTGATCAACCACAGTAAGTTGTTGTTGCAAAACGCATCCCTGTAAGCTGCTATTAAAAGAGCCAATGCATTAACATGATGTTTCGGAACCTACGATAGTCAGTTGTTGTTGATCAACCACAGTAAGTTGTTGTTGCAAAACTCATCCCTGTAAGCTGCTGTTAAAATACCCAATGCATTAAGATGTTGTTTCGGAACCTACGATAGTCAATTGTTGTTGACCCACCACAGTAAGTTGTTGTTGCAAAACGCATCCCTGTAAGCTGCTATTAAAAGAGCCAATGCATTAACATGATGTTTCGGAACCTACGATAGTCAGTTGTTGTTGATCAACCACAGTAAGTTGTTGTTGCAAAACGCATCCCTGTAAGCTGCTATTAAAAGAGCCAATGCATTAACATGATGTTTCGGAACCTACGATAGTCAGTTGTTGTTGATCAACCACAGTAAGTTGTTGTTGCAAAACTCATCCCTGTAAGCTGCTGTTAAAATACCCAATGCATTAAGATGTTGTTTCGGAACCCACCATAGTAAATTGATGTTGATCAACCACAGTAAGTTGTTGTTAAGAAACAGTAACTTGTTAGGTCAACTGCAGCATGAATTCCAGTTGAAGAAAGAATGTACATGACAGGAACACGAATCGGGAGAAACCATCCCCTGTACCTCCAGGTCACATTTCAGTAAACCTACACAATCCCACGGATCTCCAGGTCACATTTCTGTAAACCTACACAATCCCCTGTACCCATAGGTCACATTTCTGTAAACCCACACAATCCCCTGTATCTCCAGGTCACATTTCAGTAAACCTACACCATCCCCTGTATCTCCAGGTCACATTTCAGTAAACCTACACAAACCCCTGTATCTCTAGGTCACATTTCAGTAAACCTACACAATCCCCTGTATCTCCAGGTCACATTTCAGTAAACCTACACAATCCCCTGTACCTCCAGGTCACATTTCAGTAAACCTACACAATCCCCTGTACCTCCAGGTCACATTTCAGTAAACCTACACAATCCCCTGTATCTCCAGGTCACATTTCAGTAAACCTACACCATCCCCTGTATCTCCAGGTCACATTTCAGTAAACCTACACAATCCCCTGTATCCCCCAGGTCACATTTCAGTAAACCTACACCATCCCCTGTATCTCCAGGTCACATTTCAGTAAACCTACACAATCCCCTGTATCCCCCAGGTCACATTTCAGTAAACCTACACAATCCCCTGGACACAATCCCCTGTATCCCCCAGGTCACATTTCAGTAAACCTACACAATCCCCTGGATCTCCAGGTCACATTTCAGTAAACCTACACAATCCCCTGGATCTCCAGGTCACATTTCAGTAAACCTACACAATCCCCTGTACCTCCAGGTCACATTTCAGTAAACCTACACAATCCCCTGTACCTCCAGGTCACATTTCAGTAAACCTACACAATCCCCTGTACCTCCAGGTCACATTTCAGTAAACCTACACCATCCCCTGTATCTCCAGGTCACATTTCAGTAAACCTACACAATCCCCTGGATCCATTCCCATGGTTCTCACAGTCTCAAATTACCCGCCCTTGATTGTCATCAGCCAATTAGATTTGTTACGCTACTTAGAGTAATGGACCAATCAGAATGCAAGTTACAAACCATCTCAATGTTGGGTTGGCGATATCAACAACATGGCGGCCCGACAATTCAACAGGAATTAAACACTGAAAAACTGACTGCCACGCACAAAAGAAAACCTCAAAGATTTTTTTGATGGAAAGGATGCCTTCATGTCCTCCCTAACACATTTTTCCTCTTTTCCTTTTCTCAGCGTTTGATAGGTCGAAACAGTGTTGATGAAAATCAAGGCGGGTAATTTGTAGGGCTGGGACGATACACCAACTGCGCGATCTGATACGTATCACGATACTTGCATGAGCTCTTATCTGTGGTCGGTAAGCCATCATTTCATAGACAGGATGGCCAAATACCAGGCACACTGATGATATTTACGTTTTCACTACTCGTTTTCACTAGTTATTTGTGTTTGGTGTAACATTTATTAAAGAATACAGTTAAGGTAGGAATCGATACTTTTTACTTTATGTGAGATTGTGATTGATACTTGTTTTGAGAAGTAAAGAATCGCGATCCACCAATGCATCCGTGTATCATCCCACTACTTGTAATTTGATATCGTGAGAATCACAGATCTGGATTCAGAGGTCAATGTACGCTTTCCGAGTCCTGGAGATATGGTGGATGGGAAAAGAGCGTTTTGGTTTTGTAGAAACATTTTTGTTAAACAAATCTTGTTGCATATGTGTTACAATGAAGGAAAATGCGCAAATTTAGAACTGATAAGTTAAGTATGGAATAATACTTTTGGGGGTAGCCCCTTCAGCGTGACAAATGTTATTGCTGATCTGGTAAATTTATTTGTGGATATCCCATCATCTCTCTATATGTTTCAGGTCGAACTGAACTGTCTCAGCCGAATCGCGTACCAACTTCGACATAATGACCTCAAGTTTGAACGTCTCGAGGTTGACGCCTCGGTAGCTAAGAGGCTGTTTGAGGACAATCTATTCAAGAAAAGTCAAGTACCACAAATTGCAGCCAAATCCAACACAGGGTCGAAGGTCACCTTGTACAAGATGGGCGAACACATTGACATGTCCCGGGGACCACTTATAGCCAGTACCAGCCAGATCGGGCGGTTCAATGTCACATCGGTGAGTTCAATGTCACAGCGGTGAGTTCAATGTCACAGCAGTGAGTTCAATGTCACAGCGGTGAGTTCAATGTCACAGCGGTGAGTTCAGTAAGCAGTAAGTTCAATGTCACAGCGGTGAGTTCAATGTCACAGCGGTGAGTTCAATGTCACAGCGGTGAGTTCAATGTCACAGCGGTGAGTTCAGTAAGCAGTAAGTTCAATGTCACAGCAGTGAGTTCAATGTCACAGCGGTGAGTTCAATGTCACAGCGGTGAGTTCAGTAAGCAGTAAGTTCAATGTCACAGCAGTGAGTTCAATGTCACAGCGGTGAGTTCAATGTCACATCGGTGAGTTCAATGTCACAGCGGTGAGTTCAATGTCACAGCAGTAAGTTCAATGTCACAGCGGTGAGTTCAATGTCACAGCGGTGAGTTCAGTAAGCAGTAAGTTCAATGTCACAGCAGTGAGTTCAATGTCACAGCGGTGAGTTCAATGTCACAGCGGTGAGTTCAGTAAGCAGTAAGTTCAATGTCACAGCAGTGAGTTCAGTAAGCAGTAAGTTCAAAATGTCACAGCAGTGAGTTCAATGTCACAGCAGTGAGTTCAATGTCACAGCAGTGAGTTCAATGTCACAGCGGTGGGTCTAGTGTCACAGCGGTGAGGTCAATGTCACAGCAGTGAGTTCAATGTCACAGCGGTGGGTCTAATGTCACAGCGGTGAGTTCAATGTCACAGCGGTGAGTTCAGTAAGCAGTAAGTTCAATGTCACAGCGGTGAGTTCAGTAAACAGTTAGTTCAAAATGTCACAGCAGTGAGTTCAATGTCACAGCAGTGAGTTCAATGTCACAGCGGTGAGTTCAATGTCACAGCGGTGGGTCTAATGTCACAGCAGTGAGGTCAATGTCACAGCAGTGAGTTCAATGTCACAGCGGTGGGTCTAATGTCACAGCGGTGAGTTCAATGTCACAGCGGTGGGTCTAATGTCACAGCGGTGAGGTCAATGTCACAGCGGTGAGTTCAATGTCACAGCAGTAAGTTCAGTAAGCAGTAAGTTCAGTGTCACAGCAGTGAGTTCAATGTCACGGCAGTGAGTTCAATGTCACAGCAGTAAGTTCAATGTCACAGCTGTGAGTTCAATGTCACAGCGGTGAGTTCAATGTCACAGCTGTGAGTTCAATGTCACAGCGGTGAGTTCAGTGTCACAGCGGTGAGTTAACCGGTTCCATTAGATGTTGAACATTCCTAGGAAAGAGAGAGAAAAACTTTGTGAATCTGTATAATTGTTGTGATGTTATTTCAGATTGGCAGGGCACAGGTAGACCAGTAGTCTTAAGGCGCTGCGATTTGCTGTGCAGAGTTACGTCCCTTGGGCCGCCAGAAACCTAAGATTGTGGGTTCAAATCCCGGTTCGCCCCGATTATGTTTCTAGGTTTGTCAGCACCATACCCGTGCTCGTTAGTTTCACCGAAGTGGTAAACGTCTTAGACCTGCATCACTTCGGGCTTTCCTCCCACATTAAGCTGACACACCGCAATATAACTGGAATACTGTAAAAAACGGTGTTAAACCCAACTCACTCACTCATTTCAGATTCACCCGGTAGAGTGTCCAGAGCACGGTCAGCTTCAGCGTGTCCAGGGCGTGGCACTCCCCACCCAGGTCAAGGTAACCCAAATTCTGCCTCTTCCATCATTTAAAACAGGTCAGGGGGGTCGGGTAGCCTAGAGGTTAAAGCGTTCGCCCTTCACGCCGAAGACTCAGGCTCAATTCCCTATATGGGTACAATGTGCGAAGCCCATTTCTAGTGTCCCGCCCTGATATTGCTGGAATATTGCTAAAAGTGGCGTAAAACAATACTCACTCACTCAAACTAAATGTCCATGGTACGCAAACTGTGAAAAGAATGTTTTATCCCAATTTTACATTTATTGATGATAGGGGGGGCACGGGTGGCCCAGTCGTCTAAGGGGGCGTAATTTGCTCTGTTGGTTCGAATCCCGGTTCGCCACGATTATGTTTCTAGGTTTGTCAGCACCATACCCGTGCTCTTGGGTTTCACTGAAGTGGTAAACGTCTTAGACCTGCATCACTTTGGGCTTTCCTCCCACATTAAGCTGACACACCGTGATATAACTGAAATAATGTTAAAAGTAGCGTGAAACCCAACTCACTCACTCATTGAATCTATATATACTTTTCTCAAGAGGACACTAGATCATTACATGTCATGATAATTTGGCTTTTAAAACACCAGTATTTTTTTTCAAGAGTGCAGCTAATCTGGGATAAATGTAACAAATTTTCAGATTTTGGCCTGTTCGATTTTTTCATAATGATTTCCCAATCGCTCCATTATAATCATCCCGCATCAACGCAGTGGAAGGCTGCAATTTGAACGATACATTTTTCCCAGGTCTTGTGACGCCATTCTGCCTTTTTTACATATATAACTATTGAAGATATTAATCTTAAGACATGACTAAATGTTCATAAAGGTCTGCAATCTCATAAAATCAGATCTTAGTCCTAGCTTCCATTAAACAAAGGTCTTAGGACATCCCATTACAGGTGTCATCAGAACGACCTTTCGCAAATTGAGCTGACCAATATAATGACTAACAAGAAGTCGACATTAACCAATCAGAAAGCAGCTTCCTCGAGCTTTACTGCACTAGCTTCGAACTCGCGACTTCCGTTTCAGATTACTCTTAAAAAGTTGTTGACAAAGTTCTTGATTACAAATTTGAAAACTGAACAAAAGAACATTCTGGAATGTCTAATATGTTGGCCGAGATTGTATGGCAGTGCTTCCACCGGGCTGTGCAAAGTCTCTTCCGTTTCAAATGTTTATCCCATTGAAGCGAGAGATACACGATGATTTTCACGGAATGAGTCTTTCTGGGCCTAACTGTCGTTTGGAATACCCCGTATTAACCTTTTCGAGGTTGCATGATTAAAAAACAACATTCTGACTGTCATTTTCTTGATCTGGACCCCGTTCCTCAAAGCGAGCATAGCACTAAAGTGATCGTAAGTCCCATACTTTAAGATAGGTATAGATCATCGTAGTGCTAAGATCGCTTTGAGGAACGGGGCCCTGGTAATCAACGCTCTGATTGGTCGTATGAAAGGTTGTTCTGATGTGACTAACGATGGGATATCTTCTAATCTTTGTACTGTCTGGAGCTTCTAGGAGGAAAAGGATCCGACATTTTCGTTGATTATATTCTGTTCTTACAGATGCACCACTGGGCTTATGAGATTGTAGTTAAACGAGCAGCACAACTGGTGAGTGTTTTGGTACCTTGTACTCTTGAGTTCTCTCCCTTTGTCATACCAGGATCCGCTGGTCCTTGGTTTTAATTACTTCAAGTATGATTGTTGATCTGTGATTTGAAAACATGCACGACTTTTTGGATTTTCCCACATTAAGCTGATATGCCGTTTTAACTGGTGAGACCTGTGGCTATCCAGGTCAGCCATGCTTGCCATTACTGGCAACAGTATTTGTCGTAAGAGGCGACTAACATGATCGGGTGGTCAGGCTCGCTGACTTGGTTGATGTATGTCATTGTATCCCAGTTGCGTGGATCGATGCTCATATTACCAATCACTAGATTGTCTGATCCCCAATCGGTTGTTTACATGTTAGGTATATTGCTGGTTTATTTGTTTGTTTTATTGACACTGCACACATATTTCAGCTTTATGGGGGTGGTCGGGTAGTCTAGTGATTAAAGTGTTTCCTCTTCACGCCGAAGACCCTCATTCGATTCCTGACATGGGTACAATGTGTGAAGCCCATTTCTGGTGTCCCCCGCCGTGATATTGCTGGAATATTGCTAAAAGCGGCATAAAACCACACTCACTCCAGCTATATGACGGCGGTCTGTAAATAATCGAATCTGGACCAGACAATCCAGTGATTGACATCAAGAGCATCGATCCATACAATTGGGATACGATGACATGCATCAACCAGGTCAGCGAGTCTCACCACCCAATCCCATTAGTCGCCTCTGATAGGGCAGCAAGTTTTGAATGAATTCATTCTAATTTCATCTTCCAGAGGCAAGAGAGTTAACTGACTATAAAAGTCCAGTTTCCACCCTTGCCGAACTAGGCTGGTATTATGGAGTTAAATTTTGGCTGGACTAACGAGTTTGTGAATGGTCCAATCAAATTGGCGCACCGAAATCGAAATCAGGTTTGTAAACTGTCGTGCAGATTTCGGTCGATTGCAGGATTTGCAAAGCATGTGCACCGCCAACTCGATGTCAACAGATATTTTCCAAATCTTTTCAGGTTTTTAATCAAGGTGCTCATGTGATTTGATGCATTTCGCGATGAAAGACCTGTTTTATAACAATATAAATCTTTTTATCGATCAGACTGTCCTGACCGGGCGCCACCATTTTGTGTGAGAGGTGAGAGGTGGAATCTGATTGGTTCATAGGAGAGGCTTAGAAGGGACATAACTGGTAATAGCCACTGGTGGCGCTACGATCGAGCCCAGGAATTCCAGCCTAGTTCGGCAAGGGTGGAAACTGGACTTTTATAGTTAGTTAACTCTCTTGCCTTGGGAAGATGTTCTAATTGATGATTTGTTTCGTATTTTCAGAACGATGCTCCCTTGCTTTCTTCATATTCCCAGCAGGATCAAGACATGAGGGAAGATACAGCCGACGTGTAGATGATGTCATGGATGAATCCTCTATGATGGATGCAGCTAGGGCTGTGATTGGCTGCAGCCATGATGGATGCAGCTAGGGCTGTTATTGGCTGCAACCATGATGGATGCAGCTAGGGCTGTGATTGGCTGCAGCCATGATGGATGCAGCTAGGGCTGTTATTGGCTGCAGCCATGATGGATGCAGCTAGGGCTGTGATTGGCTGCAACCATGATGGATGCAGCTAGGGCTGTGATTGGCTGCAACCATGATGGATGCAGCTAGGGCTGTGATTGGCTGCAGCCATGAAATGATGCTACATTGAACTGGACTTCGTGAAGGAGACGATTGTGACTGTGTGTTGTAGAATGCTGAGATGATAGTGTCACGATATACCGACCTCATGTATTGATACATCGCAACCAGAGACCTGAAATCCTGGGTTCGAATCCCAGTTTGACGTCACCATGTTTCTAGGTTTGTCGGCACCGTACCCTTGATCATGGGTTTCACCAAAGTCTAGGACCTGCATGACTAAGGTCCTGCTTCCTCATCAAGTTGTGATGGAAAATACTGAAATACTGGAACTCACTCAACCATACAGCTGAAATGAAAGAGCAGAGATGATCCAAATGCAGAGATGCCAACTGTCTTGGTTGGTATTGTGGACCAAATTTAGTAAAATATATCACAGATTTAGCTTGTGATGGGGGAGTGACAGATTTTGAGGTTTTGCTTAAATATAATGCCGATTATGTTTTTTTAAAATAATAAATTTTCGCGATGCCAGTTGGTCCAGATATTCCAACCATGGTTGTTGGCACTTCTGCACAGGTAGCCCAGGATATTGATGTAAACCTGATACAAAGCTACATATATATATAGCGACATTGTACCAAGTATTGTGACAGACATGACATAGATGTTTGTAAATACATGGACCTTGCAAGAAGGAACATCGTGGTAATAAATGTTTGTGTTTGTTGCACAGTCGTTGTCTGAGGTGTTCATTTTCAACATGGTGGTCTCAATAAATACCTACAGGAGGTGATAGGAGCACTGACTGGATAGCCTGTCTCAGGCTAAGTACCACACCTTGTTTCTTTGTCTGATGCATGTTCTGAGGCGTGTTTAATGCATGTTTCCAGGCTTGTTTAATGCATGTTCTGAGGCGTGTGTAATGCATGTTCCCAGGCTTGTTTAATGCATGTTCCCAGGCTTGTTCAATGCATGTCCCCAGGCTTGTTTAATGCATGTTCCCAGGCTTGTTTAATGCATGTTCCCAGGCTTGCTTGATGCATGTTCCCAGGGCTTTTAAATGCATGTTCCCAGGCTTGCTTAATGCATGTTCCCAGGCTTGTTTAATGCATGTTCCCAGGCTTGTTTAATGCATGTTCCCAGGCGTGTTTAATGCATGTTCCCAGGCGTGTTTAATGCATGTTCCCAGGCTTGTTTAATGCATGTTCCCAGGCTTGTTTAATGCATGTTCCCAGGCTTGTTTAATGCATGTTCCCAACCTGTTTAATCCATGTTCCCAGGCATGTTTAATGCATGTTCCCAGGCCTGTTTAATGCATGTTTCCAGGCTTGTTTAATGCATGTTCCCAGGCTTGTTTAATGCATGTTCCCAGGCCTGTTTAATCCATGTTCCCAGGCATGTTTAATGCATGTTCCCAGGGCTTTTAATGCATGTTTCCAGGCTTGTTTAATCCATGTTCCCAGGCTTGTTTAATGCATGTTCCCAGGCCTGTTTAATCCATGTTCCCAGGCATGTTTAATGCATGTTCCCAGGCTTGTCTAATGCATGTTCCCAGGCCTGTTTAATCCATGTTCCCAGGCATGTTTAATGCATGTTCCCAGGCATGTTTAATGCATGTTCCCAGGCTTGTTTAATGCATGTTCCCAGGCTTGTCTAATGCATGTTCCCAGGCCTGTTTAATCCATGTTCCCAGGCATGTTTAATGCATGTTCCCAGGCTTGCTTGATGCATGTTCCCAGGCTTGTTTAAAGCATGTTCCCACGCTTGTTTAATGCATGTTCCCAGGCTTGTCTAATGCATGTTCCCAGGCTTGTTCAATCCATGTTCCCAGGCCTGTTTAATGCATGTTCCCAGGCTTGTCTAATGCATGTTCCCAGGCTTGTTTAATGACTTTGTTTTAGTAGTATATACAGTTACACGCCTTTAGGGGTAATGAGGGGGCGGTCAGGTAGCCTAGTGGTTAAAGCGTTCGGTCGGATTCGATTCCCAACATGGGTACAATGTGTGAGGTCCATTTCTGGTGTCCCCCGCCGTGATATTGCTGGAATATTGCTGGAATATTGCTAAAAGCGGCGTAAAACCTTGCTCACTCACTCACTCACTAGAGGTAATGACTCCTCAAACACTATGATACAACTATGTTTTACAAAAAAAACGAACGCTGTTCTTTGGTTTGGTTTGTTGTTGAACGCCTTTTACGGCAAGCATGGGTTGCTGAAGACCTATTCTACCCCGGATCTTCAAGGGCCTTCAGAAAACAGGGACACATTCTAAATAAGGTATATACTAAGCTTAATGATATTTGCTGTAATAGTTCTTGAGAAAGTGCAAGCATTAACTTTGTCGGGATATTTTCCTCTACTCGTGGCAGTGACCTTTGACATTCTAGTAGATGAAAAAAGGCATTCCTAGGGCAGAGCGGAGGAGTGAGTGAGTTGGGTTTAACGTTGCTTTAAACAGTATTCCAGTTGTAACACGGCGTGTCAGCTCAATGTGGGAGGAAAGCCCGAAGTGATGCAGGTCTCAGACGTTTACCACTTCGGTGAAACCCACGGGTATGGTGCTGACAAACCTAAAAACATAATCGGGGCGAACCAGGATTTGAACCCACAATCATATGTTTCTGGCGTGCCCAAGGGACGCAACTCTGCACAGCGAATCGCGGCGCCTATGACGACTTGGCCACCTGTGTCCCCCTCAAAGTGGAGGAAGTATGTGGAAGAAGAAGATTTTATGTCTATCCTCCTGCAGTAGGTTTTAGAAAATCACTGTTGGTGGTGGTCAAATTCCAGAAAAGCCATACAGCCCAGGCGCTGGTCAGTGTGAAGAAATGGGGCACGGGTGGCCCAGTCGTCTAAGGCGCCCCGATTCGCTGTGCAGAGTTGCGTCCCCTGGACACGCCAGAAACCTATGATTGTGGGTTCGAATCCCGGTTCACCCCGATTATGTTTCTAGGTTTGTCAGCACCATACCCGTGCTCGTGGGTTTCACCGAAGTGGTAAACGTCTGAGACCTGCATCACTTGGGGCTTTCCTCCCACATTAAGCTGACACGCCGTGATATAACTGGAATAATGTTAAAAGCGGCGTTAAACCCAACTCACTCACTCACTCACTTCGGTGAAACCCACGAGCACAGGTATGGTGCTGACAAACCTAGAAACATAATCGGGGCGAATACATCACTCAAGCATTGTCACAAAACACTGTTAGTCAAAAATATGATGTCCAAGTGCCCTTCAAGCCAGGTAATGTTTTTAAACCGTGACATTGGTTTTATGCCGCTTTTAGCAGTATTCCAGCAATATCACGGCGGGGGACACCAGAAATGTGCTTCACACATTGTACCCATGTCAGGAATCAAACCCGGGTCTTCGTCATGACAAGCGAACGCTTTAACCACTAGGCTCCCCGACCGCCCCTGAAGAATACTGAACTTGTGAGAAGTATTTGCACTCCAGGCAATCGGGAAACGATGACATGCATGAACAAAGTCAGCAAGCCTGACCACCAATCCCGTAAGTTGCCTCTCACGACATGCATGGGTTGTTGAAGACCTATTCTGACCTGGGTCTTCTTCATGGGGCAACTCAAGAAAAAATAAATGGTTTGTGGTCGGACCTGAGATTACTTTGGGAGCTTGAATCAACACATGGTGTTTATGTTTTTATTGATTTCTCCCATAACAGGGCTTGATCTTCAATCGCCAGCGGTGGTTTATTTTTTTTCACCCAATCTGATTGGCTGGCTGAGAGTGGAGAGTTGTGTCATCGTGTTTTGATTGGCTGGCTAAAAATAATTGACGGCACTAATTTCGGATCGGGGATACCCGAGGTCGTCTAGTACAGGAAATCCCTAGCTGGCAAAACATTACCGTAGTGACGATGTTTCCATCTCTGAATGTTGGTGACCGAGAGAAAATTTGTGGGGAAGGAAGGGGTGTGATATGTGGAGATATATCAGAGAATTTCGGCTTCCCAACGTACCAGATTCATTGCAGAATGATAAGACGGTAACGCCTCGTTCTAATCGAGACAGATTAATCACTCATGTGTAGACTTTTCGGTAACAACTGAACACAGTGGTTAATCCTCTATTTATCTGCAATAAATAAATAACTACAATAAATAAGCAAATGATTCACAGACTAGATGCAGAACATTTCATTTCACAACATTATTGTAGCTGACGTGGACCATCTCCCCAAGGCAAGCATGTCCACTAGCCTATATCAAAGCATAGTTTTCTATCCTTGCCACATCAAGGCCACTTTTCTTGGCGTGACCATGGTGCCACCCTGTGTAGATCATAAGTTGTGCCCCTTATAAGGAACACATGATATCCAATCAGATCGCTGTTCTTATCTTGTATAGCTTCACAAAGATGGTGACTACCATAGGCAACAACCTCGTCGATCAGATAACAAAAAGATTCACAATTTTGTCCCTGACACAAAAACATAAGCAATCGTTGGAGGGGTTTAAAAGATGAAAAAGACAGGATGTGGTCTTTCATACGTGGATGTTGACTTTGTGAAACGTTCTCTGATAGTCCAATCATATTTAGCACAGGAACGTGGGCTTGATGTGGCAAGGGTGGAACAAGACTTTGATGAAAAGGCTAGCAGACGTTCTTGCCTCGGGGAGATGGACTAGGACTTGTGGTCAACAGTTCCAGATGTTAACACAGACAACCACCCAACAAAATGTCGGCATTGCGATTCAAATGTTTTGTGCAGAAATACTTAAGTATTAACAAGTAGGATACAAGTATCTAAGTTTCCCCAATGTTTTAAAAATTTGCAGGGGCGGTCGGGTAGCCTCGTGGTTAAAGCGTTCGTTCATCACGCCGAAGACCCGGGTTTGGTTCCAACATGGGTACACCATGTGAAGGCCATTTCTGGTGTCCCCCATCGTGATATTGCTGGAATATTGCTAAAAGCGGCGTAAAAACCATACTCACACACTTACTCACTCCAAATTTGCAAGAATGAATGTAATATTTTATTACATTGTTGCAATGCACAACAGTTGCTTACATTTCACCAAAATATCAAATGGTCGGTCCCAAGAGCACATACCAAATACTCAAATATTACATTAAGAATAAAAAAGGGTCAGGTGATAGCTTTTTGAAGTTTCTTCTTTCAGTATGGTCGCTGTGCAGAGGTCAAATCAAGGTCAAAATTTAAGATATCGCAAAAACTGAACACACATGATCATTACATTCATTTTTTGGGGAAAACAATTGTCATGACAGCCATATTGATAATCAGATCTAAACCTCTTCCGTGGTTTCTTGAAGGTATATGGACGACGGAGGAGGGACACGGGTACACCATTTTATGACCACTTGACCTTCAAACCGATTAGCTAAATATGAAATTTATTGAATATTGTCCAAGAGTAATGTCTACAGTCATGGTAATTCACAGAATCAGACAAAAAATTAAAATTTACTTTAACTAAACACAAACCTATGTAGAATATTTCAACATTAATCAGAAAATGGTTGTGGAATCTCAAGATATCCGTCCTGCAACCATTCCTACATCCATGACCGGCAACTATGTATCGATCTGTATTTGCTGAAGTTGTTCATAGCCATACTTGACGCCAAATCGGATCCCCACGAAGGCGAGGACAGTGAGAAACATGACGAACCCACTATAACTGCTCCCGAGGTTGTCGCAGATGTCCTGCATCGTGGCTGCCTCGATGCTCTGGTCATGCGTCTTCATGTAGTTACACGCTCCCTGTAACTTGCCCATGTCCACGGGCGGCCTCATCAGGACCATCAGGATGACGGCCAGAAGGACCGCCTCGATGGCCAACATGATGTAGAAGGCCTGATCGTGGGAGACGCCCAGCTCGTCCAGGATGCTGCCTCCACTTCTTTCTTGTGATCTGCTTGCTCTTCCGCTCGGCCATCTTCCTGCTCTGCCGCGTATTCTGGTCGATGATCGTGACTGATCGTTAGCGGAAGGTGTTTGACGTCGACGATGAATTACACTTCCAGCTTTATTTTCATGAGCTGTGGAGAAGGAAGGTTTAGCATTAAAATCCATTTTCATCGAAGAAAAATTCAACTCAGAGCTAAAGGAATGACATTGATATCAATTAATTCACATAGAAACACAAGCTACACAAAGAACTGGGAAGGTAACTTGGGTAATTCTGGTACTCGGGTAGGGTGGGTCCTTAATACCCGTGGTTAGTCATATGATATTGTGTTTAACGAAAATAACAATAGAATTGCATGGTTACACAACAAGTCACTCATGTTTGCATTTCTTTCTGACCATTATATTGACTTTACTTTTATATGGACCCCTCCATGGTCTGCTTGGAGTCAGTATACTGTGTCTGAGTGGGGTATTCATGTTAAACTGCGCCATGGTTGGTTTGTTGGTTTGTCGTTTAACGCCGCACTCAGCAATATTCCAGCTACATGAAGGCGGTCTGTAAATAATCAAGTCTGGACGAGACAATCCAGTGATTGACATCATGGGCATCGTTCCACGCAATTGGGATCAATGACATGTATCAAGCAAGTCAGCGAGCCTGACCACCTGATCCTGTTGGTCGCCTCTTACGACAAGCATAGTCGCCTTTTACAGCAAGTATGGGTTGCTGAAGACCAATTTCAACCTGGATCTTCCCGGGTCTGCGCCATGGTATCTCCGTGGGCTAGGACTATAAAATCAGCATTAGTCACTCACTCACTCACTCACTTACCCATGAAACCATGCTCATGATCCGATACGTATCATGATACCATGCTCGTGATCCGATACGTATCATGATACCATGCTCGTGATCTGATACGTATCATGATACCATGCTCGTGATCCTATACGTATCATGATACCATGCTCGTGATCTGATACGTATCATGATACCATGCTCGTGATCCGATACGTATCATGATACCATGCTCATGATCTGATACATATCATAGACAAGATGGCCAAATTGGCAGCGTCAAGTATGTACAGATTTTGACTACTAGTTAGTGTTTGATGCAACACTTATTAAAGCAAACATCAGAATCGATTTTTTTTATTTAGTGTCGACTGTAATTGATACTTGCACCAAGAAGTAAACAAATCTCGATCCTCTGATTTGTCCAAGCACTTTGGTTTAAATGTCTTACCAGCATAGGACTCCGGTTCATTGATGACTTCGAAGACTGGGTCACAGACCTGGATCATGAACTTCAAGGCTGGAAGGTCAAGTTCAGGCAGGACTGTGTCGGTACGTTGGCCGTGGTCCACATCGTCGCAGTAGTTGCGACACCGCAGCAGTCTGTGGAGCGACCCAGCAAGCCCCAGAGCATCGATGAACTGTTTTTCTCGTTTGTCGTACTCCTCCTTGGTGAGCACCCCAGTTCCCACCTTGTCCTGTTTTGTGAGAACACCGAACACCGGGATTGCTGAAACAGTAACACCGAACACCGGGATTGCTGAAACAGTAACACCGAACACCGGGATTGCTGAAACAGTAACACCGTACACCGGGATTGCTGAAACAGTAACACCGTACACCGGGATTGCTGAAACAGTAACACAGAACTCAGGGATTGCTGAAACAGTAACACAGAACACAGGGATTGCTGAAACAATAACACCGAACACCGGGATTGCTGAAACAGTAACACCGAACACCGGGATTGCTGAAACAGTAACACAGAACACCGGGATTGCTGAAACAGTAACACCGTACACCGTGATTGCTGAAACAGTAACACAGAACACCGTGATTGCTGAAACAGTAACACAGAACACCGGGATTGCTGAAACAGTAACACCGAACACAGGGATTGCTGAAACAGTAACACAGAACACAGGGATTGCTGAAACAGTAACACTGTACACAGGGATTGCTGAAACAGTAACACCGAACACAGGGATTGCTGAAACAGTAACACCGAACACAGGGATTGCTGAAACAGTAACACCGTACACCGGGATTGCTGAAACAGTAACACAGAACACCGTGATTGCTGAAACAGTAACACAGAACACCGGGATTGCTGAAACAGTAACACCGAACACAGGGATTGCTGAAACAGTAACACAGAACACAGGGATTGCTGAAACAGTAACACTGTACACAGGGATTGCTGAAACAGTAACACCGAACACAGGGATTGCTGAAACAGTAACACCGAACACAGGGATTGCTGAAACAGTAACACCGTACACCGGGATTGCTGAAACAGTAACACAGAACACCGGGATTGCTGAAACAGTAACACAGAACACCGGGATTGCTGAAACAGTAACACCGAACACAGGGATTGCTGAAACAGTAACACCGAACACAGGGATTGCTGAAACAGTAACACCGTACACAGGGATTGCTGAAACAGTAACACAGAACACCGGGATTGCTGAAACAGTAACACCGAACACCGGGATTGCTGAAACAGTAACACAGAACACCGGGATTGCTGAAACAGTAACACAGAACACCGGGATTGCTGAAACAGTAACACCGAACACCGGGATTGCTGAAACAGTAACACCGTACACAGGGATTGCTGAAACAGTAACACTGTACACAGGGATTGCTGAAACAGTAACACAGAACACCGGGATTGCTGAAACAGTAACACCGAACACCGGGATTGCTGAAACAGTAACACAGAACACCGGGATTGCTGAAACAGTAACACAGAACACCGGGATTGCTGAAACAGTAACACAGAACACCGGGATTGCTGAAACAGTAACATCGTACACCGGGATTGCTGAAACAGTAACACCGAACACAGGGATTGCTGAAACAGTAACACCGAACACCGGGATTGCTGAAACAGTAACACCGTACACAGGGATTGCTGAAACAGTAACACAGAACACAGGGATTGCTGAAACAGTAACACCAACACAGGGATTGCTGAAACAGTAACACCGAACTCAGGGATTGCTGAAACAGTAACACAGAACACCGGGATTGCTGAAACAGTAACACCGAACACAGGGATTGCTGAAACAGTAACACCAACACAGGGATTGCTGAAACAGTAACACCGAACTCAGGGATTGCTGAAACAGTAACACAGAACACCGGGATTGCTGAAACAGTAACACCGAACACAGGGATTGCTGAAACAGTAACACCGTACACCGGGATTGCTGAAACAGTAACACCGTACACCGGGATTGCTGAAACAGTAACACCGAACACAGGGATTGCTGAAACAGTAACACAGAACACCGGGATTGCTGAAACAGTAACACCGAACACAGGGATTGCTGAAACAGTAAGACCATACACAGGGATTGCTGAAACAGTAACACCGTACACCGGGATTGCTGAAACAGTAACACCGTACACAGGGATTGCTGAAACAGTAACACCGTACACAGGGATTGCTTAAACAGTAAGACCGTACACAGGGATTGCTTAAACAGTAAGACCGTACACAGGGATTGCTGAAACAGTAAGACCGAACACAGGGATTGCTGAAACAGTAAGACCGAACACAGGGATTGCTGAAACAGTAAGACCGAACACAGGGATTGCTGAAACAGTAAGACCGAACACAGGGATTGCTGAAACAGTAAGACCATACACAGGGATTGCTGAAACAGTAACACTGTACACAGGGATTGCTGAAACAGTAACACCGAACACAGGGATTGCTGAAACAGTAACACCGAACACAGGGATTGCTGAAACAGTAACACTGTACACAGGGATTGCTGAAACAATAAGACTGGGTCGCAGGGATTGCTGAAACAGTAACCGCACTAAATTTAACATTTGAAACCTCACGCTGCGCATTCGGTTCCAAATTCAATTTAGTGGGGTTAAATCTACAGGTAACCTAGCTCTACATTGAAATCACAGTATCTTTATCTCCTAATTAAATTCTGGAAAAATATATCTGTCATATATAATCATTTCAGGCTGTCAGCATAAACCACGAAATTTATCTTTCAACTCTGTTTTTTTTCTCACCAAAATACCATTCTAATAAGAGCCCCCTATTTCTAATATTGAGAGCGCCTTGGGCGCTTATTACATCGAATACGGTATGTGACAGGTTAAGACATTGTCCTGTTTACAGCAAGGCAAGACCTAGCGTTGACCTACTTCTCTTTCTGCTGTCGATGACCCCCGATGGTCGGGCAGCTAGCAGCACACAGCGGATCAGGTTCTGCGGGACCTCCTGTGTCGCCGACGACACAAAAATAATTCGATCAACCTTCAGCTTTTCATCATTTTCGGCATATTTCTGTCGCAGGTTTTCTATTCCGTGTTTCTTGTAAAACTGATCTGCCTCTGCGAGAGATTCCTCTTCTGGGAGACGGCCATAGAAGACAATACGGAGCAGCTCGACATACCGCTCTCTCTCTTCATCTGTTAACCCCGCGATGTCGATCAGCGTGGGAAGGTTCATGTTGCTGTACTTGGCACTTGAGCCATGACAGCACTTTGGAAAACTGGAATAAAGACTTGAGATAGTTTGTCCGGGTCAAAGGTTTCAACTTTCATCATTTAATTTTATCTTTCATACAGTGGGTAGGTTAGTCCTGCACCATGACTGTGGAATATATTTATTTTATGAAAAATAATAATCTAGAAATGTATACAAAAGCAAGTCTAGCCAGCTCAAGCTAGCTCTATCCCACATCAGCATAGGGAATTTTTTTGATTTTTAGAGTCAAGAGGGATATTATGTAACATAAGATTTTAGAGACTAAATGTTAGTCTATGGGTAGGTCTGTCTGCAGAATAAAGTCAACAGACAATAGTGGTATTTGTTTATCAATACAGACAGATAAACAATAAAAGACCGGAATAAGTACAACTTAGGTAAACTTCAAACATTCAAAGCAATTGGAGTTTTCCTCAAAATAAAACAGTAAGATTTGGCCAAAATGTCCAATAGTTGACTTAGTTTCGTTTTGTCACATCACAGAACAGAAGAGTAAATTTTTACCGATTCCTACCTCTTGGTGAACACTGTGATCTGACTAGCATCTCCATGGCAACCAGAATATGCATATTCTCTCCATGTGTCATCAGAAAATGAGGCAGCGATCGTGTTCACCAGCGATGATTTCCCCACTCCCGGGGGCCCTACAAACACAAATGATACAACCTGGAAACCTGTTAAGGCATCTAAACATTTCCAATAGTGGGCTGTGCCACATCTTAATATTTCCAATAGTGGCCTGTGGCACATCAAAACATTTCCAATAGTGGCCAGTGGCACATCTAAACATATCCAATAGTGGCCTTAGGGACATTTAAACATTTCCAATATTGGCCTGTGGCACATCTAAACATTTCCAATAGTGGCCTGTGGCACATCTAAACATTTCCAATAGTGGCCTGTGGCACATCTAAACATTTCCAATAGTGGCCTGTAGCACATTTCTCTGAGTGGCACACCTAAACATCGCAAAACACATCATGTCATTGACATTGTGATAACCTACACATTCAGTCTTACCAATAATGGCGACATTCAAGGGGCGTGTCTGGTTGTGATCTTGGCAGTTCCGTATTATTCTCTGCTGGTATTTCTGCTTCTCCTGTGCTAGTCTCACATCGAACACCATGTCCATCTCAAGTTCCAGGTCAGCCATGGCCCTTTTAAAACCTGAAAACACCACCCAGGCTTTGAAATTCAGGGTATCTTTTATGGCATACTAGGGGTGGTCGGGTAGCCTTGTGGTTAAAGCGATCGCTCAACCTGCCAAAGACCCAGGTTCTATTCCTGACATGGGTACAATGTGTGAAGCCCATTTCTGGTGTCCCCCGCCATGGTATTGCTGGAATATTGCTAAAAGCGGCGTAAAACAATACTCACTCACTCATTCAAGGGCATGGTAAAAACTAATGTCACTGTTTAAAAACATTACCTGGCTTGAAGGGCACTTGGACATCATATTTTTGACGAACAGTGTTTTGTGACAATGCTTGAGTGATGTATTCGCCCCGATTATGTTTCTAGGTTTGTCAGCACCATACCTGTGCTCGTGGGTTTCACCGAAGTGGTAAATGTCTAAGACCTGCATCACTTTGGGCTTTCCTCCCACATTAAGCTGACACACCGCGATATAACTGGAATACTGTTAGAAGTGGCGTTAAACCAAACTCACTCACTCACTCACTTGAGTGATGTACTGACAGTACAGCACATAATCTTGAAGTACCCACAGTTTGATGATGTCAACCACAAGAAAGCATGACAAGCTACACATAACACAGGGATTAGTGATGTATTATGGTAAATAAAGCTTAGGGGTATTGTGTGTGATCAAAGATTAATGTTGTGTGGACAAAATGGTTTTTTTGCAAATCTTTTATTTACATGCACTTGGTACATGTAGATAGGGCTGGAACGAGTCCAAATTTACTACCCGGGTACCAACCCCCAATAACCCGACCCTACCTGGATACCCGCTGTAGGTCTAAGGAGATGTCTCAAAATGTCCGATTCGAAACATTTTTAGCACAGCCCTGGCAAAATGTATTTAGATACACGTATTAAACAATCTGGTCATTCATACACTGAAGTTGAATTAAGTTAAGTTTATTCAACCATAAGAAAAATCAGAAGGAATGGGTGCATAGTCAGAAAGAAATGTGAACATTAGTGACTTGTAGTGTAACCATTATTTTTGTCATTAAACAATATATCACGTGACTAACCATGGGTCCGGGTAGTCCTGTCGGTACCTGGGTCCTACTCAGTACCCACCCGACCCGTGCACCCGAGTTACCCGTCCCAGCCCTAAACCTGATATAAATATCAGGTTGCATTTTTCAATAAAAGGTTGCACCTGTGCATATTATGTTTTGCTAAATCGAGATATAATAAGCCAAAAATAAAAAGTGAAATACCTGATGTACAATTTGATTAATAAACATAAGTAACATCTTTTATATTTAATAAAATTAATTATTATTTTTTCTTCCTTGCCAACCTCATCACATCATTTAACCTTCAGACCAAAAATAAATTAGGCCGTGTGTGTTCCACTTTCCTAACTTCCTGACTTGCACCACATACATAGTGCACGACAAGCCCCCTCCACAAAGACATCATATTATTCATAACTATATCTACAGGATTAACATGATTAGGAAAATCTTAATTTCAAGTTGGAATTTTTACTGACTTTTTTAGCAGAATATTAGTGATCTGTTTAGTACGTTCTGTTCATATTAATTTCCTCTTCCCTCTTCACACTCCACTGATAATTTATTTTTTAGAATGAAATAAAGCCTACCCCCCACCCCCCCCCACCCCCCCCCCCTACACACACACACACATACATGCACACACTGTCATGCTTGGTATTCATGAGTATGATTGAAGTATTATCACACCCCCTACACCCACACACATTCAGGGACAGACCGGAGCCTCCATACTCCACACACACACACACACACACACACACACCGGAGCCTCCACACACACACACACACACACACACACACACACACACACACACACACACAACCCAACCCCCACACCACGCCCCCCACACACACATACAGGGACAGAGCCGAGTCTCCATACTCCAACCCAACCCCAAACCCAAACAACCCAAACCCCTAACCCCAAACCAACCCCCAACCCCAAATTCAGGGACAGACCCGTACCTCCGTGTCTCTTAATATTGAAGAAATATTGTCGCATTGACCACTTTCTATGGCATTGTGGATTTCGCATACCTTAATAAAGAGAAAGTAGGATTTATGTGCTGTTCCTCAAACATGCAAAGTCGGTTTGAAAACAGATGCACACATGCTATAGTTTGGATAAAGTCGAATGACAAACTAAGGTTAAGCAATAAACACACATTTGTTGACAAAATGCAAGTTGTTTACCTTGTGTTTACTTCTTTCCCGATGGAGACGTAAACGACACACGCCTCGGGTGTCTTTGATACTATTTTTAACTTTTCAATATCCTTCCGCCTGCCAACCAAATTCATCTGTAGGACAGACTGTACGTTGGCTTTATGATGACAGGGTATATTATTTAGGCTTTGTAGGTTTATCGATATATTTCAGTTTGTTTGAGATGACAACGGGGTAAAGTGTTCAACATACATGTGCACTATGTTTTAGGGCGCATTCATAATAAAATAGTTTGTGGCTAAGGGGAATCCCCATGACGTAATCACGTTGTTTGATAACTCGCCCTTTTCCGTAACCGACCGACATGTCTCGGAATGTCGAGTGACAGGAACGGCTTATAACACGACGTAGGCCGATAGCGTGTTTACACGGCGAGGTCTCGATCCAGATTTGAAAGTGAAACTAAAGTTATATGGTGGTGAGGTGTGAAATGGATATCGGGAGCATCGATCCACGTAATTGGAATGGATGACATGCTTTAACCAAGTCAGCAAGCCTGACCACCCGATCACGTTAGTCGCCTCTTACGACAAGCACATGCAGTTGCCTTTTACGGCAAGCATGGGTGAAGACCTATCCTATCCCGGATCTTCACGGGTCAACAGACCACTGCTTAAAGCTGGAATTTTGCTTACTGCAATATAAAACAATAAACCTTACTATCACATTCAAAGTAATCACCTCTTCTATTTAGATTCCGGGGAAGAATAGGTCTTCCGCAACCCATGCTTGCCGTAAAAGGCGACTATGCTTGTCGTAAAAGGCGACTGACGGGATCGGGTGGTCAGGCTCGCTGACTTGGTTGATACATGTCATCGATCCCAATTGCGTGGATCGATGCTCATGCTGTCAATCACTGGATTGTCTGGTCCAGACTCGATTATTTACAGACCGCCTTCATACAGCTGGAATATTGCTGCGTGCAGCGTTAAACAACAAACCAACCACCAACCCACCAACCAGCCTCGTTCATGAAGCAATAATGAGTCAATTGAATATCCAGTCTTTCTATTTTTCTGACGTCCCACTTTCCTAGGATTAAAGCTCTCACGACTATCTTTTGATATCAAATATACAAAACACGAGTTATTTAAAGTCGAAAAACTCTTTTTTTCCACTTCATTCAACATCATTCTTCCAACTTTTTCAGTTTGTAGTCAGTGATAAGCGGTGTCTTTAAAAGTGCTGCTTCAGTAGCAGAGCCATTTGTGATGTCATTTGATTGTGACATCATGTAACAATGACGTCACAATGGTCTCAAAAGCATTGTGAGGCAATTTCATTGCAGCGATATGTACAATGTAGATATCGCTTGATTTCACCCAAGCCATATCTCCTGCCTGTGGGAGCCAGTTTTGGATAAGTATACATTATAGCTAAAATGGATAGAACTAGAAGATAAATACTATGTGTGTGTCTATTTCCGGGACTTTATCGAGTATTTGCATCTTGGAAATTCATCTCGAGACCCGAAAGCGTTAGCTTGAGGGGCTCGAATGAAAATTTCCAAGATGGAAATGTAAACAAAGCCATTCGTCTATTCGTTGAGTACATTGGCTCTGCATTTTCAGAATATACACGGGAAGAGAATCGTTGGAAGAATTGAGGAATTATATCTAGTATGGTGGCCGAGAGGGGACATCGCTTTCTCGCTTTCTCGCTCTATCGCTTTCTCGCGGTTAAGCAATATTCCCCCTTGACCACTATAGGGGCCGCATGTGATATCTGCTGCAATGGCTTTACTTAAAACTTTACTTAAAACATAATTTAACTGTAGAGACGTAGGTGAATTTAAAACAATCCACCGATTTTTGCGTAAAATGTAATTATTATATTTATGGCCCTATTCAGTTGTATGTGACCATCACGCCGAAAGCGCGTGGCAGATCATGGCAATACGCTCTAAATAAATCAGGTTAAAATCTAAATATATACAATATATATAAGTTAAGAAGACTATGGTTAATTAGTCATGGCTGATTGTTTCGCAAAAATACAATCTTATAATTGTGGGTGTTCTATACCACAGTATATGATGTTACAGTGTGTCATAAGGTTGTCCGTCAATGTTCTTTTTCACATTTGATGTATGTTTAACTTGAATTGTGTTTCTTGTCTTGTGCAAATATGTAAATATATGTACTTGCATACAATATTTTTATAAACACCGCTGTGAGTGAGTGAGTGAGTGAGTGAGTGAGTGAGAATGGTTTCACGTCGCTTTTAACAATAATCCAGTAATATCACAGGGAACACCAGAAATGGGCTTCACACATTGTACCCATGTGGGGAATCGAACTGGGTCTTCGGCGAGAGAACGCTTTAACCACTAGGCTATCCCACTGCCCCCATCGCTCTGGCGTTACCACAGTTGCTATGTGTACTTGTGTTACCTACACATATGGAGAGACATAATTATTGTGGCCACATAGTTTAGGTTGATAACAATATGAAATGCATAACTATGATTATCTATAACATATATTAAATCAGCTATCATTATAATACATTATGTATATCTTAAGTATAGTTTTGTAAAAAATATGTGTGTGTGTGTGTGTGTGTGTGTGTGTGTGTGTGTGTTTGTGTGTTTGTGTGTGTGTCCGACTCATTGTTTGTGTAAAAATGAAGTAGATAACTACATGACTCACATCAGAACGCACAGTTGTTTACCATACATTTTAAATGGATAGAGAATTGCTACATAAATATGTATATTCCTGCCTCAGCCTATGCCGTTTGATATACAGAACAGTGATATCTGAGGATTCGCCAGGTGCGCGATAGTCGCTATGGTGATTGTGATTTTGGTAATTACTTCATTATAATTTTTTTTAATTAAAAAATTAAAATCCCAATAATTCCCATGAATAGAGAAAATCAAAATATTTGTATTTCAATATGCGTCCATTGTTAATTAATTAATGAGTAATTAATGAGTAATTATGCATTCCTACACAGTGATTCGGTCGCTTGCTTCAGGGAATGCAAATCATATTTTCACCCTTTAACATTTGGTCATGTGACCCAAATTAGGCAATCACAACACAGAACACGCTTTCTATATCTTTACAATTGTCATTATACCGCCCGCATGTTATCAGAAATGAGCGGGCCATCGTAACTTGATAATGCCCTCATATTGCTTGACGACGGGCCATTATCACGCCGGTTGTTAGGTGACGTCATTGGATAGGGATAGGTGACGTCATCTGGTTTGTTCTATGTTGTTTCCATATTTGTAAAAGTTGGCCAGTGACATTCGTGTTGATTGCAGTAAATGTTTCAAAACCAATATTGTTGTTTCTTTTTATTTGATAACAAATTCCATCCATTTTAGCTATAATAACGGTAACGCTATTTTTTAGGGCATTATCATTTGCAGAAGCCCTCGGTCTTTCAATGGTCCTTCAACAATGAAGTGAAATTTGATGTCAAAGGGACAAGATAACAAAATATTTTTTATTGAAAGAATTTAAGAGAATCACTCGACATGTTAATACATTTTCAACTGACGTGTGCACATTGATTTTGTAGTCAATCTGTGACAAGCATCACATTGAATTCCATTTTGTTGTAATTGAGTGAGTGAGTGAGTGAGTGAGTGAGTGAGTGAGTGAGTTTGGTTTAACGCCGCTTTTAACAGTATTCCAGTTATATCACGGCGTGTCAGCTTAATGTGGGTGGAAAGCCCGAAGCGAAGCAGGTCTTAGACGTTTACAACTTCGGTGCTGACAAACCTAGAAACATAATCGGGGCGAACCGGGATTCGAACCCACGATCATAGGTTTCTTGCGTGCCCAAGGGACGCAACTCTGCACAGCGAATCGCGGCGCCTTAGGCGACTGGGCCACCCGTGCCCCCTGTTGTTATTAAGAAGGTGTTACCCACATTGAAGTCATATCTCAAGAAGCTTATTTCTAATCATGCTAAAACATTATTATTTTAAGATTTTTGTAACTGAAATCTGTCTTCCAGACATGCAAACAAAGTTAAAAAATGAGAAAAGTAATAGAAAATCTTTGATGTGCAGATACAAGTCTGCAATCAAAAAGGCAAAACACTTCCCGTCGCAAAAAATGGTTGTGAAGAAAGAAAGAAATCAAAAAATGGAATGACAAGCAAATAAGTCAGTCCGGCCATTTAGAGTGCTGTCCTCCAGTGATTGGGGGGGGGGGGGGGGGGGGGGGGGGCGCCGCGATTCGCTGTGCAGAGTTGCGTCCTTTGGGCACGCCAGGTTTGTCAGCACCATACCCGTGCTCGTGGGTTTCACCGAAGTGGTAAACGTCTGAGACCTGCATCACTTCGGGCTTTCCTCCCACATTTAGCTGACACGCCGAGATATAACTGGAATACTGTTAAAAGCGGCGTTAAACCCAACTCACTCACTCACTCCAATGATTGCGTGTCAAGGTCACAGCTGTATAGAAGAAACAAAATGTTGTTAACTGGGCGTAAACAATCGATAGAATTCATGGGTAGGTATAAGATGGAGGCATTGTTTGTACAAGTTAAAAGGTCGGATGGCAGTCAGATATCTTTTTCTTTGAAAGATAGCACTCCAAAGGCAGATGGTCCCTTTGTTGATTTCGGGCGGACGCTCCACCACTAGACCACGGAGTCGTTCCCAATGTGTGAGGGGGATATGTGATTGTTATCTTTCTGTCGCTTGTGTACTGTTTTGAAACATTTTCATCAGTGATGAGGATACACAAATTGTAACGAAGTATGTCACATATATAAGGGTAACGCTATTTTTCAGGGCATTATCATTTGTAGAAGCCCGAGGTCTTCGATTAACTGCCCGACAAAGGAGGGCAGTTGAAAAGACCGAGGGCTTCTGCAAATGATAATGCCCTGAAAAATACCGTTACCGTTATTATAGCTAAAATGGATGGAATTTGTTATCAAATATCAAGAAACAACAATATCGGTTTTGAAACATTTATTGCAATCAACACGAATGTCACTGACCCACTTTTACAAATATGGAAACGTCATAAAACAAAACAGATGACGTCACTATTCAACGTGACGTCACCTATCCCTATCCTTTGACGTCACCTACCAACGGGCGTGATAATGGCCCGTCGTCAAGCAATATGAGGGCATTATCAAGTTACGATGGCCCGCTCATTTCTGATAACATGCGGGCGGTTTAATGATAATTCTATCCATTTTAGCTATAATGTCACATAATGACCTGAATGTAGGGAAAATGTTTAAACATGATAGCTTTACTTCTTCAAAGCAGGTTGATAATTCATGGTTAGAATAAAGGCCGTGAAAGAAGCCTCAAGATGCAAAATAGTGTTTTATTAGATTTGAGTTTTATGAAACTCTGCATTTATTTAACCGTTTTTGTTTGTGTGAAACGGGGTCATGGCTGCGAAGACGTTCCTGTAGTAATAGACACTGAATATAACCATGCAATTAATAACACCTTAAATATTAGAGGTCTATATAAATGCCAGCAAGTATGATTATATTGTTGTGATCCTTTCTGTGAGTAACTCTAATTCTAACAGTAATATGTAGTTTTTTTAACATGTTGTGAATAAACAACACGCATATCACATACTATATTTTTTGGTGAGATGGGCTGAGTGAGTGAGTGAGTATGGTTTTACGCCGCTTTTAGCAATATTCCAGCAATATGACGGTGGGGGACACCAGAAATGGGCTTCACACAGTGTACCCATGTCGGGAAACAAACCCGGGTCTTCGGCGGGACGAGCTAACGCTTTAACCACTAGCCTACCTGACCGCCCCTGAGATGGACTGAAGCTCTCCGAGTGGTGGGACCTTCAAAAAACCGACACTGGTGATTTAAAGACATTGTCAGTGTTTTGGTAACAAGTCCCAGTTTTGTGTTGGTAAGATACTGTTTTATTTTCGGTTGTTTTTGCACAATTGAAAAATATATGAGTTGTGAACAGTATCTGCGGAATAAACAACACGGGTGACAAGATAAAGTACATGTATATCTGGTCACCCTTGTTTATTCCTCAGATAGACATCTCGGTATCCTCAAAGATACATCCTCATCCGCTAGCACAATGCGTGTATACACAGAAACTGTGCTGGTTTTGATAAAACCAATCATACCACTTGTTTCTGAGGTTTAAGTCGTTGCGTTAGTATATCCTCATTATAACGTCAACCTAACACCCCTCCATATCAAAATAGACTCGTCCAGTATGGAAGGAGACAGATACATGGCTGATATTTTGACTTGGCGCTCTTTTCAACTGCACTCCTTCGTCGGGCTGAAGACCGAAGGCTTCTGCAAATGATAATGCCCTGAAAAATAGCGTTACCTTCATAATAGTACGGGTTGGGTTTTTTCAAAATAATAGCAGTTATTTGTTATAACATTTGTAAACATAATACACTATTAGTGTTCAAGACGAAGTTTAACTCTTCCTATGTATGTGGATGGATTTACGACTTGCCCGTGAAGAGATCAACCGTTAAAGGGCAAGTTCACACGGAAATGAACCATTTTTTCTTGTACTTTTTCCACATTAAAAGTGTTAACATAGAAGTGTCATAGACAAAAATATAAAAACATCATATTTAATTAACATATTTTTTGCACTAAAACGATTTATATTTTTCACATTTACCAAGTGTTCTATTTCCATAACAAAAACACCATGGCTTATGCCCCTTGCAATATGACGTCATTGGTGCCAATTGATAAACATTATGACGTCATCATGCTTTGTTAGAGCCGCTTCACGTGGTGTAGGTACAGTTTTGTGATTCTAGCATCTCAGATGCCAGCCAGAATTGTGTTATGCTGAGTCACCCTGCGCCCGAGTGTGTCGTAGACCATGTTGTTTTACCGCAAACTGGTCCTTGATATCTTTTGCGTTGAGAATAGACAGGGACCAAGTTGAATTGGCACCAATTACGTCATAATCTAAGGGGGATAACTCAGGCCTATTTCGCTCGTAAAACGAAGGCCTCATAACGGCATATCACTTTCACACTATTGTGAGCTTCCTACTTTCACTGTGAAAAAAATGAGTGTATATTTTCAAACACAGATACTAACTAATTCTAAAATTGCGTTTTGTTTAGAAAAAGAAAGAAAGTGATTTTTGCGTGTACACTTCCCCTTTAATATGCATACATCAGTATTACACATTGTGTAATACCAAAGCGCGTGCTTATGTTTTGGTTTGGTTTGATTTGTTGTTTTACGCCGCACTCAGCAATAGTCCAGCTATATGACGGCGGTGTGTAAATTATCGAGTCTGGACCAGACAATTCAGTGATTGACATCATGAGCATCGATCCACGCAATTGGGAGACGATGACCCATCAACCAAGTCAGCGAGTCTGACCACCCAATCCTGTCACTTGCCTCTTATGACAAGCATAGTCGCCTTTAACGGCATGCATGCGTTGCTGAAAACCTATTTTATCATCCAAAACTGGTATGGCTCCAACAGGAGATATCGCTTGGATGAGATCAAGCGAATATCTACACTGTAGATATCGCTGCAATGAAATTACATCATATGCTTTGCAGACAATTGTGACGTCACTGGTTACCATGACGTCACAATCAAATGACATCACTAATGGCTCTGCTACTAAAACTGTTAGCAGTACTTTTTACACCGAGGACACTGCTAATTACTGTCTACATATTGAAAAAGTTGGAAGAATGATGTTGGATGATAAATAAAATCTCACCTTCGTGTCTTTTGATATCAAATATATCAACACTCATTGATAAAAGTGGCCAAAATCCTCGGCAAGCCTCGGAATTTTCCAATTTTATCAACTCGTGTTGATATATTTGATATGAAAAGAAACGAGGGTGGATTCTCTATCTATACCCCGGATCTTCACGGGTCGCGGCGCCTAAGACGCCTGGGTAACCCCTGACCCACGTCGTTTTCGGATCTTGTCGAGGACCAATATTAGGCTTCTGTCGACCTGCCTTCCTTGGCGTACTGATGAATCCGAGGACCTTAAAATATTCTAATATTTTCCCCCCGAAAACCTGGGGAAAGGATTTTCCAAAAGTTTTAACGCTATTAGTAAATATTTCAAAGGATGTTTCTATATAAACTTTGCCGTGTATAGTGTTTAGTTATCCTTTTCAAAGTTGGAAATTTTATATTTTGAAGCATTCCGAGAAAAATATCCCGTCTCTAACAAACTCCAAGAGAATTCCAATCTGATTTAAACATGATCGTTATGACAGCCATGTTGAATTTGTGATCTGCATCAACAATCAGTCACCAAACATACCCTGTCATTTATACACCCATATGTAAAATAATCACCATGCACAGATGGTGCGTGTGTGTGAACTCTTTGCATAAAACTCTTGTGAAGACTTTCACTCCGACAACAAACATAAAAATGACGTCAACAGTATTCATACATATACATATTTGTACACCAAAACATTTTTGCATGTGGCATTGCTACCCCATAACCGTCATACACCTGAAGTTGTTTCGCCCCCATTTACCCTTCCACTCTCAACGGGTTCGAATGGGTCCCCAGTTACCTATAGTCGTCGTACAGTCGACTAAGCGGATCGGGTGGTCAGACTCGAACTCCGACTCACAACATCGATCACTGGATTGTCTGGTCCAGACTCTGTTTAGGCCGCCGTCATATAGCTTGAATACTGTCGAGTTTGGCGTTAAACGACAAGCAGTCAGTCAGCAATCAATAAAGTCTCAACGGAAGGCCAACATCACCTAACAATCTATCTGTAAACGTCTTTTAGCCTTTACATATCTATAGTAGATAAAAGCGACAAAACCCTTTCCATATTCATAAGAATTCTCTGCTAAAAGCAGATGTACGATTCCGACTATGTCATGAGCATGTGTTCATGAATCACTATAAAACATTACTGATACCAAATGTTCGTGAAAAGGTGATAGAACCCTGCCCCACCGGTAGCATCCGTAACAAACACATGCAAAGGCAAGTTAATTGTTCAGCTGGAAAAAAACACGGGAACGGACATCCATTTGAGTGAGTGAGTATGGTTTTACGCCGCTTTTAGCAATATTCCAGCAATATCACGGCGGGGGACACCAGAAATGGGCTTCACACATTGTACCCATGTAGGGAATCGAACCCGGGTCCTCGGCGTGACGAGCGAACGCTTTAACCACTAGGCTACCCGACCGCCCCACATCTATTTGAAGCAATACTCTTACGCGATGAACGTTTACTGCATGAACACAGTGACTTTGATAGATCATCCCAGCATTGGTGTCGCAGGGATTTACCGAAGCCTGTGTAATTGGGAGTCCTGGGGAATCGGTAATGAATTTTGGGGGTCCCGGGAATATATTCGGGTACCAGTTTAGTGACCACTGTACAAAAAGCGAAAAAATGTACAAATTATGTCTGGGGCCTTTTCCTTCTTTCGGAAAGGGATTTTCTTGTTTGAAACGGAATTTAATGACTGAATCAAGAAATCTGACATGGAATGTCCAAACATTGATGCAGAAATATCATACAAGTCAAACTCATAGTTTCAATTTAATCATCCAAGCATCCATAACCCTGAGGCGTCCTATGGATATTATTCATTTATAATTGTTATGCGTACAAGGCGCAATATTTTGCCCCCGGTAAAACCCTGGTATCTCTACAAATTTGGATACCTGAATTCTGATCCGATTCTAAACATCGTTGCCATGTAAACCATACAGAACATGACATTATTGACAATTACTTAATTAAGATTTTTTATTACATTTTTTTACTGCATCATGATGACCTCCGAGTTTTTGCTTATAATACCAGTATGGGTTTCTCTGGAATATGTAAGTTGTTTTGTTGTATTGAAACTACTGTTGATACGTTTGGCATTTATTTTCGTGGTAATATTGTTTATAAATAGTTTTATTATTTTGAAGATATTCCAGAAAAAAACAGGTGAGCTGCATATTGCAGCATATTTGCATATATCATTATAAAAATGATTATTAATCCTAGCTTATTTCCATAACACCAGCTTGTTTCCCCTTTTCGACATATCTCCAGAGTGAGTTCGGTTTTACGCCGCTTTTAGCAATATTCGAGCAATATCACGGCTCCCGACAGCAGGAATGGGCTTCACACATTGTACCCATGTGGGTTTGTTAGTTTGTTTGTTGTCATTGTATAGGGCAGTTAAGTGATGGAGTTGGGTTTAACGCAGCTTGAACAGTATCACGGTTATATCACGGCGTGTCAGCTTGGTGGGGGATGAAAACCCAAATGATGCAGGTATCATACATTTACCACATTGGTAAAACCCACGAGCAGGGCGCTGAGAATCATCGAAACATCACCCTAGTCTTCATCGAACCAATATATCTTTACTCAAAATTATTCAGCCACATATTACTATTCACAAACTGTTGCAGGAATAAGTGATGGTTAAATAGAAATAGTGTAATCATATTTAACAACAGTTCTTTCAATAATTTTCCATTACAATAAAATATGCAAACTCGGTATACTCTCCTTTGACCCCCAGTTAATACGTTTTTGCTCGTGTGGTACTTTATACATATTGCTCATAATACTTTGATCATTTTTTTTATAATCATCATTATGATTAAAATGCATTAAAAAAGGCGCCATCCACTGTAATATATCTCCAGTTTATTATGATGAATACCGCTAAAAATTACCATTTGTTATTACAAAATCATTTCCGAAATTTGGAACAAAATCCAAGCCATATTACGGAGAGGGGCGTCAAAATCGGCTCTACATCGTGTACCCATGTGGTGAATTGGTGTGACGAGTCAACGCTTTAACCTCACTAGACAAACACTATCGCCAATGGCTTTGTCGGTTAAGATTATTAATATAAACAAATGTCAATTCAGGTTAGTAGTGTTGTATATTTCACGCAGGTGCAGGTGACCCTTCGTGTTACGGAAAGTCGCGAGTGGTGACGAATGATGCAGGTGTTCGCCAGACTAGTCTAGTGATGTCATGGTTACGAGTTCAGCCAATCGGGGAACACTTCCGGTGCACGAGTTTTTCCTGCGCGTAATCCAGACTCTTTGAATCGAAGCAGACGACGCTTACTCTATCAAATGCACCGGTGCGTGTTAAATTAATTTCAACAAGCTGTTTAGAATTCATTTAAAATTGAGATTACAATGGGCTTAGACCCCTACTTCTCATGTTTATATTATTCACGCGCTACTTGAATTATGAAGACTTTTCACGAAGAAACATTTTCCAGCTTGATTTCCTGCCGTGCCGTATGATTTCACTCTGGAGAGGACGTTGAACAAAGCGACATGGTAAGTGCAGCAATATGTAATTAAACAATCTATTAGTGAACATATAATTCTGCATGGGCGGATACAGCTTTTTTGAAAAGGGTGTGTGTGCACAATTAAGATCTATTTATTGTCTTTGGTGGTAATTTATACAGAAATAAAGGGTTTTTTTCGAAATGTTATGTAAACGAATAATCGCTGTGGCTGTAACGGTTCGCATATGATACGATGTTATATTCGATACAAAACAGCACCAGGGCACCAGGCCGTGAAGAGCGTTTCTGTAACTGTGTGTGCGTGGGTGCGCGCGCGCGCGCGCGCGTGTGTGTGTGTGTGAGTGCGTGTGTGGGGGAGATTGTCACAATGAATGAAGCATATTATTTAATGTAAGAATACACCATGTACCTAAAACATATTCTAAATTCTGTTTATGTTTTTACACCTATGTCGTTGGTGTTTTCTACTTAACCAATTACACAATTATGTTTATATTTCAACCGCATTACGAAGAAAAGACCAAGCATGGGTTTCACAAATTGTAACCAATTTGGGTACAAGACCCGGACTTTCGTCACAGGAGCGAACGTTTTAACGTGGTTCTCTATACCACAATAGTGACGTAGACAAGAGAAAACAGTTTCGTTGCCGTCAACGGCTTCCTCAACACATTTTTGCAATGTCAATATGCCATTTCTAAATTCCACCCGTACGAACAAGTGGAATATCATTTATTGGGTTTTTTTTAGATAATGAACAAATGAATGAATGATTATTTTTTTCGCCTCATTTAGCACTATTCCAGCAATATCACGGCTGGGGACACCAGAAATAGGCTTCACACATTGTACCCATGTCGGATTCGAACCCGCGCGTGCACACTATACAAACACCGAATTATTTTTTTCAATACATTTTCACAAGGAGAATTCTGTCCAAGGCCTCCACACATTGGCCAACATTTGCATACATACAGAGTATTTGCATCGAAATGACCGTTTAACCATTCATTGCAGCTCTATCTTGTCCAGTTCCGCTATGAACAGTGTAGTAGCATCAATACATGCCGTTTTCTTTGTGAAACCAGAAACTGTTGGTTTACTATCAACAAAACTTAAACTTACTATTAATTGCAATAAAAACGAGTTTACCTCAGTCGAATCAGCAGTCTTACTCCGACGAGGGTAGTTGTTTGAACAGCTGTAGTACCAGTGTCTAAATAGGGAGGGGTGCGGTTAGGTGTCACTTTTTCCTTCCGAATTTTTATCAACAAATCTTCACAAGGTAAGATCCCTGCACCCATTGACTGTCATCTACATGCATACAAAAAAAAATTTCTAAAAAAAAGTATTTAGATTCGATATATATGGCGATTGGTTTGTTTGGAATTTTGTTTTGTCAAAGATTAATCTAAATATTTGCTGTATATTATAATGAAATTTGAAATTGCCGAGAATACATTAATCCATGCATTAAATGGCCTGAAGAGTAAAGCTAGACTGTTTTTATATTTTGATGTATAGAGCTCGATCAGGTGTTTGTTACTGATGGTGATATAAAGATCAGTGTCAAGGTCATCGGTTGTTTTGCAGTTTGTTCATGGATCACTGTGGTGTTTAGTTGCAGAGTTTAGATCTGCAATGGCTCTGTAACTTCTTGAACTTATTTTGTCTAAATGGGTCGAGAGATGTGTCATTTAGTAATATTTTTAGTGTGAAGGGATGTATGTCCATATAGATTTACAATTTGGAATATAGAGTTTGAAATTTTGTTCAATTAAGTGTTAAACACATAAAAATATATTTGAAATTTACCAAGAAAATTGAAGGTTGCTCGTGTATCTGGATGCAAATGTTCTTCATGTCTTGTGTCTAGTAAATAATGTTAGCCTGGGTATATGAGATAGCTGTAGTATATTCTGTGTTATTTTAGCTGTAAATATACTCTTAAAACTGAGATCTCTGGGCATGATCTTTTGGAGAAAACATTTTTTTATTTTCATATATATTTCTTTTTAGATGTTAAGCGTATTAAATGAACAACTATCAGTCCTGGTATGATGATATCCATAAATATCCTCTTCATATTCCCAGTTTGTTCTAACCTAGTGGTTGAAGTGTTCGATTTGCCACATGGGTACAATGTGTTAAGACTATTGCTTGGTGTCACCCATCATAATATTGTTGGAATATTGCTAAAAGTGGCATAACACCATACTCACTCTGACCAAAAAAATTGAAAGTCATTGGCTATGTGCTCACTTGGGCCTTTGTTCCTGGGGAGATTAAAAGATTATTTTGGAACCGTAGCAGTACTTGTTACATCTAGACAGACGAGTTTCATTGAAGTTTGAAACAGAATATAACTGCCCCAAATAGGTGCATAAGACTTATGGCATCCACAGAAAACACCTTAATAGAGTACTGGTACATACAAATATCAATGTCATTTTTCTACTGACATGGAACTAAAAACTTTGTTCAGTGAGCAGTATTAATTGTAGAAAAACATTCAGGGCATTAGTACAGTTGATATAAGTTCAGCACCTATGGTATGGCTAATTAAATTTATATTTCTTTATGCTAATGAAGCAAAACAAAGAATTTAAAAAAAAAAAATCATATTTATTGCTTTTATGACATTGCATTGGTACAGTAACCAGGTGTTTATAACATGTTATAAGAACTTGTAAAAACAGAAACAGGAGCTTCAATACCAATTCTAAATATACAAATTAGTCAAATCTCAGAAGACTATCCATGAAGAAGAATATCTAAAGTCAATTATGTTTGTGTAGTAAACAACAAAAGTCGTCCAGATTTGTCTAGTCAGCATCGGTGTACACCACATAAACATAGTCAAACTGCTGTGGTATTAATTCCTTCAGACTTGATTAGTGTCATAATTAAACCACCCACAGAATCACACTGATGTGGCATTATTCATTCAGAATCATCACTTTCTGAGGTGAATCTGTTGGTTGTTCTTGGGAGGATTAGTCATCATCCGGCGATTCCCTTGTCTGACATGTCTGAGCTGCATCTTCTTAAATGTAGCTGATGTCACTGTGAAATCCAGGTACCTGAAACAATACATAACCTCTTTAAGAAACTTGTTATTCAAAAATTAAGAAACACACATATATTGAAAAAAGGGTAAAAAGTTGTTTTCTCGAACAGTAAGGTAATGACAATTTATCAAGCAACTGATATTTAACAATGTTAACCAATCTTAGAACATGAAAATAAGCCAGAGCAAACCGTAAAGTGTACACAAAATACAAAATTGTATCCGATCTTCTAAAAACAATACCCGGCTTCCACAATGCTCACCTGAATTTTTCTCCAATGTTTGCATTACATCAAAATATAAGGAAGGGTAAACAAGGCAATACAAAAATAAAATAGGTTCTTATACATAAACATGATAAAACAACACTATTCAAATTTATCAAAACTTTCAATCACACAAGTCATGTATGTGATCTGAAAATACTTTATTATGACTGAGCAAGCTAGTATAGTTTCCCACAGCTTTTAGCAATATTCCAGCAATATTCCAGCAATATTCCAGCAATATTCCAGGAATATCACTGCAGGGACAACAGAAATTGGCTTCACACACGGTACCCATGTAGGGAATAGAACCTGGGGCTTTGGAAAATGCATTACCCACTAGGCTACCCTACCACCACAAATACAAACAAGAGTCATCAGAAAGATGACATATCCCCCCAGCAGCTGTCTAAAGTAACCTAGGGTACATGTGCAGTTCTCTATGTAATGAGTCAACAGCTGAATGTTCTTTAAGAAGCATACATTGTTTACCCACTGAATGGTTTTTTAATTCTGGCCCGGAAACGAACCCGTTCACCAATGGAGTCTAGGTCCAACTTCTTTCCATAAGAAATGTAAAAAATACAAATTCGTAAAAAAATTTTTATCAAAAGGCACGACTTCAGTATATGCCTGATAGCTTTGCCAAGTTTCGATCAAATACACTGAATGGTTTTCAAATTCTGCCCCGGAAACGAACCCCATCCCCAATTGAGTCTATGTCCAACTTCATTCCATAAAAATTTAAAAAAATAAAAATTAGAAAAATCCCAAAATATCAAAAGGCACCATTCCAGTATGTGCCTGATAGATTTGCCAAGTTTCGATCAAATACACTGAATGGTTTTGGAATTCTGCCCCGGAAAAGGAAATGATTACGGATGGACAGACGGACGGACAGATAAAAAAAGTAACATCAGGATTTCATCCAATCATGACAAAAGATATCAAGTCTTTATACAACTGATTGAATTACTGATTAGAGGAGCAAATACATTTCAATGAAGCAGCTGAATGAGGCTTAATTTGAGGGGCGGTCGGGTAGCCTAGTGGTTAAAGCGTTCGCTCGTCACGCCGAAGACCTGGGTTTCCATTCCCGACAGGGGTACAATGTGTGAAGCCCATTTCTGGTGTCCCCCGCCGTGATATTGCTGGAATATTGCTAAAAGCGGCGTAAAACCATACTCACTCACTTAATTTGAATCGTTCCTTGCTTCAGTTGCAATGGGGGCCACATTGGAAACAATTATCTTTCTTATTATGGATATTTAATATCTACCATTAATTGGTAGGCCAAAGTAGATACTGATAAGAAATTCAACTGTTAAGAACAACCTGAACCATCAACTTAAAACTATGTTTATCACATTTAAGGGACCGGTCATGTACCGGTATGTTCTTGTACATTTTTTACACGACGCTCCCTAAAAAGACAAAATGCAAAGTACTTTATATTTTATTATCCATTTTTCATAACCCTCCCCTAGAGAGGGTCATATTTTTTAGGGTTTTAGGGCTTTTTTAGGGTTGCTCACTTAATTTGGACAACAAATTTGGAATTTTGAAATATGCTATGCAAAAGGTGTGGGGTGGGGACTAAATGGAGTTTGTGTGTTTTTATAGGTTTAGAATTTTAGTGTTTATTGGCAACTTGTACTTGTACTTTTTTAAATGCGGCCAAGTAGGCCTGTTTTGATTAGATATATGCCTTTGTGCTTTAAAGGTTTGTAACTCATTTAGGGGGTTTAGCACGCTGTCATTTTATTCTTGCAATTTAGTGTGGATTGGAGTGTTGTTTTGTGTTGCTGGTAATGTGTGCAATATAGTATTACATGTTCAGGCGTTTCTTTTAAGTTGCAGTGGGGGCATTTACGGGTTTGTTGTTTTATAATTTGGTGTAGGTGGGAGTTTAACTTAGTGTGGCCTGTTTGTAGTTTAATTATTACTCTGTCAATTTTTTGTGTTTTATGATGGATTTTTGTTTTTTTGAGATTTCTGAAAGTTATTTTGCCACTTTGGGAAGATTTTCTTCTTTGTGATACTTTTTATTTCGTTTTTTGATATTGGTAAGTTGATGCTTACTTCTTCTTATTTTAGTGCTGATTTGGCTGCTTTGTCTGCCTGTTTGTTGCCAAACACTCCAACGTGGGCAGGGATCCAAACTATTTCTATGTCTTTACCTAGTTTACGTAGATTGTTGGCGCTTTTAATTATCTGTTGTATTAGTTTTGGGTGCTTTTTAGTGTTTTTGTTTTTTATGGCCTGGAGCCCACTTAATGAGTCTGAAAGGATTAGGGTTTTTTGGTGTCTATTTATTTGATCGCTGTGCAGGGCTGTTGCTATCCCAATTAATTCGGCAGTGAGAATTGATTATTTGGGAGCCTATAGGATTGTGTTTCTTATTGGGGTTTGTTGATATGGATGCCGAATCCTGTGCGTTTTGAGCAGCGTTTTGGTGCTGTGTTTCATTGTAATTATTTGGGTTGTGTGTATTTGGGTAATTTATTAAGCGTTGAGAGATTGGTATAACCAAAGCTTGCCCCACCTTTGATGTTTATTATCTCGCTCTGCTCACAACAGCTCATCAGCAAGAAGGAACTTAAAAACCCAACAGAAAAATATGTGTTTTTAATGCAAAATCCTAATTGCCAACTCTTACTTGCTTCTAAGATTCATCTCATGGTCAGAAGAAGGAATGCTCTTTTATGATTTACGTAGTTAACATAATTTCTGTGTGTGTGCGTGTGCGTGTGTGTGTGTGTGTGTGTGTTGTTCTGTGATATTTTAGTTTATAGTGTCTCATAGGCCATATGGCCGGGTGCTTTTTATCTTTCTATGAATGTACATTTTGTATTTATCATATAATAAGCACGTGACACTTAAATAAACATTCTCTCTCTCTCTTAATGTCAACTCATTGTGGATTAGGGATTAACAGGGTAATTAGTGTTGGGTGGGTATTAGCACTTGCAATTGTCTGTTAATTACTTACTTCAGTCGTGCCAGCTTTGTCAGTTTCCAACCACACTGACTGCTATTCTACCTATCAAGTCAGTTTTACTGTTTACTATGTAACATGTTTCTGGGGACCAAGGAAATCTATCTTGCTGGATAATATTTTTTTTTTCTACTTAAACAGTTCTACTTATGAGATATAGAAATACTATGTATTATTTTACACATGGATATGATCTAAACACAACTTTATATGGTAATGTTGAACATTATGAACAGGAAAACACTGAAATAATTCAATCAATACATGCATTTATCTCAGAATCTGGTAGATTTTAGATAATCAATATGGACTTCTACTTCAATTATCTACTCATAGTCTGATGATTACATTATTGCTCAACTGATAGTATTGAATTAGTATTTTATCATAATTAATATTTATTTTGTATTAGAGCAGCATTTAGATAAGCATCAGCTTGTTTGCAAATCCAGTTTATTTCAAAATCAATGTGTTTAAAACACATGTCATAGAACATATTATTACGAAGATTGTAATAGTTACGATGTAATAGTTACGATGTGAAAAGAGGTAATGGATCCTCCAAATGGTATCCACAAGAGCAGGTAAAATGTAGTAGAATTATGTTGGTGTTTGCTGTTTAACTCTGCATTCAGCAATATTCCAGCTTTATGACCGCCATCTGTAAATAATCAAGTCTGGACCAGACAATCCAGTGATTTACATCATGAGCATCAATCCACACAATTGGGATACAATGACATGCATCAACCAAGTCAGCAAGCCTGACCACCCGATCCTGTAAGTTGCCTCTTACGACAAGCATCTGTTATAGCAAGCACTGGTTGCTGAAGACCTATTCTATCCATAACCCTAATGATCATAGAGCTAGGGTTGATTGACTGTAAAGGGGATCCAAGGGCTAAGCATAGAGTTTGGCGTAACCTACCCTAACACCGTCACTATTTGGATGTGTTCAGCACAATATAATATACCTAATAAACTAGAAATAATATATGTATATTAGTTCCCATTTATAATCATTTTAGACACTTGAATTATGAATAAAACGAAATAAAAAACATTTTGAAAATATAAGTGTTTTCATAAACTTGCACTTGATATAAAAGGCAATATTAAGTAAACAAATATTCAAAACTCTCAACATCACTGTGCAACAACATTGTGTGTGGAGATGATAGATCACTGAGGGAAAGACTTCGGCTCGTATCCTCCCACCCAAAGTTATACTGGCTGGCGACCAGTTATCCCTGAGGACCAATTTTCGGTAACTCCCCGCTGAAGCATGCAAGTGGTCGCATCTCATTTCACTTTTGCTCGTTTTTATTAGAAGAGAGAAATATTTATTTGAAAAAGAGGACAAAACAGACTCTTGTGAGAAAATATAAAACAAACAAACACCATAATCACCTTGCTCAAATACAACTTTAGAAAAAACACCCAGGGGTGTCACATGACTAATTCACGCGAAAATTTAAATCAAACAATATGAAGATGCACTCTCAGTCCTGTCATTGCTATCTGTCTGTCATTCTTCCTCAAAATACAATTCTGAAACCTATTAGAGCTATATTTAAAAAAATGCATAACCAGTATATGTTGCGAAATCCATAGTACTTAGTGCTTCGGGACAAGCATGTGAGATCAAATTTGGGGAATACATGTTTTGGTTTTTTTCAGTTTGCAGATGACGACAAATTGATAAGAGCATTTCTTATTCATTTTGATGAATAAAAACATTGCAATACCTGAGATACTAAAAATGTAATGTGAAGCACAGTGTGTGATCACGTGGCACGTGGTGTTAAGACGATAGCGATAACTGGTACAGAAAGTTGATGGGGAAGTTCTATATCCATTGTTTTCCCTATGGTGATGTTATAATTGAAATAAACTGAATCTTATTCCACGCTCCATAATATAATTTTGAGGGGGGATACGGGAGGAATTCTTACCTCACTGTGAGAAGCATATGCACACTTGATGATCCCTGATGTCACAGGGCATTGTTTTTGACAGTTTGACTGGCAACAAAATACTACAAATTACGTCATAGGGTATTGTAGCCTGTTTGAAAAGTTTGTGGTAATGTTGTCTAAAGGTAGGCCCAATATTCTAGACAAATCTAGTGACTGATATTGCGAGCAATGATCCACACTGTCAGGTACAATGACATGCCATGAAAAAAGTCACCGAGCCTGATTACCCGATCCATTAAGTTATCGCTTATAACTAGCATACCATATTTGCCATAAAAAGCACCCCACTCTTATAAGGGCCCACTATGATATTTGCTAATACATTGGCTTGTGAACAATCCCAATTAGCACCCCTTCCAATTGATCAATCTATACAAGACTTTTTTATTTGTGTGTAATACATGTGTTATATGCATCCTTAAAGGGGCACTGATCTAAAGCAATTCCCCGGACTGGTTGTTGCCTTTGTTATTGTTTTTTCCCCTTAAGTACCGGGATGATACGCAACGCAACTGAGCGTGACCAGAGACTGGGCTACCGTCTGCAGGGACAGCTAAATAAACTTGGAGGCAATATTTGTTTTACTCATTTTTGATCACTGATTGGTTAACTGTGATCTATAAAGATTTCGACAAAGGGCGCATGTTAATTAATTTCTTCAGCCTAAACAAACAGACAAAATGAACGGCGGAGACAATCGGATGTCGTCATTTGGAAATACCCCAGATGGTTACAGTTTAAAAATATAAATAAAAAAGGTATCCATGCAGTGAAAGCATTTTCGGATTGCGTCGATAATACAATTACTACTCCCTTGTTGTCATCCACGTTTTCTGGCATAAACTGACACTTGTGTATTTGATGCTCATTTAATGAATTTATTACAGGTATAATTAGTGGTGGCACCGCTTAGATTACCTGACAAAGGTTCCCATTTGGCATTTATTGTGTCTGGGGTAATTATTCAATCTAAATCCAGGTTTGAAGTGAGGTGAAATGTGTGTTATGTAATATACGTGGCAGCCCAGCAAGAGATGAATGATATCAGTTGATTTACTCTTTGGGTAAATCAACGGTTCGTTCCTAGTCATCAAAGGATTAACAGAAAATACGTTGATTGATTAATCACTGTTATCTTGCACAGTGGATATGTCAAAAGTGAGTGTTTACATGTCTAGGTTTACTAAAACAAAGGGAATACACTCATATCATGGCGTGAAGTGCCGATGTGAAAACAACATACTTTGTTCAAAGGGTTAACTGATAATACGTTGATTAATTGCTCATTGTTATCTATCACTCAATGGATTTTTTTAGGAACCGTGGACGTTATGAAAATAGTTGTCACGTCGGGCTTTCTCAGCCGACCCTTGAGACTTGACACCTATGTGAAACACCTGAAACAATCTAAGTGATCAGTTGAGAAACGAACACGGGTTATAATATCCCGTAACGACATATATCTTTTAAAATATTTCATTGTTACAGAGACACGTGACATCGAATAAATTTCTTTGTACAGCTGCAGACGAGTGGGATTTTGTTCCTTTTTGTGAATATTCACGGATACATTCCAGGAACCAGGAAGCTGCCTAAAATTATACACATAAATTTTGTAGGTTGTAATTATGGTATTTGCATTTTGTTTTCCTTCATTTGCTGTAGCATAGAACCGATTCGTTCTTGTTCCTCCACGTCTTGGTTGGGAAATTCTTCAATGCGCGATAGACGTTGTTTGGAATCAAAACCTGGGTCTTCAGCATGAAGAGTGAATGCTTCAACCACTATGCTACTCCACCGCCCCAAATCCCCATATGATAAAGTCGTCATCATGGTTATTGTTCAACAAGTTCATGTGAAAATGTCCATACCTTTAAAATGTCTTATCTTCCACTTCACAATGATCAGTGTTCCAAAACTACCCTGTCATTAAATTTGTTCTTGATTCTTCACATCTGGAAGAGAAAATTTAGGCTATTAATCATTCTCACAGAGTAAAGTTAGCATATGAAATAAGAAAATGAGTCACATTAGCACACAGGGTATATAGTTAAAGTAATAAAAGAAAAACATATTTCTACATCATATATACTCGGACCTGGTGGTATCGCAGCATTTGTGATTTTAGGTAGTTCACACGGACATGTCTCTTAGCGGCTGTCCATCAATGCAAATAAGTAACCAGGAAGTGCTCGCTTTGTAAACAATTTCAATTTCATCGGAATGTTCCGTCTACCAGAGCTCCAGATAAGCTTTTGGTGTTGTGGGTATTTTACCCATGCATTTTAAATTCATTGGGTATCAGTAATTCTATCTGCGTATTCAAATTTCTGTTACCCACTAGTTTTTACACATGTGAGTATTTAAGTTAAATATTTAAAAACACTATTCATCTAGTTCCCGCAAACTGGTGTCGTGCGGGTTTAAGAGCATTATAGGACTAAAAAATACCACGATACTTCCACAAGAAAGAATGATGGCAAATGGTTATGATGTAACTGTCATCGTGGAGTTTGGCAAGGTTGACGGAATGCCTTTTATAATTTCAAAATAAGTAGCTGATTTGCTAATCGAATACGCAGGGTTACTTCATAATATTCTGATGATACGCACAAGTTTTATTTTTGTAGCGTATCCGTAATATTCGTTGCGTATTTGATAGGCTTGGAATATATTTTACTGCGTATTTCTGCATTTCTGATGCGTATTTCACGCAGATACGCAGCTTATCTGGAGCTCTGGTCTACTGTGAGTTAGGAGTTATTAACACGTTGATACTTACTTCTGGCATCTCTTTTAATATTGCCTTGCCCCCATCTATCAATGGACAACGATATAGCCCCAGTTTCCCAAGTAAACTTTCTCTATCGACCTGAACTAGATCATCTACATATTCATGGCGACTACTAAGCATAACTGATAAAGTAACGGAAGTTGCATAGTCCGCACATTTTTTCCCGCTCTGTGCCCAGAATCTATTAGGAGATGATAAGGGCTATAATGCCATACTTAGAAATATGTTCTTCACTACCAGTGACACTAGTAGCCAAATGATAAATACATACTTTTGGCATACTAGGAGTGCTTTATTATATATTTATTATTAACTTTGAACATATTATCATGGAACTGTTCTGGGTGAACAATACCTTTCAAATGGCGTGCTGGTTTTCTTGGGGAATTAGTCAGCAAAGAGCCAGAGTCACAGGAGACTAATCACAATTATATTTACCAGAACAATTAACAATTTACAATATCTTATAAAAATAACTGAGGGTTCCACAGAGAGTCGGTACAACACTCTGGGCTGTGGGGGAGAGGTCTACTTGGTAAGAGAGTCAAACCCCTTCTCTGCCTAAAACCTGGCTACAGTATGTATTTAACAAAAATGTGAACAATAAAAAGGAATAGGATTGGTTGATACACGATTGGTTATGCCCTATGGTAAATGGAATGGCTAGACAGAGGGGAATACTAAATCCTGTTAATCCTGTTGGACTGGACTGACATATTTACTGGATGCTTTGAAAGAGATTATGGTGACACTATAGACGAGCTTGTGTTGGGGCTAATCCTTAATGAGTCTTATTCCTGAATGTTATTCTAATATAGGTGATGACAGATTTACTTAAATAAAATAGTTCAAGGTAATCTTTTATCTGGGCGATGGGATCTCAACACCTTAGGCTAGCATTTATCTAAAAGCTTCAAATCTATTAAACTATGTAGACGTAACCCTTGTCTTATTGAATAGTATGTCTAGAAGATGCGCTCCCATTACCTTAGGCTAGCATCTATCTAAAAAGCTATAAATGAAACTACTGATATTTATATATGCATTTTTACCTGATGCGAAGTATTACTTGTTTAACTATAATTATATGGAATGATGTATAAATATTACATCATGATAACTCATAAAAGCACTTCATGTAGATCTAATTATTATAGGATAACTTAGTATAAATGTTATACCATGATAATATTTTCATTTTGTGGACAAATTAATGTCATCCAATTTTTTAAACAAAAATCTTAAACATCATTTCTGATATCTTGTTGCTGATTTTAAAAATAATAATTTTTCTTACTTTTCGGTAAATAAGTATTGGATACCTATTACATCTACTGAAAACATTCAGAATTTTACGTATGCTGTCTTTGTACTTGTCTGGACAAATCACAGAAGTCTGGCATCATCATACTTTGTGGTTGGTAGAATTATGTCCTGTTTTTGTCCAATTTGGATCTTCATGCACAACTTTTCCCTGTACCGCGATACGATGGAGTTCTCTCCCTTGTCAAACTGAGAGCGAGGCCGGGCTTTAACTCGGCGCGACTAATGTAAATAGTGAAATTTTATCAGTAAAACATGCCTATTTAGATAAAATTATTGCTGATATAGAGAATACGAATAATCATAAAGGTTCGTGAGTGCATTTTGTTCCGTTTAGATTACATGACAAGTACCCCGAGGTAGCAGGCCACATAAGTAAGGACTAAAATATTACAGACAGGCGACTTGTCCTATAAAAATACAATCACACATTTACTTGCATCTAGGCTACAAAGTGAATGTGTCAAAAGTATGATAAGTGAGTGGCTTACTGGTGGTAAATGACTTTATGACGTGATCATTATAATATTCACATATTTCTTACCAGAATATGTCACTTCAGCTCCCTGCATGACCCCAGCTGCAAATTCAATATTTGGGCAATTTTGACGAGGTTGTGAAACATTTCTGCTGTAGGACTATCAGATCCTTTGGGATATCGCTTTGTCATACTGCCTTACCGCTGGTATGCTCGCCAAACACATATTCCATATAACGGGGTACGGGTACCTCACTGTCGAATGGGCGAGCGTTTTGTTTCAAAGGGCAATAACTCTCTTTTTGAAATCAAGCTCCTCACAGCGATAGCCCGTTCGCGTGTTACCGAGAGTGTAAAGAAGGTGTCACGCGTTGGGAAGGAGCTTGTTTTGAAATAAGGTCCAACCTGTCGCTTCCGCTCTAGTTCTCGGATCAATGCGCGCTGCGACAACTAGTAAAATGTTGAGACGGAGCCAAGCTAAAGCGTTACCCTGTTGCACCTTCATAAAAAACGGTCGTTTACAACTGGATATCTTTAACAGGCACATATTTTGTAGTGATTATTAGTTTAGAATATCAACACTTGTTGAGTCTTCAACTGAAAGACGAATTGTCACGATGGAAGATAGCGGAGAAATCGCCATGAAAAACAGTGTATTTCCACGGTATTTTCAACGTCAGAAAACAGCGAGGCCTTCCGTCAGTCTGGACTTACATATCATATCGATGAAATAATGCAAACTTATTTTATTTATCAGCTTTTGGGTTATTTCCCACGACAATTCAAAGCACATGGAAAGTATTCAAATCTTCACAAATAGTTCCATACTGCCATGGACTTCAATGTAATAAAATTGGCGACATGCCTTACATTCGCAGCACACAGACATCTTTGACAGGCCTTTACCATTGAGTATACATCAGTGCCTTTACAAGTAATTGAAGATGAAATAACGTTCAGAATAAAACAACTGATTTTAAGTGTTACCTTTATATCAAAACCTCCTATAACATCTGATTTATAAGTTTATATTCTTACATGTTTTAGAAATATGCAAAATGAAAATCTACCATGCGCCTATCAAGCAATCAGTTACTCAGTTGCTATATATATATAGATACCAGTCGTCACACTTTGCAATAAAAGAATTTTACCCATATTTCTCTGCCCATATTTCTCGGATACACCCAACTCGCCTAAAATCCGACTCGCCTAAAAAGATTTGGACCCGACTCACCTAAAATATTTTTGAGCGAACTACGGTCGGTTTTTGTAGTTTAGAATAAGTATGTAACTATCAGAATACATAGTAATGCATTTTATACACATAATTATTAATGTACCTAAATGTTAATGTTGTAGTCTCGGTCCCAATAGCGTAACCGACTGGGCTCTGACTCACTGACTCAACATGAAGTGCAGATGTAAATATGACAGAAGACAAATTCTATGGATGATACGTTGTTTTTTAAAATATTTTTTCCATACTTGTGTATGAATATACAAGTAATTGTGATCAAAAGGCCTAACCTAAGTTATATTTGCCAAACGCATACCAAAATATTATATGTATTTTTTAGGCGAGTCGGGTCAGATCTTTTTAGGCGAGTCGGGTGCACCTCATAAAATGTGTCCCACCACTAAGTGCTTTGAGTCATGACAGGTGTTAATGGATTCATGCTATAAATAGTAGTATTACAGAGATTTGTCCCAACAAACAACAAATCATATTGACTACACCACACGATGTGTAGGATAATACATATATACATATATGTAAATCATAGTTATCATGGTTACATCTTCTTGTTTTAGTGACATATATTATTTATTATTATTTCCCTTACAACCAATATCTGAAACAAATCAACTTATTTATCAACAACAATGTGATGAATTAAAAAACTCATATGATACTTACAAGTCTATATTTACAGTTGGATCCAAGGATAGTGACGCTGTTGCCAGCGCCAGTGTCATTGAATCCAGGACTATCTCCTCCAGGTTACCCGATAATAGTTCTAGTTTCACAGCAGAGGCCAATGCCGTTTGAACAGCCTTACACTATATTATTAAACAGTCAAAATGTAAGAAGTGTATGGTGTTTTCCGATTCTGTTTCTTGCCTGCAGGCCATTCATAACTTATCATATCACCATCCACTTTTAATCAAAATTATTGAATTATCTAATGAACTTGCTACCGGCCATTACAACACCATCTTTTGTTGGTTACCCAGCCATGTTGGAATCATTGGTAACACAATGGCTAATGCTGCAGCTAAAGCAGCACTCAACAAATCTGTGACACCATTTGGTAGTGTATAACTGTAGACTGAGATTGTTATTGGCTGTACCCTTGACGGGGGTTAAAGTACTGTAAAATTATTTCCCCCCTGAGAGGGTATAGTAAGTCCATAGCATTCAAAGTACGTTATTCCTATCATACTTTTAATCGTAGAATGTGTGTTCTTTTAATTTTGGCTAACTTTCCCAATCGTCGCCAACATCTGAAGGGATGATGTAAATCCGGCTGGGGTCCATGCAGGTAGCAAAAGTATTGTAAGTCCCCATGGACCCTAGCATGGTGATCTACCTTCAGCTGCTGGCGATCTAAAGCCCTTTTTTTATATTGTCTCGTAACATATAGTGATATCTTTTTATGGTTGTATGCTAGTTTTAACTATTAATCTGTGATACTCTAGTTATTTTACTGTCCATCGATGACAGGTTTATATTTAATTTAAACAGATGTATTAATAATGTAGAACTTCTCGTCACGATATGGCTGAAATATTGCCGATGTGACGTACAGCACAAACTCACTCACTCACTCACTCACTCACACACTAAACTTCTGTAGCTATATGTCTTGATTTTCATTCAATAGTACTTCAAGACACCTGTAATATTAAGTCTATTTATTTGATATTATTATCATATAGCAAATATGATTTTAGAAAGTTTATAATAAAAGAATTTGGACGATGACATCAATGTAAACTGACCCCACATTCATTTCATGTATAGAACCGCATTTATTTATGTTATTTGTATTTGCATATGACATATTATACTTAAAAATATATAATCAGGCAATATGTACATTGACTGAAATTTTCATTCAAAATATATATTGACTGATTCACGGAGTTAATACGAAAATTGGCTGAAAAATGGGACGGGATTGAGACAGATCAATGAGACTGGAATGAATTTGACTAATTAATTTAATCTCCTAATTTTAATTTGGATCTATTTTGATATTACGAAGGTCTAATTAACTTATGTAAGTGATTAAATGTTTCCACAATGAATTGATTGGTTCTTCAAATATGAAAGAATACTAGAGCCCTTTTTTAATTTACTTATCTATATTGCATAAAAATAAAAATTCATGCATGTGTAATCTAATACTAGCACAGATGCACAAGTATACCAAGCTATCAAATAAAATAATAACAGTCATTGTGTAATGCAGATATCTGTTGGTGTAGAGAATAAAAAGAATAACATTTATCATTTGTTTACGTGGGAATTTCAAACATCAGTCTTGAATAAGGAAACATAAAAAACAAAGCCTAATGAAAATTCAGAAAGAGCTTTATCTGTATTACAATCATCCGATGATTGTCAAGGCAAACTGGACGTAGACACTCCAATGTTCATACAATCATAAAATTAGATTGAAAATTAGTATGGATACATTGTTTTAATTTATAATTTAATTCATAAGTTGAAAAAAAAAATCAGTATGTATAAGTACCCTTGAATATGTATTTAAACTTATATATAGGGTCTTCTGTGTCTGAAGTATTTTAATATATTTCTAACTTTAAAAAATAGAAAATAACACATGAAAATATATATCTTTTATTTATCATATTAATATATAATCATGGTAGTATTTGGCGACAAACGACCACCCTTCATCCATAAAACCTTTTTATACAATACAGTATGTACTAATTAACCCTTATATAATAAGGATCAGTGATAGATTTCAGTTATTTCCATTTCTTTATTTTGAACAATATATTATGATGTCTAGTTGATGACTGAATTTATCAATGCCTGTTTCTTTTACAATTTCTTGAAAACATTTCTCTCTTCTCTCAGTTATATCCAGATCAATACTTACATGTGTGGCTTTCAAAATTCACAACATTTAGGCTACTGGCAACTTTACGTTGCATAATACCTTCCCATTTCGCCTACCGCATCGCCTAGCCGCTGTACTGGACTGCATGCACATGATGTAGCCTGCCTGGCGATACTACAACCTAGATACTAAAGTGCTCACAGAAATGAAAAAAAACACTGTTTTTTCGACGTCAGATCTTAAATAAATGCAGTTAATATACAAAATATGTAAATATTCAAACAACTAAATTAGTACTAATTGGGCCGTGGCACAAATACAACTGATCAAATGTTTTTATGCCTTTTTACACGTAAAAGTGTGTAAAAACGTGAATAAAACAGACTATTGTGAAACAGGGCATAACCAGGTGTAAGTAGATCAAGGTGACCTATGACACCTTGACGACAGGTGAGAACAGGTGCATGATGCCTATAGTCTGTTTCTGCTATGTCAATTTGGACTTAGTTTTATTTTTGAATGTTGAAAGTGCCGACAAAATACATCCTGTAGAGTATATTTTGTATTGTTCACTGAGATCAAACTAGCAAATCCAGACTAGTACTTTTCAAGTTGTTTTGTTATTTCGTATTTACAGCTACGTTACACCTTGTGTCGATTTTTACATTATGAAAAACAGTTACTTTTTTTTTTTTTACAAACAACAACTCTTCCTCAGGGCAGGGGTGGCAGCTGGCAAAAGTACATGCATGACCTACATATATACTGAAACATGTACTTCACTTTTCTCTAAAGTGCCTTTTTCTGCAGAAGTCCTGGTAATTCTTATACATAAAGCGGTTATAGCCTTTTCATATTTTAGTCAATCTTACATTGGATTCCACAAAGGATATCATATTTCGTTTATGTGCTGGATAGCTCTTTGAAATGTCTTTGAAATATCTGTCACTGATATTGAAGGTCAAATTCACTGTTAAGGCCAAAAGTGATAACTCATGAAGGGTTGAAGTTTAAGGTCAAGGCAATAGTGAAGGTCATTCATAAAGTATTTTTGACATTAATGCCTATTTCTGGGATATTGGTGAAGTATTATGCACGTAGTATTATATGTAATATTATTTGAATACACATGTATGGGTGGTTACAAGTCACAGTGACCTAATTTCAGTGAGCCATATTTCATGGTTACATATAATTCTGCCTTGGGCCTTCATAAGTGGTTTATTTTCTGGAGAGCCCTTTGAAATTGTTTTGAAATAGTCCAAACTGATATTGAAGGTCAAAATAACTCTTAAAGGGGCACTGATCTAACGGAATTCCCCGGGACTGGTTGTTGCCTTTGTTATTGTTTTTTCCCAGTTAGTACCCAGATGTATAGCAGAAATCTAGACTAGTTCGCGACCTCTGCTGCGCAATTCATAAGCGCATTAGTCACTTGTATGGATAGTAATAAGGGCGTATGGTCACATTGATCAACAAAATGAAATACAGTTTTCGAGGTAATAAGGATATGTAGGTATCTTTGTGGGTAGCATCGGTAATGGTGACGAAGTTTTGATAAGTCACTTGCTTGGTAATTTTGCGATTTTCGTTTACACTATTTTGACTTGCAACACAAAGTAAATATTTCACCTGAGCATTGCTTTTTTTATAGTCTGTATATTTTTTTACTGTCAAAATTTGTAACATTTTCAAATTTATTAGAAGTCTAAATATTCAGTTATTTTACAAAGTGACTGAAAATCAATGACGTCATATTGCAAGGGGCATAAGCCCCTGTTATGGAAATAGAACACTTGGTAAATGTGAAATATAAATCGTTTTAATGCAAAAAATATGTTAATTGTGATATATTTATATTTTTGTCTATGACACTACTAGTTTAACACTTTTAATGTGGAAAAAGTACACGAAAAATAGGTATATTTCCGTGTGAACTTGCCCTATAATGTCTTTTAGTAAAAATGTTTCACAGTAACTGAGGAAGAGCTCACTGTGGTGTGATGAAATCTGGTACATGTTACCCTCAGAGTGGGGCATATTATGTTTCAAACTTCTGTGAAGCTGGTATGTCAAGATACAAGTACTTGTTACAATTAATCTTATTATCATCTCACCAGGACCAAAGGCCCAAGTGAGCACACAGTCGATGACTTCATACTTTAAATCAGAACAAACTGGAAGTCTGATCATGAAACTTAAGGATATCATCATACATGTATTAGAACTGATGTTTGTTCATTAAATAGCTTAATAACTAAAATGAAACATTATGAAATTGAAAAAATGTCTTCTCCCAAAGTCCAGAGATCTCATCTTTAAGAGTATATTTACAACTAAAATAACACAAAATATTACCACAGCTATCTGATGTGCCCAGGTTAACATTATTTACTATAAAAAAGACATTTAGAAAAATTGCATCCGGATACCTTCAGCAATCTTCAATTTTCTTGGTTAGTTTCAAATATATGTTTAGGTGTTTCACAAAATGCATCCCCCAAATTTTGACATTTTTTTTTAAACCTACCCTTTTTTTAAATCTACACTTTTCTTTAAACCTACACTTTTCTTTAAACCTACACTTTTTTGCTGTGCATGGATACTCAGACGGAGGTATCCAGTCGGGTATCCGGTGCTGGATCATTGGACACCCAGACTGAGATATCCAGTCGGGTATCCGGTCGGGTATCCTGTCGGGTATCCGGTGCTGGATCATTGGACACCCAGACTGAGGTATCCAGTCGGGTATCCGGTGCAGGATCATTGGACACCCAGACAGAGGTATCCAGTCGGGTATCCGGTGCAGGATCATTGGACACCCAGACTGAGGTATCCAGTCGGGTATCCGGTGCTGGATCATTTGACACCCAGATTTAGGTATCCAGTCGGGTATCCGGTCGGGTATCTGGTGCTGGATCACTGGACACCCAGAATGAGGTATCCTGTCGGGTATCCGGTGCTGAATCACTGGACAATCAGACTGAGGTATCCAGTCGGGTATCCGGTGCAGGATCATTGGACACCCAGACTGAGGTATCCAGTCGGGTATCCGGTGCAGGATCATTGGACACCCAGACTGAGGTATCCAGTCGGGTATCCGGTGCTGGATCATTTGACACCCAGATTTAGGTATCCAGTCGGGTATCCGGTCGGGTATCCGGTGCTGGATCACTGGACACCCAGAATGAGGTATCCTGTCGGGTGTCCGTTGCAGGATCATTGGACACCCAGACTGAGGTATCCAGTCAGGTATCCAGTCGGGTATCCGGTCGGGTATCCTGTCGGGTATCCGGTGCTGGATCATTGGACACCCAGACTGAGGTATCCAGTCAGGTATCCAGTCAGGTATCCGGTCGGGTATCCTGTCGGGTATCCTGTCGGGTATCCGGTGCTGGATCATTGGACACCCAGACTGAGGTATCCAGTCAGGTATCCAGTCGGGTATCCGGTCGGGTATCCTGTCGGGTATCCGGTGCTGGATCATTTGACACCCAGATTGAGGTATCCAGTCGGGTATCCAGTCGGGTATCCGGTGGAGGATCATTGGACACCCAGACTGAGGTATCCGGTGAGGTATCTGGTACCGGATACCCTGATTCCAGGGAACATGTTTTTCCCTGAGGTGGCCAATGCCGGATACCACGGATCTGGTATACGGCAAGGTATCTGCCACCGGATACCCGGATGCTTTTTCGGTAAGTATCTGGAGGTACCGAGAACGGATGCTACATTTTGCTGTGATATTGATTTAACAAGGAAATATATGTGATTAAATATGCGTATGGTATATTTGTAAATAGAGTATATGTTATGTTTTTCTAGAAAAAGGAAGTGTGTTAGGTTTCGCTTTTAAAACAACACCAGGTTTTCTAATTACTGAAAGACAACTATTTGACCAGTGATTTAATATTGTCTATTGAATAATTGCATTCTATAAAAACACGTGATTAACGACATAGATGTATTCGATTAAATAATGCAATTTATTGATATTTTGAGAGCAACAGTTAAGCATATATTTTCGTATCATATTTTCGAGAATGGCGATTAGAAAAATCAAGTAAAAAATGGGTTCCAATGCTCGTTTGGGTTTAAAATGTGGTAAAGAAGTAACATGTTTTGAACGTTGTCCAAAATTCACTTTCCAATATATTTTGCAGAAAATGTTTATTGAATGAAATTTACTGATCATTATAAAATAGACATTTTCACCACAATAATCTTTAAATTTTGCATTCAATGGACCGATTTTGAAATGATAATCGATGCTGGTCTTTTTAAAATTCACAAAATATAGATACTTGAGACCATTCAAACAATATCATTGTAAAGGATAGGGCCACCGGTCAATACTATAAATTGAAATTCTATCAGACAAGCCAAGGGTCATCCAACTTTCTGGAATAGATTTTACACACTGACAATGTAGATAGTTCGCTCCTCGGCCAGATTTAAATCAAATCGGACAAATCAGTTTATTAGCTCTACTTAATTTAAAAGGATAGAAAAGGACGACATTATATGTATGTTCACCTTAACTTGTGGGTGTTCCATGAGACAACACAACTTGACAATTCCTAAATTGTCTCCCTTTGAACGAAAATTAGTGTCACTTTCACATTTTGAAAATAATTATGGATCCAGACAGATAAAAAATATAATTAAATCATCTAAATAAGAATAGCTTTCTATTGTATCTGAGTCCTTTGTTTATTCGTGAAATATACTGGATGTGTAAATAACAAAAAGAAACTTAGATTGTCATTGTAACTCGCTCGTGGGTGCCCTGCTTCCTGAACAATTTTTCTTTTGAGTGTTTCCAGGTATAATGTAAGTGATTTCTCTATAAACTGGACTTTTGACATAAACACAAAAACAGGCAGTATTGTGAAACCGACCCAGCATACATCACGTAACATCAGACCTGAACACGCATCTTAAATGCTGAACGCCTGCTATTCGATCATAGGTCTCGTCATTGTCATTTAGAATAACGTCCCTTAATCACTATCGTCCTTTACTTGGTACGCGGTGCGTTCACCTGAAGCCCTGCTCTCTCGCGAGAGGATCATTAGAGTGAGCGAGTAAGTATGGTTTAACGCTGCTTTTAGCAATATTCCAGCAATATCACGGTGGGGCACACCAGAAATGGGCTTCACACATTGTACCTTGTCGGGAGTCGAACCCGGGTCTTCTGCGTGACGAGCGAACGCTTAAACCACTAGGCTACCCGACCGCCCCTAGAGGATCATAAGAAGGGAAAATAGTCAAGCATCTTTTTTGCACTATTTCAATTCTAATAACCATAATGAGGTAACACTACACTTATTGATTATAACATTGATTGGGTTTGAAAAATGCCTTTGCATAGCCTTCGCTCGTCACTCCGAAGACCCGGGTTCGATTCCCGACATGGGTACAATATGTAAAGCCCATTTCTGGTGTCCTCGCCGTGATATTGCTGGAATATTGCTAAAAGCGACGTAAAACCATACTCACTCACTCAGTCACTTTGCATGGCACACGAATGCTATTTGTGTTCGGGTAGTCGTGGTTTCGTTTATCATAAGAACAAAACGTCTACATATTGGACATATGTAGCATTGAACGGACTGTCACTCAAATAGTTGCGTGTTAACAGTGTGACCTGACAATTCGATTACGAATTCCGTGTCACTTCTCCATGTTGTTGTTAATGTCAGCAGCTGGGACATACCCGTGACATCACTGGAAAACACCCCGCGTTTTCAATCTCTAACACATAGATCTATGAGTTCTCCGATAGGGGTCGTAACTTTATACGATCTGTGACATATTTAAGATAGTTGCGAAAATGTATCTGATCTTAAACTTGAGATATCTTATCTTTGAACGTAAGTTGTTAAGCTATCAGTATCTGAGATCGCTCCGAAAATCTAGATCGTTGTCTCTAATGTTTCAGCTCCTGTTATTATTTTACTTTCCATATGTTTTATATAAACTTAATATTACTTGATACACGTTATCCAGGCTTTTTCCTTATATGCAAAGATGTGCTTGAAATCTGGACAGCTTCTTTGCCTTGCACCAATATCAGTCTCTGTGGTGTCATCTTGGATGCTGGTGGTGGCTACTGCTGGAAGTTCCTTGGTGTAGTGGAATGTTACAGAGATGTGCTTTTGGGTGGTTGTGGACAGCTGTGAGTTGTCCGGAGTTTCAGTATCTTGTGGATTATCTGTTTGCAGGGCAGGGTTTGAATATGATGCCATGGCAACAGACTTGAAGGATGGGATGTCTTCAGTATCTGGTAGATGCTTTGTTTCTGGATATGATCTTCTTGAGAGTGCATCAGCATTCTCGTTCTTCTTTCCTGGACGGTGCTCAATGTGAAAATCATATTGCTGAAGCTTTATAGACCACCTGGCGAGTCTACCTATGGCATTGTGCTTGAAAAAGCCTGGATAACGTGTATCAAGTAATATTAAGTTTATATAAAACATATGGAAAGTAAAATAATAAAATTAAAATAGAAGTAGAATAATAAAGGTAGCTAATTTTAAATGTACAAGAATTTGGATATACAGGTATATAAGATTAAGTTGGGAATATTTTATTATAATTTCAGCTGTAGTTTTGATAATTTGTATTTAAAATAAAGTAAGGAATTTTCAACGAATTGGGATAAATATGTACACGATAACAATACCCCGGGGCTACACGAATCTTTTGTCCTCAAAAGAAAATAATTTGCCTACTTTTGTTTAAGTATGATTATTGGGGTTTAATTGTACAACTTCATAAATGTTGTGATGCACTAAAAGAATATTAACTGAAAATGGCTGGCTGAGAATTTTCTTTATGTGTCTACCCGCTAAAGCTGGAATAGGGATGATTTCTGGTACAAACAAGGATTGATTTGTGATTTTATTTGTAATTGTAAAGTTGGGCCATTTGAGATGAAGGAGTGGGGAGAAATAGCCTTGAACTTTAAGGTCAGTGACAGTAGAAGGTGCGTAAATAAACCAATAAGAAGGACATAATGACAATGACATAACTGGGATTAATTCACAAAGAGATCCAGTTGATATTTCAATCATAATGAAAGTGTGGTTTTGATAATTTGTATTTAAAATAAAGTAAGGAATTTTCAACGAATTGGGATAAATATGTACACGATGACAATATTATGAGTTCATATCTAACGTTTCAGCTGCAGGTGTGACGCGCCACTTCCTGTAATGAGTTGGTCTCGAATGTTTCAGCTCCAGTTGAGACATCTGTTATTATGTGATGTTATCTCATGCTTTAGCTCTAGTTGAAATATCTCCTTTCATAATGCGCTGGTCTCTAATACTTTGGCTCTAGGTGTGTGGCACTAGTTCATATAATAGGCTGGTCTCTAATACTTTGGCTCTAAGTGTGTGGCACTAGTTCATACAATGGGCTGGTCTCTAATACTTTAGCTTCAGGTGTGTGGCACTAGTTCATATAATAGGCTGGTCTCTAATACTTTGGCTCTAGGTGTGTGGCACTAGTTCATACAATGGGCTGGTCTCTAATACTTTGGCTCTAGGTGTGTGGCACTAGTTCATACGATGGGCTGGTCTGTAATATTTTAGCTCCAGTTGAGAAGCACCACCTCCTAGTTTAGTGTTATGCCCTCTAATGTTTCAGATCCCGTTGGGATGGGCCAAATCCTATTATTATTAGTATGTGTTGGTTATTTATTGTCTGAGCTTCAGTTAAGACGCGCCACCTTCAACTATTATGATCCTGTGGAGACTCATCACTAAGACACATCACTAAGACGAAGCAGATTATTTTCCCAGACAGAATCATTTTCTTCAATATAGTAAGTTGGTCTCTATAGTGTTGTAGCTCCTGTTACGACACGCCACTTCATATAATGAGTTGGTCTCTAATGTTTCATCTCCATTCACGAGGACCACTTCATATTAGTTGGTCTCTAATGTTTCATCTCCATTCACGAGGACCACTTCATATTAGTTAGTCTCTAATGTTTCATCTCCATTCACGAGGACCACTTCATATTAGTTGGTCTCTAATGTTTCATATCCATTCACGAGGACCACTTCGAATTCATATTAGTTGGTCTCTAATGTTTCAGCTCCATTCACGAGGACCACTTCGAATTCATATTAGTTGGTCTCTAATGTTTCATCTCCATTCACGAGGACCACTTCATATTAGTTAGTCTCTAATGTTTCAGCTCCATTCACGAGGACCACTTCATATTAGTTGGTCTCTAATGTTTCATCTCCATTCACGAGGACCACTTCATATTAGTTGGTCTCTAATGTTTCATCTCCATTCACGAGGACCACTTCGAATTCATATTAGTTGGTCTCTAATGTTTCATCTCCATTCACGAGGACTACTTCATATTAGTTAGTCTCTAATGTTTCAGCTCTGATTGTGATGCGCCGCTGCATAAGTTTCGTATGTTTCAATATTAGGGTTAATCTCGGCGCTACTCCAACTCATTATAGTTTCGATCGATATAGTCACTGTGACTTCGTACTTTTAATGTTTCAGCTCCAGTTGTGACGCACCACTTCATATAACGTAATTCAGCAATATTTAGCTAAATGGTGTTATTGGCCCGCCTGGTAAATCAACCTTGAAACATTTTAGGATATCAGTAATTGTATTTTGGATATCAAAAGTGAATTCAAGATATTTTTTAATCATTTATCTAGATATCTTAAAACATTATTGATATCTTTACATAAAATACCATTCTTTAAAACAATTGAAGATATCAGTAATTCCGTAATAAATGTGAAAACGGCTAGCCATATGGCCGTCAGCTGGCTTTGCACACCGCTCAGTGCCGCACTGTGATGACGTCGCGGTTTCAAACACATATACATTGTTATCAACCCCTAAAGTGCTACAAAGTTCTTATAATTCCACACAGTGTAACCAAATTGTATAACATGCAACCCGAGTTGATTTTCTTTCCAACAGTATCTAAAGTCAACCAATCCAAAAGATCTACTGGGCCAGTAGGAAAATGCCCAAATTTAATTACACCTATACATGTTCGATAACAGACAATATGTGTGCCAAAGGTATTCTCATGTTCATGTCATTACCAACAGAATGATTATGGGAGCATGTCTACCTGACTAATATGGATATGCCACCTTGACTTAATTTTGAATGGATATATTGCTGCTTCTAAATATTTACTTAAATCATAAAGTTGCTGCAAACATTCAAGTAGGAATGAAGAAGCCCAACATTTTGACAAATGATGCAAGTTGATGTTTAAAGGGAGACAACTCAAGTATGGCCTTGCCCCATATCACCGTGTTAATTGTTAATTTCCTTAACAATTAATCCCAATATTCCATTTTCTATCATCCAAATCTGCAGTTGTTTACCAAATATGGCAAATAATCACTATCGTGTGTTTATAGACATCCTGATTAAAGCCTCCATGAAGAAATCATTTCCCCTTTTTCTACCATATTTGTCCCGATATAAATAAAATGGTTAAAAATATATTTGCCAGAGGTTAATTTTGGTTGGTTTTGGTATGGTGTGACAGAATATGTACATGATTCATTTTACCGTAAAACCTGTCTAGTCTGTTATCAAAAATGTCTAGGTGTTTCAATATTTCTACTGGCCTATATACACTGCCTAGCCATCGATAAAAGTGACGGTATTGTAAGGTTCCTATTTTTCTGACCCGTGAACATTCCGGGGTAGAATAGGTCTTCAGCAACCCATACTTGCCGTAAAAGGTGACTATGCTTGTCGTAAGAGGCGATTAACGGGATCGGGTGATACATGTCATCAATCCCAATTGCGTGGATCGATGCTCATGATATTAATCACTGGATTGTCTTGTCCAGACTCGATTATTTACAGACCGCCGTCATATAGCTGGAATATTGCTGAGTGCGGCGTAAAACAACAAACCGATCCTATTTTTTTACATTAATCGTAATATGGAAGCACCTGAATGTGGCATGTAAAGTCAAGTAAGCGCTCTTGTTTGAAAACTCACTGTCCAATAAATCATATCGAAATGTGACATTTATGTCGCAGTACTCATTCATTTAGAATTTTTATTCGTTAATGTTTACTGGTCACCGACCAGTTATTTCTTTTCCGTGTTGTTTCTGACATATTCCGTGTACAAAGTTGACTGTGTATTCCTTGGCTGTACAAATAACATTTATTTTTGTGAAACCATGATCAAATGCGCTCATTTCTGTCCGTGGAATAAGACTCATTTGATTTCTGTTATAACGCAACGATAGGGAATCAAAACAGTGGAAATAGAACTTTCCCGTCGACATACTGTACCAGTTATCGCCATCGTCATAACAGCACGTGCCACGTGATCACGCGCTCGGCTTTAGTTATACAAATTGCATTTTTCAGTATCTTGGGTATCGCATTAAATTTTTTTCCATCAAAATTAATAAGAAATTTGATTAAATTTTCGCATGAAATATTCACGTGTCACAGCCCACGCGTCTTTTCAAAAGTTGCTTATGGTGTTTTTTTCTAATTATTTCCTCACAAGAGTCCATTTTATTCATCATTTTCGGATAAATATTTCTCTCTTCTAATGAAAACGAGCGGAACTAAAATGAGATGTGATCACGTGCACGCTATAACGGGGAGCCGGCGACAACTGGTCAAAACCGATATAAAATCCCGATGAAATTGTCAGTGTTTTTGTTTCAAAACAAAACTGACGGAAGTTGTCGTGATTAGTTCGTACGCAGACTGCCAAAGTAAATATTACAATACGAATGAGAGTTTGGAATGTATATCTTGAAGAAATCCCGATTAGGTCCAAGTAGGTTGCGGTGTCCGTGGTAAAATAGTGATAAAAACAACTTCGGGGTAATTGACATCGGACATTTTCAAAGAACAAAATGTGTAAGATCGCTAAACAGCCCTAACAATACCCAAATTGACATCGCTCAATATCTGACATCATTATTATATCTTAATAATTAACAAGATTATAACGTACTGCCACCCAAGAGTAAGTTCATGTATATTCAATCAAAATCGTTGAAACGTTTTCATGGGTTGAAATCTATTCAACAAACCTGTTTTCGATCACTCGTAACTTGGGCGCTTTATGTCATACAAGCATAATGCTTTGTTGTACAATCACACAGACCGCTTAATTATACATCGGGTGCTATGATGTGATGAAAAAAGCTTGAAACGAGATGTAATTGGACAATTATAATACTTGAATTTGAAAGCTCAAGAAGCAAAGAGTAGGCATATTTGATACAAGGAAAAGATAACTTGCACAGGTGAAAGAAGGCAATATTATTGTTTTTGCGGTACACGTACAAGTGATATCTAGATTATTTAGATCTAGAGAAAATTACGGAAATATGAATTACTTCGATTAAAGTAGTGTTTAATGAAAATACAATTCATGTGCTCAAAACTCTGAACAAATTTGTTTCAAAATGACCGCCAGAAAACATACATCCTCGTCTCAGCTTGTATTTCGAACTGTGAGTGAGTGAGTGAGTATGGTTTTACGCCGCTTTTAGCAATATTCCAGCAATATCACGGCGGGGGACACCAGAAATGGGCTTCACACATTGTACCCATGTCAGGAAGCGAACCCGGGTCTTCGGCGTGACGAGCGAACGCTTTAACCACTAGGCTACCCCACCTCCCCGCCCCACTAAGAACTTCAAAACATGCATGTATGGTCAGTCCTTGAAATACAACGTTTTCTTTCATATTGTTTTATAACTACGACTCAAGAACTGTATTTTACACCTAGGTATGAACATGCACATTCAAAGGAAAAGTTCGAAATAGATAATGATCGTGGATGAATGAGTGAGTGAGTTGGGTTTAACGCCGCTCTTAACAGTATTCCAGTTATATCACGGCGTGTCAGCTTGATGTGGGAGGAAAGCCCGAAGGGATGCAGGTGTCAGACGTTTACCACTTCGGTGAAACCCACGAGCACGGGTATGGTGTTGACAAACCTAGAAACATAATCAGGGCGAACCGGGATTGCGTTCTTGTGGTTTCTTTTTCACAATTTTAAATTGTGTTTATTCCCGCCAAGCTGTAGTTTAGGTCAGCCAAAAGACACAAGGAAAGACATAATTAATGAAAACCATTAATTAGGGCTCCAAGCCTGAGAACTTTCTGAGAATTTTCACTCTGTTAGCCTTTTGGTGATATCTTTGATTGCTCAGAAAACCTAGGATTATCTCCGTTTCACTGTCAAGTGTCTTCTGCATTACGTGTGCTACCCTTGAAGGTGAGGGTTAGAATTGGTCTTCAGCAACCCATGCTTGTCTTAAGAGGCGATGTTCGGGGTTGGAACATTGTCTTGATGGGAAATGGGCTTAGAACACTCTGGTTAACTCTGTCGCACACCAATTTCGTAGCAGTGATGTCCTGCAAACGGTGACTATCTTTTGACGGAGTTGGTGCAAGCAAACCCTTTGAAGATTCGAACATGAGGATTCGAGGTCGGAGATTGGTTAAGAACAGCCTTGGACACCCGGTACATGCAAATGTCATTGCTGCGTTGTCCGCAACCGGTGCCTACATTTGACGGCGTTGGTACAGGTAAACCATTTGAGGATGCGAACAAGGTCGAAGTCAAACATGGTTTAAGAACACACGGGGACACATGCGGTGATGTCTCGCAAGCATTTCCTTACGTTTGACGACGTTGGTACAAGCAAACCACGTGTGGATTCGAACATGGACGACGCCGGGACGTTCTGGGACACGTCAGTTTCGTAGCGGCGATGTCTCGTAAGCGTTTCCTTACTTTTGACGGCATTGGTACAAACAAACCATTTGGGGATTCGAATATGGACGAGGTCGGAAACAGGTTATTTTAAAGCAATTTATCTAAACAATGCGACAGAAACCCCGGGTTCTGACGAACTCAGAACGCCAATCCGTTTGACTGTATATAGCTCAACTGACAAAGAAATTACAGCCTGTTAAAGTGTCACCAAGCCGAAAGGCTGTTGAGCCCAATGTAACCATTCGATTTAACATTATTATTATTCCGCCGATTTTTGTACCAGAGCTAGCAAAATCCACTTGCGCGATTTTGTTCAAATGTTGTATGTGTATTGAGACCAATGCCTAAGGGCAGATAACTGAAAAACAAGTATTTTTTAAACATATATTTTGCCCTGTTGCTCCGCAACCGCTTGTCCGATTGCATTGAAAACTTGCATGTATCTGCTGCTTTAGTTACTTCACATTACAAATTCTATTTCTTACTATGGATTCAAAACAAAGTAATTATTACCGAATACGTATGTCACTGATCGAAGTATTTGATAATTTATATAATGCACAGTGAAAAAAACAAAATGAAAACTATTTAAAACATCGACACGATATCACAGTTAGTCTACACTGAAATCATTTTGTCATTCAGAAATCGATTATGAATTTACCTATATATATTGCGTGTAGATCTAATTATATTTACTGTTTATGTTACAAACAGAACCATGCGATATTCTAATATACATGTATGAGGCTTAAATAAATATATAAAGGTTGTTTAATATTGGGTCCATTTTGACAGCTTTCTCACTGTAAAACATTCCATTCCCTTACTAAACTAAATGCACATATTTTTCTTGGAATATCAACCCTTTAAACAGATATGAAAAGCAAATTCGTCAACATACCAAAATTAGAAAACGGCCCCAAATATTCAAATAGGGTCGGTCTTATTCACTCGTCGGTCGCCGTGGTAATCTTCCAATTCGTGATGTACTAGTCTACTTTCTAGTTCTGCTAAAGAGAATATATTATAATTTGGAAACTGAAACCACGTGTATCCATTAGATCTAGACGATCACAACATTAGATCAGCTGTTTGACGTGACGTCATCCACGTCACAACACGCGAGGTCAAATCACGCGCACCTGTTTATATGACAAAATCACAGCGGAGGGTAATCTTAGCCTTGAAGAATTGAACGAAAATAAATAATGCGTTTACTCTCTGCTGATTTTTCAGATAACATAACAAATAATAATTGAAGACTTGAAATAGATTATCATACGTTAATCGAGAGTACAGTCTACATCAATAATTTGTAAATTTAATATTAATTGGATCTAATATCCATGGCAGAATGTTGGAAATACGAGCCGTCGTCATATGCACATATGTTAAGAAATTTATAATGTGTATTTGATGATGTATATACATGAATAATTGATTATCAATTATCTTATACAATCACAGCATGTACCACGACTCACGGAAAAGTTACCGTATCCCAATTGGGTGGATCGATGTTCATGATGTCAATAACTGGATTGTCTGGTCCATGCTCGATTATTTACAGACCCTGTCATATAGCTGGGAAATTGCCGATAGCCTCGTTAAATTACACACAAACAAACACTTCATATAATGAGTTGGTCTCCAATCTTTCAGGTCCAGTTGTGAGCACCACTTCATATAATGAGTTGGTCTCCAATCTTTCAGGTCCAGTTGTGAGCACCACTTCATATAATGAGTTGGTCTCTAATGTTTCATCTCCAGTAGTGAGCACCACTTCATGTAATGAGTTGGTCTCCAATGTTTCAGGTCCAGTAGTGAGCACCCTTTCATATAATGAGTTGGTCTCCAATGTTTCAGGTCCAGTTGTGAGCACCACTTCATATAATGAGTTGGTCCCCAATGTTTCATATCTAGTTCTGAGCACCACTTCATATAATGAGTTGGTCTCTGATGTTTCAGGTCAAGTTGTGAGCACCACTTCAGATAATGAGTTGCTCTCATATGTTTCAGGTCCAGTGGTAAGCACCACTTCAGATAATGAGTTTGTCTCTAATGTTTCAGGTCAAGTTGTAAGCACCACTTCAGATAATGAGTTGTTCTCATATGTTTCAGGGCCAGTGGTAAGCACCACTTCAGATAATGAGTTGTTCTCATATGTTTCAGATCCAGTTGTGACGCGCCAGTTCTTACTGGTATGAGCTGGGTTTTATGATTCATGTCCAATTGAGACGTGTCACTTAGGCGAAACCAATAGTGTTTCCAGGCAGAATCTTTTTCTCAATATTTTGGTGTAAACTCGGTGCTACTTTAACTCCATATAGTTTCTATAGACACGGTGACTTTGACTGAATGTAAGCATGTCCTTTTACAGTTGAACGTTATACCTAGACGACCAAGGTGCCTGGACATGGGTTACACATTGCAACTGTCCGTGGTCATGTGGGCTCCATTCTGAGAAAGCCATGCAATGCTGGACTTTCTCTGTGAAGAATGTGGTCAGTAGATATAGGGGTGTATTTTGCTGGTCCGAATGTTCCGAGTAGTAGAGAAAGTATAACCTTCCGCATTCATGGTGAAGTGTAAGAATGAGTTGCGGGTGCTGTCCACACCCAATGATACCCCAGTTACCGTAGAAAGGCAGTTGTAGTGTCAGCTGAGGTCGTCTGGAAGTCTGATCTCTAGAGCACATATACTGATATATATTTCAAAGCTCTAAGCTTCAGGTTAAAATGAAGAGATACGCTGTCTCCGTTTGACCATTAATTTAGTCACAATAGTCAGTGCAAAGATTTGCAGTTATCAACCTCTGTGGTGTTCCCGTTCTGGCATGTAATTTTTGTAACAATGATTTAGTCATGTCATGTTAATGTATTTTAATGTTTTAGATCCAGTTAATCCTATTTTAAAGGGTTGGTCTTTCAATGTTTCAGATCAGTTTGAGAAGCGCCACTTCCTGGAAAATGAGATGGTATTTTATGTTTCAGCTCCAGCTGTGAGGCACCACTTCATATAATGAGTTGGCCTCTAATGTTTCAGGTCCAGTTGTGAGCACCACTTCATATTAGATTTTCACAAATGTTTCAGGTCGTTATGAGCACAACTTCATATAATCAGTTGGTCTCTAATGTTTCAGGTCCAGTTTTGAGCACCACTTCGTGTAATGAGTTTGTCTCTAATGTTTCAGGTCCAGTTGTGAGCACTGCTTCATGTAATGAGTTGGTCTGTAATGTTGCAGGTCCAGTTGTGAGCACCACTTCATATAACGAGTTGGTCTCTGATGTTTCATCTCCAGTTGTGAGTTACCACTTCATAACACCCGTGTAGATCCGGGGTAGAATAGGTCTTCAGCAACCAATACTTGCCATAAATGGCGACTATGCTTGTCGTAAGAGGCGACTAACGGGATTGAGTGGTCAGGCTCGCTGGTCATGATGCCGATCACTGGATTGTCTGGTCCAGACTTGATTATTTACAGACCGCCATCATGTAGTTGGAATATTGCTGTGTGTGGCGTTAAACAACAAACAAACGAACATTTAATATAATGAGTTGGTCTCTAATGTTTCAGGTCCAGTTGTCAGGTTCACTTTATATAATGAGTTGGTCTCTAATGTTTCATCTTCAGTTCTGAGCACCACTTCATATAATGAGTTGGTCTCCAATGTTTCAGGTCCAGTTGTGAGCACCACTTCATGTAAGGAGTTGATCTCTAGTGTTTCAGTTCCAGTTTTGAACACTACTTCATATAACGAGTTGGTCTCTAATGTTTCAGGTCAAGTTGTGAGCACCACTTCCTATGATGCGTTGTTCTCATATGTTTCAGGTCCAGTTGTGACTCGCCACTTCATATTAGTTGGTTTATAATGTTTTAGGTCCAGTTGTGTGCACCATTTCCTATGTTGAGTTGGTCTCTAATGTTTCAGGTCAAGTTGTGAGCACCACTTCCTATGATGCGTTGTTCTCTTATATTTCAGGTCCAGTTGTGACGCGCCACTTCATATTAGTGGGTCTCCAATGTTTTAGGTCCAGTTGGGAAAACCACTGCCTTATGATGAGTTGTTCTCATATGTTTCAGGTCAAGTTGTGAGCACCACTTCCTATGATTTGTTGTTCTCATATGTTTCAGGTCCAGTTGTGACGCGCCACTTCATATTAGTTGGTCCCCAATGTTTTAGGTCCAGTTGTGTGCAGCACTGCCTATGATGAGTTGGTCTCTAATGTTTCAGGTCAAGTTATGAGCACCACTTCCTATGATGCGTTGTTCTCAAATATTTCAGGTCCAGTGGCAAGCACCCCTTCAGATAATGAGTTGTTCTCATATGTTTCAGGGCCAGTGGTAAGCACCACTTCAGATAATGAGTTGTTCTGATATGTTTCAGGGCCAGTGGTAAGCACCACTTCAGATAATGAGTTGTTCTCATATGTTTCAAATCCAGTTGTGATGCACCAGTTCTTACTGGTATGAGCTGGGTTTTATGATGTATGTCCAATTGAGACGCGTCACTTAGGCGAAGCACATAGTTTTTCCAGACAAAATCTTTTTCTCAATATTTTGCTGTAAACTCGGTGCTACTTTAACTCCATATAGTTTCTATAGACACGGTGACTTTGACTGAATGTAAGCATGTCCTTTTACAGTTGAACGTTATACCTAGACGACCAAGGTGCCTGGACATGGGTTACACATTGCAACTGTCCGTGGTCATGTGGGCTCCATTCTGAGAAAGCCATGCTATGCTGGACTTTCGCTGTGAAGAATGTGGTCAGTAGATATAGGGGTGTATTTTGCTGGTCCGAATGTTCCGAGTAGTAGAGAAAGTATAACCTTCCGCATTCATGGTGAAGTGTAAGAATGAGTTGCGGGTGCTGTCCACACCCAATGATACCCCAGTTACCGTAGAAAGGCAGTTGTAGTGTCAGCTGAGGTCGTCTGGAAGTCTGATCTCTAGAGCACATATACTGATATATATTTCAAAGCTCTAAGCTTCAGGTTAAAATGAAGAGATACGCTGTCGCCGTTTGACCATTAATTTAGTCACAATAGTCAGTGCAAAGATTTGCAGTTATCAACCTCTGTGGTGTTCCCGTTCTGGCATGTAATTTTTGTAACAATGATTTAGTCATGTCATGTTAATGTATTTTAATGTTTTAGATCCAGTTAATCCTATTTTAAAGGGTTGGTCTTTCAATGTTTCAGATAAGTTTGAGAAGCGCCACTTCCTGGAAAATGAGATGGTATTTTATGTTTCAGCTCCAGCTGTGAGGCACCACTTCATATAATGAGTTGGCCTCTAATGTTTCAGGTCCAGTTGTGAGCACCACTTCATATTAGATTTTCACAAATGTTTCAGGTCGTTATGAGCACAACTTCATATAATCAGTTGGTCTCTAATGTTTCAGGTCCAGTTTTGAGCACCACTTCGTGTAATGAGTTTGTCTCTAATGTTTCAGGTCCAGTTGTGAGCACTGCTTCATGTAATGAGTTGGTCTGTAATGTTGCAGGTCCAGTTGTGAGCACCACTTCATTTAACGAGTTGGTCTCTGATGTTTCATCTCCAGTTGTGAGTTACCACTTCATAACACCCGTGTAGATCCGGGGTAGAATAGGTCTTCAGCAACCCATACTTGCCATAAATGGCGACTATGCTTGTCGTAAGAGGCGACTAACGGGATTGAGTGGTCAGGCTCGCTGGTCATGATGCCGATCACTGGATTGTCTGGTCCAGACTTGATTATTTACAGACCGCCATCATGTAGTTGGAATATTGCTGTGTGTGGCGTTAAACAACAAACAAACGAACATTTAATATAATGAGTTGGTCTCTAATGTTTCAGGTCCAGTTGTCAGGTTCACTTCGTATAATGAGTTGGTCTCTAATGTTTCATCTTCAGTTCTGAGCACCACTTCATATAATGAGTTGGTCTCCAATGTTTCAGGTCCAGTTGTGAGCACCACTTCATGTAAGGAGTTGATCTCTACTGTTTCAGTTCCAGTTTTGAACACTACTTCATATAACGTGTTGGTCTCTAATGTTTCAGGTCAAGTTGTGAGCACCACTTCCTATGATGCGTTGTTCTCATATGTTTCAGGTCCAGTTGTGACTCGCCACTTCATATTAGTTGGTTTATAATGTTTTAGGTCCAGTTGTGTGCACCATTTCCTATGTTGAGTTGGTCTCTAATGTTTCAGGTCAAGTTGTGAGCACCACTTCCTATGATGCGTTGTTCTCTTATATTTCAGGTCCAGTTGTGACGCGCCACTTCATATTAGTGGGTCTCCAATGTTTTAGGTCCAGTTGGGAAAACCACTGCCTTATGATGAGTTGTTCTCATATGTTTCAGGTCAAGTTGTGAGCACCACTTCCTATGATTTGTTGTTCTCATATGTTTCAGGTCCAGTTGTGACGCGCCACTTCATATTAGTTGGTCCCCAATGTTTTAGGTCCAGTTGTGTGCAGCACTGCCTATGATGAGTTGGTCTCTAATGTTTCAGGTCAAGTTATGAGCACCACTTCCTATGATGCGTTGTTCTCAAATATTTCAGGTCCAGTGGCAAGCACCCCTTCAGATAATGAGTTGTTCTCATATGTTTCAGGGCCAGTGGTAAGCACCACTTCAGATAATGAGTTGTTCTGATATGTTTCAGGGCCAGTGGTAAGCACCACTTCAGATAATGAGTTGTTCTCATATGTTTCAAATCCAGTTGTGATGCACCAGTTCTTACTGGTATGAGCTGGGTTTTATGATGTATGTCCAATTGAGACGCGTCACTTAGGCGAAGCACATAGTTTTTCCAGACAAAATCTTTTTCTCAATATTTTGGTGTAAACTCGGTGCTACTTTAACTCCAGATAGTTTCTATAGACACGGTGACTTTGACTGAATGTAAGCATGTCCTTTTACAGTTGAACGTTATACCTAGACGACCAAGGTGCCTGGACATGGGTTACACATTGCAACTGTCCGTGGTCATGTGGGCTCCATTCTGAGAAAGCCATGCTATGCTGGACTTTCTCTGTGAAGAATGTGGTCAGTAGATATAGGGGTGTATTTTGCTGGTCCGAATGTTCCGAGTAGTAGAGAAAGTATAACCTTCCGCATTCATGGTGAAGTGTAAGAATGAGTTGCGGGTGCTGTCCACACCCAATGATACCCCAGTTACCGTAGAAAGGCAGTTGTAGTGTCAGCTGAGGTCGTCTGGAAGTCTGATCTCTAGAGCACATATACTGATATATATTTCAAAGCTCTAAGCTTCAGGTTAAAATGAAGAGATACGCTGTCTCCGTTTGACCATTAATTTAGTCACAATAGTCAGTGCAAAGATTTGCAGTTATCAACCTCTGTGGTGTTCCCGTTCTGGCATGTAATTTTTGTAACAATGATTTAGTCATGTCATGTTAATGTATTTTAATGTTTTAGATCCAGTTAATCCTATTTTAAAGGGTTGGTCTTTCAATGTTTCAGATAAGTTTGAGAAGCGCCACTTCCTGGAAAATGAGATGGTATTTTATGTTTCAGCTCCAGCTGTGAGGCACCACTTCATATAATGAGTTGGCCTCTAATGTTTCAGGTCCAGTTGTGAGCACCACTTCATATTAGATTTTCACAAATGTTTCAGGTCGTTATGAGCACAACTTCATATAATCAGTTGGTCTCTAATGTTTCAGGTCCAGTTTTGAGCACCACTTCGTGTAATGAGTTTGTCTCTAATGTTTCAGGTCCAGTTGTGAGCACTGCTTCATGTAATGAGTTGGTCTGTAATGTTGCAGGTCCAGTTGTGAGCACCACTTCATTTAACGAGTTGGTCTCTGATGTTTCATCTCCAGTTGTGAGTTACCACTTCATAACACCCGTGTAGATCCGGGGTAGAATAGGTCTTCAGCAACCCATACTTGCCATAAATGGCGACTATGCTTGTCGTAAGAGGCGACTAACGGGATTGAGTGGTCAGGCTCGCTGGTCATGATGCCGATCACTGGATTGTCTGGTCCAGACTTGATTATTTACAGACCGCCATCATGTAGTTGGAATATTGCTGTGTGTGGCGTTAAACAACAAACAAACGAACATTTAATATAATGAGTTGGTCTCTAATGTTTCAGGTCCAGTTGTCAGGTTCACTTCGTATAATGAGTTGGTCTCTAATGTTTCATCTTCAGTTCTGAGCACCACTTCATATAATGAGTTGGTCTCCAATGTTTCAGGTCCAGTTGTGAGCACCACTTCATGTAAGGAGTTGATCTCTACTGTTTCAGTTCCAGTTTTGAACACTACTTCATATAACGAGTTGGTCTCTAATGTTTCAGGTCAAGTTGTGAGCACCACTTCCTATGATGCGTTGTTCTCATATGTTTCAGGTCCAGTTGTGACTCGCCACTTCATATTAGTTGGTTTATAATGTTTTAGGTCCAGTTGTGTGCACCATTTCCTATGTTGAGTTGGTCTCTAATGTTTCAGGTCAAGTTGTGAGCACCACTTCCTATGATGCGTTGTTCTCTTATATTTCAGGTCCAGTTGTGACGCGCCACTTCATATTAGTGGGTCTCCAATGTTTTAGGTCCAGTTGGGAAAACCACTGCCTTATGATGAGTTGTTCTCATATGTTTCAGGTCAAGTTGTGAGCACCACTTCCTATGATTTGTTGTTCTCATATGTTTCAGGTCCAGTTGTGACGCGCCACTTCATATTAGTTGGTCCCCAATGTTTTAGGTCCAGTTGTGTGCAGCACTGCCTATGATGAGTTGGTCTCTAATGTTTCAGGTCAAGTTATGAGCACCACTTCCTATGATGCGTTGTTCTCAAATATTTCAGGTCCAGTGGCAAGCACCCCTTCAGATAATGAGTTGTTCTCATATGTTTCAGGGCCAGTGGTAAGCACCACTTCAGATAATGAGTTGTTCTGATATGTTTCAGGGCCAGTGGTAAGCACCACTTCAGATAATGAGTTGTTCTCATATGTTTCAAATCCAGTTGTGATGCACCAGTTCTTACTGGTATGAGCTGGGTTTTATGATGTATGTCCAATTGAGACGCGTCACTTAGGCGAAGCACATAGTTTTTCCAGACAAAATCTTTTTCTCAATATTTTGGTGTAAACTCGGTGCTACTTTAACTCCATATAGTTTCTATAGACACGGTGACTTTGACTGAATGTAAGCATGTCCTTTTACAGTTGAACGTTATACCTAGACGACCAAGGTGCCTGGACATGGGTTACACATTGCAACTGTCCGTGGTCATGTGGGCTCCATTCTGAGAAAGCCATGCTATGCTGGACTTTCGCTGTGAAGAATGTGGTCAGTAGATATAGGGGTGTATTTTGCTGGTCCGAATGTTCCGAGTAGTAGAGAAAGTATAACCTTCCGCATTCATGGTGAAGTGTAAGAATGAGTTGCGGGTGCTGTCCACACCCAATGATACCCCAGTTACCGTAGAAAGGCAGTTGTAGTGTCAGCTGAGGTCGTCTGGAAGTCTGATCTCTAGAGCACATATAATGATATATACATTTCAAAGCTCTAAGCTTCAGGTTAAAATGAAGAGATACGCTGTCTCCGTTTGACCATTAATTTAGTCACAATAGTCAGTGCAAAGATTTGCAGTTATCAACCTCTGTGGTGTTCCCGTTCTGGCATGTAATTTTTGTAACAATGATTTAGTCATGTCATGTTAATGTATTTTAATGTTTTAGATCCAGTTAATCCTATTTTAAAGGGTTGGTCTTTCAATGTTTCAGATAAGTTTGAGAAGCGCCACTTCCTGGAAAATGAGATGGTATTTTATGTTTCAGCTCCAGCTGTGAGGCACCACTTCATATAATGAGTTGGCCTCTAATGTTTCAGGTCCAGTTGTGAGCACCACTTCATATTAGATTTTCACAAATGTTTCAGGTCGTTATGAGCACAACTTCATATAATCAGTTGGTCTCTAATGTTTCAGGTCCAGTTTTGAGCACCACTTCGTGTAATGAGTTTGTCTCTAATGTTTCAGGTCCAGTTGTGAGCACTGCTTCATGTAATGAGTTGGTCTGTAATGTTGCAGGTCCAGTTGTGAGCACCACTTCATTTAACGAGTTGGTCTCTGATGTTTCATCTCCAGTTGTGAGTTACCACTTCATAACACCCGTGTAGATCCGGGGTAGAATAGGTCTTCAGCAACCCATACTTGCCATAAATGGCGACTATGCTTGTCGTAAGAGGCGACTAACGGGATTGAGTGGTCAGGCTCGCTGGTCATGATGCCGATCACTGGATTGTCTGGTCCAGACTTGATTATTTACAGACCGCCATCATGTAGTTGGAATATTGCTGTGTGTGGCGTTAAACAACAAACAAACGAACATTTAATATAATGAGTTGGTCTCTAATGTTTCAGGTCCAGTTGTCAGGTTCACTTCGTATAATGAGTTGGTCTCTAATGTTTCATCTTCAGTTCTGAGCACCACTTCATATAATGAGTTGGTCTCCAATGTTTCAGGTCCAGTTGTGAGCACCACTTCATGTAAGGAGTTGATCTCTACTGTTTCAGTTCCAGTTTTGAACACTACTTCATATAACGAGTTGGTCTCTAATGTTTCAGGTCAAGTTGTGAGCACCACTTCCTATGATGCGTTGTTCTCATATGTTTCAGGTCCAGTTGTGACTCGCCACTTCATATTAGTTGGTTTATAATGTTTTAGGTCCAGTTGTGTGCACCATTTCCTATGTTGAGTTGGTCTCTAATGTTTCAGGTCAAGTTGTGAGCACCACTTCCTATGATGCGTTGTTCTCTTATATTTCAGGTCCAGTTGTGACGCGCCACTTCATATTAGTGGGTCTCCAATGTTTTAGGTCCAGTTGGGAAAACCACTGCCTTATGATGAGTTGTTCTCATATGTTTCAGGTCAAGTTGTGAGCACCACTTCCTATGATTTGTTGTTCTCATATGTTTCAGGTCCAGTTGTGACGCGCCACTTCATATTAGTTGGTCCCCAATGTTTTAGGTCCAGTTGTGTGCAGCACTGCCTATGATGAGTTGGTCTCTAATGTTTCAGGTCAAGTTATGAGCACCACTTCCTATGATGCGTTGTTCTCAAATATTTCAGGTCCAGTGGCAAGCACCCCTTCAGATAATGAGTTGTTCTCATATGTTTCAGGGCCAGTGGTAAGCACCACTTCAGATAATGAGTTGTTCTGATATGTTTCAGGGCCAGTGGTAAGCACCACTTCAGATAATGAGTTGTTCTCATATGTTTCAAATCCAGTTGTGATGCACCAGTTCTTACTGGTATGAGCTGGGTTTTATGATGTATGTCCAATTGAGACGCGTCACTTAGGCGAAGCACATAGTTTTTCCAGACAAAATCTTTTTCTCAATATTTTGGTGTAAACTCGGTGCTACTTTAACTCCATATAGTTTCTATAGACACGGTGACTTTGACTGAATGTAAGCATGTCCTTTTACAGTTGAACGTTATACCTAGACGACCAAGGTGCCTGGACATGGGTTACACATTGCAACAGTCCGTGGTCATGTGGGCTCCATTCTGAGAAAGCCATGCTATGCTGGACTTTCGCTGTGAAGAATGTGGTCAGTAGATATAGGGGTGTATTTTGCTGGTCCGAATGTTCCGAGTAGTAGAGAAAGTATAACCTTCCGCATTCATGGTGAAGTGTAAGAATGAGTTGCGGGTGCTGTCCACACCCAATGATACCCCAGTTACCGTAGAAAGGCAGTTGTAGTGTCAGCTGAGGTCGTCTGGAAGTCTGATCTCTAGAGCACATATAATGATATATACATTTCAAAGCTCTAAGCTTCAGGTTAAAATGAAGAGATACGCTGTCTCCGTTTGACCATTAATTTAGTCACAATAGTCAGTGCAAAGATTTGCAGTTATCAACCTCTGTGGTGTTCCCGTTCTGGCATGTAATTTTTGTAACAATGATTTAGTCATGTCATGTTAATGTATTTTAATGTTTTAGATCCAGTTAATCCTATTTTAAAGGGTTGGTCTTTCAATGTTTCAGATAAGTTTGAGAAGCGCCACTTCCTGGAAAATGAGATGGTATTTTATGTTGCAGGTCCAGTTGTGAGCACCACTTCATTTAACGAGTTGGTCTCTGATGTTTCATCTCCAGTTGTGAGTTACCACTTCATAACACCCGTGTAGATCCGGGGTAGAATAGGTCTTCAGCAACCCATACTTGCCATAAATGGCGACTATGCTTGTCGTAAGAGGCGACTAACGGGATTGAGTGGTCAGGCTCGCTGGTCATGATGCCGATCACTGGATTGTCTGGTCCAGACTTGATTATTTACAGACCGCCATCATGTAGTTGGAATATTGCTGTGTGTGGCGTTAAACAACAAACAAACGAACATTTAATATAATGAGTTGGTCTCTAATGTTTCAGGTCCAGTTGTCAGGTTCACTTCGTATAATGAGTTGGTCTCTAATGTTTCATCTTCAGTTCTGAGCACCACTTCATATAATGAGTTGGTCTCCAATGTTTCAGGTCCAGTTGTGAGCACCACTTCATGTAAGGAGTTGATCTCTACTGTTTCAGTTCCAGTTTTGAACACTACTTCATATAACGAGTTGGTCTCTAATGTTTCAGGTCAAGTTGTGAGCACCACTTCCTATGATGCGTTGTTCTCATATGTTTCAGGTCCAGTTGTGACTCGCCACTTCATATTAGTTGGTTTATAATGTTTTAGGTCCAGTTGTGTGCACCATTTCCTATGTTGAGTTGGTCTCTAATGTTTCAGGTCAAGTTGTGAGCACCACTTCCTATGATGCGTTGTTCTCTTATATTTCAGGTCCAGTTGTGACGCGCCACTTCATATTAGTGGGTCTCCAATGTTTTAGGTCCAGTTGGGAAAACCACTGCCTTATGATGAGTTGTTCTCATATGTTTCAGGTCAAGTTGTGAGCACCACTTGCTATGATTTGTTGTTCTCATATGTTTCAGGTCCAGTTGTGACGCGCCACTTCATATTAGTTGGTCCCCAATGTTTTAGGTCCAGTTGTGTGCAGCACTGCCTATGATGAGTTGGTCTCTAATGTTTCAGGTCAAGTTATGAGCACCACTTCCTATGATGCGTTGTTCTCAAATATTTCAGGTCCAGTGGCAAGCACCCCTTCAGATAATGAGTTGTTCTCATATGTTTCAGGGCCAGTGGTAAGCACCCATTCAGATAATGAGTTGTTCTGATATGTTTCAGGGCCAGTGGTAAGCACCACTTCAGATAATGAGTTGTTCTCATATGTTTCAAATCCAGTTGTGATGCACCAGTTCTTACTGGTATGAGCTGGGTTTTATGATGTATGTCCAATTGAGACGCGTCACTTAGGCGAAGCACATAGTTTTTCCAGACAAAATCTTTTTCTCAATATTTTGGTGTAAACTCGGTGCTACTTTAACTCCATATAGTTTCTATAGACACGGTGACTTTGACTGAATGTAAGCATGTCCTTTTACAGTTGAACGTTATACCTAGACGACCAAGGTGCCTGGACATGGGTTACACATTGCAACTGTCCGTGGTCATGTGGGCTCCATTCTGAGAAAGCCATGCTATGCTGGACTTTCTCTGTGAAGAATGTGGTCAGCAGATATAGGGGTGTATTTTGCTGGTCCGAATGTTCCGAGTAGTAGAGAAAGTATAACCTTCCGCATTCATGGTGAAGTGTAAGAATGAGTTGCGGGTGCTGTCCACACCCAATGATACCCCAGTTACCGTAGAAAGGCAGTTGTAGTGTCAGCTGAGGTCGTCTGGAAGTCTGATCTCTAGAGCACATATACTGATATATATTTCAACGCTCTAAGCTTCAGGTTAAAATGAAGAGATACGCTGTCTCCGTTTGACCATTAATTTAGTCACAATAGTCAGTGCAAAGATTTGCAGTTATCAACCTCTGTGGTGTTCCCGTTCTGGCATGTAATTTTTGTAACAATGATTTAGTCATGTCATGTTAATGTATTTTAATGTTTTAGATCCAGTTAATCCTATTTTAAAGGGTTGGTCTTTCAATGTTTCAGATAAGTTTGAGAAGCGCCACTTCCTGGAAAATGAGATGGTATTTTATGTTTCAGCTCCAGCTGTGAGGCACCACTTCATATAATGAGTTGGCCTCTAATGTTTCAGGTCCAGTTGTGAGCACCACTTCATATTAGATTTTCACAAATGTTTCAGGTCGTTATGAGCACAACTTCATATAATCAGTTGGTCTCTAATGTTTCAGGTCCAGTTTTGAGCACCACTTCGTGTAATGAGTTTGTCTCTAATGTTTCAGGTCCAGTTGTGAGCACTGCTTCATGTAATGAGTTGGTCTGTAATGTTGCAGGTCCAGTTGTGAGCACCACTTCATTTAACGAGTTGGTCTCTGATGTTTCATCTCCAGTTGTGAGTTACCACTTCATAACACCCGTGTAGATCCGGGGTAGAATAGGTCTTCAGCAACCCATACTTGCCATAAATGGCGACTATGCTTGTCGTAAGAGGCGACTAACGGGATTGAGTGGTCAGGCTCGCTGGTCATGATGCCGATCACTGGATTGTCTGGTCCAGACTTGATTATTTACAGACCGCCATCATGTAGTTGGAATATTGCTGTGTGTGGCGTTAAACAACAAACAAACGAACATTTAATATAATGAGTTGGTCTCTAATGTTTCAGGTCCAGTTGTCAGGTTCACTTCGTATAATGAGTTGGTCTCTAATGTTTCATCTTCAGTTCTGAGCACCACTTCATATAATGAGTTGGTCTCCAATGTTTCAGGTCCAGTTGTGAGCACCACTTCATGTAAGGAGTTGATCTCTACTGTTTCAGTTCCAGTTTTGAACACTACTTCATATAACGAGTTGGTCTCTAATGTTTCAGGTCAAGTTGTGAGCACCACTTCCTATGATGCGTTGTTCTCATATGTTTCAGGTCCAGTTGTGACTCGCCACTTCATATTAGTTGGTTTATAATGTTTTAGGTCCAGTTGTGTGCACCATTTCCTATGTTGAGTTGGTCTCTAATGTTTCAGGTCAAGTTGTGAGCACCACTTCCTATGATGCGTTGTTCTCTTATATTTCAGGTCCAGTTGTGACGCGCCACTTCATATTAGTGGGTCTCCAATGTTTTAGGTCCAATTGGGAAAACCACTGCCTTATGATGAGTTGGTCTCTAATGTTTCAGGTCAAGTTATGAGCACCACTTCCTATGATGCGTTGTTCTCAAATATTTCAGGTCCAGTGGCAAGCACCCCTTCAGATAATGAGTTGTTCTCATATGTTTCAGGGCCAGTGGTAAGCACCACTTCAGATAATGAGTTGTTCTGATATGTTTCAGGGCCAGTGGTAAGCACCACTTCAGATAATGAGTTGTTCTCATATGTTTCAAATCCAGTTGTGATGCACCAGTTCTTACTGGTATGAGCTGGGTTTTATGATGTATGTCCAATTGAGACGCGTCACTTAGGCGAAGCACATAGTTTTTCCAGACAAAATCTTTTTCTCAATATTTTGGTGTAAACTCGGTGCTACTTTAACTCCAGATAGTTTCTATAGACACGGTGACTTTGACTGAATGTAAGCATGTCCTTTTACAGTTGAACGTTATACCTAGACGACCAAGGTGCCTGGACATGGGTTACACATTGCAACTGTCCGTGGTCATGTGGGCTCCATTCTGAGAAAGCCATGCTATGCTGGACTTTCTCTGTGAAGAATGTGGTCAGTAGATATAGGGGTGTATTTTGCTGGTCCGAATGTTCCGAGTAGTAGAGAAAGTATAACCTTCCGCATTCATGGTGAAGTGTAAGAATGAGTTGCGGGTGCTGTCCACACCCAATGATACCCCAGTTACCGTAGAAAGGCAGTTGTAGTGTCAGCTGAGGTCGTCTGGAAGTCTGATCTCTAGAGCACATATACTGATATATATTTCAAAGCTCTAAGCTTCAGGTTAAAATGAAGAGATACGCTGTCTCCGTTTGACCATTAATTTAGTCACAATAGTCAGTGCAAAGATTTGCAGTTATCAACCTCTGTGGTGTTCCCGTTCTGGCATGTAATTTTTGTAACAATGATTTAGTCATGTCATGTTAATGTATTTTAATGTTTTAGATCCAGTTAATCCTATTTTAAAGGGTTGGTCTTTCAATGTTTCAGATAAGTTTGAGAAGCGCCACTTCCTGGAAAATGAGATGGTATTTTATGTTTCAGCTCCAGCTGTGAGGCACCACTTCATATAATGAGTTGGCCTCTAATGTTTCAGGTCCAGTTGTGAGCACCACTTCATATTAGATTTTCACAAATGTTTCAGGTCGTTATGAGCACAACTTCATATAATCAGTTGGTCTCTAATGTTTCAGGTCCAGTTTTGAGCACCACTTCGTGTAATGAGTTTGTCTCTAATGTTTCAGGTCCAGTTGTGAGCACTGCTTCATGTAATGAGTTGGTCTGTAATGTTGCAGGTCCAGTTGTGAGCACCACTTCATTTAACGAGTTGGTCTCTGATGTTTCATCTCCAGTTGTGAGTTACCACTTCATAACACCCGTGTAGATCCGGGGTAGAATAGGTCTTCAGCAACCCATACTTGCCATAAATGGCGACTATGCTTGTCGTAAGAGGCGACTAACGGGATTGAGTGGTCAGGCTCGCTGGTCATGATGCCGATCACTGGATTGTCTGGTCCAGACTTGATTATTTACAGACCGCCATCATGTAGTTGGAATATTGCTGTGTGTGGCGTTAAACAACAAACAAACGAACATTTAATATAATGAGTTGGTCTCTAATGTTTCAGGTCCAGTTGTCAGGTTCACTTCGTATAATGAGTTGGTCTCTAATGTTTCATCTTCAGTTCTGAGCACCACTTCATATAATGAGTTGGTCTCCAATGTTTCAGGTCCAGTTGTGAGCACCACTTCATGTAAGGAGTTGATCTCTACTGTTTCAGTTCCAGTTTTGAACACTACTTCATATAACGAGTTGGTCTCTAATGTTTCAGGTCAAGTTGTGAGCACCACTTCCTATGATGCGTTGTTCTCATATGTTTCAGGTCCAGTTGTGACTCGCCACTTCATATTAGTTGGTTTATAATGTTTTAGGTCCAGTTGTGTGCACCATTTCCTATGTTGAGTTTGTCTCTAATGTTTCAGGTCAAGTTGTGAGCACCACTTCCTATGATGCGTTGTTCTCTTATATTTCAGGTCCAGTTGTGACGCGCCACTTCATATTAGTGGGTCTCCAATGTTTTAGGTCCAGTTGGGAAAACCACTGCCTTATGATGAGTTGTTCTCATATGTTTCAGGTCAAGTTGTGAGCACCACTTCCTATGATTTGTTGTTCTCATATGTTTCAGGTCCAGTTGTGACGCGCCACTTCATATTAGTTGGTCCCCAATGTTTTAGGTCCAGTTGTGTGCAGCACTGCCTATGATGAGTTGGTCTCTAATGTTTCAGGTCAAGTTATGAGCACCACTTCCTATGATGCGTTGTTCTCAAATATTTCAGGTCCAGTGGCAAGCACTCCTTCAGATAATGAGTTGTTCTCATATGTTTCAGGGCCAGTGGTAAGCACCACTTCAGATAATGAGTTGTTCTGATATGTTTCAGGGCCAGTGGTAAGCACCACTTCAGATAATGAGTTGTTCTCATATGTTTCAAATCCAGTTGTGATGCACCAGTTCTTACTGGTATGAGCTGGGTTTTATGATGTATGTCCAATTGAGACGCGTCACTTAGGCGAAGCACATAGTTTTTCCAGACAAAATCTTTTTCTCAATATTTTGGTGTAAACTCGGTGCTACTTTAACTCCATATAGTTTCTATAGACACGGTGACTTTGACTGAATGTAAGCATGTCCTTTTACAGTTGAACGTTATACCTAGACGACCAAGGTGCCTGGACATGGGTTACACATTGCAACAGTCCGTGGTCATGTGGGCTCCATTCTGAGAAAGCCATGCTATGCTGGACTTTCTCTGTGAAGAATGTGGTCAGTAGATATAGGGGTGTATTTTGCTGGTCCGAATGTTCCGAGTAGTAGAGAAAGTATAACCTTCCGCATTCATGGTGAAGTGTAAGAATGAGTTGCGGGTGCTGTCCACACCCAATGATACCCCAGTTACCGTAGAAAGGCAGTTGTAGTGTCAGCTGAGGTCGTCTGGAAGTCTGATCTCTAGAGCACATATAATGATATATACATTTCAAAGCTCTAAGCTTCAGGTTAAAATGAAGAGATACGCTGTCTCCGTTTGACCATTAATTTAGTCACAATAGTCAGTGCAAAGATTTGCAGTTATCAACCTCTGTGGTGTTCCCGTTCTGGCATGTAATTTTTGTAACAATGATTTAGTCATGTCATGTTAATGTATTTTAATGTTTTAGATCCAGTTAATTCTATTTTAAAGGGTTGGTCTTTCAATGTTTCAGATAAGTTTGAGAAGCGCCACTTCCTGGAAAATGAGATGGTATTTTATGTTGCAGGTCCAGTTGTGAGCACCACTTCATTTAACGAGTTGGTCTCTGATGTTTCATCTCCAGTTGTGAGTTACCACTTCATAACACCCGTGTAGATCCGGGGTAGAATAGGTCTTCAGCAACCCATACTTGCCATAAATGGCGACTATGCTTGTCGTAAGAGGCGACTAACGGGATTGAGTGGTCAGGCTCGCTGGTCATGATGCCGATCACTGGATTGTCTGGTCCAGACTTGATTATTTACAGACCGCCATCATGTAGTTGGAATATTGCTGTGTGTGGCGTTAAACAACAAACAAACGAACATTTAATATAATCAGTTGGTCTCTAATGTTTCAGGTCCAGTTGTCAGGTTCACTTCATATAATGAGTTGGTCTCTAATGTTTCATCTTCAGTTGTGAGCACAACTTCATATAATGAGTTGGTCTCCAATGTTTCCAGGTCCAGTTGTGAGCACCACTTCATGTAAGGAGTTGATCTCTAGTGTTTCAGTTCCAGTTTTGAACACTACTTCATATAACGAGTTGGTCTCTAATGTTTCAGGTCAAGTTGTGAGCACCACTTCCTATGATGCGTTGTTCTCATATGTTTCAGGTCCAGTTGTGACTCGCCACTTCATATTAGTTGGTTTATAATGTTTTGGGTCCAGTTGTGTGCACCATTTCCTATGTTGAGTTGGTCCCTAATGTTTCAGGTCAAGTTGTGAGCACCACTTCCTATGATGCGTTGTTCTCTTATATTTCAGGTCCAGTTGTGACGCGCCACTTCATATTAGTGGGTCTCCAATGTTTTAGGTCCAGTTGGGAAAACCACTGCCTTATGATGAGTTGTTCTCATATGTTTCAGGTCAAGTTGTGAGCACCACTTCCTATGATTTGTTGTTCTCATATGTTTCAGGTCCAGTTGTGACGCGCCACTTCATATTAGTTGGTCCCCAATGTTTTAGGTCCAGTTGTGTGCAGCACTGCCTATGATGAGTTGGTCTCTAATGTTTCAGGTCAAGTTATGAGCACCACTTCCTATGATGCGTTGTTCTCAAATATTTCAGGTCAAGTTGTGAGCACCACTTCCTATGATTTGTTGTTCTCATATGTTTCAGGTCCAGTTGTGACGCGCCACTTCATATTAGTTGGTCTCCAATGTTTTAGGTCCAGTTGGGAGCACCACTGCCTATGATGAGTTGTTCTCATATGTTTCAGGTCAAGTTGTTAGCACCATTCCTATGATGCGTTGTTCTCATATGTTTCAGGTCCAGTGGCAAGCACCCATTCAGATAATGAGTTGTTCTCATATGTTTAAGGTCCAGTGGTGAGCACCCCTTCAGATAATGAGTTGTTCTCATATGTTTCAGGGCCAGTTGTGATGCACCAGTTCTTACTGGTATGAGCTGGGTTTTACGATGTATGTCCAATTGAGACGCGTCACTTAGGCGAAGCACATAGTTTTTCCAGACAAAATCTTTTTCTCAATATTTTGGTGTAAACTCGGTGCTACTTTAACTCCATATAGTTTCTATAGACACGGTGACTTTGACTGAATGTAAGCATGTCCTTTTACAATTGAACGTTATACCTAGACGACCAAGGTGCCTGGACATGGGTTACACATTGCAACAGTCCGTGGTCATGTGGGCTTCATTCTGAGAAAGCCATGCTATGCTGGACTTTCTCTGTGAAGAATGTGGTCAGTAGATATAGGGGTGTATTTTGCTGGTCCGAATGTTCCGAGTAGTAGAGAAAGTATAACCTTCCGCATTCATGGTGAAGTGTAAGAATGAGTTGCGGGTGCTGTCCACACCCAATGATACCCCAGTTACCGTAGAAAGGCAGTTGTAGTGTCAGCTGAGGTCGTCTGGAAGTCTGATCTCTAGAGCACATATAATGATATATACATTTCAAAGCTCTAAGCTTCAGGTTAAAATGAAGAGATACGCTGTCTCCGTTTGACCATTAATTTAGTCACAATAGTCAGTGCAAAGATTTGCAGTTATCAACCTCTGTGGTGTTCCCGTTCTGGCATGTAACTTTTGTAACAATGATTTAGTCATGTCATGTTAATGTATTTTAATGTTTTAGATCCAGTTAATCCTATTTTAAAGGGTTGGTCTTTCAATGTTTCAGATAAGTTTGAGAAGCGCCACTTCCTGGAAAATGAGAGGGTATTTTATGTTTCAGCTCCAGCTGTGAGGCACCACTTCATATAATGCGTTGGTTTCTAATGTTTCAGCTCCAGTTGTGAACACCACTTCATATTGGTTGGTCTCTAATGTTTGAACTCCAGTTGTGAACACCACTTCATATTGGTTGGTCTCTAATGTTTGATCTCCAGTTGCGAGCACCACTTCATATTGGTTGGTCTCTACTGTTTGAACTCCAGTTGCGAGCACCACTTCATATTGGTTGGTCTCCAGTGTTTCAGGTCAAGTTTATCCAGACAGAATCTTTTTGATTATGGTGGTTAACCTTGGGGTAACGTCAACTCCATTTAGTTGAGATATAGTCACAGTGAACTTTTAATGTTTCAGATCCAGTTGTGACGCGCCACTTATATAACTTTGGTAAATATCCTGCATTAGGAATAAACATTGTATTTAGCGAGCCTCGGCGAGCTAAATACATAGTGTTTATTCCTAATACAAGATATTTACCATCCCCAAACACACAAGCGTGATAACCTCTTTATCATATAATGTCATCTTTAATTCTGTGCTTCAAAATCGCTTTCCCTCTCTCACAAACATTTCCGAAACAGTGTAAGTTTTCCTGGAATGCGCGCATTAATATTTATTACGTCACAGGTAAGTGATGTGTCAGTCGGACAGTGACAGTAGCCAATATAGTTCCAACTGAAATCCGTTTCTTATACAGAGGCGAAGCAACATATACGCAAAACAACAATTGTTTGTAATTGCCTTTCGCGGCAATCCATCGGTCTGTCCGCTAGAGTAACTGCCCTTTGTCAAAGGGAAGCTACAATAACCCTAGTCTATGAGACGTCACGGCCACGGTCAGACGTGGTTGACAGTCGGTCTGTCTTGTCATAACGTTAAGAAGTGTAGTCAGATGTACACACAGCGACAAAACGAAACAAGGTACCAATTCAAACATATTTCGGCCAAATCCAACTATTTTAATTTGTGGAGGAGGTTTCAAGCCGCAGAGGTCTACAGTAATCTATACGCACAGATATGGCTACTGATCTCGCTTGGTTAGGCCTCGTGCCCTCGCCAAATTGTTTCGAAATGTATATGCCAAAACTTATAAAATGCCTTAGCTACGTCACAGTTAGACACAGGTTTTCAGTATATTAAACTGCTCTTTTGATAATGATAGCAATTATCCCTGTAGTTTATCCAGATTCCCGATGGTTAATTCTGACTCGATCGTCGAATGACAAGGGCGACGCCATGTTTGTTTATAAACAGTGAAAGTAGTCCCTACTTGACTTTTGATATTTGCATCTCTATCCGCATATGACCCCAACGGATATCGTTTTTATCCGTTGGCTTTATCCTGCCGAGAAACCTACCCATTATATGATAAATATATATATCTCCCCTAACATAAAACGACTGCTCTTATCATTTAATGTCTTAGATAAACAGATAATAAAAATCGTAAAATGTTTGTGACTGACGCACACCTGGCGAATCGTTAGATATCACTGATCTGTATATTAAACGACATAAAAAAACAATTCCAAGACAAAGATAATTCTTCTGGAAAGGTGTGCATATATATTACCGAAAAATATTATCCATTTTGTTAAGGTAATATATTCAGTTTTTGTTATAAAATACAATGAGCGGCTATTCATGGACATTGTTTATATGAACTTATGATATTGACGATGACACACCAAAGAAATACGCACATGTTGCAGTTACATCTACATTTCATCTTGTGACACTTATCAAAAGGAAAGAAGTATCGTATAAGACACTATAAGCTTATCAATTTCTTACGTAAACAATGTCTAAATAAACACGATATTATCAAAGGTTCGGACATGTTGTGGCCTATGTCGACGTACGAAATCATATTGAACATTGACAAATATCCAAAGTGAAATTAATTGTGTGAAAAAATGTATAAAAGATATGCAAGATCTCCATCATAACTGAAACTGTAAACAGCAGGATACAATGGTCGAGTGTGCTTTCATTTAACATTGACAATGCCCTGAAAAATAGCTTAACTACCTTTAGAATACAGTACCACAAACTTTTCAAACACGCGAAACAATGCCCTGTGACGTCAGGGGCCATCGAGTGTGCATAAGCTCCTCTCAGTGATCTGATGTTATTGAATACGCCCAGCGGTGTGGAGAGTTTTGAATATTTGTTTACTAAATATAGCCTGCGCTAGTTTACGAAAGCACTATTATTTTTACGTAGTTTTTATTTCGTTTTTCTCGTAATTCAAGTGGCTAAAGTTGTTATAAATGGGAACTTATATACCTATATTATTTTTTTTATTCATAAATTTTCATTACTATGCACATTATACTATGGATATTATATTGGCGCTGAACACATCCAAATATCGCTAGTGTTAGAGTAGGTTACCCCGAACTCTATCCTTAGACCTTGGATCCCCTTTTCGATCAATCACCCCTTTACGATCATTATGGTTAGGTGCTATTATAGATTCTTTAGTGGCTCCTAATAGTTAAAAAGTAAAAAGGATGAAATGGTTTTGTGTCGAATACTTTGGCTACTGGAAACTGTCCAGGGCCCACTTGCACAAAGCGATCTTAGCGCTAAGACTATTGTAAGCCTATGCTAAAGTATTGGAGTTACAATCATCTTAGCGCTAAGATCGCTTTGTGCAAGTGGGCCCAGGGCCCGGTTCCTCAAAGCAATCTTTGCGCTAAGGTGATCGTTAGTCCCATACTTTAACATGGGCTTACGATCATCGTAGCGCTAAGATCGCTTTGTGCAAGTTGGCCCAGGGCCCGGTTCCTCAAAGCGATCTTTGCGCTAAGGTGATCGTTACTCCCATACTTTAACATGGGCTTACGATCATCGTAGCGCTAAGATCGCTTTGAGGAACCGGGCCCCTGGAACACTTTCACCGGCTACGTGTTTTCAGTACTGAGCCAAAAGCGAACTCACCGTTGTGTCGTCACTGGCCATGCTCATGCCTTCCTCGTTCCTTACTTTTGTCCACATCATCCTTACAGTGTTCCCTACCACACGTTTCTGTCACAAAAATCACCCGACGAATTATTAAATACCATGTCATTCATGCGCACTCGCGAGTTCGACGTCTGACGCCTGGAGCCGTTTTCAGTTCGCAGCATATCGGCTCATTCCTCACCACCCGGTATCTTGTAGATTACGTAAGGGCGCGAGTGTGCCAAATGGCATCGGGATCATTCGTAAGTGTCCGTAGACTAAAGTCACGAGACACCATGCCTACCCGTAACATTCGTAAGTGTCCGTCACCTGTTCGACCCTTTTCTTTCAGTTCCGTAAAGTCGTAGGCATGACTAGGTAACTTTGCACTTCGTTTGCAAGTTCGCGTCCGACGGATTCTCACAAAAACTGGTTGCTTGTCTTTGGAGACATGTGACCTACAGCAGACATCGTCCTCACGAGAAGTTGTGGTTCTGTATTCTAAAGGTGCTCCGGACCTTCACCTCAAAGAAATTACCAAATATGAACACGTATTTGACGTATGGCATCACATCGGTGACCAACTTTTACAAAATGGCGTGTTTACTGGCAACAGTACACGGGATTGGACGAGGAGACTTTCGTTGATTCAGAGATCATTTATACGTAAATATGACGTGTAAGTAATTAGAAACATTCTGTAAATCTGTGTACTGTTATTTATTGTTATATTTTTAATTGAAACCAACGGAAATAGTCAGATATTCCGATAAATACCATTGTCGTTTTGCGTGATTTTGCGTCAGTCATGGCGTCACACAGGACGGAAGCTTTGACAATTTCTGTTGAAAATATCAAATATTTGCAATGTATCTATTTTTAATTCCCTAATTCTTGCTACGATTCTCTTCCCATGCATATTCTGAAAATGTTGAGCCAATGGATTCAAAGAAAAGACAAATGGATAGCTCAAACTAGGAGACAATGCTACACTGTAAAATCGGAATTTTGCTTTGTTTACATTACAAAGAAGTGCAAAGCAGTTTTTCGATCACAGCGTTCGTTTTCTCACATAATTTATTTTGTTTGATTTCATCTGGACACTTTGTATTGGTGACAAACACGCTTTGTCATGTGATTCTAAAATGTATGAGGAATTCAAGGATGTATGTATCTCAGCTGAGTTTCAGAAAAAACGTGATGTTATTGGCGTCTCAATATCGGCACACGTGAAACGTGATTTTATAAACATTATCAACTATGGCGGAAAGTTCACTTCGGCGTTCGTATTTGCGTAATTTCCAAAACATTCTAAGCGATTCTAGGGTTATCGGCGACGTTTTGGAAAGATCATTGGTGATTTGATAAATTCCCATGATCACTAATATCGTATTTTTGTAATTCATTTCTCCGAGTAAATATCCGAAATTTAGATTTCAAAACATGCCGTAAATAATGCCGTGAGTGGTGATTTTTAATTAGGAAAAAACTCACTGTTCGTTATTATTTATATGGTAGCCATTAATTTTCACCTGAACTTCACATTATCAGTGCCTCAAAGGATCTAGCCGTATTTTATTTATTTAAGAAATAAGCGACGAGTTATCGTCCAATAAAACACTGCAGGGAGAATAAACGACGAGGGGCGCATTCCCCATTGTTCTTTGCGATGTATCACGTAGCTAACCTATATTTTAGATAAAAACTCTTTCAGATCAGATCAAAACACTGATCGATATTGCCACTGAAACTAGTCCTGTGTTAGGCCTTCACCAACCCATACTTGCCATAAATGGCGACTGTGCTTGTCGCAAGAGGCGACTAACGGGATCGGGTGGTCAGGCTGATTCATGTCATCGTATCCCAATTGCGTGGATCGATGCTCATGACGTTAATCACTGGTGTGTCTGGTCCAGACTCGATTATTTACAGACCGCAGTCATATAGCTCGAATATTGCTGAGTGCGGCGTTAAACAACCAACCAACCAACCAACTGCGTTGATCGATGCTCATGACGTCAATCACTGGTGTGTCTGGTCCAGACTCGATTATTTACAGACCGCCGTCATAATGCTGAGTGCGGCGTGAAACAAACAAACAAACCAAACGGGGAATGCTCTTAGTGGAATATATAAATTGTACATAATGAAGAAATAAGAATAAAGCATTTCAACCAGACCTTTCAACAACTTTAATATCTAGATGTCAAATTAAAATGAACAAAGGAACAAGACAATGGTAAACTACATGAACAAGTGTCACAACGCATAAAACGTTTGGCATTGCGCATTTAACATCAGACACATAGACACAGTACCTATTTCGGCCATATCATTTCGGAATTGTGTGACCAGAATATACATAGAGACAGTGCACGCTGAAATGAATTCCATTACTTGCCCGATGCACTTGAGGTCAATCACTGGATTGTCTGGTCCAGACTCGATTATTTACAGACCTCCGCCATATAGCTGGAATATTGCTGAGTGTGGCGTTTAACAACAAACAAACAAACAAACATTAGAAGTTGGTCAGATTGAGGTAAGGAAAATAGCGAAGTATTAATATTTCTGTATCAAGTGTCAATGCCCTAGATTAACTATTCTCCATTTCTAAACGAAAATGATTCCAATGCGCGTAAAAGGCAAAATAGCGGTAACAAATACAGGAATGGATTACAGAAATTCGGTGATGGCACTCACATAATTCAAAGGAAAGGCTTAAAGAGATTACACGTACGGTAAACTACGGTTATAACGAACACACTTATAACGAACTGACGGATATAACGAACTTACTTTTTGGGTCCCGACTATTTGCTTTAGTTATGCTGTATATATGCTTATAACGAACTACGGTTATAACGAACTAAAATTAGTAGTCCCTCTGAGTTCGTTATAACCGTACTTTACTGTACTTTAAGCGTTAATCTTATAGATGGCTATCCTAAAGTACCCTCCGCACAGCAAGCTGCTGTCGCCTGCACATGGCATGTTGCATTCCTCGTCAGGCCTCTTTGCGTACCCAGTTTTGATGATATCACCACAGAAGCACTGGTCGGCACTCTGTAATCAGATACACATAAAACACATCATGTGTTATCAAAAACAATGTTTGTCTGATTCAGCTTAGAGCATACATTCTCTCCACGTCACAGTATATTGCGACCAGCGTACTAGATTTATTTCTCAAACCAAAGTCACAGGTCACAAATCAGGCGTGGTTTGTTGTTTAACGCCGCACTCAGCAATATTCCAGCTTTATGACGGCGGTTTGTAAAATAATCGAGTCTGGGCCAGACATTCCGGTGAGTGACATCATGAGTACGATCCACGCATTTGGGATCGATAACATATCTCAACAAAGTCAGCGAGCCTGACCACCCGATCCCGTTAGTCGCCTTTTACGACAAGCATATTCTACCCCGGAACTTCACGGGGTTTCCAATACTAGTAGTGGGGAGTAACTCCTTATGGGACTACTTTGAAGAAAACATAGTTTTCGTTGACGCCGAGAATGCAACAAAATCAACCAAAATATAGTATGGGGCGAAATGTCAGATAAAAATGGATTTGCAGGCATAATGATACCATTAAGGCGGCCATCTTTGATTTCGAAACGGCAACACGAAAGACTGATAATTGCCTATTTCTAGTCATTTGAAATCCTATATATGACCATGATTAGTTGTCAAGAAAGTGGTATATTTGCTGATGTAAAGACCCAGTTAGTTTTTGGAGCAGCAGTTTTTATTTCTCACAGGTAAGTTGAATGAATAGTTTGAACCATACGATTGTTATAACATACAATAGCAAACGAACTCCAAGTAGATTTCAAGTGTTATTTAGCCATTAAGTAGATGCAGTATTAAGCACCAGTCAGTATCAAAATCAGATATGGTACTTTGATGAAGGAATGATAATACCTTCTTTAAAATGTTAATTTAAAAAAATATTGCAAACTGCATTGTATTATGAATGCTCATTAAGTAATACACATGTGCTTATTTTCAAATGATTTGGTGTATTTTTCATGAGAAGCACTTTTTGAGGAAGATACTACATTCTTGTCGCCATATCTTACTGGTTGTGTCAATGTGAAGCAATTGTAGATTTTCATGTGTCATCGGAAATCTCGGATATTTACGAACATTTATCATTTAGTTAATTATCACATCTTTATTTACTTTCAACGTCAGTTAAACACTGAAAGGTGTAGACCAAGTGTGAGCGACGAAGCATCAAAACTCCCAAGGTTCCAAGCTGAAACCTTTGATAAAAACAAAAATAAATTTCAGTCAGTCAGTAAACACTGCTGATGGATATTTTTGTCTCTAAGGCGAAACACTTTACAACTGTAGCTCAAATGTAGTTCTGGTTCTGGTTACATCATAACTGTTGTTGCAAACAGAATTACCATTGTTTAAATGCGTTGCCACACAGCATTGCTGAAGTCTGGAGTGGCAGTTGAAGAATAAACATTAGAAAATGAAAACTATCCCAATAAGAAAATTTGGATTTGAAATGATCGGAATAATATATTTGATGTCTAAATAAATTACAGAAAGGTAATTGATGTTCAATTTGAATGGAAGTCTATAGATTTTGTATTATTTTCATACATTCCCTACAATTGTTGGTAATATATCTCAAGCAGTAACTATGAAATATCATGTATTATAGGTATTCCTGATACACGACTGTCTCAATTCATTTAAGGAACCACTTCATACTCCACATATTGTTTTGAAAAGAAGAATATCCGAAACAAATCAAAGACAAAATGGTGGCCATTAAGGACTGCGACTGAGTTTGGTTTTACATCGATTTTATCAATATTCCAGCAATATCAACGGCGGGGGACACCAGAAATGGGCTTCACACATTGTACCGATGTCGGGATTCGAACCCGGATCTTCGGCGTGACGAGCGAACGCTTAAACCACTAGGCTACCCGACCGCCCCTGGCCATTAAGGAATTCAAGATAGCCGAAAACATGGAGAGAAAAATTGGTCCAAATGGATTTTTTTTACCTGTTGGTACGAAGAAGTGATTTAAAACCGAAAGTGAGACGAGCAAAAAAAGCACATACTTTACATGTCGACCTATACGGGTACTTTGGGTAACGACACGTGGCTAACGACACGTGGGAAACGACACGTGGGAAACGACAAGTGGGTAACGACACGTAGGTAACGATCCGGGGGAGAATAGTTCTTCATCAACCCATGCTTGCCGTCAGAGGCGACAAATGGGATCGGGTGGTCAGGCTCGCTGACTTGGTTGATGCATGTCATCGATCCCAATTGTGTGTATCGATGCTCATGATATCAATCACTGGATTGTCTGGTCCAGACTTGATTATTTACAGACCGCCGTCATATAGCTGGAATACTGCTGAGTGCCGCTTTAAAGAATAAAAAAACAAACAAACAAACAACATCAGTTAAAGTAGTTGTGTTTCCCCTACCTCAGTTAAAGTAGTTGTGTTTCCCTTACCTCAGTTAAAGTAGTTGTGTTTCACCTAACTCAGTTAAAGTAGTTGTGTTTCCCCTACCTCAGTTAAAGTAGTTGTGTTTCACCTACCTCAGTTAAAGTAGTTGTGTTTCCCTTACCTCAGTTAAAGTAGTTGTGTTTCACCTAACTCAGTTAAAGTAGTTGTGTTTCCCCTACCTCAGTTAAAGTAGTTGTGTTTCACCTACCTCAGTTAAAGTAGTTGTGTTTCCCTTACCTCAGTTAAAGTAGTTGTGTTTCCCCTACCTGAGTTAAAGTAGTTGTGTTTCCCCTACCTCAGTTAAAGTAGTTGTGTTTCCCCTACCTCAGTTAAAGTAGTTGTGTTTCCCTTACCTCAGTTAAAGTAGTTGTGTTTCACCTAACTCAGTTAAAGTAGTTGTGTTTCCCCTACCTCAGTTAAAGTAGTTGTGTTTCACCTACCTGAGTTAAAGTAGTTGTGTTTCCCCTACCTCAGTTAAAGTAGTTGTGTTTCCCCTACCTCAGTTAAAGTAGTTGTGTTTCCCCTACCTCAGTTAATGTAGTTCTGTTTCTCCTACCTCAGTTACAGTAGCTGTGTTTCCCCTACCTCAGTTAATGTAGTTGTGTTTCCCCTACCCCAGTTAAAGTAGTTGTGTTTCCATACCTCAGTTAAAGTAGTTGTGTTTCCCCTACCTCAGTTAAAGTAGTTGTGTTTCCCCTACCCAAGTTAATGTAGTTGTGTTTCCCCTACCTCAGTTAAAGAAGTTGTGTTTCCCCTACCTCAGTTAAAGTTGTTGTGTTTCCCCTACCTCAGTTAAAGTAGTTCTGTTTCCCCTACCCAAGTTAATGTAGTTGTGTTTCCCCTACCTCAGTTAAAGTAGTTGTGTTTCCATACCTCAGTTAAAGTAGTTGTGTTTCCCCTACCTCAGTTAAAGTAGTTGTGTTTCCCCTACCTCAGTTAAAGTAGGTGCGTTTCCCCTGCCTCAGTTAATGTAGTTGTGTTTCCCCTACCCCAGTTAAAGTAGTTGTGTTTCCATACCTCAGTTAAAGTAGTTGTGTTTCCCCTACCTCAGTTAAAGTAGTTGTGTTTCCCCTACCCAAGTTAATGTAGTTGTGTTTCCCCTACCTCAGTTAAAGTTGTTGTGTTTCCCCTACCTCAGTTAAAGTAGTTGTGTTTCCCCTACCTCAGTTAAAGTAGTTGTGTTTCCCTTACCTCAGTTAAAGTAGTTGTGTTTCCCTTACCTCATTTAAAGTAGTTGTGTTTCCCCTACCCCAGTTAAAGTAGTTGTGTTTCCCCTACCTCAGTCAATGTAGTTGTGTTTCCCCTACCTCAGTTAAAGTAGTTGTGTTTCGCCTATCTCAGTTAAAGTAGTTGTGTTTCCCCTACCTCAGTTAAAGTAGTTGTGTTTCCCCTACCTCAGTTAAAGTAGGTGCGTTTCCCCTGCCTCAGTTAAAGTAGTTGTGTTCCCCCTACCTCAGTTAAAGTAGTTGTGTTTCCCCTACCTCAGTTAAAGTAATTGTGTTTCCCCTACCTCAGTTAAAATAGTTGTGTTTCCCCTACCTCAGTTAAAGTAGTTGTGTTTCCCCTACCTCAGTTAAAGTAGTTGTGTTTCCCCTACCTCAGTTAAAGTAGGTGCGTTTCGTCTACCTCAGTTAAAGTAGTTGTGTTTCCCCTACCTCAGTTAAAGTAGTTGTGTTTCCCTTACCTCAGTTAAAGTAGTTGTGTTTCCCCTACCTCAGTTAAAGTAGTTGTGTTTCCCCTACCTCAGTTAAAGTAGTTGTGTTTCCCCTACCTCAGTTAAAGTAGGTGCGTTTCGTCTACCTCAGTTAAAGTAGTTGTGTTTCCCCTACCTCAGTTAAAGTAGTTGTGTTTCGTCTACCTCAGTTAAAGTAGTTGTGTTTCCCCTACCTCAGTTAAAGTTGTTGTGTTTCCCCTACCTCAGTTAAAGTAGTTGTGTTTCCCTTACCTCAGTTAATGTAGTTGTGTTTCGTCTACCTCAGTTAAAGTAGTTGTGTTTCCCCTACCTCAGTTAAAGTTGTTGTGTTTCACCTACCTCAGTTAAAGTAGTTGTGTTTCCCTTACCTCAGTTAAAGTAGTTGTGTTTCACCTAACTCAGTTAAAGTAGTTGTGTTTCCATACCTCAGTTAAAGTAGTTCTGTTTCCCCTACCCAAGTTAATGTAGTTGTGTTTCCCCTACCTCAGTTAAAGTAGTTGTGTTTCCCCTACCTCAGTTAAAGTAGTTGTGTTTCCCCTACCTCAGTTAAAGTTGTTGTGTTTCCCCTACCTCAGTTAAAGTAGTTGTGTTTCCCCTACCTCAGTTAAAGTAGTTGTGTTTCCCCTACCTCAGTTAAAGTAGGTGCGTTTCCCCTACCCCAGTTAAAGTAGTTGTGTTTCCCCTACCTCAGTTAAAGTAGTTGTGTTTCCCCTACCTCAGTTAAAGTAGGTGTGTTTCGTCTACCTCAGTTAAAGTAGTTGTGTTTCCCCTACCTCAGTTAAAGTTGTTGTGTTTCCCCTACCTCAGTTAAAGTAGTTGTGTTTCCCCTACCCCAGTTAAAGTAGTTGTGTTTCCCCTACCTCAGTCAATGTAGTTGTGTTTCCCCTACCTCAGTTAAAGTAGTTGTGTTTCGCCTATCTCAGTCAATGTAGTTGTGTTTCCCCTACCTCAGTTAAAGTTGTTGTGTTTCCCCTACCTCAGTTAAAGTAGTTGTGTTTCCCCTACCTCAGTTAAAGTAGTTGTGTTTCCCCTACCTCAGTTAATGTAGTTGTGTTTCCCCTACCTCAGTTAAAGTAGTTGTGTTTCGCCTATCTCAGTTAAAGTAGTTGTGTTTCCCCTACCTCAGTTACAGTAGTTGCTGTTGCCCTACCTCAGTTAATGTAGTTGTGTTTCCCCTACCTCAGTTAAAGTAGTTGTGTTTCGTCTACCTCAGTTAAAGTTGTTGTGTTTCCACTACCTCAGTTAAAGTAGTTGTGTTTCCCCTACCTCAGTTAAAGTAATTGTGTTTCCCCTACCTCAGTTAAAGTAGTTGTGTTTCCCCTACCTCAGTTAAAGTAGTTGTGTTTCGTCTACCTCAGTTAAAGTAGTTGTGTTTCCCCTACCTCAGTTAAAGTAGTTGTGTTTCCCCTACCTCAGTTAAAGTAGTTGTGTTTCCCCTACCTCAGTTAAAGTAGTTGTGTTTCGTCTACCTCAGTTAAAGTAGTTGTGTTTCGTCTACCTCAGTTAAAGTAGTTGTGTTTCCCCTACCTCAGTTAAAGTAGTTGTGTTTCGTCTACCCCAGTTAAAGTAGTTGTGTTTCCCCTACCCCAGTTAAAGTATGTGTGTTTCGTCTACCTCAGTTAAAGTTGTTGTGTTTCCCCTACCTCAGTTAAAGTAGTTGTGTTTCCCTTACCTCAGTTAAAGTAGTTGTGTTTCCCCTACCTCAGTTAAAGTAGTTGTGTTTCCCCTACCCCAGTTAAAGTAGTTGTGTTTCCCCTACCCCAGTTAAAGTATGTGTGTTTCGTCTACCTCAGTTAAAGTAGTTGTGTTTCCCCTACCTCAGTTAAAGTAGTTGTGTTTCGTCTACCTCAGTTAAAGTAGATGTGTTTCGTCTACCTCAGTTAATGTAGTTGTGTTTCCCCTACCTCAGTTAAAGTAGTTGTGTTTCGTCTACCTAAGTTAAAGTAGTTGTGTTTCCCCTACCTGAGTTAAAGTAGTTGTGTTTCCCCTACCTCAGTTAAAGTAGTTGTGTTTCCCCTACCTCAGTTAAAGTAGTTGTGTTTCGTCTACCTCAGTTACAGTAGTTGTGTTTCCCCGACCTGAGTTAAAGTAGTTGTGTTTCCCTTACCTCAGTTAAAGTAGTTGTGTTTCCCCTACCTCAGTTAAAGTAGGTGTGTTTCGTCTACCTCAGTTAAAGTAGTTGTGTTTCGTCTACCTCAGTTACAGTAGTTGTGTTTCCCCTACCTGAGTTAAAGTAGTTGTGTTTCCCTTACCTCAGTTAAAGTAGTTGTGTTTCCCCTACCTCAGTTAAAGTAGGTGCGTTTCCCCTACCTCAGTTAAAGTTGTTGTGTTTCCACTACCTCAGTTAAAGTAGTTGTGTTTCCCCTACCTCAGTTAAAGTTGTTGTGTTTCCCCTACCTCAGTTAAAGTAGTTGTGTTTCGTCTACCTCAGTTAAAGTAGTTGTGTTTCGTCTACCTCAGTTAAAGTAGTTGTGTTTCCCCTACCTCAGTTAAAGTATTTGTGTTTCCCCTACCTCAGTTAAAGTAGTTGTGTTTCCCCTACCTCAGTTAAAGTATGTGTGTTTCCCCTACCTCAGTTAAAGTAGTTGTGTTTCCCCTACCTCAGTTAAAGTTGTTGTGTTTCCCCTACCTCAGTTAAAGTAGTTGTGTTTCGTCTACCTCAGTTAAAGTTGTTGTGTTTCCCCTACCTCAGTTAAAGTAGTTGTGTTTCGTCTACCTCAGTTAAAGTAGTTGTGTTTCACCTACCTCAGTTAAAGTAGTTGTGTTTCCCCTACCTCAGTTAAAGTATTTGTGTTTCCCCTACCTCAGTTAAAGTAGTTGTGTTTCCCCTACCTGAGTTAAAGTAGGTGTGTTTCGTCTACCTCAGTTAAAGTAGGTGTGTTTCGTCTACCTCAGTTAAAGTAGTTGTGTTTCCCCTACCTCAGTTAAAGTAGTTGTTGTTCCCCTACCTCAGTTAAAGAAGTTGTGTTTCCCCTACCTCAGTTAAAGAAGTTGTGTTTCGTCTACCTCAGTTAAAGTATGTGTGTCTCCCCTGCCTCAGTTAAAGTATGTGTGTTTCGTCTACCTCAGTTAAAGTAGTTGTGTTTCCCCTACCTCAGTTAAAGTAGTTGTGTTTCGTCTACCTCAGTTAAAGTAGATGTGTTTCCCCTACCTCAGTTAAAATAGTTGTGTTTCCCCTACCTCAGTTAAAGTATTTGTGTTTCCCCTACCTCAGTTAAAGTAGTTGTGTTTCGTCTACCTCAGTTAAAGTAGTTGTGTTTCCCCTACCTCAGTTAATGTAGTTGTGTTTCCCCTACCTCAGTTAAAGTAGTTGTGTTTCCCCTACCTCAGTTAAAGTAGTTGTGTTTCGTCTACCTCAGTTAAAGTAGTTGTGTTTCCCCTATCTCAGTTAAAGTAGTTGTGTTTCGTCTACCTCAGTTAAAGTAGTTGTGTTTCCCCTACCTCAGTTAATGTAGTTGTGTTTCCCCTACCTCAGTTAAAGTAGTTGTGTTTCCCCTACCTCAGTTAAAGTATGTGTGTTTCGTCTACCTCAGTTAAAGTAGTTGTGTTTCCCCTACCTCAGTTAAAGTAGTTGTGTTTCGTCTACCCCAGTTTAAGTAGTTGTGTTTCCACTACCTCAGTTAAAGTAGATGTGTTTCGTCTACCTCAGTTAAAGTAGTTGTGTTTCCCCTACCTCAGTTACAGTATGTGTGTTTCGTCTACCTCAGTTAAAGTAGTTGTGTTTCGTCTACCTCAGTTAAAGTATGTGTGTTTCGTCTACCTCAGTTAAAGTAGTTGTGTTTCCCCTACCTCAGTTAAAGTAGTTGTGTTTTGTCTACCTCAGTTAAAGTAGATGTGTTTCCCCTACCTCAGTTAAAATAGTTGTGTTTCCCCTACCTCAGTTAAAGTAGTTGTGTTTCCCCTACCTCAGTTAAAGTAGTTGTGTTTCCCCTACCTCAGTTAAAGTAGTTGTGTTTCCCCTACCTCAGTTAAAGTAGTTGTGTTTCCCCTACCTCAGTTAAAGTAGTTGTGTTTCGACTACCTCAGTTAAAGTAGTTGTGTTTCCCCTACCTCAGTTAATGTAGTTGTGTTTCCCCTACCTCAGTTAAAGTAGTTGTGTTTCCCCTCCCTCAGTTAAAGTATGTGTGTTTCGTCTACCTCATTTAAAGTAGTTGTGTTTCCCCTACCTCAGTTACAGTATGTGTGTTTCGTCTACCTCAGTTAAAGTAGTTGTGTTTCCCCTACCTCAGTTAAAGTAGTTGTGTTTCCCCTACCTCAGTTAAAGTAGTTGTGTTTCTCCTACCTTAGTTACAGTAGTTGTGTTTCGTCTACCTCAGTTAAAGTATGTGTGTTTCCCCTGCCTCAGATATAGTATGTGTGTTTCGTCTACCTCAGTTAAAGTAGTTGTGTTTCCCCTACCTCAGTTAAAGTAGGTGTGTTTCGTCTACCTCAGTTAAAGTAGGTGCGTTTCCCCTACCTCAGTTAAAGTAGTTGTGTTTCCCTTACCTCATTTAAAGTAGTTGTGTTTCCCCTACCTCAGTTAAAGTAGTTGTGTTTCCCCTACCTCAGTTAAAGTAGTTGTGTTTCCCCTACCTCAGTTGAAGTAGTTGTGTTTCCCCTACCTCAGTTGAAGTAGTTGTGTTTCCCCTACCTCAGTTGAAGTAGTTGTGTTTCCCCTACCTCAGTTGAAGTAGTTGTGTTTCCCCTACCTCAGTTAAAGTAGTTGTGTTTCCCCTACCTCAGTTAAAGTAGTTGTGTTTCCCCTACCTCAGTTAAAGTTGTTGTGTTTCCCCTACCTCAGTTAAAGTAGTTGTGTTTCCCCTACCTCAGTTAATGTAGTTGTGTTTCCCCTACCTCAGTTAAAGTAGTTGTGTTTCCCCTACCTCAGTTAAAGTAGTTGTGTTTCCCCTACCTCAGTTAAAGTAGTTGTGTTTCCCCTACCTCAGTTAAATTAGTTGTGTTTCCCCTACCTCAGTTACAGTAGTTGCTGTTGCCCTACCTCAGTTAAAGTAGTTGTGTTTCCCCTACCTGAGTTAAAGTAGTTGTGTTTCCCCTACCTCAGTTAAAGTAGTTGTGTTTCACCTAACTCAGTTAAAGTAGGTGTGTTTCGTCTACCTCAGTTAAAGTAGTTGTGTTTCCCCTACCCCAGTTAAAGTAGTTGTGTTTCCCCTACCTCAGTTATAGTTGTTGTTGTTCCCCTACCTCAGTTAAAGTAGTTGTGTTTCGTCTACCTCAGTTAAAGTAGTTGTGTTTCCCCTACCTCAGTTAAAGTAGTTGTGTTTCCCCTACCTCAGTTAAAGTAGTTGTGTTTCCCCTACCTCAGTTAATGTAGTTGTGTTTCGTCTACCTCAGTTAAAGTAGTTGTGTTTCCATACCTCAGTTAAAGTAGTTCTGTTTCCCCTACCCAAGTTAAAGTAGTTGTGTTTCGTCTACCTCAGTTAAAGTAGTTGTGTTTCCCCTACCTCAGTTAAAGTAGTTGTGTTTCCCCTACCCCAGTTAATGTAGTTGTGTTTCCCCTACCTCAGTTAAAGTAGTTGTGTTTCCATACCTCAGTTAAAGTAGTTGTGTTTCCCCTACCCCAGTTAAAGTAGATGTGTTTCCCTTACCTCAGTTAAAGTAGTTGTGTTTCCCCTACCTCAGTTAAAGTAGTTGTGTTTCCCCTACCTCAGTTAAAGTAGTTGTGTTTCCCCTACCTCAGTTAAAGTTGTTGTGTTTCGTCTACCTCAGTTACAGTAGTTGTGTTTCCCCTACCTCAGTTAAAGTAGTTGTGTTTCCCCTACCTCAGTTAAAGTTGTTGTGTTTCCCCTACCTCAGTTAAAGTAGTTGTGTTTCCCCTACCTCAGTTAAAGTAGTTGTGTTTCCCCTACCTCAGTTAAAGTAGTTGTGTTTCCCTTACCTCAGTTAAAGTAGTTGTGTTTCCCCTACCTCAGTTAAAGTAGTTGTGTTTCGTCTACCTGAGTTAAAGTAGTTGTGTTTCGTCTACCTCAGTTAAAGTAGTTGTGTTTCCCCTACCTCAGTTAATGTAGTTGTGTTTCCCCTACCTCAGTTAAAGTAGTTGTGTTTCGTCTACCTCAGTTAAAGTAGTTGTGTTTCCCCTACCTCAGTGAATGTAGTTGTGTTTCCCCTACCTCAGTTAAAGTAGTTGTGTTTCCCCTACCTCAGTTAAAGTAGTTGTGTTTCCCCTACCTCAGTTACAGTAGTTGTGTTTCCACTACCTCAGTTAAAGTAGTTGTGTTTCCCTTACCTCATTTAAAGTAGTTGTGTTTCCCCTACCTCAGTTAAAGTAGTTGTGTTTCCCCTACCTCAGTTAAAGTAGTGGTGTTTCCCTTACCTCAGTTAAAGTAGTTGTGTTTCCCTTACCTCAGTTAAAGTAGTTGTGTTTCCCTTACCTCATTTAAAGTAGTTGTGTTTCCCCTACCTCAGTTAAAGTAGTTGTGTTTCCCCTACCTCAGTTACAGTAGTTGTGTTTCCCCTACCTCAGTTTAAGTAGTTGTGTTTCCCCTACCTCAGTTAAAGTAGTTGTGTTTCCCCTACCTCAGTTAAAGTTGTTGTGTTTCCACTACCTCAGTTAAAGTAGTTGTGTTTCCCCTACCTCAGTTTAAGTAGTTGTGTTTCCCCTACCTCAGTTAAAGTAGTTGTGTTTCCCCTACCTCAGTTAAAGTAGTTGTGTTTCCCCTACCTCAGTTAAAGTTGTTGTGTTTCCACTACCTCAGTTAAAGTAGTTGTGTTTCCCCTACCTCAGTTAAAGTAGTTGTGTTTCCCCTACCTCAGTTAAAGTTGTTGTGTTTCCACTACCTCAGTTAAAGTAGTTGTGTTTCGTCTACCTCAGTTAAAGTAGTTGTGTTTCCCCTACCTCAGTTAAAGTAGTTGTGTTTCGTCTACCTCAGTTAAAGTAGTTGTGTTTCGTCTACCTCAGTTAAAGTAGTTGTGTTTCCCCTACCTCAGTTAATGTAGTTGTGTTTCCCCTACCTCAGTTAAAGTAGTTGTGTTTCGTCTACCTCAGTTAAAGTAGTTGTGTTTCCCCTACCTCAGTTAATGTAGTTGTGTTTCCCCTACCTCAGTTAAAGTAGTTGTGTTTCGTCTACCTCAGTTAAAGTAGTTGTGTTTCGTCTACCTCAGTTAAAGTAGTTGTGTTTCGTCTACCTCAGTTAAAGTAGTTGTGTTTCCCCTACCTCAGTTAATGTAGTTGTGTTTCCCCTACCTCAGTTAAAGTAGTTGTGTTTCCCCTACCTCAGTTAATGTAGTTGTGTTTCCCTTACCTCAGTTAAAGTAGTTGTGTTTCCCTTACCTCATTTAAAGTAGTTGTGTTTCCCCTACCTCAGTTAAAGTAGTTGTGTTTCCCCTACCTCAGTTACAGTAGTTGTGTTTCCCCTACCTCAGTTAAAGTAGTTGTGTTTCGTCTACCTCAGTTAAAGTAGTTGTGTTTCCCCTACCCCAGTTAAAGTAGTTGTGTTTCGTCTACCTCAGTTAAAGTAGTTGTGTTTCCACTACCTCAGTTAAAGTAGTTGTGTTTCCCCTACCTCAGTTAAAGTAGTTGTGTTTCGTCTACCTCAGTTAAAGTAGTTGTGTTTCCCCTACCTCAGTTAAAGTAGTTGTGTTTCCACTACCTCAGTTAAAGTAGTTGTGTTTCCTCTACCTCAGTTAAAGTAGTTGTGTTTCCCCTACCTGAGTTAAAGTAGTTGTGTTTCGTCTACCTCAGTTAAAGTATTTGTGTTTCCACTACCTCAGTTAAAGTAGTTGTGTTTCCCCTACCTCAGTTAAAGTAGTTGTGTTTCGTCTACCTCAGTTAAAGTAGTTGTGTTTCCCCTACCTCAGTTACAGTAGTTGTGTTTCCACTACCTCAGTTAAAGTAGTTGTGTTTCCCCTACCTCAGTTAAAGTAGTTGTGTTTCCCCTACCTCAGTTAAAGTAGTTGTGTTTCCCTTACCTCAGTTAAAGTAGTTGTGTTTCGTCTACCTCAGTTAAAGTAGTTGTGTTTCCCCTACCTCAGTTACAGTAGTTGTGTTTCCACTACCTCAGTTAAAGTAGTTGTGTTTCCCCTACCTCAGTTAAAGTAGTTGTGTTTCCCCTACCTCAGTTAAAGTAGTTGTGTTTCCCTTACCTCAGTTAAAGTAGTTGTGTTTCCCCTACCTCAGTTAAAGTAGCTGTGTTTCGTCTACCTGAGTTAAAGTAGTTGTGTTTCGTCTACCTCAGTTAAAGTTGTTGTGTTTCCCCCACCTCAGTTAAAGTAGTTGTGTTTCCCCTACCTCAGTTAAAGTAGTTGTGTTTCCACTACCTCAGTTAAAGTAGTTGTGTTTCCCCTACCTCAGTTTAAGTAGTTGTGTTTCCCCTACCACAAATAAAGTAGTTGTGTTTCGCCTACCTCAGTTAATGTAGTTGTGTTTCCCCTACCTCAGTTACAGTAGTTGTGTTTCCCCTACCCCAGTTAAAGTAGTTGTGTTTCGCCTACCTCAGTTAAAGTAGTTGTGTTTCCCCTACCTCAGTTAAAGTAGTTGTGTTTCGTCTACCTCAGTTAAAGTAGTTGTGTTTCCCCTAACACAGTTAAATTAATTGTTTTTCCCCTACCTCAGTTAAAGTAGTTGTGTTTCGTCTACCTCAGTTAAAGTAGTTGTGTTTCCCCTACCCCAGTTAAAGTAGTTGTGTTTCGCCTACCTCAATTAAAGTAGTTGTGTTTCCCCTACCTCAGTTAAAGTAGTTGTGTTTCGTCTACCTCAGTTAAAGTAGTTGTGTTTCCCCTAACACAGTTAAATTAATTGTTTTTCCCCTACCTCAGTTAAAGTAGTTGTGTTTCGTCTACCTCAGTTAAAGTAGTTGTGTTTCCCCTACCTCTGTTAAAGTAGTTGTGTTTCCCCTACCTCAGTTTAAGTAGTTGTGTTTCGTCTACCTCAGTTAAAGTAGTTGTGTTTCCCCTACCTCAGTTAAAGTAGTTGTGTTTGGTCTACCTCAGTCAAAGTAGTTGTGTTTTCCCTACCTCAGTTAAAGTAGCTGTGTTTCCTCTACCTCAGTTAAAGTAATTGTTTTTCCCCTACCTCAGTTAAAGTAGTTGTGTTTCATCTACCTCAGTTAAAGTAGTTGTGTTTCCCCTACCTCAGTTTAAGTAGTTGTGTTTCCACTACCTCAGTTACAGTAGATGTGTTTCCCCTACCTCAGTTAAAGTAGTTGTGTTTCCCCTACCTCAGTTAAAGTAGTTGTGTTTCCCCTACCTCAGTTAAAGTAGTTGTGTTTCCCCTACCTCAGTTAAAGTAGTTGTGTTTCCCTTACCTCAGTTAATGTAGTTGTGTTTCCCCTACCTCAGTTAAAGTAGTTGTGTTTCCCCTACCTCAGTTAAAGTATGTGTGTTTCCCCTACCTCAGTTAAAGTAGTTGTGTTTCCCCTACCTCAGTTAAAGTAGTTGTGTTTCCCCTACCTCAGTTAAAGTAGTTGTGTTTCCCCTACCTCAGTTAAAGTAGTTGTGTTTCCCCTACCTCAGTTAAAGTAGTTGTGTTTCACCTACCTCAGTTAAAGTAGTTGTGTTTCCCCTACCTCAGTTAAAGTAGTTGTGTTTCCCCTACCTCAGTTAAAGTAGTTGTGTTTCACCTACCTCAGTTAAAGTAGTTGTGTTTCGTCTACCTCAGTTAAAGTAGTTGTGTTTCCCTACCTCAGTTAAAGTAGTTGTGTTTCCCCTACCTCAGTTAAAGTAGTTGTGTTTCGTCTACCCCAGTTAAAGTTGTTGTGTTTCCCTACCTCAGTTAAAGTAGTTGTGTTTCGTCTACCTCAGTTAAAGTAGTTGTGTTTCCCCTACCTAAGTTAAAGTAGTTGTGTTTCCCCTACCCCAGTTAAAGTAGTTGTGTTTCCCCTACCTCAGTTAAAGTAGTTGTGTTTCACCTACCTCAGTTAAAGTAGTTGTGTTTCCCCTACCTCAGTTAAAGTAGATGTGTTTCCCCTACCTCAGTTAAAGTAGTTGTGTTTCACCTACCTCAGTTAAAGTAGTTGTGTTTCGTCTACCTCAGTTAAAGTAGTTGTGTTTCCCCTACCTCAGTTAAAGTAGTTGTTTCGTCTACCTCAGTTAAAGTAGTTGTGTTTCGTCTACCTCAGTTAAAGTAGTTGTGTTTCGCCTACCTCAGTTAAAGTAGTTGTGTTTCCCCTACCTCAGTTAAAGAAGTTGTGTTTCCCCTACCTCAGTTAAAGTAGTTGTGTTTCGTCTACCTCAGTTAAAGTAGTTGTGTTTCCCCTACCCCAATTAAAGTAGTTGTGTTTCCCCTACCTCAGTTAAAGTAGTTGTGTTTCCCCTTTCCCAGTTAAAGTAGGTGCGTTTCTCCTACTTCAGTTATAGTTGTTGTGTTTCGCCGACCTCCGTTCCGCCCCGTGTAGATCCAGGGTAGAATAGGTCTTCAGCAACCCATGCTTGCCGTCAAAGGGGACCAATGGGATCGGGTGGTCATGTTCGCTGACTTGGTTGATGCATGTCATCGATCCCAATTGCGTGGATTGATGCTTATGATATCAATCACTGGATTGTGTGGTCCAGACTCGATTATTTACAGACTGTTGCCATGTAGCAATATTGCTGAGTGCGGCGTTAAACAACAAACCAACCAACCAACGCTAGAGCCATGAGTGGACTTTCCTTTGGGCATTTGGAGCTGCTCACAAGTTTCAAAATGTTAACCAACAAAATAACCAACCTACCTCAGTTCCAAAGTAGATGTACCCATGGCACTGTAGCCAGCAGTTTTCAGTTGTCACGTCTGTCACGTTGGTCACGTCGGAGAGTATTCTGCCCCAGTCGTCACGGTAGCATCCCAGGTATGATGCAATAACTGGATGGCAAAGTGTCTCAAGGCAGGCAATACATAGTCAGTGCTTAAGACGACTAGAATGTCGTTATAAACTGACGTCCAGAAGAAACTTTACCAGAGTTTGAAATCACTCTTGCTCAAAAACAACAAAACATACATGCATGAAGTAAAGTGTATTGAGAAGATCAATATATCAACATAATAGATACTGAAAATGACAATCATACTGCGACCGAGAATGACGTCTGAGCCCCCAAAGTTGGGTGTGGTACAAAACTCGAGCTTTCAGAATCATGGACAATAGGCAGAGTACATAAACAATCGCTTACGTTCAATAACAAGTTATTAGTAGCGTGTGTGACCACCAAATGCCTCAATACACGTAAAAACTCTTCGAAGCACGGAAAAAGTCAGTTGTCTGATGAGGTCGCGTGGGATTTGACACCATTCTTCTTGGAGGGCCAAGATCAGTTCTGCCGGTTGGCTAGAGAGTGTGGTCGTTGTCCAACACGACGATCCATCAAGTCCCAGAGGTGTTCTATGGGGGACATGTCGGGTGATCGTGCAGGCCACGGCAGGACGTTGACGCTGTTGGCTGCGAGGAAGTTAGTGACAATTCTGGCTGTATGGGCTCTAGTGTTGTCATACTGATAAATGACACCACGTGGCTGCTGTTGGAGAAATGGTAGGACAACTGGACAAAGAATGTTATCCATGTAACGCTGAGCTGTCAAGATTCCGTCAACGATGACCAGCGGTGTCCTCTCCTGCCCACAGATCCCTCCCCACACCATGACACTCCCTCCGCCATATGGTACGACCTCCTGCACGCAACAAGCCGCCGTTCGTTCACCCCTTCGGCGGTAAACACGTTGTCTTCCATCAGCCCTATACATACAGAATCGATTTTCGTCAGTGAAGACAACCCTCTGCCAGTCACGTCTTTGCCAACGTCGTACAGCGCGGGCCCATCTTAATCGCAGACGACGATGTTGCGCTGTCAATAGCTTTCCTCTGTTTGGTCTAAAAGCCCTGATTCCATGAGCCCTGAGTCTCCTGGCCACTGTATGTCGACTAACCCTGTGACCAAAGGCATTTGTCGCCGATGACGTCACTGTCAGGAAGCGATTTCGGAGGTGCAAGGTACTCAATTACCGGTCATGATGGGGCGTGGTCATCCTGGGTCTGCCTGTTCTTGGCCTGTCAGCGGTCCGCCCTGTCGGTCTGTAACGTTGCATCAAGTTGGTAACGTCGACACGGGAGCAGCCGAAGGTTGGAGCAATATTGGCGTGGGTGGCTCCCATCTGTATCATACCAAAGGCTCATTCACATTGTTCGACTGTGAGTCGTGGCATTTCTTTTGTGGTTTTTTTATCACTGTGGATGTCTGACTTACCGTTGCAATCGTTTTATACCCTTCCCCGCACGTGCATTTGCAGTTGTCCGTGGTGCACGTGTTTTTCACTTTTTTGCGTGTTATCTCGCAAACTTGTAACAGACGATTTACATTTTCTGAATACACGATTGTTGTATTTATATTATGTGTTTTAGAAAGACTACATCGAAAAAGAAAATCATACTTGTTCTGAAATTTATATTTTCAGTTGGTAAAGTTTCTTTTGGACGTCAGTTTTTTAATGCATCGAAAATTAAAAGAATGGCAGTATGACAACAACAGTGATGCACGGTAATGATAATCATGAAGGAAAACTGATTATCAAGTGAAACATTTGTTACACAAAATAATAAATATAGAGAGAATCTCACCCAAGTGTCTTTTGATATCAAATATATCAACACAAGTTGATAAATGTGGAAAAATTCCGAGGCTTGCAATTTGTAGACAGTAATTAGCAGTACTTTTTACTCTGAAGACACTGCTAACAGCTTCAGTAGCAGAACCATTAGTGATGTCATTTGATTGTGACGTCATGGTAACCAGTGACGTCACAATGGTCTGCAAAGCATTGTGATGTAATTTCATCGCAGCGATATCTACAGTGTAGATATCGCTTGATCTAATCCAAGCGATATCTCCTGTGGGAGCCAGTTTTGGATGATAAAATAGTTTAACAAACTATATACAATTGGTTGTTAAAACTATATAAGACTGTGAGATCCAATCATTTCTTGAAGAAACAACCCTGTTCCTTTGTCTGTCATTTGATGCATCTGTGATACCATTGTGTTGTTGTTGTTGTTTGTTTGTTTGTTGTTTAACGCCGCGCTCAGCATATTCCAGCTATATGACGACGGTCTGTAAATAATCGAGTCTGGACCAGACAATCCAGTGGTTAATATCATGAGCATCGACCCGCGCAATTGGGATACGAAGACATGTATCAACCAAGTCAGCGAGCCTGACATCCCATCCCGTTAGTCGCCTTTTACGGCAAGCATAGTCGCCTTTTATGGCAAGAATGCATATGGGTTGCTGAAGACCTATTCTACCCCGGATCATCACGGGTCGAATTTCTGTATGAATTGTATGAAATTAAATATAGGCAGTTCAGCATCAGAAATTTCAGAGTTACCTGGCGAGAGGATTAGGCGCCCATTGAAAACCCGCCCCCCGGGAGAAGCTGCGCCGAGATACCTTTCCTGATAATCTAACACAGGACAAGTACAGGAAGAAGATTTAGTTTCAATGCTGAGGACAAAAAAAAATAAAAAAAATGTGTATTTAGAAAGAGTAAAGCTTGTGAAATTGATATTAAATTGAAGTAACACACAAGCTTTTCATAGCCTTCCTGAGAATAGAATTCCTCAGCAATATTCTAGCCATATGACTGCGACCTTGAGTCAAGCATGGTCACCTTTTACGGCAAGCATGGGCTGCTGAAGACCTACTCTACCCCGGATCTTCACGGGTCTACTACAACTATGTCATGAACTCCTCACATAAAACACAAAGTATAATTACACATAGGAATGTATCACAAAATCAATGAAACTACAGAATCAACATCTGAAAATACTTAAACAATATTAAAAATGTGTTCTATTCAATTGTTTTAATTGCAGTCAACAGCAAAGGTTAGCAGCAGTAGAAGATAGCAGCAGTAGAAGATAGGATAAAAAAAGATAATAGCTTACTTGTTCTGAGATTAACCGTCCATAATTCATAGTCTCCATGCTCCTTTAGACACACACAATGCCGAGTTTTAGAAAACAAAAAGGCGCAAGAACTGACGTCTTTGCAGCAAATCGTAGCACACGTCGGCCTGTTGGTGACGTTAAAATGTACGTCATCTGGTAACCCCCAAGTATCCTTTGTTTTAATAAGAGTTCTTTGTACGACAGCGGCGTAACTCAGTCCCATAACACAGAGACCATAGGCTGAAACTAACCCCCAGTTGATCATTTCCTAGTTTGCTGCCGTCGTCTTGTTAAGCATAGCTTCATCCGAGGTTTTGAACGCACTATCCACGACTGTAACGCTATCTCTGTTATCACTACAAACAGAATCGATAAAGAACAATAAATATTAAACATACCGCTATAGTTTTTTGTTACCTTGATATAGGTAGGCCTTGTCATTAGGGTTGCAAATACAATCATCATTAATCCTTGTATATCTCCTTGTGGGATTGCATACACGATGATATATATATACAAAGATATTAAAACGCCATTGTAGCGGGTAAGCTGACGACTTGTAGCAGGTGAGTCATAATCGGCAATTGACGGGGCATAGAGTGTGTCCAACAGCTGTATCTGTTGACTTTGGTATTGGTTTCATGAGCCTGGTGTATCACGTGACAACGGTTGCTAAGGACGGCGTCATGCAGCACAAAGATGCACATCTGCAGCAGTTACAGGTCTCGGTATCAGCTCGCATGGCAACGGCATCATCAACTGCAACATCCCTATAAGAGAGAGAGAGAGAGAGAGAGAGAGAGAGAGAGAGAGAGAGAGAGAGAGAGAGAGAGAGAGAGAGAGAGAGAGTATGGTTTTAAGCCGCTTTTTAACAATATTCCAGTAATATCAAGGCGGTGGGCACCAGAAATGGGCTTCACACATTGTCGGGAATCGAACCCGAGTCCTCAGCGTGACGAGCGAACGCTTTAACCACTAGGCTATCCGACAGCCCCCACAGATTCAAGAATTCGTTGTTTAGAACTGAGTTCATATCCGAATAGTAACGTTTCTAAAATGTAGCCGTTTCTATGGAAATAGGACTAAATCTAACATCGGTATATTTGCCCAAGCACCAGCTCTAGGCACTAGGCTAAAACAAATCTGCACTTGTATACCGATCCGGAAGCTTAGATCTTTAACGCAAATTACTGTTTTTAGAAATGCACTTCATCGGCAGAAATAAGTGAGTGAGTGAGTGAGGTGGGTTTAACGCCGCTTTCAACAGTATACCAGTTATATCACGGCGTGTCAGCTTAATGTGGGAGGAAAGCCCGAAGTGATGCAGGTCTCAGACGTTTACCACTTCGGTGAAACCTACGAGCACGGGTATGGTGCTGACAAACCTAGAAACATAAACGGGGCGAACCGGAATTCGAACCCACAATCATAGGTATAGGTTTCTGACGTGCCCAAGGGAAGCAACTCTGCACAGCGAATCACTGCGCCTCAGACGACTGGGCCACACGAGCCCCCAATGACGTATGAAAGATTTCCCAGGTACACATTAGTGCATATACTTTTTCACCCTGTGATTAACATCTATTTCATTTGTCAACTTAAGATTAGTTTCCGTCATTTCCAGTTTACTTAACATCTCACTTACGACCTTCTCATATTGGAAAATTATTCCGATGTTAGAAATGAGTCTAATTTTTAACAACGGTTACAATTTAGAAATATTACTATTCGGAAATGAGTACAGTTCTAAACAAACGTAACTGTCGAACGGCACACAGTATTTGGATCAGCTCTTCGTCCAATATATTTGTGTATTGGATGTACAATGATGGCGACGTTGACTGGATTACATCTCCATGGTCTGGCAAAGTGCTCTGCTACAATTACCACAGCAACTGTCAGGAGAGCCTAAGCCATACCTCCTTGCTGCAGTGAGGTGGTACCGGGAACTCCGAGATGATTGGTTGGTTTGTTGTTTAACGCCGCACTCAGCAATATCCCAGCTATATGACGGCGGTAAATAATCGAGTCTGGACCAGACAATCCAGTGATTAATATCATGAGCATCGATCCACGCAATTGGGATCGATGACATGTATCAACCAGGTCAGCGAGCCTGACCACCCGATCCCGTTAGTCGCCTTTTACGGCAAGCATGGGTTGCTGAAGCCTGTCATCCGACAATGTTTACCGACAATGGTCAGGCATCGTTCATAGTGAGTGAGTATGGTTTTACGCCGCTTTTAGCAATATTCCAGCAATATCACGACGAGGGACGCCAGAAATGGGCTTCGCACATTGTACCCATGTCGGAATTCGAACCCGGGTCTTCGGCGTGACAAGCAAACGCTTAAATCACTAGGCTACCCGACCGCCCACTGCATCGTTGCTAACAATTCAAGGTATCAAGAGTAAATTAATACTCGGAAAATGTGAAAATGTTGTGATGTTTGTGTTGCCTAGGGACAGATATGTAACGGTTTAAATGAAATTGCCTCTGATTTAAATGCAGAAATGTTGTATTTCTTAAATCCAAACATATGCATTATATTCACATATATAACTTCATATTTGTAAAAGTCGGTATACATTATATTTTAATTATTGTATCATCCTTATACTAAACTAACCGTTAACTACCCGTGAACATCTGGAAATAATCTAGTCTGGACCAGACAATCACATGATTGACATCATGAGCATCGATCCACGCATTTGGGATCGATGACATGTATCAACCAGGTCAGCGAGCATGACCACCCGATCCCGTTAGTCGCCTCTTCCGACAAGCAGAGTCGCCTTTTTGTGAATTATGTTTCATTATACATGTGGATACTTTTTTTTTTTATTTGCAAAAACAAAAAATATGAGTTTTGAGCAAATGAACCTATTCTCGCCCATGAGCGAGATATATATTTTTAGCGCTATAAATGAGTTTAACTGTGTTAAATGAGTTGTATGATACTTGACGGCAGCTCTTTATGTATTTGCAAAACAAAAAAATGAGTTTTAAGCTAAGGAAATATCTCTCCCCCGCCCCCCCCCCCCCCCCCCCCCCCCCACCACACACACACACCAAACATAATTTAAATTTTGAGTTTTCGAAATATGTTTCCATACGTTTTCTTCCTTAGTATACACTCATAAAATAGCATTTTGTATTTAGTAAAAAATGGGTTTCGAGACATTTATACAATTTATTCACGCTCAAAGTGAAGATAACAATGAGATACTATGTAGTGAAACCCCATAATATACATAAACCATAACTATACGTCTGAAGTTAATGGTTACTCTGCACGGTGTGGAACCGATATCTGCACATTCCAATATACAGAGAGAGATAATTCCACCCATTAAATACTAATACTATGATAGGACACTAAACACCTTGAATCTGTATATTGGCTTTGTATAATTGTTTTCCAGTGAGTGAGTATGGTTTTACGCCGCTTTTAGCAATATTCAAACAATATCACGGCGGGGGACACCAGAAAATGGGCTTCACACATTGCACCCATGTCGGAATTCGAACCCGGGTCTTCGGCGTGACGAGCGAACGCTTTAACCATTAGGCTACCCGACCGCTCTTTTTTCAAGTATTCTACATCTAGTATTAGCAGTGAGTGAGTGTGGTTTTACGCCGCTTTTAGCAATACTCCAGCAATATCACGGCTGGGGGCGCAAGAAATGCGCTTCACACATTGTACCCAAGTCGGGAAACGAACCCGGGTCTTCGGCGTGACGAGCGAACGCTTTAACCACTAGGCTACCCGACCGCTCCTGTCACCTCGTGAGGCTTCCGGGTTCGAAATATAGGTCAACAGTAATCGAAATGGATCGAGTGGTCAGGCTCGCTGACTTGGTGAGTACCCACATGTCATCGTATCCCAATCACGAAATGCTCATGATGTCAAACACTGGATTGTCTGGTCCAGCCCTTATTATTTAGAGCCCGCAGTCATTTAGCGGGAACATTGCTGAGTGCGGCGTTAAACAACAAACAAACAAACGAACATGTGTTCGTTGCTGCAATTTGATGACCCAAATATGTAATTCGACGTCGCATCGATCCACAGAATTGGGATTGATGACATGCATCAACCAAGTCAGCGAGCCTGACCACCCGATCCCGTTAGTCGCCTTGTACGACAAGCACAGTCACCTTTTTAAGATTTGAACGTGTATATATCAGCAGGCAACAAGGACAGGATAAATTAGTACCAAGTACCTTTTAAGGCATTATTGATCTTTTCATATCGTGTGGCCTTTTGAGCTACATCAATGATGTAAATAACAGCTACGTCTTTTCGGCTGATCCTGATAACATATTACATTCGCACAGATATGTACGTAGCAATACAAATCTTTCAGACATTAATTATTAAGAAAAGAACACTCACTATCTTTTAAATGAATGATAAGAAGAGGACTATTCTCAACAACGTTTTCCATAGACAAAGAAGTAACCAAATCGCTGTAAGTGTCGGAATATTAAGCCATTTATGTTTGGTTGTTTGGTGGATTTGTTGTCTAACGCCGCACTCAGCAATATTCCCGCTAAATGACGGCGGTCTGTAAATAATCGAGTCTGGACCAGGCGACTAACGGATCGGGTGGTCAGGCTCGCTGACTTGGTAACAGCATGTCATCGTATCCCATGCGCTGGACCCGTGAGGATTCCGGGGTAGAATAGGTCTTCAGCAACCCATGCTTGCCGTAAAAGGTGACTATGGGACAATTGGGATTGATGACATGCATCGACCAAGTCAGCGAGTCTGACCACCCGATCCCGTTAGTCGCCTTTTACGACAAGCATCGTCACCATGGGTTGCTGAAGACCTATTGTACCCCGGAATCTTCACGAGTTCCACGAACTAAGGGGCACTATTGTGGGCTCCCGTCGCCCTCAACCATCAGATCTAGACTCCCTTCTTCTGCCGACAAAGGGTAAAAGCCCACGTCAAACAGGCTGCAGAACATAAGCATCTAGAGTCATCAGAAGATGACAAATCCCCCGGCCCCTACAAATTCGAAAGAACATAATATCTGCCTGTTAAGTGAACTTGATGACGAATTTCTATCTGATCTGTCTGTCAGTATACAAGAGTAGTTATTGAGCTATCGAAGCAGGACTGTGGAATTGGGATTCGGAACTTTGTATTTCTGTGTCAGGTACACACCAACATGAACAGTCAAAGTCAAACTTGTTGCCAGGGATACGGAAAAAATATAAATTCTAACAATCCCTCAAAAAAGGCACCAGATGACAAACTAGTCATATGTGTGCATAGTTTCAAGGAATAATACATATCAGTTTTAAAGATGTAGTCAAAGTCAAACTTCTTGCCATGGAAACAGGAACAAAAATATCTAAATTCCTAAATAGCAAAAGGCATCACTTCAACCCCTGAATAATACATGTTCCAAGTTTGATTCAACACCGTTGAACAGTTTTTAGTGCTGCTCCAGAAACGACCCCTACCTCCATTTCAGCTAAGTCTAACTTGTTTCCATGGATACACGGAAAAATGAAATTTTGAAACTGTCCTAAATAGCAAAAATAAAATTTTAAAAATTTACAAAATAGCAAAAGGCACCACTTCAGCATGTGACTGATACATCTTTCAAGTTTCAATCAAATATATTAAATGGTTTTCAAATTCTGCCCCGGAAACAAATCCCATCCCCAATGGCGTCTATGTCCAACTTCTTTCCCTATAACCTAAAAAAATCCAAAAAAAATCGAAAAATCCCAAAATATCAAAAGGCACCACTTCAGTACGTGACTGATGGATTTGCCAAGTTTCGTTCAAATAGACTGAATTGTTTTCGAGTTTTGCACCAGAAAAGGAAATGATTACGGACGGACGGACGGACAGACTGGCTTATCGCAGTATTCCCCCGCATTATATGCCTGGGGATGATAAAGGACACACGATCAATCTTGAACTGTATGTATTGTCTGCGTGTAAGTCTCTGCTCAGCCTCTATGGGGCTTAGAAAAGTACTCTCAGCTATGTTCATAAGTCTAGCTCATCTATTTACACTGTGCAGCGAATGTACCTATATCACCTGTAAAGATGAGGATGCGTTCCTCACTAGAGAGGTACCGTCCTCCCTGGTGTGTGGTTCGTTGTGTACCTACTCAACTGGATGTGACTCCTTCATCTGGGATACAGAACAGAGAAAGAGACGACGCCAATTACTGGGTATCGGGTGAGTCAAGCAATATTAGAGTGAGTGAGTATGGTTTTACGCCGCTTTTAGCAATATTCCAGCAATATCACGGCGGGGGACACCAGAAATGGGCTTCACACATTGTACCCATGTCGGGAATCGAACCCGGGTCTTCGGCGTGACGAGCGAACGCTTTAACCACTAGGCTACCCGACCGCCCTCAAACAATATTAGAATATCCATAGGATGAAGATTATTTCTTCATGATATCGTTTGAAACCGAACGCGGTCTGACATTAATCTTATCTGACGCACCACATATGATGACTTGTTCTCATATGTTTCAGCTCCAGTTGTGACACGCCACTTCATATAATGATTTGGTCTCTAGTCTTTCAGCTGCAGTTGTGATGCATCACTTCATGTAATTAGTTGCTCTCTAATGTTTCATCTCCAGTTGCAACGTACCACTTCATAACATCCGTGTAGATCCAGGGTAGAATAGGTCTTCAGCAACCCATGCTTGCCGTAAAAAGTGACTATGCTTGCCGTAAAAGGCGACTAACGGGATCGGGTGGTCTGGCTCGCTGACTTGGTTGATGCATGCTTCACTACACCTACAACCTACAACGCTTGCAATAGAAATTCAAATGATTTCGAAAGACTACAAACTTGTTAACATTAAGCCTCCTTTAACCAGATTCAGTATGACGTAAATGTCGTTTGTTTTTTGTTTAACGCATCACACAGCAATATTCCAGCTATATGAAGGCGGTCTGTAAATAATCAAATATGGACCAGACAACCCAGTGATTAAGATCATGAGCATCGATCCATGTAATTGGGCTCGATGACATGCATCAACCAAGTCAGTGAGCCCGACCACTCGATCCCGTTAGTCGCCTTTTACGACAAACATAGTCGCCTTTTACGGTAAGCATGGGTTACTGAAGACCTATTCTACCCCGGATCTTCACGGGTCTGACATAAATGTGAAGTATGAAAAAACAGTAGACAACAAATCCAACGTACAATAAATCTTTACGTCAGGCCTCAGCAACAGGGCAGTAAAAACAACAATTCAGTAGTTAAGATCAACAAATCAGACCTACAATAGTACAGTACCAGAGAACAGTACATCAGACCAATACATCCCTACAAGACAGCATTCGCATACACCACATAAGTACATCAGACCAATACATCCCTACAAGACAGCATTCGCATACAACACACAAGTACAACAGACCAATACATCCCTACCAGACAGCATTCGCATACAACACACAAGTACAACAGACCAATACATCCCTACAAGACAACATTCGCATACAACACACAAGTACAACAGACCAATACATCCCTACCAGACAGCATTCGCATACAACACACAAGTGCATCAGACCAATACATCTAACCAAGACAGCATTTGCATACAACACACAGGTACATCAGACCAATACATCTAACCAAGACAGCATTCGCATACAACACACAAGTACATCAGACCTATACATCTAACCAAGACAGTATTCGCATACAACACACAAGTACATCAGACCAATACATCTAACCAAGACAGTATTCGCATACAACACATAAGACTTAGTACACCAGAGCAACACATCAGACCAATCCATCCAACCAAGACAGTATTCGCATACAACACACAAGTACATCAGATCAATACATCACACCAGTACATCCCATTGATTCTGAACCACGAGATACTTGAACATCTGCTGCTTGTGGACTGCAGAATTGTAAAACATTTTTATCTTATTGTGACGAGCACCAATTTCTAGGTTAAGTATGTATTCTACCATGAATTTGGAATTTACTCGATTCTGATTGGTCAGTCAGAGGCTATTAAATCACAATAAACCCCCTTTGATTGAAACAGCTATTTTGACGGCCGCATCACCGCGGAAGCTAATATTCATAGAATAGTACTATTTTCAGTCATTGTCGGTAGGCATATTTAAATAATTATATCTACAATTACAGGTTACAAAATGCACAGATGCGGTTACTACAATATTCAAAGAATGTGTGGCAATACTTTTCGTGCAGAAAAACACCACAGAATATCAACAAAGGGAATGTATTTACGTTTACGAGACAACAGAGAGCTTGGAATTTTGGCGCTTTTCTATATACGACAGTGACGTCATATCTTTTGCGTCACAATGAGCGATATGACGTCATAATGGTGACGCGCGATGTAGAGCGAAAGCCTTGCAAAGCTTGCTTGTTTTCTTTAGGGATGCCCACCTCATGTTAGCTTACCAAGTTGCCGTGCTTATATGCTTTCAATGCCTGTTATATGTTCGAGTGAAGTATTACGGCGGCGTAAACAAACTGCTTGAGTATATACAGCACCATATTTTCTTCGGTGATTCCGTAATTCATCGATAACCCACACAAAACACTGGACTCAACCCATGCCGCTTCACTTAGTATATTTGCTCACACCAAAGAGTTCGCGCTAATTTTAACATTTGAAACCTAACGCTGCGCGTTCGGTTCCAAATTCAATTTAGCGGGGTTAAATCTACAGGTAACCTAGCTCTACCTTGAAAACACAGTATGATATTATCTCCTAATTCAAAACCACAAGAAATATGTGCATTTTTTTAATTTTTTTTTGTTTTTTTTGTTGACATCATTTATTCATATTGATTGTCCACGATTTTACATGGCCTGGCATATCAGGGTTTATATTTTTATATTTGGGTTTGAGTTGCATAAAGCAATAATACTCATCTAAATATTCAGTACACATTTAATTTTTTCTGCAAGATTAACATTGTTATACTGTAGTACTTTGTATTGTATTTCTAGTTCTCTTTTAAATATTCTAAAATGGCAATCGGTTTCAGTTACTTTACATCTGTACACAATATACTTTGCTTGCAGTAGTAAATAATTTATCAAAGTACACTCCTCTGTGCCTCCTTCTCTACCATACAATACAGTATCTTTGTAATTATCATATATCTGATTATGTATATTAACCTTCGCCCACTTAAAGAATTCTATCCAAAAGAGTAATACATTTGAACAGTAAAACATGTAATGTCTAACAGTATCTATACTACCACAATGTTCACATACATTACTTTCTTTAATGTTAATTCTATTTAAATACTGATTACAAGGAATGATTGAGTGTAGAATTTTGAATTGCAACTTGGAACACATTATAGATTGTATTATAACAAAATTTACTTTTACAAGGTGTGTCAGCAAGTCTGATTCCTTTAACTTCAGGATGTGGTTCAATTTCTATAGGACCCGTGTTTTGGAAACTAAACATGTTCTGTCCTATTGCCTTCCTAATAGCATTGATATACCTACTATATTTTCTTGGTGTTATGACAATTCCATATTTCCTAGCAATTGTTTCGCGTTGAAAGAAATCCCCATTCTTTTTAAGTAATTGCCTTATATAAATAATGCAAAAATATGTGCAGTTAACTACGGTTAAAACTCAAAAGGACGGCCAATTTTAGTTCGTTATAACCATAGTTCGTTATAAGCATATATACAGCATATATCAACAAATGACAGGGGCCAAAAAATAAATTCGTTATATTCGTCAGTTCGTTATAAGCGTGTTCGTAATAACCGTAGTTTACTGTAGTTGATAATCATTTTTCGTCCATGTTACATATGCAACTTTCGTTTACAGGCTGGAGATCATTGTTTTTGTGGAGATGACATCAAAGATGGGTATGTCATGAAACCCGACGCTGAAGGCACCAAGCCTTGCCCTGGTGACAGAGGAACGAATTCTGGATGAAGGATGTCCATCTATAAGATTGTCCACTATACGACAGATTGACAAAGTAAACACAATTTATGTGTGAGAGTGAGTGAGTGAGTTAGGTTCCAGCTGTATCACGGCGTGTCAGCTTAATGTGGGAGGAAATCCCGAAGTGATGCAGGTCTCAGACGTTTACCTCTTCTGTGAAACTGACGAGCACGGGCATGGTGCTGACAAACCTAGAAACATGATCGGGCCGAACCGGGATTCGAACCCACAATCATAGGTTTGTGGCGTGCCCAAGGGAAGCAACTCAGCGAATCGCGGCGCATTAGACGACTGGGCCACCCTCTAACCACCCACCACAAATCAAGAGAGGAATCATCGCCACCTTAGCCCGACGTGCTGTCAACATCTGTTCCACGCCACAACAGCTACAAACTGAACTCAACCACCTCCGCTATGTCTTCACTAACTGACCGCCTCCGTGGTCTAGAGGTAGAGCGTCCGCCCGGAGAGCGGAAGCTCCGGGGTTCGATCCCCGGCCGCGTCATACCAAAATACGTTAAAAGATGGTACTTGTTGTTACCCTGTCTGGCGCTCGGCATTAAGGGGCTAAAACAAGGACTGTTCGGCTCGGAGTCAGTATACTGTGTATGAGTGGGGTATTCATGTTAAACTGCGGCATGGTATCTCAGTGAGCTAGCACTATAAATCGGCATCAGTCCGGACTAGTACAAGCAGCCACACAAACACACACACGTACATGCACGTCGCTATATAAGTGCAATAATCTTGGACGCGACGTTAAACCCCATTTTACCCCACCTCACCTCTTCACTAACTTCAACAATTACCCTACCAGCCTAGCTGATCAAACAATCAACAGCATCCTCAGCCCTAGAGAGCGGCCTCCACGACAACAGACATCCCCGTTTGTCATCAGTCTTCCCTACATAGGAACAGCCAGCCACCAGATCCGCAAACTGCTCAAACACCATGCCAACATTGATACAGTATTCCAGAGAGGCAGGATGATCAGGAACATCCTCAGTGCCAATGGCAAGCCCCCTACATCAAAGAAAGAAGAACCAGCTGGTGTCGTATATCACATACAATGTGCTTACTTACTTACTTTGGAGATTTAACGTGCGCTTTCCGACTGATGTATTTCGCACACGGGCCAGGCCAGGCCATTTAATATGTTTCCGAAAGGGGCGAAAGTGGTCTGTGCAACCCAAGAGGGGGCTTTAGGGGTTGCTTATATAGAATTTGGGAATTTTGAGATTTGGAATAGATGCCGATGGGGTTGGGGAGGAGAACTAAGGGAGCTGGGTATGGTGGATGTCTGTTTGTTTATGTGATTTTGATTTGGTAGGTTATTGTGTTTTTAGATGCGTTTTATTAGTTCCGTTTTGATTAAGAATACGCCTAAGGCCTTGAAGTTTTCTAGTTTATTTTGTGGGTTTAGTATTGTTTCTAGCGTGAGAGCCTTGTTTAGACCGAGGGTGGTTTGTAATGCGGTTTCGATGTGTTAGGTAGTGTGTGCAGTGGATGAGTGCGTGTTCTGGGGTTTCTAGTTGTTTGCAGTGTGGGCAGTTACCTGTAGTGTGTTTTTAAAAATAAATTTGGTGGTTATTTAGGTTGGTGTGTCCTGTTTGGAGTTTTGTGATTACTCTGTCGCTTTTTTTTGATGGATGGAGAATTTTTGGTTTGGTTAGTGGTTTGCTGAGCACTTTTTTGATTTGGCTATTTGAGTTTAGATATATTTTTTTGTGATTCCTACGTGGGCCGGTATCCACAAGAAGGTTATTTGTTTGCCTGCCTTAGTTAGGTCGTTGGAGCTTTTAAGTATTTGATTTATTAATTTAGGTCGGTTTTTGGGTATTTTTGGTTTTGGAGGGCTTGCAGTCCACTTAGGGAGTCGGTAAGTATTAGGATTTCTGTTTTGTTTTTTGGATTCTTGATTATGGAGGGCTGAGGCCATGCCCATTAGTTCTGCCGTGAATATTGATTGGTTGTTTGGGAGTCGGAAGGATTGTGTGGTTTTAGTTGGTTGTGTGGTATGGACTCCGAAACCTGTGTGTTTGGAGGTCGGATCTGAGGATCCGTCCGTGTAAATGTGACACCAATTTGGCCAATTTTCGTGTATGTATGCTAGTGTGGTAGTTTTAGCTAAGTTTGGGTCGGTTTGTTTATTTATTTGGCTAGCTAGTGTTGTGTCTACTTGGGTATTTTAAGTTTAGGGGTGAAGATATTTGATTGTTTGCAGTTTTGTTTGAGGTTTTTTAATTTGGTGTTCATTTAGGTAGTTTGTTATTCTTTGAGATATTGGGGTAAGTAAGGGGTGTTTATCAGCTAGAGCTTGGTGTTTAGGGCTGATGTTTTGGTTTATTAAGTTTTGGATGAGAGGGTTTGATTGGGACGCGGCCCAGAAATTTAAGCTTAGCTGTTCCCTGCGTAGACTTAGTGGCATTTCTCCTGTTAAGGCCTGAAGTGAGGTGTAGGAGGTGCCATGTTGGGTGCGTGTAATTAGTTTGAGAGCCTGATATTGTATTGAGTCAAGGTTTTTAGATAGAGAGTTGTTTAGGGTGTTGTATATGGCGCAGCCGTAGTCTAGTTTTGATCTGATTAGTGATATGTAGAGAGAGAGGAGGGTATCTTTGGAGGCTCCCCAGTTAGAGCCAGTTAGGCAGTTAGAGTGTTTAGGTCTTTACTGCATTTAGTTTGTTAGGTTTTGGATGTGAGCATCCCAGGTGAGATGTTCATCGAAAATAAGGCATCTGTACGGTTTTTTATACCTTCGCAGAATTTTTCCCAGTCTCTACTTTTGGCTATTTGGACTAGTTTTTGAACCTGGTGGTTTAGTTCGTGGAATGTTTAAATATTTGAAGTCGCGTTTTGCTTTATTGAAGGCTGATTTACGTTTTCGTCTAGTCTGTTCTATTTCCTCATTCCACCATGGTACCGTCGGTTTGCCTGTCTTAGAGGTTTTGAAGGGGATGGAGGTTTGGGCTGCGTTTATTATATGGTCTGTTAGGTTTTTACAATAGGTTTCTGGATCATTATTTTCTATTTCGTTTAAGTTAGCTTCGTTGCAGATATCTTGGAATTGGTCCCAGTTAGCTTTATTGGAATGGAATTTTGGTTCTTGGTTTTCTGTTTGGATTGGTACGTTTGTTTTTCCAATGGTTATGTTTATGGGGAAGTGGTCACTACCTAGCGGGAATGTCGTGCACTTCCCATTGACTACTTTGGGCTAGATCTGCGGTGCATATGGTTCGGTCGATAGCCGACATTTTTTGGTTTATCTTATCGTACCTCGTGGGTTGGTTGCTATTAAGGAGTACTAGGTCGTTTGTTTCTATCCATTCGGGATTAATTTGCCATGGATAGTGCTAAACAACATAGGTATATATACTTATTAACATCAATGTTTATACAGTAAATTGATTGATGGACACAGAGAGCTGATTAAGATAATTGGAAGCCAGTCGATGACTGATGAACACAGAGTCAACATGCAGACTGATAGAGATGATGGAAGCCAGCTGGACTTTTGCTGAGTGCGGCGTTAAACAAACAAACAAACAAACAAACAAAGGTAGATTTCAGTGAAAAAGTCAGATTCGGAAAGGTCACAAGTTTTATTGAGAAATCTGAAGGGATAATAGGATACAATACCAGTAAAAGCACAGGGACCTCAGCAGCACATAACAACAAAGATAATCCGGTCTTCCTTCGTAGGAGTGAGTGAGTGAATAAGTTGGGTTTAACGCCGCTTTTAACAGTATTCCAGTTATATCACGGCGTGTCAGCTTAATGTTGGAGGAAAGCCCGAAATGATGCAGGTCTCAGGCGTTTACCACTTCGGTGAAACCCACGAGCACGGGTATGGTGCTGACAAACCTAGAAACATAGTCGGGGCGAACCGGGATTCAAACTCACAATCATAGGTTTCTGGCATGCCCAAGGGACGTAACTCTGCACAACGAATCGCGAAGTTTAGACGACTGGACAACCGTGCCCCCTTCTTCGTAAGATAGTGACGTATGTTTCCATTACTCTTTATAGCGGCATAGTCGTGGTCCATGGGCATTACGTAACTCATTATTGTAGCGATGAATGTCTACACACTGCATATCACGGGATCCGTGGAGATTCCGGGGTAGAATAGGTCTTCAGCAACCCATGCTTGTCGTAAAAGGTGACTATGCTTGTCGTAAAAGGTGACTATGCTTGCCGTAAAAGGTGACTATGCTTGTCGTAAAAGGTGACTATGCTTGTCGTAAAAGGTGACTATGCTTGTCGTAAAAGGTGACTGTGTTTATCGTAAAAGGTGACTATGCTTGTCGTAAAAGGTGACTATGCTTGTCGTAAAAGGCGACTAACGGGATCGCGTGGTTAGGCTCGCTGACTTGGTTGATGCATATCATCAATCCCAACTGCGTGGAACTGCTCATAATATTAATCAGTGGATTGTCTGGTCCAGACTCGATTATTTACAGACCTCCGCCATATAGCTGGAATATAGCTGAGTGCGGCGTTAAACAACAAACAAACAAACCAGCCAGCATATCACGGAATTGAATAATTCACACAGCTGTAGTACAAGAGATCTTATAGATGGACATCCTCCAGTCTCCGCCACACATCGTGCTTCTGTCTCCAGAACAAGGAACGTTGCACTCAGTGTCGGATCTCCATCTGTACCCAGCTTTGATGACGTCACCACAGAAGCATTCCCTTCCATTCTGTAATCAGAAGTAGCATGTTTATTACCAGATGTGATGTTCTGCTTATTTGGGGAAACCAACACCAAACCCTTGACATCCTGTTGTAGATGTCCGAATTGTATAGAAGGAGTGTGGTTCTCGTCACAATTAAATAAAAATCGTGTTACAATTCTGCAGATAGCCTGCAGCAGAAATATGGATATCTCGCGGTTGGTATACGATATGTTCTGATGTACTGGTCTGGTGTGCTGGTCTGACGTATTGGTCGGATGTACTTGTCGGGGTAGTAAGCTGGTATGCTGGGCTGACGTATTGGTCGGATGTACTGGTCCGGGAAGGTAAGCTGGTGTGATGGTCTGAGGTATTGGTCGGATGTACTGGTCGGGGAAGTAAGCTGGTGTGATGGTCTGAGGTATTGGTCGGATGTACTGGTCGGGGTAGTAAGTTGGTGTGCTGGTCTGACGTATTGGTCGGATGTACTTGTCGGGGTAGTAAGCTGGTGTGCTGGTCTGACGTATTGGTCGGATGTACTGGTCGGGATAGTAAGCTGGTGTGCTGGTCTGACGTTTGGTCGGATGTACTGGTCGGGGAAGTAAGCTGGTGTGCTGGTCTGACGTATTGGTCGGATGTACTGGTCGGGGTAGTAAGCTGGTGTGCTGGTCTGACGTATTGGTCGGATGTACTGGTCCGGGAAGGTAAGCTGGTGTGCTGGTCTGACGTATTGGTCGGATGTACTGGTCGGGGTAGTAAGCTGGTGTGCTGGTCTGACGTTTGGTCGAAAGTACTGGTCCGGGGTAGTAAGCTGGTGCAATGTTCTGACGAATTAGTGTGATGAATAGGTATGATGGTCTGACCGCATGTTCCAATCTCATTTACTGGTCTGACGTGTTGATCTGATTACTAGTCTGATGAACTGAGCTCATGTTTTTGACGATATGCTGGTACAAAAAACAAGAAGCATACTCCATTAACTCCCGTTATACGACATGCAAGGGGGACCATATTCCTACGAAATGTTCGAGGGGATAGTATCAAGTAAGCATGTGCCTCGATAGTGTTTGCATCGCTACTAGTGAATATTTTAAATATTCACCCCTTAATACCATGTGCACCCTTACTGATATCAACCTTTCACGCCACCGTATTTTGGGGGATTAATATCTTCCCTATGGTAGCATGTTCCACAACTGAGATAGCCAGCATCTTGCCTCGTATTGATATTATTTTTAATATGTTACCCTTCTGTAACATAATGAAGGAAAAAGTAATGTTTATCAATGTTATAATATATTGAAGTAGATTCTTATAGACGATTTTGAATGAAAATAGACTTTTCTATTTCAAGCCAGTTTTATATTCAAATACCGAAAGTACGGTTATAACGAACTCAAAGGGACTACTAATTTTAGTTCGTTATAACCGTAGTTCGTTATAAGCATATATACAGTATAACAACAGCAAATAGTCGGGACCAAAAAAGTAAGTTCGTTATATCCGTCAGTTCGTTATAAGCGTGTTCGTTATAACCGTAGTTTACTGTATATACAAACAGTCTCAGTATTCTTGCTTGGTAGCTTTCCTCGACCAGTGCGTTGGCCAAGTGTGGCATGGCGCCTGTCAAAGAAACTCTAACAGTTAGAAACAGCTACTGATCACAACTGAAACTGCTTTGAAAATGAAATAGTGATGTTTCTTTCTGGTAGGCTTTATTGGAGATGTGATTAGTGGTCAATGCATTGTTGACTGTTGAGGCAAAAACATATTGAATAACATCTTTGTGTACCTCCACTCCAAAGTGGGTATAGTTGATTCCGTGGCAGTGCAGCTTGCAAGTTTTAATTGTCAGATCTGTATTTCTCACAAGATGGCCGCATGGAAGAACACGAGACGCATCATCTTCGTAGCACCCAACGTATGTGTGTGAGTCTGTAAAATTGGATTATTTTTGAAGATCACTAGATGACAAGAAATATATTTCATGTCATCAGTCACAAGTGATAGGTTACGAAATACATGCATGGTGAATATTACAATGGAAAGGGGGCGGTCGGGTAGCCTAGTGGTTAAAGCGTTCGCTCGTCACGCCGAAGACCCGGGTTCGATTCCCGATATGGGTACAATGTGTGAAGCCCATTTCTGGTGTCCCCTGCTGGAATATTGCTAAATGTATACTCACTCACTCCCTCACTCACTCATACAATGGAAAAACTCGTGAAGATCCGGAGTAGAATAGGTCTATAGGGGGGGGCTACTAACTGGACCGTTGAAGCGTCATGCTCCGGTGAATTTGTGTCAGGAGCGGCAATGCATTCCATTCGTGACCAACTCGTGTTATTCCGGGATAAACCGAATAGCCGGATTGTCTGGTCCAGACTCCATTATTTACAGACCGCCGTCATATAGCTAGAATATTGCTGAGTGCGGCGTTAAACAACAAACAAACAAACATACAACGGAAAGGATAGAAAGGCATACTCACCACTCAACATAATGAAACAGTGAAAAGGAAGGGATGAAAAGGGTGACATAATATCAAAGACAGAATTTCATCAATTTAACTTTTATCCCATGAGTCCTTAATATTTGAGATTTTTATTATTATTAAAAAAATGTTATTATTAACACTGCTTCCGGAATGACATCCCCATAATGGCAGTGGCAGGGGACGTGTCTAGCTACACCTACCCTCAGGACATGGGGTAGTTGTAGTCGTAGTTGGTGGAGTCGTTGGCGGATTGGTAGTTGGTGTAGTTGGTGTCGTGGTACTGGTAGTTGATAGAGTCGTGGTTGTAGTTGTTGTTATTGGTGTCGTGGTAGTGGTAATTGATAGAGTCGTGGCTGTTGCTGTAATTGGTGTCGTGGTAGTGGTAATTGATGGAGTCGTGGTTGTTGTTGTAATTGGTGTCGTGGTACTGGTAGTTGATAGAGTCGTGGTTGTTGTTGTAATTGGTGTCGTGGTAGTGGTAGTTCTTAGAGTCGTGTTTGTTGTAATTGGTGTCGTGCTTGATGTTTTAGTTATAGTCGTGGAAGTCAATGTAGCTGTAGTCGTGGTGGTGGTAGTTGCTCTTGTAATTGGTGCTGCGGTTGTGGAGGTAGGTATTCCTGAGGCCAGACAGAGGTATTTAACCCCTGCTTCAGCTGGCACACAAACCTCCTTCTCTTCACATGGGCGGGTGTGACACGTCATCCTCTGAGACCCTTTCTGCAAACACATATGAAAAACATTCCAGTTTCTAACTTTTAGATTTGAGTTAGGAATATCAAACAGGATGTAATACTATCAGGTGAGGTGAAATGGGGTTTAACGTCTCGTCCAAGATTATTGCACTTATATAGGGACGTGCATGTACGTGTGTGTGTGTGTTTGTGTGGCTGCTTGTACTAGTCCGGACTGATGCCGATTTATAGTGCTAGCTCACTGAGATACCATGCCGCAGTTTAACATCAATACCCCACCCAGACACAGTATACTCACTCCGAGCCTACATGTCCTTGTTTTAGCCCCTTGATGCCGAGCGCAAGACAGGGTAACAACAAGTACCATCTTTTAACGTCGTTTGGTATGACGCGGTCGGGGATCGAACCCCGGACCTTCCGCTCTCCGGGCGGAAGCTATACCACTAGGCGGTTTGTATTAGTATCATTCAGTGATAGAAAACGGTTGTAAATTGCAAACAAATCGTGATGATTGCCAGACAATGAGGGGTCGCGGGTGGCCCAGTCGACTGTGCAGAGTTGCTTCCCTTAGGCATGCCAGAAACCTATGGTTGTGGGTTCGAATCCCGGTTCGCCCCGATTATGTTTCTAGGTTTGTCAGCACCATACCCGTGCTCGTGGGTTTCACTGAACTGGTAAACGTCTGAGACCTGCATGATGACAGGGGACACTGCAATGGTCTTCACTGATTGTATCCAGCAATGTTATGACGGGGGACTTGTTCATTGTCAGGAGTGAGTGAGTTGGGTTTAACGCCGCTTTTAACAGTATTCCAGTTTTATCACGGCGTGTCAGCTTAATGTAGGAGAAAAGCCCAAAGTGATGCAGGTCTAAGACGTTTACCACTTCGGTGAAACCCATGAGCACGGGTATGGTGCTGACAAACCCACAATCACAGGTTTCTGGCGTGCCCAAGGGACACAACTCTGCACAGCGAAAGATCTATTGCAATTACAAGAAACATACTTGTTAATTACTTACAGAAATGGAAACAATTTGCAGATAACATTTTATAATATATCAGATTATTATAAGTATTATAATGCGTGTCTATAGTCTAATTATTTTAAGCTGTTTTAATTGTGAAAAAGCCGTAAATATGTCATCCATTGTATATTAAACGCAGCATATCAACAATCTTGGGAAATATAATAAATTTAAAAAAAAAAAACAGTTGTCGAAACTGCCCAATACTACGATGTACTACATGTTACTAATGATAGTGTATTAGTGCACGCACACACACACACACACGCGCGCGCGCACACACACACACACACACACACACTCACGATACAATTTCTGTTATGAAAAGATAAAAAATACAATAGAGATCGTTTCCTCAGTTTTCAAGCATTATTAGAAACCACTATCTCTATCATGTTCTCTGGCAATATATGCCAACCAATATATGTCCTACAGACATATGGCGTGATAGTCGACAAGTTGTTCAATTGTACTTTTGATATTAGTTTGCGTATTTGTTGGTTAGATTTGATTGTGTACGACAGATATATTTTTCCAGAATTCAATTGCCCATAATTAAGGGTGCATAGCACATGATTTCGTATTATACACGTATAAATAAGTCTTGTGTACATTGATCATTCGGAAGGGGTGCTGATCGTTCACCAACCAATATATTAGCAAATATCGCTTACGAGAGCGGAGCGCTTATTACGTCGAATACGGTATTCCACGAAATCATGCATGCACAGAACGGAAATTTTGAGCAGGATTGACAAATCAGCGTGCTCAGAGGGGTAGATTTCAGCATTTGCGCAAGAAGCACGGGCATCGTGCCGAACTCTAACACGCCAAAGTTTACCTATGAAATGTAAGAAATACAAATTCCTCTTGACGTTGCAGCTCGATTAACAATGCCAATCAACATAGAACGTCAATACAGAAAAGTATTCAGTCTCGATTATCCACAGAAACAGATTCCAGTAAGCATAAATGGAAAAATCTCCGTGAAAATAATATGAACCGATCACAGGACACCAGGTGTTCGTGAAAAGGGCAAGCTCTGTTGGTAACACCCAACACTTATAACACAATTTGCATATAAAAGCAAGCGTTTGTTGTCTGACGCAGCACAACAGTACTCCTGTCTCGATAAGGTGAGGTGGTGAGGTGAGGTGAAATTGGGTTTAACGTCGCGTTCAAGATTATTGCACTTATATGGCGACGTGCATGCACGTGTATGTGTGTGTGTGGCTGCTTGTACTAGTCCGGACTGATACCGATTTATAGTGCTAGCTCACTGAGATACCATGCTGCAGTTTAACATGAATACCCCACTCAGACACAGTATACTGACTCCGAGCCGACCAGTCATTGTTTTAGCCCCTTAATGCCGAGCGTCAGACAGGGTAACAACAAGTACCATCTTTTAACGTCTTTTTGTATGACGCGGCCCGGGATCGAACCCTGGACCTTCCGCTCTCCGGGCGGACGCTCTACCACTAGACCACGGAGGCGGTTCTCGATAAGGAGAAGCTGGATATCCTCGTTCTCTCGCAGTAAATTCCGATGGCAATTTTTGACGCTTTTTCTGAGGAAAAACGACGCTGAAAACGTCCAGTGACCATGCACAAAAAGACGGCCAGCAATGGGGCTTGGGAGACATTCTACACCCAGTCCCTACGGGATATTTGGAATTGTTTCTGGAAATTAGATAATTTTCACCTTCAGTTGCGAAACCTGATATTTATTTTTATTAAAACTATCATCCTGAATATGTTTTTTTTAAAAATGCTTTAAACAGTCTGAAGCATAATTAGTTTTTTCAAGAATTCCGATAAAATACCTGGTCCCAACCTCCCCTAGAAGAACATCAATTGATCTGTCTCCTATTAAATGAAGAGGCCTATACATTATTTCCTTTATCATATCAATAGGTGGCTACAATGTAAACAAAAGGAAAAACTCTTCATCCTTCGTTTGAACTTATTTAGCTTAGCTTACCCGAATAATAGCATGGGGCATCGTCTCTGGCTCTGTGTCTCCTCCTGTGTGCAGAGAGAGAGAGAATGAGGTGACGAGAGACAGAGAGAGAGAGGGGAGGGAAAGAGAGAGGGAGAGAGGGAGGAAGATAGCGGGAGGAGGGAGGGAGGGAGAGAGAGAGGGAGAGAGAGGAGAAAGAGAGTGAGAGAGGGAGTGAGAGAGGGAGAGAATGAGATGAAGAGAGAGGGGGTGGAGAGAGAGAGAGAAAGAGAAGAGATGAAGCAATAAACAGTAAGAGAGAGAGAGAGAATGAGATGAAGAGAGAGAGAGAGAGGAGGGGAGGGAGAGAGAGAGAGAGGGGAGGAAGAGAGAGAGAAGGAGAGAGAGAGGGGAGAGAGAGGGGGAGGGAGAGAGATTGGGGAGGAAGAGAGAGAGGGGGAGAGAGAGATTGGGGAGGAAGAGAGAGAGAGAAAATGAGATGAAGAGAGACAGACACAGAGAGAGGATATATATATGTAGAGAGAGACCTACCCCTGACTTTTGCACGGGCATCGTCTCTGGCCCTGTGTCTCCTCCTGTGTGCAGAGAGAGAGAGAGGAGGGGAGAGAGAGAGAGAGAAGAAGTGAGTGAGAGAGAGAATGAGATGAAGAGAGACACAGAGAGAGAGAGGAGGGGAGAGAGAGAGAGGGAGAGAGAGAGGGAGGGAGAGAGAGATTGGGGGAGAGAGAGAGAAGAGATGAAGAGAGACACACAGAGAGAATATATATGTATATATATATATATATGTATATATATATATACAGAGAGAGACCTACCCCTGACTTTTGCACGGGCATCGTCCCTGTCTCTGTTTCTCCTCGTGTGTGGAGGTGACAGCTGCTGGAGGCAGCATCCCAGATGAAGGAGCCACACCTAGTTGTGTAGGTACACAGAGAACCACACACCAGGGAGGAGGGCAGCACCCTGGTAAGGAACACATCCTGGCCTTGACATGTGATGTAGCTACATACACTGTAGACTGTAAACAGCTGAACTAAACACATGTACATAGCTGAGGGTACAAGCAGACTTTACTCCTACTGATGCTGAGCAGTGAGTAACATACAGACAGTAACGTACAGCTTAATACACCTAAGCTGTGGGGGATATGTTTGCACATGAATATTGATGACAGTCAAGTTACAGAACAAAAGAGTTATGCAAAATACGTAGAATCGATTAGATGTCCTGTAATCTAAATGAAAAGAAACGTATTGGTTATTTTATATTGAGTGACAGTTGTGTTTCATATTTGTTTGGGTAGATTATCAACAAAGGCAAAGAACATGATGGGAGTACTTTAGATGGTTATGTTATGTTTTGTTTTACGCCGCACTCGGCAACATTCCAGCGGCGGTCTGTAAATAATGGACCAGACAATCCAGTGATTGACATCATGAGCATCGATCCACGCAAGCCTGACCACCCGATCCTGTTAGTCGCCTCTTACGACAAGCATGGTGGCTTTTTACAACAAGCATGGGTTTCTGAAGACCTATTCTGATGATGTGCCTTAGCACATGATAATGTGACACACACAGAGAGATAATTCATCACCAGAAACATGTACAGGCGGAAACAGAGCAGAGTCGATGATGACATACGATCGCACGTTTTGCCTGCCAATGAGGAGACACACATTTGTCGCCCTGGATGTTAGCCCAAGATTGATGTCGTTGTTGAAGCGTTTAGGCAGGGTCTTATATATAAACAGACGGCCAAAAGAGCGTTATCAACGATATTTCTAGGATAAAATATGACCAACGTAATTTGAAGCAGCAATAACAATTGTATTGTAGAAATTCATCATTCAGAACAGTAAAATGCGAATTTACTTATTCAACAACAAAGTCCTTGACCTCCAACAGGGGTCATTCGTCCAGTATTCGATCAACAACATTGGTTACAACTTTTAGGTGACGACGGACCAGACCGTTCAATACGGGAAATGACCTCCATGAGCGGCAATGCATCTTCGAATGCGGCGTCGAACTGAGTTGACAAGCGTCCTCACATCGACTGCAGGTATCCGATTCCATTCCTCACGGAGGGCAACGATCAACGCTTGTCTCGTGAAGGGAGGATGTTGACGTTTCCGAAGACGACGCCCCAGCTGTTCCCAGAGATGTTCTATGGGGGACAGATCTGGTGATCGAGCTGGCCACGGCAGGACAGTCACGTTGTTGGCGTTGAGGAAATCTCTAGTAATACGGGCTTTATCGGGTGTGGCGTTATCTTGTTGGAACACCGTCCGTTGTTGACGCTGGATGAAAGGAAGAACCACTGGCCGTAAGATATTGTCAATGTAGCGTTGTGCTGTCAGATTGCCTTCGATGATGACAAGTTCCGTCTTCTCGTCCCCGCAAATGCCGCCCCAGACCATCACACTTCCGACCCCGTAAGGTTCCACCTCCTGGACACAACAAGGAGCCGTACGTTCACCACGTCGTCGATAAACTCGCGTCCGCCCATCAGATTTGAAGAGTTTGAACCAGTCTGGTAATGGTCATATTTGAGCAGTTCATGTTAATGGCAACCGCTCTCTGTGTCGCGCCCATCTGCAGCATACCTATGGCTCTCTCCCTCTGGTCAGCGGTCAGTCTTGGCATGTTCGTTGGTGTTAAAAGTACTCACGGAAATAAAAAAAACTGTTTTTTCGACCTCAGATCTTAAATAAATGCAGTTAATATACAAAATATGTAAATATTCAAACAACTAAATTAGTACTAATTGGGCCGTGGCACAGATACAGCGTATCAAATGTTTTTATGCCTTTTTACACGTAAAAGTGTGTAAAAATGTGAATAAAACAGACTATTGTGAAACAGGGCATAACCAGGTGTAAGTAGATCAAGGTGAGAACAGGTGCATAATGCCTATAGTCTTGTTCTTCTGTGTCAATTTGGACTTAGTTTTATTTTTGAATGTTGAAAGTGCCGACAAAATACATCCTGTAAAGTACAATTTTGTATTGTTCACTGAGATCAAACTAACAAATCCAGACTAGTACTTTTCGAGTTGTTTTGTTATTTCGGATTTACAGCTACGTAACACTTTGTGTTGATTTTTAAATTGAGAAAAACAGTTTTTTTCCATTTCCGTGAGTACTTTAATCATCGCAACCAATGATAGAGAACAGATCCGTGGGTAATGTATACCCGGAAATTGCACGATAATTTGGGAAAGAATGTTTTTAAAAAATTGCTGAAAAACACCAATATCTCCCAAAATCCACAAAAAAACCCCGTGAAAGAACGACAGAGAACACGAAGGCTGTATTCATGAGATGTGTTCTTTACTGTTTTTGAACAGGTTGGCATCTTTGTTTCAAAGTGGCAAATCAGTTAAATCAGGCAAAACGGGTAAATTTTCTTTTGGCCCTCAGTTTATTTTGTATTCAAAGAAATAGTCTTTGGTCTAAAAGAAACGGATTTATTCCTTCTGATGCCGAATGACAACAAATAATCACAATGTTAAAAAACCCAAGGTGTTTGCCCCATTTTGTTACATATTGCCCGTCCAAAGACCTGCACACTGGGATTACAGAGGGTCAACTGTGTGGGGTGGGGTGAGGGTGTGTCTGGCGGGCCTTATGCAGAAGAGGATTTGTCTGACAATGGGTATTTTGTAATAAGTAGAGCGTAATAGTTCATTTTATGTTGGTTCCATGTGATACCTCCAATGTTTAAGCCTTATGCAGAGGAAGATTGGTCTGGTGTGGCCCATTCTGTACTCTGTGATATGAACCTGTTCATTCAAACGTACCTTAATGTGGTACAATATATATTAATCGATATATATTCCAGACCAATTTTACCCGTGTATACCTGAAGGGACAACTTTTTGTGGGCCTTATGCAGAAGAGGATTTGTCTGGCAATGGGTATTGTGCAATAGGTAGAGTGCAATTGTTCATTTTATGTTGATTTCATGTGGTACCTCCAGTGTTTAACCCAGCCCAAATTTTGGGACCCTCTCTGGGGGGTCTGGCGGACCTTATGCAGAGGACAATTTGTCAGGTATGGGCCGTGTTGTACTCAGTAATATGTACCTGTTGATCTAAACTTACTTTCATCTGGTACTTTGAATGTATACTTTAGTCAAATTTTACCAGAGTGTCCACTGAGTACATTAAGGGTCAACATTTGGGGGTGTCTGGCGGGCCTTATGCAGCAGACGATTTGTCTGGCAATGGGTATTTTATACTTAGTAGAGTGTAATAGTTAATTTTATGTTGATTTCATGTGGTACCTCCATTGTTTAACCCAGCCCAAATTTTGGGACCCTCTCTTGGGGGTGTCTGGCAGACCTTTTGCAGAGGAAGATTTGTCTGGTGTGGCCCATTCTGTACTCTCTGAGGTGTACCAGTTCATTTACACTTACTTTCATGTGGTACCGCCAATGTTTGATCCAGCCCTTGAATGGTCCCTTGTTTTGGGGGGCCAGGGGCCACATGCAGCAGGGGGTCCCCGGCAGACATCCATATATGAATATATTGGGTTACACAGTAAATGTTCCTGTGTTCGGATATTGGTACCTTGTTCGTTTGACCAAAGTGCTCTGGGCTGCTGCTCTACTAGGCTACCCGACCGCCACATATGAACCTGTATACGAGGACTAAGTCAGTGGGAATTAGGCAAGCATTTATGCGGGTGAACACATACAGAAGACCTCCTTGGTACTGCCTGATTGCCACTCAGTTCAATACTCCCCACTTTGTTTAGGAGAAGCATCGTGTTCGGAAGAATACTTGATACACGCGGAAATTATTTTAATTTTTAAATACATAAATTGAAGTTCAGAACATTTTCTTTGCCATTAAATGTTTGGTGTTGCTGCCGCACTTTCGAATATAAATATTCAAATTGTTTCCCATCATACATTCTTAAAAAGAAGCTTGAAACAATGTGCCATTATGTTACAAAATGTCATTGTAAATCAAACTTGCCAAACTCAAGGATAGTTTTTTTTATGTCGGCCTGTGTTAGTTTCGTGTACCTAACTCAAATTACACAAAGATTGATCAAGATATGAGACAAACATAGTCAGCTTCATATCAGATGTGCCTCGCCAACGTAGCATAGCGACAGTGTCATGATGGTGGCATCAGGAGCAAGATCAACTCTCAGCTGTAATATGCATAGGAAGGACCGTATTAGAATTAACGATTGTGTCGTGTTGTGTGAATTATCACTTGTTTACCTGAAAATGATTAATTCCTGCTGCAGTGTAAAATGATCTGGACAGTAAAGCTGGAGTATAGTGTGTTGTTATCAGTTAATCGTAGTTTTCTGTTCATGCTCATTCTCAGTTACAAATCAATACAGTAAACTACGGTTATACCGAAATCGAAGGGACCACTAATTTTAGTTCGTAATAACCGTAGTACCTTTTAAGCATATATATAGACAATACTACACCCATTCTCGTTAGATACCATTTTTACAAAACCAGCTAGGTCAGATACCATAGAAAGTTCACGAGTTTCGTAAAAATGGTATCTAACGAGAAAGAGTGTGGTATTTTATTTATTACCCACGTTAAATATATATTTAAGTGTAAATACATAACAACTTTCGTTCGTTGACCGACCAAACTGAAACCGGTTGCAAAATCTGGTTGCGCATGAATATTGATATATGACCAAATATGGGCATTGTTGACATGTCTATGCATACGCATAAACAACATGCCCCTGCAGTTGTGTTTGCAAACAAAACAGCACCGACGCTCAAGATCCTTTTTTCGAAGAAATTCTTCAACTTGGTAATTGGTAATTCAAGCGCCATGTTGTTAGAACGAAGGAAACCTATATGAAAATTTGAAAAGTCATATTAGCGCCGCGCTTTGACTATCGGACTAACAGTCGGTCACTCGCACTGTCGGTGTCCCGTCTGTGCAATCAAAATGGTTCGGTTTCCTTGATCTATCAGCTGAATTTATTTCATGTTCGTACCATTTTGAAAGAGGGAAATCAGAGTGTTCGCAAAAGACATTCATGTTAACTGTACCACCCTATACTGAAGACGTGAAAATCAACACGCTCCAAGTCTGCTTGCATGTCAGTGACAGCTTTGAACAAAGGGCAAGGTCGCCACCGGAATAAGAAAAGACAACCGTGATCTAGGCCTACTCAGAGCGTTTTACGCTAGGGATAGGGAATGTTATTGTTCACATTTGGGATGTTTGGGGCCTCAAAATCCGAAGTCAGACACTCTTCCACGGAGTTTTCGAATGATTTGTATCAGAACTGTTCTTTTTTGGTGATTTGGTCGTGCAGTCGTGTACGTTCATTCATGAACAACACCTCCCGAAACAGCGCCACAAAATACGCTTCGAAAGGGACACTGATTGCACAACCGGATCATCCCAAGTAAGCCTAAATATCTGTCCAGATAGTTTAAACATACTTCATTTCACCACGCTTATCCCTTTACGTTAAATCAAATTGAAAGTTGCGAAAGTGGTCGGATGCGTAACGGTCATGGGGGCCCTCGATCTATTGATCGGTAGTCGTACATTGTAAATGGATATAGCTCGATTATATAATGTCTGTAGAAGCTCTATCCATAACTTAAATATAATGCAAACCGAATTTGATGCGTGTGACTATTTTGTTTGGTTTAATAAAGTGTTTGTAAATATCTCTCGTTCTCATTAATTTCTTCAGTTCTGCCTTGTGGTTGCAAAATGAATGACGTCTCGCGATTTTTTATGAATGAAAAAAGTAGTCCTGGTGAGACAGAGGTCACGGTTATCCAATCAAAACGAATAAAACAAGGTCAACCTTGTACGACACACGTGTGACGTACGGATTTAGTATCTTACCACCTGTATCTTTAACACGTGGGTAATAAACAACATTTATACAACAAATGGTCGGGACTAAAAAATAAGTTCGTTATATCGGTCAGTTCGTTGTAAGCGTGTTCGTTATAAACGTAGTTTTGTGTATTATGACATTTGCATGTGTTTGGAACGTTGTAACAGGCACCAAAGAACCTTGAAAACTAAATTCAATATAAAGACAGAATTATCACACACATTTACATTGAGTGTGTTTGTTCTGGCTCTGTGTCTTAGCCTACGACGTATCATAAGGACAATGTCTGTATTCAAATATCAGTTATATAATACAGTAAACTACGATTATAACGAACTCAAAGGGACCACTAATTGTAGTTTATTATAACCGTAGTTCGCTGTGAGCATTTATCATCCTGGCTCCCACAGGAGATATCGCTTGGATTAGATCCAACGATATCTACACTGTATATATCGCTGCAATGAAATTACATCACATTGCTTTGCAGAACATTATGACGTCACTGGTTACCATGACGTCACAATCAAATGACATCACTAATGGCTCTGCTACTGAAGCTGTTAGCAGTACTTTTTACACTGAAGACACTGCTAATTACTGTCTACAAATTGAAAAAAGTTGGAAGAATGATGTTGGATGATAAATAAAATCTCACCCTCGTGTCTTTTGATATCGGAATTTTTCCACTTTTATCAACTCGTGTTGATATATTTGATATCAAAAGACACTCGGGTGAGATTCTCTATTTATACAGCATAACTACAGCCAATTTTAGGGACAAAAAAGTAAGTTCGTCATATCCGTCAGTTTTTTATAAGCGTGTTCGTTATAAACGTAGTTTACTGTACCTCCAAGATATAGGGGATCTAATGATTTGAATGTAGCTGGAGTTAGAGTGTACAATTACAATACCGTGTCGTTGAATCTGAGCGCAACATCTAATCACAATGAACGTTCATATCATGCATGAGTGAGTGAGTGAGGTTTTACGCCTCTTTTAGCAATATTCCAGCAATATCACGGCGGGGGACACCAGAAATGGGCTTCAACATTGTACCCATGTCGGGAATCGAACCCGGGTCTTCGGCGTGACGAGCTTTAACCATTAGGCTACCCGACCGCCCTATCATGCGTGAACAGCATGTGATGCACATGCACACAGAAGCCAAAGTGTGTGCGCTAACAGGAGAACTCATAATCACTAATGCAATTGAGCTAAGCACATGCTTGATGCCTCCAAGACAGGATCTCAATGAACGGACAAAATGGCGAATTGTGGGTACGGAAGAGGTGAGGAGAGGTGAAATGGGGTTTACCGTCGTGTCCAAGATTATTGCACTTATATAGCGACGTGCGTGCTTGCGTGCGTGCGTGCGTGCGTAGCGTGCACTTATGTAGCATGTGCGTGCGTGCGTAGCGTGCACTTATGTAGCATGTGCGTGCGTGCGTGCGTGCGTGCGTGCATGCCTGTGTACTGGTCCGGACTGATGCCGAATTATAGATATAAATATAGACGCTGAGATACCATGCTGCAGTTTAACATGATCAACCCAGTCAGACAAAGTATACTGACTCCGAGCCGACCAGTCCTTGTTTTAACTCCTTAATGCCGAACGCAATACAGGGTAACAACAAGTACCATCTTTTAACGTCTTTTGGTATGACGTGGCCGGGGATCGAACCCCGGACCTTCCGCTCTTCGGGCGGACGCTCTACCACTAGACCTACGGAGGCGGTCTGGGACGGAAGAGGGGGGCACCGGGTTGCGGTGGGGTAACCTAGTGGTAAAGCGTTCGTTCGTGACGCCGAAGGCCCGGGTTCGATTCCCACATGGGTACAATGTGTGAAGCCCATTTCTGATGTCCCCCGCCGTAATATTGCTAAAACCAATGGTCACGTGCAACAACACATACTGTTGGTTGGTTGGTTTGTTGTTTAACGCCGCACTCATCAATATTCCAGCTATATGACGGCGGTCTGTAAATAATCGAGTCCAGACAATCCAGTGATTGATATCATGAACATCGATCCACGCAATTGGGATCGATGACATGCATCAACCAAGTCAGCGAGGTCCCGTTAGTCGCCTATTACAATAAAAATAGTCATCTTTTACGACAAGCATGGGTTGCTGAAGACCTATTCTGACAAGATCTAAGCTGTAGAATGCTGGTATTGAATGACAAATATTCTCTTCCTCATTTCCTGATCAAAGGAAATGATTTAGTCCTGTTTATCTTGTGCCGATCATGAAGTATCAATAATATAAACATTGTTACCAAGACATCATAAGTGATCAAATCTATAAAGAATTCAACCACGTTGTTGAACTTGGCTAATTGAAATATAATGCGACATAGCACAGGGCCTTTTCTGCATAACAAATGAACTAATTTCCCCTGGTGTATTTTCAATTAGCTGTCGGGGGTCGAAAGTTTTTTTTACGTTTGATAAAGTTTGTTTTGTGCTTAGTGTCTTTTTATAAGATCAGGTGATACGAATAATTAAGTCATCAGCTTCCATTTCTAATTTGAATTATATAAATTACGGATGTCCTGTGCAGGTCGATATCGAGGTTGGGAGTAATGTGATCTTGTGATCTGTGTGAGAATTGCCCTGCCATTTAACTTCTATAGATTTTCGATAACTTTGAAAACTCATTAATACCCGTAAGTCCTCCACATTATCCCCCGTTCTGTCTGTATGGACCAAGGGGGTCTAAGAGCCGCGATTCGCTGTGCAGAGTTGCGTCCCTTGGGAACGCCAGAAACCTATGATTGTGGGTTCGAATCCGATTATGTTTCTAGGTTTGTCAGCACCCGTGCTCCTGGGTTTCACCAAAGTGGTAAACGTCTGAGACCTGCATCACTTCGGGCTTTCCTCCCACATCAAGCTGTGATATAACTGGAATAATGTTAAAAGCGTCGTTGAACCAAACTCACTCACTCTATATGGACAAGAATCTGAACCAACAGCCGAATCGTTGTACGATGACACATAAAGAACGTATGTCGCTTCAATCAACAGGTACAGGGTAACAACGCTAACCCAGAATCCTCACGGAGCGATATATTAATATTGAAATATGAACAGCCAGAACGTATGGGGTGGGGTTATGTCCTAATGTGGAGATAGTTTGGTGGTCATCTCTCTTGACTGGTCTTGTTAGAAGGTTCAACTGTCTTGAAGGGGCGGTCGGGTAGCCTTGTGGTTAAAGCGTTCGCTCTTCACGCTGAAGACCCGGGTTCGACTCCCGACATGGGTACAATGTGTGAAGCCCATTTCTGTGATATTTCTGGAATATTGCTAAAAGCGGCGGAAAACCAAACTCACTCACTCACTTAACTGTCTTGAAAGTGATGTTTCTATTCTTAAGGGAAACCAGGTTTGGCGTAAGGTCATTCGATACTAACGTCATCGGATGCCCTGATTTCAGTGCTTCGGCACCTGTGTCATAAGTCAGCGGTGAGTGTTATCATTTACAAGTGTGCTATGCATTTTATATCTGAAGTTATTTATAAATAGAAAGAGCGGTAGGGTAGCCTTGTGGTTAAAGCGCTCGCTCGTCACGCCGAAGGCCCAGGTTCGATTTCCAGTATGGGTACAGCGTGTGAAGCCATTTCTGATGTCCCCCGTCGTGTTATTGATGGAATATTACCCCAAAACAGCGTAAAACTACAATCACTCACTATAACCAGGATGTTGATTCAGTTGTGCTGGCATCGTCTTCATGTGACAAAGATACCTACATGGGTATCGGCAGGTACTCGCGACTGATGTTTCTCTGGCGGTGACGTCTTCTAATGGCGAGCAGCAGGCATGGTACCATCTTTTAACGTCTTTTGGTATGACGCGGCCGGGCATCGAACCCCGGACCTTCCGCTCGTCGGGCGTACGCTCTACCACTAGACCACAGAGGCGGTCTTAACTTACATTTGTCAACGAGATAAGTTTTTAATAAAAACTTAATTTGCCATCTGGAACATTTGAGGAACATTTTAAATATACACTACTGTAACTAATTGTTTTTTTTTAATGGCGATGGATGTACATATTGATAACTACTTTCAAGGCGATATTGTGATGACTTTTTTATTCATAGGGTTCAAATATGCGAGTTAATCAAGATAGACGGTCGTCTAAGGCGCCGCGATTCGCTGTGCAGAGTTTCGTCCCTTGGACACGCCAGAAACCTATGATTGTGGGTTCGAATCCCGGTTCGCCCCGACTATGTTTCTAGGTTTGTCAGCACCATACCCGTGCTCGTGGGTTTCACCGAAGTGGTAAACGTCTTAGACCTGCATCACTTTCCTCCCACGTTAAGCTGGCACGCCGTGACATAACTGGAATACTGTTAAAAGCGCCGTTAAACCCAACTCACTCACTCACTCACTCACTCACTCATTCTGACATGGAGGTGTGATACAGTATTTTATCAAGATCACGTGGACCAATCAGACCTGATCATTCTGCTATTGGGGTGTGATACAGTATTTTATCAAGATCACGTGGACCAATCAGATCTCATCATTCTGACATGGGGGTGTGATAAAATATTTTATCAAAATCACGTGGACCAATCAGATATCATCATTCTGACATGGCGGTGTGATACAGTATTTTATCAAGATCACGTGGACCAATCAGATTTCATCCTTCTGACATGGGAGTGTGATACAGTATTTTATCAAGATCACGTCGACCAATCAGATCTCATCATTCTGACATGGGGTATGGTATCGTGACATTATGCTTTCTCCTACTTACACAAAACAGGGAGCTGTATTAAACATGTATGAGTGAGTGAGTGAGTGAGTGAGTGAGTGAGTGAGTGAATGAGTGAGTGAGTGAGTGAGTTGGGTTTAACGCTGCTTTTAACGTTATTCCAGTTATATTACGGCGTCACAGCTTTATGTGGATGGAAATCCCGAAGTGATGCAGGTCTTAGACGTTTACCACTTTGGTGAAACCCACGAGCACGAGTATGGTGCTGACAAACCTAGAAACATATTTTGGGCGAACCGGGATTCGAACCTACGATCACAGATTTCTGGTCTGCCTTAGGGACGTATATCTGCACATAGAACTGCAGCGGCATAGACGACTGGGCCACCCATGCCCACGTTTATAATGGAACTTCAATACAATGGTGAAAAAGGATTTATGAATTGGTCCCTGTCGCCTTATTGCTTGTTGGGGGTTTGCAAATAGAAGATAAATACTATGTGTGTGTCTATTTCCGGGATTTTATCGAGTATTTGCATCTTGGAAATTCATCTCGAGACCCGAAAGCGTTAGCTTGAGGGGCTCAAATGAAAATTTCCAAGATGCAAATATTGTAAACCTATTGTTTTATTTAAAAAAAACCATGCTCACTCTTTAACACCTCGTACTTTCTCGGTTGTGATGCGTCAACATCGAACGTTCTGTTGCTGCTATGGTGATTGTGATTTTGGTTCACCGGTAATGAGACGCAAATACCATCACGTATATTTCAGCTGCGATACCTACATCCTTGAATTCCTCATACATTTTAGAATCAAATGCCAAATGGTCTTTGTCACCAATACAAATTGTCTAGATGTAATGAAGCAAAATAAATGAGGTGTGAAAACGGACGCTGAAAAAACTGCACTTGTTGGAAATGTAAACAAAGCCATTCGTCTATTCGTTGAGTACATTGGCTCGAGATCTGCTTTTCCCGAATATACACGGGAAGATAATCGTAGGAAGAATTAGGGAATTAAACATATATACATTGCATTAATTTGATATTTTCAACAGAACTTGTGGAAGTTCCCGTTCTGTGTGACACCATGACTGACGCAAAATCACGCACAACGACAACGGTATTTATAGGAATTTCTGACTATTTACGTTGGTTTCAATGAAAAATACAACAACAAAAAACAGTACACAGACTGTCAGAATGTTTCTGATTACTTACATGTCACATTTATGTATATACGAACCCTGAATCAACGAAAGTCACCTCGTAAAATCCCGCGCACTGTTGACAGTCAACACGCCATTTTGTAAAAGTGGGTCACCGGTAGTGATGTCAAACTTCAACATATTTGTTGTACATATTTGGTAATTTCTCTGAGGTGAAGGTCTTGAATGAGAACACACACGATCATTGTTAACTGCTTTTTACTGTTTCATGATGCAGATCTTGCATATCTTTTGTACATTTTTTTCACACAATGAATTTCACTTTGGATATTAATAATTTTAATTCAAAATTTAAAATCCAAATAATTCCAATGAATAGAGAAAATGAAAATATTTGTTATGAATGTTAATTTTGTATTTCAATTTGCGTCCATTGTCAATTAGTATGCAAAACATGCTGAGTAATTATGTATTCCTACACAGTGATTCGGTCGCTTGCTTCAGGGAATGCAAATCATATTTTCACCCTTTGATATTTGGTCATGTGACCCAAATTAGCCAATCACAACACAGAACACTCTTTCTATAGGTTTACAATATTCCATCTATGTCACTTCAGCCTGTACATTGACGAGTCTGGACCAGGCATACCAGTGGTTGATATTATTCTTTATAGCTAAAATGGATAGAATTATCATTAAACCGCCCGCACGTTATCAGAAATGAGCGGGCCACTGTAACTTGATCATGCTTGACGACGGGCCATTAGGTGACGTCATAGGGTAGAGAAAATGACGTCACGTATTATAGTGACGTCATCTAATTTGTTCTATAACGTTTCCATATTTGTAAAATGTGGTCAGTGACATTCGTGTTGATTGCAGTAACTGTTTCAAAACCGATATTGTTGTTTCTTTTTATTTTATAACAAATTCCATCCATTTTAGCTATAATAACGGTAACGTTTTTTTCAGGGCATTATCATTTGCAGAAGCCCTCGGTCTTTTCAACTGTTAATGGAAAACCTCGGGCTTCTACAAATGATAATGCCCTGAAAAATAGCGTTACCCTTATAGGATTAGCTTATCTTCAGAGGTAAGATATCCTTGGTACCTGCCCACGATGACGGTACCTGCTTTAGATCATGTTCATGAAACCAACAATGCTCTGGCATATTGCGCCATGTGAAATCAATCTCTACATAAACGTAAAGTCAGGTATATTGGACATTTTCATGGTAAACAGAGCTGTTGTTGTACGCATTGTATTTTGATAAATAAACTTTCGTTTCATTGAAAGAGAAAGTAGTCACAACTTTTATTCAGAAACTTGACGTGATAATAGAATACAATACCAGTGAAAGCAGAGCGACCTCAGCAATATCAGACATTACAGCTAAAATGGATAGAAATGTCACTAAACATAAGAAATGAGCGGGCTACTGTAACTGAATAATGCCCTCATATTGCTTGACGACGGGCCATTATCACTCCCGTTGTTAGGTGACGTCATCGGATAGGGATAGGTGACGTCACGTTCAATTAGTGACCATTAAACAGCTGTACACTAGCCAATCGTATAGATGGAGATCCTCCACTGTCCTCCACATCTGCTTCTGTCTCCAGTACATGGCATGTTGCATTCAGTGTCACGTCTCTTGGCGTACCCAGTTTTGATGATATTACCACAGTAGCATTCATGTCCCACCTGTAATCAGAAGTAGCATGTGCGTTACTCAGTGTCTTCTACTTGGAACCTACCCGAGAAGATCCGGGGTAGAATAGGTCTTCAGCAACCCATGCTTGCCGTAAAAGGTGACTATGCTTGTCGTGAAAGGCGACTAACGGGATCGGGTGGTTAGGCTCGCTGACTTGGTTGATGCATGTCATCGATCCCAATTGCGTGGATCGATGCTCATGATGTCAATCGCTGTATTGTCTGGTCCAGACTCGATTATTTTACAGACCGCCGTCATATAGCTGGAATATTGCTGAGTCCGGCGTTAAACAACAAACAAACGAACAGAACTTTGAACAACCAACACCAAAGCCTCGATACCCTGACGTTTATGTCTGAACCTGAAACTCTAGGAGAGGGGATAAGCATTGTGATGTTGTCATATGGTGAATATGCACTCAGTGTCGGGTTTCCTGGGGTTCCCTTCTTTGATAACTTGACCACAGAAGCATTGGTATCAATAAGGTGAGGTGAGGTGAAATGGGGTTTAACGTCTGATTAAGGATTACACAGGAATGAAAACTTTCACATCTGATTTCCTACGTATTTTGAGAAACCAAGACTAAACCATCGACATGACATTGAACATGACATTTGAACACATGACTAATGGACCCGTGAAGATCGTGAGCAGGCTAGGTCTTCAGCAACCCATGCTTGTCTTAAAAAGCGACTACGGTTGTCGTAACAGGCGACTTACGGGATCAGGCGGACAGGCTCGCTGACCTGGTTGATGCATGTCATCGATCCAAATTGCGTAGATCGATGCTCATGATGTCAATCACTGTATTGTCTGGTTCAGACTCGCTTTTGCACAGACAGCCGTTATATAGCTGGAAAACTGCTGAGTGCGGCGTTAAACCACAAACAAACAAACACACAAACATAACTTATATGGAAATAAGTGCTCGTCACAATTAGATGAACATATTTTGGTTGATGCCATCGTATCCCAATTGTGTAGATCGGTGCTCATGATGTCAATCACCGGATTGCCTGGTCCAGACTCGGTTATGTACAAATTTTGTCATATTGCTGGAATATTGGTGACTGCGCCGTTAAAAACAAACAAACAAACTGATGGGGTTTTCTGTTGTATGGGCGTGTTGTACTGGTCTTATGTTCTGGTGTGATATGTTCGGGTGATGCGTTGGTCTGTTGTATTAGGCTGCTGTACTGGCCTCTAGTATTTGTCTGCTGTACTGGTGTGTTGTATTAGTCTGCTGTACTGGTCTGTTGTATTAGTCTGCTGTACTGGTCTGTTGTATTAGTCTGCTGTACTGGTCTGTTGTATTAGTCTGCTGTACTCCTCTGTTGTATTAGTCTGCTGTACTGGTCTGTTGTATTAGTCTGCTGTACTCCTCTGTTGTATAAGTCTGTTGTACTGGTCTGTTGTAGTAGTCTGCTGTACTGGTGTGTTGCATTACTTTGTTGTACTGGTGTGTTGTACTAGTCTGTTGTACTGGTATGTTGTATTAGTCTGTTGTATTAGTCTGCTGTACTGGTGTGTTGCATTAGTCTGTTGTACTGGTGTGTTGTATTAGTCTGTTGTACTGGTGTGTTGTATTAGTCTGTTGTACTGGTCTGTTGTATTAGTCTGCTGTACTGGTGTGTTGCATTTGTCTGTTGTACTGGTGTGTTGTATTAGTCTGTTGTACTGGTGTGTTGTATTAGTCTGTTGTACTGGTGTGTTGTATTAGTCTGTTGTACTGGTCTGTTGTACTGGTCTGTTGCATTAGTCTGTTGTACTGGTGTGTTGTATTAGTCTGTTGTACTGGTGTGTTGTATTAGTCTGTTGTACTGGTCTGTTGTATTAGCCTGTTGTACTGGTCTGTTGCATTAGTCTGTTGTACTGGTGTGTTGTATTAGTCTGTTGTACTGGTGTGTTGTATTAGTCTGTTGTACTGGTCTGTTGTATTAGCCTGTTGTACTGGTCTGTTGCATTAGTCTGTTGTACTGGTGTGTTGTATTAGTCTGTTGTACTGGTCTGTTGCATTAGTCTGGTTAGCTGCCCAGGTCTGAGGCAAGGTAACCTGCTGATTCCGTTAATCATCTCATTTGACTGATAAGATTGCTGCACTCTTTCGTAACCCGATAATCATAATCATAAAAATCAAAATAACCTCGCTATTTCACGATTTCATAAACACATGCTAACACTTTCAATCCCTTGTACGTTATTTGCATACTGGTGTTTGTGTTTTTAGATTTTTCTCATTTTGGTAGAGATTCGATTAATGGTATGTCCATTATTGAAATATGACAAATGAGTGAGTGAGTGAGTGAGTGAGTATGGTTTTACGCCGCTTTTAGCAACATTCCAGCAATATCACGGCGGGGGACACCAGAAATGGGCTTCACACAATTTACCCATGTCGGGAATCGAACCCGGGTCTTCGGCGTGACGAGCGAACGCTTTATCCACTGGGCTACCCGACCGCCCCTATGACGAATGAAATGTTAAATGTCACTTCTGTCTACCTGTGTTCCAAAGTGGGTGAAGCTATTCTGATGGCAGTGCAGACTGCAGGAGTCAGGTGTCAGACCAGTCTCGTCCTTCATCAAGCAGCGCGGAAGTACCCGGCCCGCGTCATCTTGGTAACATCCAGCGTATGTGTAGGACACTGTAACAATACACTGATCAAGGTGATCCCTGACTGATATATGGAGAACCTCCCCAAAGTGCCTATTGATATCAAATATATCTACACGAGTCAATAAAGTCGATAAAAGTTTAAAACTCCCAAGCCTCGGAGTTTTAACGAGTGTTGATATATTTGATATCAAAAGACACAAGAGATGAGATTCTATTTATCATCAAACATTATTCTCCCAATTTTTGTAGACAATAATTAGCAGTGTGTTAAGTGTAAAAAAGTACTGGTAACAGCTTCAGTAGCAAAGCCATTAGTGATGTCATTTGATTGTGACGTCATGGTAACAATTACGTCACAAACCTGATAGCTTAAATACAAATGATCGATAAGAAGATAATCCCATAATGACAGTTCAAATGTTAATTATTTTTACATCAACATGTGACCAGACACACATACCTATGTGATGATTAGCAACAGTGCGACATTGCATTGTTGTAGTCGTTGATGTAGATGGTGGTATCGAGGAAGGTAATGTAGTTGTAGTGGCCGTGGTTGTGATAATGACATTAGCAGTTGTAGCCATGGCCGTAACTGGAGTCATGGTTGTTTTTGCAATTGGTATCGCGGTGGAGGTTGTTGATAGAGTCGTGGTTGTCGTTGTAATTGGTGTCGTGGTAGTGGTAGTTGATAGAGTCGTAGTTGTCGTTGTAATTGGTATCGCGGTGGAGGTTGTTGATAGAGTCGTGGTTGTCGTTGTAATTGGTGTCGTGGTAGTGGAAGTTGATAGAGTCGTAGTTGTCGTTGTAATTGGTATCGCGGTGGAGGTTGTTGATACAGTCGTGGTTGTCGTTGTAATTGGTGTCTTGGTGGAGGTTGTTGATAGAGTCGTGGTTGTTGTTGTAATTGGTATCGCGGTGGTGGTAGTTGATAGAGTCGTGGTTGTTGTTGTAACTGGTGTCGTGGTGGAGGTTGTTGATAGAGTCGTGGTTGTTGTTGTAACTGGTGTCGTGGTGGAGGTTGTTGAAAGAGTCGTGGTTGTTGTTGTAACTGGTGTCGTGGTGAAGGTTGTTGATAGAGTCGTGGTTGTTGTTGTAATTGGTGTCGCGATGGTGGTAGTTGAAAGAGTCGTAGTTGTCGCTGTCACTGGTGCTGCGGTTGTGGGGGTAGTGACTCCTGAGGCCAGACAGAGGTATTTAACCCCTGCTTCAGCTGGCACACAAACCTCCTCCTCTTTACATGGGCGGGTGTGACAAGTCATCCTCTGAGACCCTTTCTGAAAACACAAATGAAAAACATTCAAGTTTGCAAGACATTGTACATATAAAAACTATTTCAATATCATTTTTTGAACATTTTCTTACATCAGCCAGTGTACTAAGCTATTCAGCTGCAACTTTTGAAAGGCAAAGTTCTAATCAACAATAGAAGCACCATGGTTGGTTGTGGTTCTGGGGAAGTGGGGAAAGGAGGTGGTCGTTGTGGGAATTGGGGAAAGGAGGTGGTCGTTGTGGGAATTGGGGAAAGGAGGTGGTGGTTGTGGGAATTGGGGAAAGGAGGTGGTCGTTGTGGGAATTGGGGAAAGGAAGTGGTGGTTGTGGGAATTGGGTAAAGGAGGTGGTGGTGGGTGGGAAGTGGGGAAAGGAGGTGGTGGTTGTTGGGAAGTGGGTAAAGGTGTTGGTGGTTGTTGGGAAGTGGGTAAAGGTGGTGGTGGTTGTTTGGAAGTGGGTAAAGGTGGTGGTGGTGGTGGTTGGAAAGTGTGTAAAGGTGGTGGTGGTTGTTGGGAAGTTGGGAAAGGAGGTGGTGGTTGTTGGGAAGTGGGTAAAGATGGTGGTGGTGGTTGGAAAGTGGGTAAAGGTGGTGGTGGTTGTTTGGAAGTGGGTAAAGGTGGTGGTGGTGGTGGTTGGAAAGTGTGTAAAGGTGGTGGTTGTTGGGAAGAGGTGAAAGGTGGTGGTGGTTGTTGGGAATTGGGGAAAGGAGGTGGTGGTTGTTGAGAAGTGGGGAAAGGAGGTGGTGGTTGTTGGGAAGTGGGGAAAGGAGGTGGTTGTTGTTGGGAAGTGGGGAAAGGAGGTGGTGGTGTTTGTTGGGAAGTGGGTAAAGGAGGTGGTTGTTGTTGGGAAGTGGGTAAAGGTGATGGTTGTTGTTGGGAAGTGGGTAAAGGAGGTGGTTGTTGTTGGGAAGTGGGGAAAGGAGGTTGTTGTTGTGGGAATTGGGGAAAGGAGGTTGTTGTTGTGGGAAGTGGGGAAAGGAGGTGGTCGTTGTGGGAATTGGGGAAAGGAGGTGGTGGTTGTGGGAATTGGGGAAAGGAGGTGGTCGTTGTGGGAATTGGGGAAAGGAGGTGGCCGTTGTGGAATTGGGGAAAGGAGGTGGTGGTTGTGGGAATTGGGGAAAGGAGGTGGTGGTTGTGGGAATTGGGGAAAGGAGGTGGTGGTTGTGGGAATTGGGGAAAGGAGGTGGTCGTTGTGGGAATTGGGGAAAGGAGGTGGTGGTTGTGGGAATTGGGGAAAGGAGGTGGTCGTTGTGGGAATTGGGGAAAGGAGGTGGTCGTTGTGGGAATTGGGGAAAGGAGGTGGCCGTTGTGGAACTGGGGAAAGGAGGTGGTGGTGGGTGGGAATTGGGGAAAGGAGGTGGTGGTTGTGGGAATTGGGGAAAGGAGGTTGTTGTTGTTGGGAAGTGGGGAAAGGAGATGGTCGTTGTGGGAATTGGGGAAAGGAGGTGGTCGTTGTGGGAATTGGGGAAAGGAGGTGGCCGTTGTGGAATTGGGGAAAGGAGGTGGTGGTTGTGGGAAGTGGGTAAAGGTGTTGGTGGTTGTTGGGAAGTGGGTAAAGGTGGTGGTGGTTGTTTGGAAGTGGGTAAAGGTGGTGGTGGTTGTTTGGAAGTGGGTAAAGGTGGTGGTGGTGGTGGTTGGAAAGTGTGTAAAGGTGGTGGTGGTGGTTGGGAAGTGGGGAAAGCAGGTGGTGGTTGTTGAGAAGTGGGGAAAGGTGATGGTGGTTGTTGGGAAGTGGGGAAAGGAGGTGGTGGTTGTTGGGAAGTGGGTAAAGGTGGTGGTGGTTGTTGGGAAGTGGGTAAAAGAGGTGTTGGTTGTGGGAAGTGGGTAAAGGAGGTTGTTGTTGTTGGGAAGTGGGGAAAGGAGGTGGTTGGTGGTTGTGGGAAGTGGGTAAAAGAGGTGGTGGTTTTTGGAAAGTGGGGAAAGGTGATGGTGGTTGTTGGGAAGTGGGGAAAGGAGGTGGTGGTGGTTGTTGGGAAGTGGGTAAAGGAGGTGGTTGTTGTTGGGAAGTGGGTAAAGGAGGTGGTGGTTGTGGGAAGTGGGGAAAGGAGGTGGTTGTTGTGGGAATTGGGGAAAGGAGGTGGTTGTTGTTTGGAAGTGGGGAAAGGAGATGGTGGTGGTTGTTGGGAAGTGGGTAAAGGAGGTGGTTGGTGGTTGTGGGAAGTGGGTAAAGGAGGTGGTTGTTGTTGGGAATTGGGGAAAGGAGGTGGTGGTTGTGGGAAGTGGGGAAAGGAGGTGGTTGTTGTGGGAATTCGGGAAAGGAGGTGGTTGTTGTTGGGAAGTGGGTAAAGGTGGTGCTTGTTGGGAAGTGGGTAAAGGAGGTGGTTGTTGGGAAGTGGGTAAAGAAGGTGGTTGTTGGGAAGTGGGTAAAGGAGGTGGTTGTTGGGAAGTGGGTAAAGAAGGTGGTTTTTGGGAAGTGGGTAAAGGTGGTTGTGGAAATGAGCAGTGGTTTAAAAGGGAAGTTTATATATTTATGGTTGATGGTTTTAGTAATGACATATGGGTATCAAAGTGGTGTGGTTGTCCGAAAAGTGTGGGGTTTAGGGGGAGGAGCGTCGGAAATGTTTTACGTGTGTCTTTTGTGAATCTATTGATAGCTGAAATATAGCAATATGTATTTATTTCTTAATAAATTGGTAAATAAAGCAATGATACCTTTTTCTGTGACTTTTACTGTTGTAAAATAGAAACTATGTTCAATTTACAAAAATGACAAATTTTAGAAAGCTAGCACGGCCTCGCCACCAGTGCAACGTTCCAACACTTAAAACGTTCACAGAAATACAAAAAGTGTTAGTCTCTATAGTAACTGGTTGATCAATAGAAACATAATAAAAGAAAATTTTGCTTGTGAACAAATAGAATCTTTAATCTGTAGCAATTGTACCTGCAATATATGAATAGTAGTTAATTGTCTGCAATATATGAATGCATCAACCAAGTCAGCGAGCCTGACCACCCGATCCCGTAAGTCGCCTCAAACGGCAAGGATACAGTCAGTCACCTTTTACGACAAGCATGGGTTGTTGAAGACCTATTCACACACTCGGTACGTGGCAATTGGATTGTTACATACTATCCAGATTGGGCTGTAAGTGACTTACTCAAACAGTGATACCAATTCACGCTGAGAGGAGAGAGAGAGAGAGAGAGAGAGAGAGAGAGAGAGAGAGAGGGAGGGAGGGAGAGAGAGGGGAGAGAGGGAGAGAAGGGGAGAGAGGGAGGGTGAGAGAGAATGAGATGAAAAGAGACACACAGAGAGAGGGGGAGAGTAAGAAAGAGACGAGATGAAGCGAGGGAAACACTAAAAGAGAGAGGGTGGGAGAGAGAGCGAGAGAGGGAGAGAGATAGAAGGGAGTGAGAGAGAGAATGAGATGAAGAGAGACACAGAGAGAGAAGGGGAGAGAAAGAAGGGAGTGAGAGAGAGAATGAGATGAAGAGAGACACACAGAGAGAGGGAGTGGGAGAGGGGGAAGGGAGAGGGAGAGTATGAAAGAGAAGAGATGAAGCTAGGGAAACAGTAAGAGAGAGAGAGAGAGAGAGAGAGAGAGAGAGAAAGAGGTTGAGATGAAGAGAGACAGAGAGAGAGAGAGGATATATATATAGAGAGAGAGACCTACCCCTGACTTTTGCACGGGCATCGTCTCTGTGTCTGTGTCTCCTCCTGTGTGCAGAGAGAGAGAGAGAGGAGGGGAGAGAGAGAGAGAGGGGGGAGAGAGGGAGAGAGAGAGGGATGAGAGAGAGATTGGGGAGAGAGAGAGAGGGAGAGAGAGAGGGAGGGAGAGAGAGATTGGGGGAGAGAGAGAAGAGATGAAGAGAAACACACAGAGAGAAGAGATATATATACAGAGAGAGACCTACCCCTGACTTTTGCACGGGCATCGTCCCTGTCTCTGTTTCTCCTCGTGTGTGGAGGTGGCAGCTGCTGGAGGCAGCATCCCAGATGAAGGAGCCACATCTAGTTGTGTAGGTACACAGAGAGCCACACACCAGGGAGGAAGGCAGCACCCTGGTAAGGAACACATCCTGGCCTTGACATGTGATGTAGCTACATACACTGTAGACTGTAAACAGCTGAACTACAAACATGTACATAGCTGAGGGTACTTTTAGACTTGACTTGCTCCCGCGGTCTGAGCAGAGACTAACATGCAGACAGTAATATATAACTCAAGATTATTTTTCTGTCGTATATACTTCCACATGAATATTGAAAGTGAAGTTACGGTTGATCGGGTACTGTAAAGCAAGTAAAATCTTTTTCATTTAGTTTCGTCATGCTGCATAAAAAGACATACAACTTATTGATTATTTTCACAATTCTTTACTTCAATATTGGTTTTGTTCACTAGAGTATGAATCTTTAATGAGTGCTTGTAAGAAATACGTGATGTGGCTAGATGTGAACAGCAGTCAGCAGCAGAAAGTGGAGTTTCCAAGCTCCGTGTTAGAAAACGAGTTATCTGCCCTTGAGGTGGACAATAACACGGCAGTTTTATTCGTTCTAAACGTTCTAAAATATATATGCTTTTTCATCTTACTTGATCCTAACCTACTTGCCAAGTACGATTTGGTAACATACTGGAAACACCAAGGGCTGTCAGCTTTCAAACGTCATTTTTGCATCAAGAGTGGAGACACGCCTCTTTGAATATATTCAATTGGGAAAGTGTTCTGAATATCCGAGGCGCACTAACATTAATTCCAGAGCTTGTTGCCTATTGTTGCTGGCATGTACTTGATGCCTTTATTGTAAAACTGTTAAAACCTAGTTAAGTGTATTGGTTATTCATAACACGTTTTCTAGAGGATGGTACAAACAAGGATTCAGACATATTTGCTGGTAATATTGTGTTTTGTTTGTTTGTTTGTTGTTTAACGCGGCCCTCAGCAATATTCCAGCTATATGACGGCTGTGTGTAAATAATCGAGCTTGGACCAACAATCAAGTGATTGACATCATGAGCATCGATCAACACAATTGATATACGATTACATGGTTCAACCAAGTCAGCGAGCCTGACCACCCGATCCCGTTAGTAACCTCTTACGACAAGCATAGTCGCCTTTTACGGGAAGCATGGGTTGCTGAAGACCAATTCTACCCCGGATTTTCTCGGGTCTTGTAGGTTATAAAGGTAGAGTTATATTATGAGCAGTTCTGACCCGACAGAGTGAGGTATTAGATATTTAAAGAAATGACGAAACGCACGTTTTCTCCTGCGCCCCGCAGGGGGCACGGGTGGCCCAGTCGTCACGCTCCGTGATTCGCTGTGCAGAGTGGCGTCCCTTTGGCACGCCAGAAACCTATGATTGTGGGTTCGAATCCCGGTTCGCCCGAATTATGTTTCCAGGTTTGTCAGAACCATACCCGTGCTCGTGGGTTTCACCGAAGTGGTAAACGTCTGAAGCCTGCATCACTTCTGGCTTTCCTCCCACATTAAGCTGACATGTCGTGATATGACCGGAATACTACTGAAAGCGGAGTTAAACCAAACTCACTAACTCACTCCTACGCTCCGATGACGTTTCCAAAAAAAACTTTTTAAAAAGTATAGTTTAATAAACTAGCATGACGCAGTGTAGAGAAGCACTGAGCTAGTTTTCTGTTGGTGAAGACACGCGCCCCAGTACAGCATGACGCAGTGTAGAGAAGCACTGAGTTAGTTTTCTGTTGGTGAAGACACCCGCCCCAGTACAGCATGAGGCAGTATAGAGAAGCACTGAGTTAGTTTTCTGTGGTACAGCATGGCGTAGTGTAGAGAAGCACTGAGTTAGTTTTCTGTTGGTGAAGACACCCGCCCCAGTACAGCATGAGGCAGTATAGAGAAGCACTGAGTTAGTTTTCTGTTGGTGAAGACACCCGCCCCAGTACAGCATGGCGTAGTGTAGAGAAGCACTGAGTTAGTTTTCTGTTGGTGAAGACACCCGCCCCAGTACAGCATGAGGCAGTATAGAGAAGCACTGAGTTAGTTTTCTGTGGTACAGCATGGCGTAGTGTAGAGAAGCACTGAGTTAGTTTTCTGTTGGTGAAGACACCCGCCCCAGTACAGCATGAGGCAGTATAGAGAAGCACTGAGTTAGTTTTCTGTTGGTGAAGACACGCGCCCCAGTACAGCATGGCGTAGTGTAGAGAAGCACTGAGTTAGTTTTCTGTTGGTGAAGACACCCGCCCCAGTACAGCATGGCGTAGTGTAGAGAAGCACTGAGTTAGTTTTCTGTTGGTGAAGACACCCGCCCCAGTACAGCATGAGGCAGTATAGAGAAGCACTGAGTTAGTTTTCTGTTGGTGAAGACACCCGCCCCAGTACAGCATGGCGTAGTGTAGAGAAGCACTGAGTTAGTTTTCTGTTGGTGAAGACACGCGCCCCAGTACAGCATGGCGTAGTGTAGAGAAGCACTGAGTTAGTTTTCTGTTGGTGAAGACACCCGCCCCAGTACAGCATGAGGCAGTATAGAGAAGCACTGAGTTAGTTTTCTGTTGGTGAAGACACCCGCCCCAGTACAGCATGGCGTAGTGTAGAGAAGCACTGAGTTAGTTTTCTGTTGGTGAAGACACCCGCCCCAGTACAGCATGGCGTAGTGTAGAGAAGCACTGAGTTAGTTTTCTGTTGGTGAAGACACCCGCCCCAGTACAGCATGAGGCAGTATAGAGAAGCACTGAGTTAGTTTTCTGTTGGTGAAGACACCCGCCCCAGTACAGCATGGCGTAGTGTAGAGAAGCACTGAGTTAGTTTTCTGTTGGTGAAGACACCCGCCCCAGTACAGCATGAGGCAGTATAGAGAAGCACTGAGTTAGTTTTCTGTGGTACAGCATGGCGTAGTGTAGAGAAGCACTGAGTTAGTTTTCTGTTGGTGAAGACACCCGCCCCAGAACAGCATGAGGCAGTATAGAGAAGCACTGAGTTAGTTTTCTGTTGGTGAAGACACCCTCCCCAGTACAGCATGGCGTAGTGTAGAGAAGCACTGAGTTAGTTTTCTGTTGGTGAAGACACGCGCCCCAGTACAGCATGGCGTAGTGTAGAGAAGCACTGAGTTAGTTTTCTGTTGGTGAAGACACGCGCCCCAGTACAGCATGGCGTAGTGTAGAGAAGCACTGAGTTAGTTTTCTGTTGGTGAAGACACCCGCCCCAGTACAGCATGAGGCAGTATAGAGAAGCACTGAGTTAGTTTTCTGTTGGTGAAGACACCCGCCCCAGTACAGCATGGCGTAGTGTAGAGAAGCACTGAGTTAGTTTTCTGTTGGTGAAGACACCCGCCCCAGTACAGCATGGCATAGTGTAGAGAAGGACTGAGTTAGTTTTCTGTTGGTGAAGACACCCGCCCCAGTACAGCATGAGGCAGTATAGAGAAGCACTGAGTTAGTTTTCTGTTGGTGAAGACACCCGCCCCAGTACAGCATGAGGCAGTATAGAGAAGCACTGAGTTAGTTTTCTGTTGGTGAAGACACCCGCCCCAGTACAGCATGGCGTAGTGTAGAGAAGCACTGAGTTAGTTTTCTGTTGGTGAAGACACGCGCCCCAGTACAGCATGGCGTAGTGTAGAGAAGCACTGAGTTAGTTTTCTGTTGGTGAAGACACGTCAGGTAATCAAGTAACATTCAAATCATGAAAACAGGACACGATATACTTCACAAAAATATACACATTTTATTCCAAGATCATTAGTGCGATGATTATATGCGATCAAAAATAGGCATATTATATATAATCAATATTTATATATATAGATATATATTTATGTATATTCATTTTACACACTTCTATCCTATAGAGTGCACGCATATATGTTTATTTGTTCAGGTATAAGTTCCCGAAAGCCACAGGAACAATGATTGGACATTGACACAGAAGCATGTTCTAGCCATGACGCCATGCAACTGTCAGATTTGTACACACTAAGGGCCCTTTATCAGTCATTACTTGTGATGTGATGGTCACACCAAGACCCGAAATAGGGACACATGAAAGAGTAGGAATTCGAGATTTAGGGGTCACCATATTCAATGAGCAGTCAGAAACATATTACAGTAGTTTCAATCTTGTAATGGTGCTAGTATCTTGGTACTTAATTAATAGATCTTTGAATGTGTTGGAGAATTGTTCTTCAAAAGTATTTTGGCAATATAGCTTTTTTCACACTGTACGACATTACTGTTGCTACATATAAGACTTTCGTTCCGACATTCGGGTGTAAATTTTCATAATGTCAACCTTTCTTTATAGTCTTCGCTCTTCATTGTCCATGTCGGTTCCACGTCGATTTACAAAGTACAGTCATATTACAAAGAACAATATCTGAATCTGGTATTTTGGCAGAGGTCAATTGTTGGTTATACTTGTTTGATTGCTACACCACGTTTGCATCATAAACACCTGAAAACAATTTACTCCCATGAACAATGAAACTGTAATCGGATTCCATAGCAGTGTTACAAATAAACGCTGTACGTTGGCCCGAGGAAGGTATTTTTCGTATCGGGACCATAGTTTCAAAGTTGTATGGTCCTTATGGCCTACAGTAAATTTACGTCTCAGTTTATCCGTCACCACAAGCGGCAGGTTATTTAAATTTAGGTCCGGAAGAGTTTAGTCAGGATGGGGTGCTTCTGAAGTCTGTGGGTCCTGATAGCAGCCTGGCAATTTGTTATTTCGAACACTGTTCCATGGAATTATAATATAACAAGCATCATGGTGTCAACGCGACAGTATTCTGCTCATTAGTATCTGGAGCTAACAATAATTATGTGTGTATTTGTATTGACGACACATTCAGATAAGTAAACCACCAGACAAACTATCAATGTAAGACAACACCATCACAGTGCATAGATCCAACAGCATTATTCAGATGCGAGAAGTCTTCAGGTGACTACTTTATTGTATTTGGCAGAGTATGTCAATTCTAAACTATCAAGTCTGATGCTGACCCATGACAATGCGCCTCGGTGCAAAACAGTATCAAGTCCATCCAGTACCAGGAAGTAAGTAGATAAGTACGGCAGATATGTATGGCATGCATTCACACACATTTTATACATACATTTAATGACAATAATTACCACTATGATAACTATACTTATGTCGGGGAAATGAGAAAATGTCAGGGATGTAGGTGTACTCTACAAACGTTTCAGAAACACACCTACATGACATTGACTAAACATAGATTGCAATGATGCATTGCTGGTAGTATTCGGCCTGCAATGACTCTAAACATAGATTGCAATGATGCATTGCTGGTAGTATTCGGCCTGCAATGACTCTAAACATAGATCGCAATAATGCATTGCTGGTGGTATTCGGCCTGCATTGACTCTAAACATAGATCGCAATAATGCATTGCTGGTAGTATTCGGCCTGCAATGACTCTAAACATAGATCGCAATAATGCATTGCTGGTAGTATTCGGCCTGCAATGACTCTAAACATAGATCACAATAATGCATTGCTGGTAGTATTCGGTCTGCACTGACTCAGTGAGAGAGTAAATGCTAATTAAGTCATTGTCAATAATCCTTCAACTATATCAGCGTGACCTCACAAACCAGCAGATGATATATCATCAATTATCATTGATATAGCCTATGTGGGTTAAATTAAGAATCTCATCAACTGCACCGTTGGTCAGGTATTAAGATTCAGCATCAGTTATTCAGAATTCCAGGCCATCTAACCCCACAGTACATTCATATATCTAACATTTCTAGGTGCATCTTAATATCTCCTTTAAAAACAAAGAACATTGCATAAAAGTTGTGACAACTAAAATATTTTTTGTGAATTTGAAGATGTACATAATTTTACTACATTCAATATGGCATTAGAATTAGCAGTGTATTAATGCAAGTACAAATGACGTTCTACTGCATAACATAATCATTGCACATAACCAGGTGCAGTCTATTTTAAGACAACAAATGCAAACATTTTACAGTTTACAGTTTAACAGCTGGAAACCTCATTAAACCCCACACCCACACACCCTGTCACTGCCTAGATTGTTCTACTTGGTGTACGCTTACACATATTTTCTGTTCTGCAAGACCTGGAACCACTTTTATCGACAGAGTCACATCCAATTAAACTATCAATTTTCATATGTACAAGTCAGTTCCCTGTACAGGCATATGGAAATAGCCGACTGGGCACATCGTTTTCCAGTTACAAACGCTGTGTCACGTCTAATGGAGACATGTGTTGAATTGTATTGATTGTAACACAACGAAGAATGTACACATGAGAGATCGTGTTCAACAATCAGCATATCATATACATGATCTCAACCAAATATCATATGGATGCAACCAAACTGTCACTTTACAATACACAATCTCCACCAAATAGCATACGGATGCAACCAAACTGTCACTTTACAATACACGATCTCCACCAAATATCATATGGATGCAACCAAACTGTCACTTTACAATACACGATCTCCACCAAATATCATAAGGATGCAACCAAATGTCACTTTACAATACATGGTCTCCACCAAATATCATAAGGATGCAACCAAACTGTAAATTTACAATACACGGTCTCCACCAAATATCATATGGATGCAACCAAACTGTCACTTTACAATAGACGATCTCCACCAAATAACTGTTTTTGATATCTAGTTGCTATCCAGATATTCCTGTCAGCTGTGATCTTTGGACGTGCTTGCAATGATCAACAGAATAAAACATTCCACACCCACATCATTGCCATGTAATCAAGGGAATAAACAAATGATGTGTCTGCTCAGTGAAGGTGACTGTCACAATTGAAACTTAATGAAGACTGTTCACCATTTCATTGGCCCACACTTCATGATGTAGATATACACACGGTTCTAGCGCAACCACAAACACTGCTTCATTGGCCATGTGTATGTTTCTGGAAAAACAACATAATAGACACACACTGTAAATGCATATGAGTTGTTGAAGTATCTAAGTCCAAGATTGTAAACGCACAACACGAATGCCATACGATGGAGCATGGCAACAAAGGCTGATATCTGTGGTCTTCATTCTGAATCTCAGTTGTCAAAGTATCTTTTACAGTAGTTAGAACGGGACATGACAATCATTTTATATTCGACGGGAGTTGGTAATTTGTTGATACCACTTCCTATGAATCTTAGTTCATCAGCCAGCTGTAGAAGCCAATGTTCTGAAGGGCGACAGAAGTACATTCCCCTCATGCCAGCTGAACAGAAGGCGACACAAACAGTGCTGAATATACCATTTATCATCCCAAACTGGCTCCCACAGGAGATATCACTTGGATAAGATCAAGCGATATCTACACTGTAGATATCGCTGCAATGAAATTACACCACAATGATTTGCAGACCACTGTGACATCACTGGTTACCATGACGTCACAATCAAATGACATCACTAATGGCTCTGCTACTGAAGCTGTTAGCAGTGCTCTTTACAGTGAAGACACTGCTAATTACTGTCTACAAATTGAGAAAGTTGGAAGAATGATGTTTGATGTCTTTTGACATCAAATATATCAACACTCGTTGATAAAAGTGGCAAAAATCCTCGGCAAGCCTCGGAATTTTTTCGCTTTTATCAACTCATGTTGATATATTTGATATCAAAAGACACTCGGGTGAGATTCTCTATTTCTTAGGGACTCGTTTGAATGTTGAACGAAAGCATCATCAGTGATACATAGTGTGGTGCGAGTGCTCGCTAAGTACCAATATTGGTTATAGTTTGAAGCGCTGGTTTCTTGTCACTGCCATACCTTTACAGGTAAAGAATAAATATTTTTCGCATATTCATGAAAGGATTGTGACCTCTTCTTATGACTCACACTGATACATTGCCTGCCAGAAACAAGTTTGCAAATGTTCCCAATTATTCCACACATTGCATCTTAATGTTTCTGATTTGAAATGATGTTTCCTAGCAGCAACGTCTCAACATTTTTGCCATTGTTTCTTTTATCACATGCCATGATCCCTCTGAGATCAAGTCGAGCTTGCATGAAACATCAGTTCCCCATCCAATGGCTATCGGCGAATCTGCCCATATAGGCTGGCCATCTCTGGTTGTCGTATGGAAGCATCTGTGAGCATCTCTTATTTTTGTTCTGAGGAGCTGACATTGTTGTATTTAGACACGTGCATGTGATACGAACCCTGAAACATCAGAAAAAATCCGAAATTAGTTTACGACTTCAGTATTAGCGTTTCGACCTGCGTTAAATCACAAAAACTGTAATTCTGTCCTGAAAATTGTATATGGTAATAGTAACTGCACCTGTGTTTTGACAAAAACTGTGAATAAGTCTCCGCCAATACTGGACACAATGTATTGTCCCCAATTCACTATCTTAATTTATCATTAAGACAAATCTAAACTTCCTTTAAGGAGTCAACAACAAGCATGGAAGAGCATTTATGAAGGCGGGTTAAAATTTTCGGAGGTCAAAGCTGTTTCAAATTAATGCTTATACTTTCCACAAAACATAAGTAAGATAAAAGATTATTTGTTTTATCAAAGCTTTGTAAGGTTCTTTTATTCAATATGGACCATCGTAGATGCAGGAAACAGGCTTTATAAATAAATAGTGTTTTGTGTTTATATTGTGACAGTGATGAAGGCAGCTTTTGTTAATGCTAAGGGGCGGTGGGGTAGCTTAGTTTTTTAAGGGTTGGCTCGTCAGCCGAAGACCCAGTTTTTATTCCTCACATCGGTAATATGTGTGAAGCCCATTTTCTGGTATCCCCCGCTGCTGGAAGATTGCCAAAAGCATACTCACTCACTCACTCACTCACGCTCTCACATACTCACTCACTCACGCTCTCGCTCACTCACTCACTCACTCACTCACTCACTCACGCTCTCACTCTGTTCTGACCTCTGCATGTACTGAACTAAACTTTGGTCCCGTAGATTCCTCTTAACTCTGTAGGGGCGGTCGGGTAGCCTAGTGGTTAAAGCGTTCGCTCGTCACGCCGAAGATTCGGTTTCGATTCCCCACATGGGTACAATGTGCGAAGCCCACTTCTGGTGTCACCCGCCGTGATATTGCTGAAAGCGGCGTAAAAGCATACTTACCCTTACCTCTGTAAATAAGCTACTTGTCCCACAAGGATTTGGTATATGTGTAGACTTTTACATCGCCCTTGTCAATGATAAGAGAATGACTGTAGTCTAATTGTAATTGTAAATAAAAACAACAAATCCCCTTCCATAAGAAATCTTCACGTAGAGCTGGGACCATTTTACGGTTCCGACATGTGTTTATGGAGTGAGTTGGGTTTTACGCCTCTTTTATCATTATTCCAGTTATAACAGGGCGTGTCAGCTTAATGTGGGAGGAAAGCCCGAAGTGATGTTGGTCTCAGACTTTTACCACTTCGGTGAAACCCACGAGGATGGGTGTGGTGCTGGCAAACCTAGAAATATAATCGGGGCGAACCAGGATTCGAACCCACAATCATAGGTTTCTGGAGTGCGTCAAATTTGGGAATGTCCTTCACATATCTGTACTTAAACTTTGTGAAGGCTTTACTGGGGCCTTTACCTGTAGACTGTCATCTGACCCATGTGGATACTGAAAGGGTTGTAGTCGTCTTGGCTCTCGTACACTCCGTCATCTGGTAGCTCATGGCCGCTCTCTTTAATGCAGTCTTTTGTGATTACGCGTTCATAGTTGTCATGGTCCAAGCCGTAGTACTCGCCTGGGTAGTCGAAAGACGAATATTTGTATCAGTATAATTCTTGCACATGTGTGATTATATTTCCGCCATCAGTTGCCATGCAGTTATGATTTATTTTTTATTGTCTATTGTGGAAGATATTTATCATTTTATTTTAAATTTCATTTGCTGAATTTGATGTCGTATAATTTGATTGTATTATAATAGAATACATGAGGTTTTAAAATAACAGAACTTACTTTTGGGATCAAAACGAATCTTCTCGTTCGCCATTTTATTCGATATGCACTTCTGATCCTTGGGTAAAACAGCATGTGTCTTCGCTGGATAAAACCAGTAGGTAGCGAATATAAAGTCCATGGTATGGTTATAATTTGGATGATCCAGGGGCAAAGATGATGGAGCCACAGTGCCCGTAGATATCAGCCTCTGAAGCCCATCCGCGTCATGTGGACCAACATGGCGTCTCTTCCGCTTCCGGTTTTCTCCATGATCCGGTGACTTCAATTTGTTACTATCGCGCTTCTTCCTTCTCATATACTGCCCCTCATATCGACTGTATCCCATCTCCCTCTTCTTAATTTCTTTAAGAAGCTTTTCATTTAATTCTTTTAACTTTTCAACAGTCATGAAATTGTTCTCTTTCATCTCAGCATCTCGCTTCTTCCTCATAAAATGAAACTTTTCCGCTGGCTGCGATCTCTTCTCTGATTTATATTTAGGATAATCTTGACCATACCTATCATTGTCATCATAATCATCATCATTTCTTTGATAATATCCTGGATACTGCGAGTCAGTGTTTAAGTCATATGGAAGCTGGTAGTAGTCAGTGTCGTACTGGTTCCGCCTGGGAGAGTTGTCTCCCGTTGTCATATAGCCGTTAACAGTGTTCCCGTAATTCCGGTTATCTTTGTATCCGTTCCGATTTGGAATTCCCAAGCTGCCCCTGTTTCTTGTACTGGGCACCTGTCTGGCGGGTATCTGAGCTCCTTTTTTCCGACTGGAAGTCTGTTCATTGCGGTAGTGTGCTTCAGGGGAAATGAATTCTTTAGTCGTCATCGTCAGTGATGGCATCCTGTCGTCATTGGTGACGGTGTCGTCTGTTGGCTGCTTAAAAATGTAATCAACATTGAGAGTCAGGGAATGATGCATACCTTTTTGTTGTCATTTTGTAATTATTTTGTTATATTCGTCACAATATAAGTTGTCAATACAAGAGAATAACCAACCAAGATGTTCTGCCAAAGTACCTACCACCTGGCGTAAAGGGGAAATAGCTGTGGAAATTATATGAATGGCCCACTGAAAATCAGTGACGACACCAGGTAAAAGGTAAGCATGTCCTACCCTACTGGAAACATAAGAAAGTAAGTATTCACAATGAACATTGTCAAAGTCCAACTAACTACTGTCTCTTCCAACACGCTTTATGGCTAAAACACGCACCTGCCAAAGACCCTGAGCCTTCAAGATATACTTGTCATAGTGGCTGTTGAGGTGTGGGTGAGATGCGATGAAGTCCAGAGCCTCTTTACTGGTGTTGACCCATACTGAGTGTTCCACACGCTGCCTGTCACCTGAAGCATACAGATACTACACGTTCAGACTCTGGACTACAGAAGGTGAATTCAGGTACAGCCGTCATCCGAAATACACTGACTCCCTCTGACAGCTGAGTTATGGAACAGCAGAGGAGGTTTATGTGCTCACTGACAATCAAAAGAAATAACAAATAAACGCAAAAAAAACACTTTTACGCGACAGAACAATATATAAATGTCCATGATACACCTATGCTTCATGACAGTGCCATCACACGTTCCCCGTAAACGCAATCTGACGTTAAAAGAGGCATGGGGTCATATATCAGTATTGGGCATGACCACTACCACAGTGACACAAGCTTAAGACCTCTATACAGAATGGTTTGTCAAGGCTTGTGGGATGTCATTCCAGATCTAGACCAACAACTGTTGTACCTGGACGAACATCACAGGCGTGAACAAAGTTTCATTTGATCTATAGGGTGCGGATTTAACAAAACAGCAAAGGGAGTGTTGGAATTTTCTGTTGCCCAATGAAGTCCTTGAGTACACATGCAACGTGGGATCGTGCATTGTCCAGGTGAGGTGAGGTGAGGTGAGGTGAGGTGAGGTGAGGTGAGGTGAGGTGAGGTGAGGTCGCGTCCAAGATTATTGCACTTATTTTGCGACATGCATGCACGTGTGTGCTGGTGCTTGTACAAGTCCGGACTGATGCCGATTTAAAGTGCTAGCTGACTGAGATACCATGCCGCAGTTTAACATCAATACCCCACTCAGACACAGTATACTGACTCTGAGCCGACCAGTCCTTGTTTTAGCCCCTTTTAATGCCGAGCGCCAGATAGGGTAACAACAAGTACCATCTTTTAACGTCTTTTGGTATGACGCAGCCGGGGATCGAACCCCGGACATTCCGCTCTCCGGGCGAACGCTCTAACACTAGACCACGGAGGCAGTCCTTGTCCTGCTGAAAAACCCCGGCAAGAACGTTCACAATTCTTGTTTCGAGGCTTCCAGTTCACACATCTGCTTGTTTTCAGATTGGCGTGACATACCGTTTAGGAGGTTTGGCCATTAACAAAGTTGATTTTCACAATTAAAACGCTTTTATTATTTCCTCGATCCAACGTAAATATGGAGCGACTTTCCTAACCATGGGATTTTACACATGCGATGCCCGGAATGAACGTGCAATTTCGGGGTCTTCATGGGTAATCATGATAAATGTTTGTACGTGCGATTGTCATGCATGATTCTGAAAAGTCTATGGTAATTTTATTTGTTGTTATTTTTTTATATGCACGGGATTTTTGTCCACTATTACTTCACGTTCAGACTCTCCACCCTATCTGTCACTTGAGACATACAGTTACTCCACTTGCCTAATCTTCATACAGATGTGTGTCGACTTCATGAATCGAGGTCCAAGAACAATGCCCTTGTCCTTTAACGTCACTACTGGTCGGAGCAATGATACTTCACCCACTTAATTCGTTTTTGGTTTTACCTGAATAATACACTGTTTTCCCTGGTGGGGCCACGTGTGAACTCAATGCAAAGACTTTGCTGAAGCCCTTGGTCTTGAAGCGAAGTTTACAGAAGTCGGACCGGCTCTGTTCATGGACGTTTGTTCCTGAAAGTGGAGAACAGTTACTAAGCTGTTGTTGTTGTTTGTTGTTTAACACCGCACTCAGCAATATTCCAGCTGTATGACAGCGGTCTGTAAATAATCGAGTCTGGACTAGACAATCCTGTAATTGATATCATGAGCATCGATCCACGCAATTGGGATCGATGACATGCATCAACCAAGCCCAAGCCTGACCACCCGATCCCGTTAGTCGCTTCTTACGGCAAGCATACAGTCACCTTTTACAATAAGCATGGGTTGCTGAAGACCTATTCTAACCCAGATCTTCACAGGTTCTGTTTCTTTTATAAACCTGGTGATAAAAAATTAATTCAAAACCTAAGACAATACATTCAAACTGTAAAGACACTTATCAGAGAGTTTTTCTAGTCAGTCTTGTCTTGGTTTACCTTTCAGAAAGTTGAACTCCTCTCCCCCTCCCTCGTGGTCCTCACAGTCAGCCAGCCAGTACAGGAAGATGTCGTTGCCCCTCCCCTCCAGGCTGATGGTCAGGGAGGAGGTCTGTGCCCCCACGGTGTCCCTCACTGACTGATCCAGGAGGGGGGCACCTGTCCTGCCGTCCAGCACTGTTGTCTGTGGGAAGACAAATACAAGTCAGGATTACGGACTACTGACCAAGGTCAATTTACTGTTTTCCACTATAACAAAGGTTTAAACTGTTCATGTTGTTTGTGGACGATGATCATGAGAGTTTCGACACCAGTCTACTGATCTTTTGTTAATCGCTGCGAACAGGAGAACACCGGAGACAAGTACAGAAACTACGGTTATAACGAACACGCTTATAACGAACTGACGGATATAACAAACTTACTTTTTTGTCCCGACTATTTGCTGTAGTTATGCTGTATATATGCATATAACGAACCACGGCTACAACGAACTAAAATTAGTGCTCCCTTTGAGTTCGTTATAACCGTAGTTTACTGTACATTTGTCATCCCAAACGATTGTTAACGTCATGCATGTGCGTTTTTTCTGAAAAACCACAAGAATCTATTTAGGCCATAAATTGTTTGACGCTCCTCATTCAGATGTTATCGAATGTTACACTACAGAACCTTAACAGATAATGGACGAAATAACATGAAACAATCCATGAATATAACGGACAAAGGACTAGGTCGGGTAAAAGATCTTTTGGGGCCACTGAATGTGTCAACCTTTATGAGACATATTCAAATGCCTGACATATAACGTTGTGCGCCCCTTACACTTGCTAGAGCGTCCGCCCGGAGAGCGGAAGGTCCGGGGTTCGATCCCCGACCGCGTCATACCAAAAGACATTAAAAGATGGTACTTGTTGTCACCCTGTCTGGCGCTCGGCTTTAAGGGGCTAAAACAAGGACTGGTCGGCTCGGAGTCAGTATACTGTGTCTGAGTGGGGTATTCATGTTAAACTGCGGCATGGTATCTCAGTGAGCTAGCACTATAAATCGGCATCGGTCCGGACTGGTACAAGCAGCCACACAAACACACACACGTACATGCACGTCGCTATATAAGTGCAATAATCTTGGACGAGACGTAAAACCCCATTTCACCTCACCTCACCTTACACTGGCAATGTTTGGAACTGTTGCCATGGTCCCGTATACAAAACTACCTAACAGGAGTGAAAAAGGCAGTTCTATGTCAAAGTCTGTGACCCAAGATTTTCTTTATATTTGTGACGTCATCAACTACGACAGTCAGCTTGTACGAAGAGGTGTTCAAATACAAGAACAACCGATTCATGAGAACCTCCATCTTCCCGAGGCAAGCGTGTCCACTTCCCTTTATAAAAGCCTAGTTTCTACCCTTGCCACATCAAGGCCTTTTTCTTGGCTCGACCCTGGTGCCACCTTGCGTAGACCAAGCATCGGGAACATGGGAAACCTCTAAAATCAATCTGTTGACCCAGTTCATCAATGTATTTGATGTTGTTATAAGTCCCTACCATATAACTGATGAAATGAACAGAGTTATTTCTCATTCCTATGGCTATATCCAATATTTCAAAACAATTCCTAAAACCTTTGCTCAATTCTTAACTTATACACATCCTACCCTGGCCTCACAACAGTCCTCTGGGTCTCGGTATAACCACCTTTACTGTATTTTAATTAGTATTCTAATACTTGTAATATGTATATATTTGGGGCATTATATTGATGGTATGTCTCCCAGAGATACGTTTTGGGTATTGGGGCACAAACCTTTACAGACAAGGAAACAATGAATTTCAGAAGTTGTAACGATGTTGGGTGATGAACCAGTTCTCGGTAATGTCTTAGCTACCGGGAAATGCACGTATTTAAGCCAAGAGTTTTTAGCTCATGGGCATAAACAGGAGATTTCTTATCCGATTTTGTAGCCCATGGGCTTAAATTAAAAACACAATTTCGAGTGATCCAAAAACACTTGGAATGTAACGTCACTATATGAATAATCTAGACTTTTACAAACTGTAAGCGCAATGCCATGCTTCCATATTTTATGGGACGGATTGGTGTCCTAGATTGTATTGATAATTGGTGTTTAAGTACCGATTTAGTGTCTTATTGCACTTATAAATTAGACCATATTTCATTCATTAAAATTAAATGAAATGGCGTGTTTACATATGGCCAAACTTAAGCCCAGGGCTAAATTATGGATGACGTATTCGACTGCAAAAGGTTATAGCCCGTTATTAAGCCCCGGGATTAAATACAAGCATTCCTGGCACGGATAACGCATCAACACGTGGCCATTCACCTCGGAGTAGTGGGGCGGTCGGGTAGCATAGTGGTTAAAGCGTTAGCTCGTCACGCCGAAGAGCCGGGTTCGATTCCCCACATGGGTACAATGTCTGAAGCCCATTTCTGGTGTCCCCCGCCGTGATATTGCTGGAATATTGCTAAAAGCGGCGTAAAACCATACTCACTCACTCACCTCGGAGTAGTAGTACACGGGGAATCCTGGTCCGTGAGAAAACTTCACCAGAAAGTCTGGCACGTCATCGTCGTTGTAGAAGCCGGCAGCTGGAGTGCTGAAAGGACAATAACAGATCCTAACACCATTGAAGGTCGTTTCTATTTACTGATCACATCCTTCTGTTGTTGATATATGTCATCCTATATCTATGTCATTGACACTGTCGTGTTTACCTGCGAATAGCATTGATACTGTCGTGTTTACCTGCACATAACATTGACAGTGTCGTGTTTACCTGCACATAACATTGACACTGTCGTGTTTACCTGCACATAACATTGACACTGTCGTGTTTACCTGCACATAGCATTGATACTGTCGTGTTTACCTGCACATAACATTGACACTGTCGTGTTTACCTGCACATAACATTGATACTGTCGTGTTTACCTGCACATAGCATTGATACTGTCGTGTTTACCTGCACATGGTGACACTGTCGTGTTTACCTGCACATAGCATTGACACTGTCGTGTTTACCTGCACATATCATTGATACTGTCGTGTTTACCTGCACATAACATTGATACTGTCGTGTATACCTGCACATAACATTGAAACTGTCGTGTTTACCTTCACATAACATTGAAACTGTCGTGTTTACCTGCACATAACATTGACACTGTCGTGTTTACCTGCACATAATATTGACACTGTCGTGTTTACCCGCACATGGTGACACTGTCGTGTTCACCTGCACATAGCATTGACACTGTCGTGTTTACCTGCACATGGTGACACTGTCGTGTTCACCTGCACATAGCATTGACACTGTCGTGTTTACCTGCACATGGTGACACTGTCGTGTTTACCTGTACATAACATTGACACTGTCGTGTTTACCTGTACGACTCCGAAAGGGGCAGGGTGTAGTTCCACAACTGCGTGTAGTCGTAGCCGTCGAAGGCGATGGTGCTGGAGTTGAAGGTGGAGATGATGATGTCCTGGACGCCATCCCCGGTGATGTCAACAAGGACCGGAGGCGTCATGACCCCTTTATACTCGTCAGTGTATATTTTCACAGCCTGAAATACAGTAGTGAAGCTATAGGGGAGGTGAAATGGGGTCTAACGTCGCGTCCAAGATTATTGCACTTATAGATGGACGTGCATGCATGTGTATGTGTGTCGCTGCTTGTACTAGATGCCGATTTATAGTGCTAGCTCACTGAGATACCATGCCGCAGTTTAACATGAATACCCCACTCAGACACAGTATACTGACTCCGAGCCGACCAGTCCTTGTTTTAGCCCCTTATGCCGAGCGCCAGACAGGGTAACAACGAGTACCATCTTTTAACGTTTTTTGGTATAACGCGGTCGGGGATCGAACCCCGGACCTTCCGCTCTCCGGGTGGACGCTATACCATTAGACCACGTAGGCGGTCTGTGAAGGTATTGAAGCAATGACGTTCCACAGAGTGATCTCAGCCTTATATCTATTCTAACCATATATTCAAATATGTGGGATACGATCGCCTCAGCGCTAAGATCGCTTTGAGTTCTCTGAGTTCCTACCTAGTCCGCCATTTCTGCTTCAAGCTTATCAATGTTTGACCAGGGTTTAACGCCACTTTTAATACATCATCCCGAGGCAAGGGCGTAAAAGTCCATTTTCCACCCTTGCCGAACTAGACTGGGATTCCCGAGTTACATTTTGGCTGGATTAACGAGTCTATGCATAGTCCAATCAAAATCGCGTAACGAACGACATGGATTTCAAAGTGCAAATTTCGGTCGACTGCAGGATTTGCAAAGCATTGTACCGCAAACTTGGCATCGACAGATATTTTGCAATGTTTTAATGTTATTAATCAAGGTGCTCAAGTGATTTGATTTACGCGGGGTCGTTTTGTTACGATATTGATCTTGATTATCGATCAAATCGACTTGACTGGGCGCCGCCATTTTGTTCGAAGCAAATGCAAGTGATATGAGAGATGGAATCTGATTAGTCAATAGAGGGACATTGAAGGGACATAACTCGTAATAGCCGCTGATGGCGCTATGATCGAGCCTGGAAATACCAGTCTAGTTCGGCAAGGGTGGAAACTCGACTTTTATAGTCAGTTAATGCCCTTGACTCGGGAAGATGCTTTCAATCGTATTTCAGTGATATTAGGGCCTGTACGTGGTGCAGACAAACCAAGAACTATAACCATTGAGAATAAGGGAATCAAACTTGGACAGAGAATGTATCATATGAAGTTAAGGTGGCACGTTTTGGTCATAATCGTTAGACAGTGAAAAGGTTTTAATATTTCCTGATTGCAAAACAAAAGGCCAAGTGCGGAATGGAGTAGTGGTAATTCGTAGATTTAGTTGTTCCTCTGCGAGAACATTGCATCCATAAAACTGCGCTGACCATTTTCAATACTGGTCACTAAGTTGAAATTTGTGAAATATGTGTACCTAGGTCAATAAGTAAGTGTAAGATGTTATCTCATATTTATTAACTGCCGGGCAAAGGAAAGAATACACCAAGGTGTAAAATAAACAGGTTATGATCAATCGAAGAAGGTGTATTTGAGGGTATCGTAGTTGGGTTTGATTCCCGACATGGGTACAATGTGTGAAGCCCATTTCTGGCGGGCGGTGATATTGTTGGAATATTGCTAAAAGCGACGTAAACCTATATTCGCTCGTTAAAGAAATGACGGAACACAAGTTTTCTACTACGCTCCCATAAGGACTCCCAAGATTTTTCCAAATATATATTGCCTTTTACGGCAGGCAAGGGTTACTGAAGACCTATTCTACCCCGGATCTTCACGGGTCTCGTGTTCTTTAACTTTGAATCTGTCTGAAGCCTCTATGCCACATGCGTCCGTCCAACACACACACCTTCTGAACCTGGCCCTTGAACAGATGATTCAGCGTGATCCTCCACAGTGACCCCGCGTGCGTCTCTCCCCCCGTCCCGAACAGCACGATCTGCGTCCCATCCAGCTGGGTGTACACCTGGGGGGAGTAGTACGTCTCCCTCTTGTCCGGCACCCCCACCCACCGCAACACCTCACCGGTGCGGCCGCTGAAGAAGATGAGTCGGCCCGTCAGGCGGAACTCGCTCCCTGAACACAGAAAGTAGAGATAAGATGGGTCTACCCGTCAGGCGGAACTCGCTCCCTGAACACAGAAAGTATAGATAAGATGGGTCTACCCGTCAGGCGGAACTCCCTCCCTGAACACAGAAAGTAGAGATAAGATGGATCTACCCGTCAGGCGGAACTCCCTCCCTGAACACAGAAAGTAGAGATAAGATGGGTCTACCCGTCAGGCGAAACTCGCTTTCATTTGAGGATTTGCTGTGTATTTTTTTCGTTTCATTGAGGTATGAATCGAAAAACCGATGTGAAAACTGTATTCTTAGAAAAGTTTCACATCGGTTTTTCTATTCATACTTCAATGAACTGAAAAAATATACAGTCATTCTTTATAATTAAATTAGACAACGAAAACATGCATTATCTGCAATAGTTTAATAAAAAATAGTTATGCAAATCAAAGCAGAAAATATGACGAGAATGATAAACATTCCAGGTGTAGGAATACATACTGTTCCGTGACATGAATCAGTTGATCGTTTAATTTATGCACATAACTTGACACGCCCACATATCAGTAGCCAATCAACGGAGAGAAGGATCAAAACAATGTTCATAGGACCTGTCAATCAAGGCAAAGAGGCGAAAAGAACTGCAACAGTCAGACTGTAACGAACCGGAACAAACATGTCCGAGAAGGCGGCTGTTTCAAATGACATAGTCAGTTCCCTGAGAAACGGAAGACACAGTTTGAAAAATGCGAATTAGAAATTAGCCCCAAAGACATGAAATTTGTAGAACCAAGACGAGCGAGCCTGAAAAGGTGGGTTGGACCATGAATATGCATGAATGTGGCTAAAAAGTCCTGTGCATAACGATGTAGGTAGCAGAAAAAGAGTTCCCTCAACAGTGATATTGGGATTCCATAGAAATGAAAGTAGTCCGCTTTTGTGGGAAATGAACACACTCCGCCGCAGTGGTGACTCAGCATAACGCCACTGCCACAGGCTAATTTGAATATCACGTGACCGGACTTTTTTCTTGTTTGTAAACAAAAGCACTTTTTCAGAAATCAGAATAGAACGGGCTTATGAAAGTATTTGGGGTAGCTTTACATATTGTTTTGCATAATTATATAGATATGCTACTATAACTGCGACAGTAAGTTGCCTGACAATATATATTTATACATCAAAGTTACTGTATCGCTAGCTCTCCGTAGGGCTTCGATGACAGCACGTGGAGCCGTACATCCAATGTAAACATAGGATAACTACGCAAATGGAAATAGTTTTTCACAATTTAGGATATCTTGTCAATAAAAGTTAACCATTCTATGACATATGTGGATCTAGATATGTAGACGTGTCAAAAATTAAACGGATGAAAAGCATATGCAATATCTTGAATTGACTGTGAAAGATGGCGCTGGCCTGTGGCAGAGGTACTATGCGTGTACTATGCAATAACATGTGATAACTTCAGCTAATCGGAAGGCAGGAATTACAACGAACACAACGAAAATTTAATAATTTACCTGGATCCTGTAGGGGGTCGCCGCCATGTGCAGCCAGGACGTCGACGACGCCATCGTGGTCGAGGTCAGCGACGACTTGTGCGGTGTACAAGTTCATGATGCTGTTCCGGGATTCCTGGTCGCCGAAGTCCCACAAGAGCTGTCCGTCCTTGCCGCTTACGGCCTGGAACGTCTGGAAGTACACATGTCGTGATGACGTTTCAAGATACATGTCATTTGAGTGAGTGAGTTTGATTTTACGCCGCTTTTAGCAATATTCCAGCAATATCACTGCGGGGGATACTAGAAATGGGTTCACACATTGTACCCATATCGGGAATCGAACCCGGGTCTTCGGCGTGACGAGCGAACGCTTTAACCACTAGGCTACCCGACCGCCCCTTCGCCAAGCGACAGGACATCCTTTAGTGTTATAAGCTGCCGGACAAGAGAGAGAATTCGGATGGGAATTGCATTTGACCAATCACAAAAGTTATTGACCCGTGAAGATCCGGGTTAGAATAGGTCTTCAGCAACACATTCTTGCCGTAACAGGTGACTATGGTGGTCGTAAGAGGCGAGTAACAGGATCTTGTGGTCAGGTTCGGGCTGACTTGGTTGATGCATGGCATCGTATCCCAACTGCTCATGATATCAATCACTGGATTGTCTGGTCCAGACTCGATTATATACAGACCGCCATCATATAGCTGGAATATTGCTGAGCGCGGCGTTAAACAACATTTAACTTTTACCAAGTACGTTGGTACAAATACTTTTTTTATATAGCCACTGGTAGAATCAAGAAGTAAAGCCAATATTGCAAGTTGCACCAAAGTAAGTATTTCATCAAACATACAGCATACGAGAGGAATGAAAATATATCGTGAAAACAATTTTCATTTGGTAGTCATATTACTCTTGTCAAAAGCATGTCAGATAATTATTTGGTAATTTGTTTTATATATTTTAAGTCTACATTAAACTAAGCTTATAACGAACACCCTTACAACGAACTGCCGGATATAACGAACTGTTATTTTGGGCCCGTTCATCTGCTGTATGCATACTTATATAAGACATCTACGAACAATGAAGAACGAAGCGTGGTTTGTTTCACGATAAAACATTGTTCTATAATGACGTCATTTCTTGAGATTCAAACGTGCTCTTTCAACTTGATGACGTCGTTTATTGGATGACGTTATTTTTGAGAGGGGAGTGTCTAGTGAGACATAGATGCAACTGGGCTACGCAGATAAATGCGATGGCTGACCAACTGAATCCCAAAGCGGGAGACATAAGACACTCGGTATTGGGAGAAAAGATACAGATTAGTGAAGTGAGGATTGTGAGAAAATGCGGAAAATACCAACCTGCATAAAAAACAACTTGTCCGACATTGCCGAAGTAGGATTCTATTCAGACAGTCATCATTATTAAATACCGTTAAATATTTTTGAAGCTTGTACATTTTATCGTCATCCTTAAAGAGACTGTACATAATGTTGATGTCTCATATATGAAATTAAGGACTCGTGGTCGTTGTTTATGCGCCCCTCATGTTATATTCTCCCTGCAGTGTTTTATTGTAAGATAATCAACTCCCACTCGTCGTTTATTTCTTGAACAACGGACTACGGTTATAACGAACTAATATTAGTAGTCCCTTTGAGTTCGTTATAACCGTATTTTGAAAGGGACAGCCCCTACCCTCACTAACACACCCCCACCGCACCCCTACCCCCACCAACACACACCACCCCTCCCCCCAGCAACCGTGTTGGAGTTTCTTGGGGATGTGGGTTTTGGACAGAGTGAGCTCAATGGTAGGGGCAGGTAACTGTACCGTCAAATGTAAGACAAACAGCAGGGAATGCCAGTTCAAGCTTCTTCCCAGCGCGTGACACTTTCGTTACACTCTCGGTAACATAGTATAGAGAGCTCCGCGAACGGGCTATCGCTGTGAGGAGCTAGAATGCAGTTTGGGGAAGGGAGGGAACTCCTGATGGCTTGCTTCGTCCTCTCTTTCAAATGCGTACCACAAGTGTCTGATGCGGCCGTTCAATACCACACAATGCTGCAGAATCACAACACCCTGGGATAAAAGGAGACAGGGTGCAGCGATCTAAATGAACACTATTGATTGCTCCTGGGTCTCATTCGATGAGAGAGACGGCGGCAACCCAGGTTACACGTGATCTCCTTCAAATTACAGTTCACTTCGCTGCGCGTGCTCTGACTACATGTGTAGGAAAGTGGGCCCTGGAGACGGAGCCCGACCAATTTCCCGGTTTCGGCACCGCGGGCGACTTTGTGAGAGCCCCTCGTCTGATGTTCCGCTGTCTGGGTTCTGAGACTAAAGCTCTACATGGAATATATGTTGGAAACGGCTTGGGAAATGTTGCTAAGATTATCGACAGGGCAACGAAACACACGTAGACATGTAGACAACACAGCATGGCAAAATAAACAGCCACTTCACAGAAGTTCCAGCCAACACTCAAGGACGTTCTTAATTAATATTCCACACTAATTGACGTGATATACCGAAATACAAGATATTTGGACGGGTAACTCGGGTAGTAGGGTCGGGTGGGAACTTAGTAGGCCCCGGGTACCCACAGGACTACCCGCACAAATGGTTAGTCACGTGATATATTGTTTAATGACAAACGTTATCTAGAACTTCAAGGCTATACTACAAGTCGCTAATGGACGAATTCCTTCTGACTTTCAGTCAAATTCAGTGTGTGCCTGACCGGTTACAGGCCGGCAAAGCCACATTTCGAAAATAGATAGCCCAAATTGATGTGGCTCTCGCGGCCATGGTTATGGTTATGGTTTGTGATTCTAACAGGTTACCGTATATAACAAAACAAGTCTTGTTTTCTCATTTTTTATTCAACAAGGATAACATATTCATCAAAACTTTACATTGATGAATATGAATAGCATATGAATATCATAATGGATTTAATGTCATTACTGCAGATGAAGGAGGTCGCCCACGTGGTCAGCATATTCCATCTCACTCAGGTGTTGGTTCAGGAGCTGGATCTTGAGGGACGCAATACGTGCATCGATTGCCTTGTACTTCTTTCTTCGTGAAGGTTCTGACCACTGGTGTGCCACCCTTCCAGGTGATTGTTGGTACAGTGGCCTTGGTTTTCGAAATGGTTCCAAATCTCTGGCATGAAGGCCCCTCCTTGAACTCAACTGGTTGTCACGTAGTCCATGAAGGCAGTCACTTTAAAGCCAGCAGGAGAGTCAGCAATGGCATCAAGCCACACATCATCCACGTTGTCACGAGGTACTAGAGGGAGGGCAGCAGCTCTTCTCACCAGCTTCTTCACCTCCTGATCTTCCTTATAGTCCATCACCAGACCTTCTTTCTGCACCACGCTTTGTAATTTAAATGTGGGACACTCATTTAAAGGTATCTCTAAAGAACACCACGCTTAGTAATTTAAATGTGGGACACTCATATAAAGGTATCGGTAATCAGATTAATTAATTACCTGCTAGAATAGGTGAAATGCACTCAGCTGAAAATGTGGCTTTACCGGCAATAGCCATTTCTGAAATGTGGCTCTCCCGGCTAGACACCGCATGACCAGATCGTCCTATATCTATATCTAAGTGCATTTTGCCAAGGCTACGGCCAAACTTGTCCCAAACTGACATTGTGTACCCATCTCTTGAGACCTACAGCGGGTACCCGGGTGGGGAAGGGTAAAAGTATGTTGGGTCCCCGGGTAGTAAATATGAACACGTTCAAGCCCTTGTTGCAATACACAGCAGTATTCCCCCTCCACACAGTTTAAACCGTGGCTCTCCTGTGCCTTCAAATAAGGTTCATAGGCTGACCATTGACTTGCCTTGGCATGTGTTTGTGACTCGTGCCACCAGTGGGTCAAAATACGATCAACCTTTCGCGAACACCTGGTATCATCACTATTTGATAGTCATTCATAAACAAATGCCATTGAAATACTTTTCTCGTTTTTATTTATTCATTCCTTTTCAATTGCTGCACCAGCACATATTTTAAATATTGACGCAAATCGTTATATACGTATAAGAATCTTGGACGCGACATTTAACCCAATGTCACCCCACCTCATATATATGGTGATGTTAAGTCGGTACTTCTTGTCACGACCCGTGAAGATTCCGGGGTAGAATAGGTCTTCAGCACCCTATACTTGACGTAAAAGGTGACTATGCTTGTCGTAAAAGGCGACTAACAGGATCGGGTGGTCAGGCTCGCTAATTTGGTTGATACATGTCATCGATCCCAGTTGCGTGAATCGATGCTCATGATGTCAATCACTGGATTGTCTGGTCCAGACTCAATTATTTACAAACCGCCGCCATATAGCTGGAATATAGCTTAATTCTTACTCCGTAGATGAGGGATTAGTTTGTATGTGTCTTACTCCGGAGGTGAAGGGTTAATTTGTATGTGTCTTACTCCGTAGATGAGGGGTTAATTTGTATGTGTCTTACTCCGTAGATGAAGGGTTAATTTGTATGTGTCTTACTCCGTAGGTGAGGGGTTAGTCTGTATGTGTCTTACTCCGTAGGTGAGGGGTTAATTTGTATGTGTCTTACTCCGTATGTGAGAGGTTAATTTGTATGTGTCTTACTCCGTAGGTGAGGGGTTAATTTGTATGTGTCTTACTCCGTAGGTAAAGGGTTAATTTGAATGTCTTACTCCGTAGGTGAGGGGTTAGTTTGTATGTGTCTTACTCCGTTGGTGAGGGGTTAATTTGTATGTGTCTTATTCCGTAGGTGAGGGGTTAATTTGTATGTGTCTTACTCCGTAGGTGAGGGGTTAATTTGTATGTGTCTTACTCCGTTGGTGAGGGGTTAATTTGTATGTGCCTGACTCCAAAGATGTGAAGACTCTTCAGCAACCCATGCTTGCCGTAAAAGGTGACTATGCTTGTCGTAAGAGGCGACTAACGGGATCGGGTGGTCAGGCTCGCTGACGTAGTTGATGCATGTCATCGATCCCAATTGCGTGGATCGATGCTCATGATATTAATCACTGGATTATCTGGTCCAGACTCGATTATTAACAGACCGTCGTCATATAACTGGAATATTGCTGAGTGCGGCGTTAAACAAAAACAACAAATAAACAAAACAAACCATGCATGTGTGGTTAATCTGTATGTATCTTGTATGTATGTATCTTGTATGTATGTCAACTTTACATTGTATTTGTCTGACGGCCGTGGCTCTCTGGCATCCTGCCAACAAGTCGGTGATGGCATGGTCGTAACGTGTAGTGTGTGGTGCTATGCGTGTTAATCAATCGTCGCCACAATCCATCTTCTTATCGAGTTACTGAAGGGCTTGGCCGTGAGCACACCAGCTGATCAAATCAGTGTCTCGCCACGATCACTTGGTTTGCTTTGTAGAAGAATGTGACTTACAACATACTTGAAAACCAGAGTGAGTACGAGAGTGACTTTTTGACTGACTCACTCACGGAGTCAGTGAGTTCACATAGAGAGATGGTTGAGGTGGTGAGGTGAAATGGGGTTTAACGTCGCGTCCAAGATTATTGCACTTACATAGCGACGAGCATGCACGTGTGTGTGTGTGGCTGCTTGTACTAGTCCGGACTGATGTCGATTTATAGTGCTAGCTCACTGAGATACCATGCCGCAGTTTAACATGAATACCCCACTCAGACACAGTATACCGACTCCGAGCCGACCAGTCCTTGTTTTAGCCCCTTAATGCCGAGCGCCAGACAGGGTAACAACAAGTACCATCTTTTCACGTCTTTTGGTATGACGCGGTCGGGGATCGAACCTCGGACCTTCCGCTCTCCGGGCGGATGGTTGATGAGGACACACGGACACATTTTGCATAAAGTTTGAATTTTACAATATCGATAAGCGTATATGTACAGATAACGTAAGAGTGAGTGAGTGAATGAGTTGGGTTTAACGCCACTTTTAACAGAATTCCAGTTACATCATGGCGTGTCAGCTAATGTGGGAGGAAAGCCCGAAGTGATGCAGGTCTCAGACGTTTACCACTTCGGTGAAACCCACGAGCACGGGTATGGTGCTGACAAACCTAGGAACATAATCGGGGCGAACCGGGATTCGAACCTACAATCATAGGTTTCTGGCGGGTCCAAGGGACGCAACTCTGTACAGCGAATCGCGGCGCCTTAGTCGACTTGGCCACTCGTGCCCCTTAGATGGTGGATGAGGACATATTTACAAATTTTGCATTAAGTTTAAATTTTACAATATCGATAAGCATATATGCACAGATAACGAAATGGATTGGGTTAGAGCAAGTTCATCTTCCAAAGACCTATACCGTATTCGACGAAATAAGCGCCCACGGTGATATTTGATGATATTTTGGCTAGTGAACAATCCCAATTAGCACCCCTTCCGATTGATCAATGTACACAAGACTTATATATTCGTGTATAATATGCACTCGTGTGTTATATGCACCCTTCATTATGGGCAATTAAAATCTGGAAAAATATATATGTTGTATATACATAAACATTTCAGGCTGTCAGCATAAACCAGGAAATTTACGGTCTTTCAACTCTGTTATTTTCACAAAAATAATATCCTAAAAGAGACCCTATTTCTAATTTTGAGAGCGCCCTGGGTGCTTATTACGTCAAATACGGTAATTACGAGCTCGACCCAAAGAGACTGACATTAATTAAATTTTTGACCGGTACGGATCATGACCGTAAGATAATAACTAGCGCACATGAATCCCATCTGGAAAATTTCAAGTTATTAGTAATATTACAGCAATATGAAGATCTGATATAATTAACAAACCGTTACAAGCATGAGAACTCTGAATGTCACGTTTGTGTTCTGCGGGTTTAAGAAAAGATCAACGCATTAACGTCAGTCAAAGTGCACTTCCAGGTATCGTATGTTATCTTAAGTGTCCATTTACAATCTCATCAATCAGAGATTCCAATTCCAAATGTTAATATAATAATAATATAAATGGATAATAACGTCAGTTCGTTGTCAGTTCATATTTAATTATGCATCTGTAGGTTGAAGGTCACTGCTGAGCATAACACAGTTCAGTTGTATTTAGTTAAATTCAGTTCAATTTATATACGGCAGGGGCGGTAGGTTAGCCTGGCGGTAATAGTGTTAAAGTGTTTTCGTCAGAGCGAAAACCCGAGTCCTATTCTCTCCCTAATCATTATTTGCAAAGCCAATTAGTCTATGAGCCCGGCAATATTTCGGTACCAAACAGGGGGCAAATTGTGACAGATTTAAACTAATATGTAATGCTATCTAAATGTACAATACATATGATAACATTTGAAATCGAGTAGCTTTGCATGTTTTTTTAAAGTTCTTTTGAAGGTCTCCAAAGTTGGCACAGGAGAATGGCCAAAACAATATGTTGTCCGGTGGGTAGTATATAATTAACTTCTTTGTTTACTTCCTGTCTTGGTAATTGTTCCATAGCAACAGTAATTGCAGACATTGCTTGTCGTAAGAGGCGACTAACGGGATCGGGTGGTCAGGCCCGCTGACTTGGTTGATGCATGTTATCGATCCCAACTGCGTGGATGGATGCTCATGATATTAATCAGTGGATTGTGTGGTCACACTCGCTTATTTAAAGACCGCCGTCATAGAGCTGGAATAGAGCTTAGTGCGAAAACAACAAACCAACTACAACAACATAAGCGATCATATTTCAACTTTCATTTGTAGTGTTCCCCGCGAGAATATTGCGGCTTCATTTATCATCCAGAACTGGCTCACACAGGAGATATCGCTTGGATGAGATCAATGAAATTACATCACAATGCTTTGCAGACCATTGTGACCCCACTGGTTACCATGACGTCACAATCAAATGACATCACTAATGGCTCTGCTACTGAAGCTGTTAGCAGTGCTTTTTACACTGAAGACACTGCTAATTACTGTCAACAAATTGAAAAAACTGGGAGAATGATGTTGGATGATAAATAAAATCTCACCCTTGTGTGTTTTGATATCAAATATATCAACACTCGTTGATAAAAGTGGCAAAAATCCTCGGCAAGCCTCGGAATTTTTCCACTTTTATCAACGATTGTTGATATATTTGATATCAACAGACACAAGGGTGAGATTCTCTTTATGTTACTCGCTCACCGATATAGAACATCCGTCCAATGGTTTGACGCGCAAACTGTTCTTCATAAACATGTCACACTTACCCCCGCCCTTCCTCCTCCTAGGCAGTCCAGGACACCGTCGCCATTCAGGTCAGCGTTACAGTTGACGCCGTATATCTCGTGCGGAGCGTAGTGCCGCCATAGCTCCTTCCCCGTCCTTCCGTCAAGGGCGAGTAATCCGCCGAAACATGGCTTCGTACCGTTAAAATAAATATCACACACGATGTCGGGAATCCCATAGCCGTCAGCCCCTGTTTAGAAGAATAGAGCAAAAAGAATGAATTAATAAATATTGCTTTACGATGCTTTAGCAATATTACAGTCTTTCGCGGCAAAGAACAATAGAAAAGCGGAATAAATAACGCGGAAATATGGTGGAAATATAGTGGAAATATTGTGGAATTATGGTGAAAATATATTGCAAAAATAGTGGAAATATTGTGAAAACATAGTGGAAATATGGTGGAAATATAGTGGAAATAAGGTCGAAATATGGTTTAAATAAGGTGAAATATGGTGGAAATGAGGTGGAAATATGATGAAAATATAGTGGAAATAAGGTGGAAATATGGTGGAAATACAGTGGGAATATGGTGGAAATATAGTGGGAATATGGTGGAAATATAGTGGAGATATCGTGGAAATATGGTGGAAATAAGGTGGAAATATGGTGAACATTTTGTAGAAATATGGTGGAAATATAGTGGTTATATGCATGATTTGAAACGTTTAGTTTGTCAGATAAGTTCATAAAGCAAGTTTTGACCAAATGATCTACTGACTCACGTCATGAGCATCGATCTACGCAACTGGGGTACGATGACATCAGACACCGACCATTGATTGGTAATGTGTGTGGGTGGTGTGTGTAAATGTGATGGGTAGGGTGTGGAAGAGATTTTATGGAATCGAAAAAGGCCCAGAATATGCTTGAACATCATAATTCAGCCTCAGAATGTCGAGGGGCGGTCGGGTAGCCTACTTGTTAAAGCGTTCGCTCGTCACGCCAAAGACCCGGGTTCGATTCCCGACATGGGTACAATGTGTGAAGCCCATTTCTGGTGTCCCCCGGAGTGATATTGCTGGAATATTGCTAAAAGCGGCGTAAAACCATACTCACTCACTTTGAATGTCGAAAAAATAAAACACAAGAAATACATTTTGGTAAGATGCTATATTATGGAGAATGTATTTAGGCTCAAAGGTTGAAAGAAAAAACAATATCTGTGTTTGCACCTGTAGCTAAAAAATATCCAAACAAAATCCAGCCCCCACCCAACCTGTGTGTATACTTTCTTTTGGCTGTCAGTTTGCATGTGTGAAATGTCAGACGTGTCGGGTTTTCCCTCTCATTTTCACAAATCTTTAATTAGCTGACACGTGCATTTGCTAAATCTTTACGTGGCCATTCTGTACTAATGTTTTCCTCAAAGAGCCACAGAATATCAGGGGGCACGGGTGGCCCAGTCGTCTAAGGCGCCGCGATTCGCTGTGCAGAGTTGCGTCCCTTTGGCACGCCAGAAACCTATGATTGTGGGTTCGAATCCTGGTTCGCCCCGATTATGTTTCTAGGTTTGTCAGCACCATACCCGTGCTCGTGGGTTTCACCGAAGTGGTAAACGTCTGAGACCTGCATCACTTCGGGCTTTCCTCCCACATTAATCTGACACGCCGTGATATAACTGGAATACTGTTAAAAGCAGCGTTAAATCCAACTCACACAATCACTCACTCAATCACCCACTAACAGAATATGAGGTGCAGCTGTATGTCATACACTCATCGATTAGAACACATATTATACATTCTGAGCGCACAGAGACCAATGCGGTAAAGAGGTAAATGTTGTTACTATGGTAACACGAGAAGACGCGCGTGTCGTCACAATGTTCACGTCCACACCGAGGGAACGCTGTCAACGTCCTCCACGGCTGTATTTGTGAACACTGTCAGTTAGTAAACAGTGAGTCAACGTTGGGAATAATGTGCTATAAGAATAAAGGGTCGTGTGATGATTGTTCTAAGTTCGCCAGGGATAGACGCTGTGCTCACATTATCTTCCACTACAAACTAGGACGTTACACACAGAGGACGTTACACGGTGAGAAAACAGTTGCGAGTATATATCCTACTCAAAAGAAGTTAAGGATCACCCGATTCTATCATATTGGTAATGTTAATCTGTCATGGCATGAGGGATTAACTATTGTAATATTAAAGAATGAGGTGATCCTTAACTTCTTTTGAGTAGTATATTAACAAATGAACGTCTAAATCAATGTTTCACTCTCGCTTTCAAGCTTGAATCAAACATAAATGCTTCAGCTATCATATGCCTTCCTGTAGCTTTAATATTGCGGCGTTTAACAAGAAGCAGACAAACAAAATCTAGCATATACTGAAATTGAATATCAGGTAACATTTTGGCAACTATTTAGGGGTCACTCAATTTTGGGGATCACTGTAAAGAGAGATCAAGAAATGTCCTCAACAAAACCTGACACCGTTTGCATAAAGAGAGAATACGTTATTTTGAGGCATGGTAGTTAGGTTTGTCTTAGCACTAAGGTCTATTTTTGCAACTCTGGCTCAAGAATATTCGGTTGCGATAGGATGTGGTCAGTGCTTGGATTTGTGGCTAAACACACACACACACACACTCTCTCTCTCTTTCTCTTTCTCTCTCTCTTTCTCTCTCTCTCTCTCTCTCTCACACACACACACACACACACACAATCACACATACACACTCCATCCTATTAAAAAGTCGACCAATTATGCCCATTTTCAATTATGTCACAGCAGCCAGTTCTAAAGGGAATCGGACTGCACACGGATACGGCACGGGTTGTGGGGCTCACTATCTTGGATTCGAACATGGTACCAGCGAACCATGGACTAATAAACTTATAGGTGGCGCCAAACACCACGGGTCGTCGGTGTGTCAACAGTAAGAAATAAAATACATCATCCAGACGTGGGTAGGCAATATTAGCTAAATCAAATGTTTGTTTTTTATCGATTTGAAAACCAACAGACAACATTTGTCTTTGTTTCATGAGTTGTCTCGTCTAACGTGATAGTGTAACTCGGCGGGGATCACTCATCTCTCATCTAACATCGGCCTACATCAACGGCGCCTACGGTGGTGATGGAGTTGACATTTGTGATGCTGGAATTTCCCAGGAGCAATAGACAATTAGTGCTTCCTCAATCGTTCGTGGCATTGAAGTACATGACTTTTATTTCGTTTCCGCGGGCGATGATACAAAAAAACGGATTACAGAATTACAAATGTCAAGCTACATTAGCGTATCACTTAGATTTGCTTTAAAAAGTTAATCAAAAGGGTAGTCCTTTTTTAAGATTCACGAGAACCATCTATCCCCATTGTCAGAAACGCGGAAAAACAATTTTTCTCTTCCGAACATTTCTGTGAGACAATGGAACGCAAAACATAATTTTAGAATTCAAATAACATAAACAAAATGTCTGGCATATGTTATCGATTATTAATTTCTTTCATGACAATTGCAAGATCAAAATACTCGTGCCGAATACTGGGGTATGGTCGAATATCAGTATAAGTTATAAATATGGTTTTATATAAAGTAGTCATGTAAATATGATTTCATCCACCATAATGCTCACGTTATTGTTGACGTCACAGTAGTGTTGACATGATATGTTATGAAATCATAAATCAGCTTCGCCTAACGGTTCTTACGTAATGAACATGCATCGTTCTCTCTTTAGACAGGCGTAGAAAATGGGCGCGAGGGTAAAGGACCGTGTGCTTCAGGATTAAGGGTCGGGTTCGATTCCACATTACTCTCTCTCTCTGTCTCTCTCTCTCTGTCTCTCTCTCCCTCTCCCGCGCTCTCTGTCTCTCCCTCTCTCGCTTCATTTCATTCTCTCTCTCTCTTTACCTCGTTTCATCTCATTATATCTCTCTTCTCTCTTTCCCTCGCTTCATATCTCTCCCTCTTTCTCTCCCTCTCGTGTCAGGATCATTTGTACCTATATCTCTATACCTATATCCTCTCTCTCTTACTGTCTCTCTTCATCTCATTCTCTCTCTTACTGTTTCCCTCGTTTCATCTCTTCTCTTTCTCACTCTCGCTCGCTCTCTTTCTCTATCTCACTCTATCTCTCTCACTCTCTTTCACTCTCTCTCACTCTATCTCCCCCTCTCTCTCACCCTCTCGCTTCATTTCATTCTCTCTCTACCTAGTTTCATCTCATTATCTCTCTCTCTTCTCTCTTTCCCTCGCTTCATATCTTCTCTTTCTCACTCTCACTATATCTCTCTCACTCCCTCGCTCTCTCTCTCTCTCTTTCTCTCGCTTCATCTCATTCTCTCGCTCTCTCGCTTTCTATCTTGTGTCAGTATCAATGTAAAATCGTCCTCAATCGGGAAATCCCGACACTTGTTAAATCATTATGGTACAAACAAGAATCTGCAAGCATCCTTTACCTGTCGCAAATCCCATTATGACATCAAGTACTCCATCCTGATTGACCTCCACCATCCTGAATGCAGTTTCTGTCAACATCTTCGGCATTCCAACAACCCAAACATCCTCCACCTCAATATTACCACAGCCAATCACAGCCATCGTCTCAGCATCCTTTCCACCAATGAGCTTCTGTGTTAGAAAATCATAGCGGTGTTGATACCGGTTCACCAGGAACAAGATCAGAATCATCAGTCCGCCAAGGGAGGCAACTAGGAACAGGAAGTACAGAATTGGCCGGATGAGAAGTCTACATTTACAATCTGGTCGTCGACTTTTCACCCTTGCTCTTTGTCGGGGGTGCATGAGCGGTTTCGTGGCAGATGACACGTCAAGGATTGGGTCCTCCACGAACACATCATCATCGTCAGAATACTCCCCGTCGTACACTTTGTCACTGCTGTAGTCTTCCTGGTACCCGTTGTGATCCCGGGGCGGCTTCCGGCTGAAGACAACCTTGGTATCCATGTTTCCGATATCCAACGTTATGGACCTTTGGCGCAAATATGATGACTACAGTCGATCAGTGAGACATGCTGTCATGGATTGGCCCGCCGTCGTTTTTGATGTATTGTGTTGTGTTGTGATGTATTGTTATGTATTTGGATGTATTGTGATGTATTCTGGTGTATTTGGATGTATTGTGGTGTATTGTGATGTATTGTTATGTATTTGGATGTATTGAATGTATTTGATGTATTTGGATATAGTTGGATGTATTTGGATGTATTTGGATGTAGTTGGATGTATTTGGATGTATTGGTGTATTTGGATGTATTGTGATGTATTTGGATGTGTTGGGTGTATTGTGATGTATTGTGATGTATTTGGATGTATTGGATGTATTAGATGTATTGTGATGTATTTAGATGTATTGTGAGGTATCGTGATGTATTGTTGTTCCTCAGAGCAGAACACGAGGCAGAGTTGGCGGAGACTGCATTTACTGATTTATAACGACCCACTCAGTCCGCTGTTGGTTTTATCGTCTCACAGAGATGTCAAATCACACTGAGTGCTCAATCGGTACAACCGATGTTGGGACAGAAGCTTCTTGGGATGCTGATGAACCTGTTGCTTGTGTGATGGATTACATGTCCTCTCCTGCAGGAAAACAAAATAAATATGTTCATAAACAAAGGGAAAACAATAATTGTATGAGAACATTGGACACAAACACGTTTCTATGTCAACAGTACCTTCCGGTCTTAAAACCAGAGGGGCGGTCGGGTAGCCTAGTGATTAAAGCGTTCGCTCGTCACGCCGAAGACCCGGGTTCGATTCCCGACATGGGTACAATGTGTGAAGCCCATTTCTGGTGTCCCCGCCGTGATATTGCTGGAATGTTGCTAAAAGCGACGTGAAACAATACTCACTCACTATTACCACACAAGATTGTCATTCAATCGTTCAATCGACGTAAATTAAAACCATACTCACTCACTATTACCAGACAAGATTGTCATTAAGCCGTACAATCAATGCGGCAATGGAAATTAAATGAACTTATTTTACATGCACTGTCAAATGTTTGAGTGGGTGTCTAATAGCATGGTATACGCGTCATCAAATTGTCATTCCTGTTTAATCTCGCTTGTACCACACACATTTTAGAGGCACCATAGCAAGCCATATTCATATCAACGCCATTTTGAGATAGGGATGTAAATTCTCCATATAGAACAGATGGACACGCTTGTATTATCGACAACATAACTACTTAAACATGTACTCTCGCAGGTTCCCGCCATCGGTATCATCCTGGCCAGCTACATGGCCCCGCAGGACTCCCCGATACAATTGACCCCTGCTGCTTGCAGTGTGCACGTGTTGTAAGTGCAGCAATTTACATTATTTACAAGTCATGACTTGCAGGCTGAATATGACAACTACTCCCACTAAGTATAATGTCAATTAAAGTCTATTTTGTTATTACCGTAAAACTGCATGTGCAGTAGTGCTGTGGTCTTAAATGAGTTATGATATATACAATGCCTCCCGCTTTGCCAGCTACATAGTTTAAATATGAATATAAAGTTATTAATATATGTGTAATGTCAAACCAACATGGCGATAATGTCGGATCATTTATGAACATTTTGTTCACTCAGGTCTGCTAAAACACAATAGGTAACAGGTGAGCGAAGATAATACCATATTTAAACATGAAGCAACGGATATGGATTACCACCAGCTCATATTTTTTATGATTAATGTTGCATCATCATCATCATCATCATCATCATATTTTTTATCTATAGATGATGATGCTGATGATGTTGGTGGTGATGATGATGATGCTGATGATGTTGGTGGTGATGATGATGATGATGATGTTGGTGGTGATGATGATCATCAGCAGCAGCAGCAGCAGCAGCAGCAGTAGCATCATTACCAACACCACCAACACCAACACCATCATCATCAGCATCATCATCAGCATCAGCATCATATTTTTTATCTATAGATGATGATGCTGATGATGTTGGTGGTGATGATGATGATGATGATGATGTTGGTGGTGATGATGACGATAATCATCAGCATCATCATCATCAGCAGCAGTAGCATCATTACCAACACCACCAACACCAACACCAACACCAACACCATCACCAACACCAACACCAACACCATCAGCATCATCATCATCATCAGCAGCAGCATCATCATCATCTATAGATACAAATAGCAGAAATGCAAACTCTGAGATTTGTCCAGTCCTGTGTTCATGTGTTACATACATATATATGAGCGTAAGGTTTCATAGATGGTAGAGTCAATATATCTTACATACACACATCGAACATTCTACGCAGATGTAAGATGTGACGTACTAGCTGGTTCAAGGTGATAACATCCACTTATACAATCAAACCATAATATCAACGTAACATTCCGATACATTCAGTGGTGTGATGCGGGCCACCGGGGCCACGTTACACGGACACGGTGTCGTCATTTGTCAGTGATTCAAGAGCACAAACTTGTGATACAGGTGAAATGGTTAAGCGCATTCGTCAACACTCGCCCCTTTCCGTAACCTGCAAGACGGCTTGTCCCGGAATAACACGAGCTGGACACGAATGAGTTAGACGGACTGCCCATAGTCACAACGAGATCCACTATTCCCCAAATTATGATTATGGAAGGGGATTTGTTGCTTTTTTACAATGTCGATTATCGTAACACAAGCAGTTCTCTAGCTCGTTTTTCGCTCCACAAACCCCGCTGACATTGCTGGTGATAGAATACCCATATCGTTATATACTATCTGTATAGTCGTGTGGAGTTGATAACTGTCAATATGTCATGCCATTATCAACCTCATCATCCAGAAACCGACATGGAGTGTTTTTTTAAGTGGTCGATAACTCAATGTTCTTAAACCTTACTTCATGTCAATATTACTTCAATAAGGTCGATGTCTTGGAACACTCAATGCTGGGCGTGCTATAGACGACATTGCACCAGGGATTTTATGTCTGTCTGTCTATCTGCCCGTCTGTTATTGTCTCTCTGTCGTAGCAAGGGAGTTAACTGACTGAAAAGTCCAGTTTCCACCCTAGCCGAACTTTGATTGCAGGATTTGCAAAGCATGTGTGCCGCCAACTCGGCGTTAACAGATATTTTCCAAATCTTCTCCTGTTTTTAATCAAGGTGATGACAAGAAATACCCGCTTTATCACAATATAGATTTTGATTATGGATCAGATCGTCTTGACTGGGCCCCGCCAATTGGTAACGATAGGAGGGACATAGAAGGGACATAACTCGTAATAGCCACAGGTCAGAAATTCCAGTCTAGGGTGGTAAGGGTTAAAACTAGACTTTCACAGTCAGTTAAATCCCTTGCCACGAGAAGATATCTCTCGCTCTCAATCTGTTGTCCTCTAGTTAATATTTTGCTCTCTCTCTCTCTCTCTCTCTCTCTCTCTCTCTCTCTCTCTCTCTCTCTCTCTCATGACATCTATCTACTTTTCTTTACTTCTCCCCTTTCTCCCGGCTCACACTCTCTCATTGTCTCTCTATCTCCCAAATATTTTAATCTAAATACAAAGGCTCGCTCTTCAACATTTATTAATCATTTTGTCATCGCTCCTGGTGTCAAATGGGATGTTATACTTAATACCTAGCTCGTCCTCTTGAAATAAGTATGTCTGTCTGATCATACACACTCTGTCAGACACATATCCTGATCATGAAGTAGTTTTAACAGCATGTATTCCCCCAGAGAGGGCAATGTCGTCCAGTTGTCATTGTAATTCGATCAATTGTGTTGACTTCTAACTATACAAACAGACTGTATTGATTTTAGGAGCCCCTGGAAGCTCTTTATTTTGTAGAATGCTTTTACTGCGGAGTTACGAATGCTGCTTCTTATCACTTCCGGTTCATTTCTTGTCGACAGACGATAAAAGTGTTACTATCAATAAAAACCGTCCTTTACAGACACACTCAGATTCCTACCGGGGTACTGTGTCAATAATAGTTCCCCAAACGGTTTCTAAAACCTGATCGATCTATGTGATACGTTTTCATGCGGTTGTAGACAGTGAGAGTGAAGGACTATTTGGCCTTTTACAATGGCTCTATATACTGACCGGAATTATTGAGGGGACGGTTCAATGTGTTCAAGTCTCCTGTGTACCCGACGATGACTGGGATGGTTCGGCAGTTTGGAATAGTTTGGAGTAGAGTTGAATGTTTGGAATAGTTTTGCAATATTTGGAATAGTTTGGAAATGTTTGTGATGGTTTGCAAATGTTCTGGTTGTTTTGGCGTGTTTGGAATAGTTTGGCGATGTTTGAGATGGTTTGGCGTTTTTTGAATAGTTTGGCAATGTTTGTTATAGGTTGGAATGTTTGGAATAGTTTGGCAATGTTTGGAAAAGTTTGGAAATGTTTGGGACGGTTTGGCGTGTTGAGAAATAGTTTGGCAAGTTTTGGAATAGTTTGGAAATGTTTGGAGTAGTTTGGAATGTTTGGAATAGTTTGGCAATGTTTGGCAATGTTTAGAAAAGTTTGAAATGTTTGGAATAGTTTGGGGTGGTTTGGCGTGTTTAGAAATAGTTTGGAAATGTTAGGAATAGTTTGGAAATGTTTGAATTGTTTGGAAATGTTTGAAATAGTTTGGCAATGATTGGAATAGTTCGGAAATGTTTGGCAATGTTTGGAATAGTTTGGCGTGTTTGGAATAACATAACATGCAACCATGAAGGCTCGTGTTTAGTCAACTTTCTTCTCAATATTTCTGTGTTATTTCCCAAATGGGTACAAGAAATTTCATTAGGCCTGTAAACAACAGATCCACCGCTAATTGGACTTAAACATGAAAATAAATCTCACACAAGCACGGATAAGATGTTTAGGCTTCAAGGGTCACGATGAGGACAATCATGGGATTCAAACTCACTGCAACGGTGGTGAGTAGTTCACATCAGACCACACAGACACACGTCGGTCTCGGAGAGTAGTTGGATGGGTGACAACTTTCAGCAACTTGACTCCTGAGAGTTTCTAGGGCTTCGGTCCTGCCCCACACTGAAGCACATGTACCACATGTGGTGTCTCCTTAGGCAAGTGGCTTTGTTCGAAATGTGCCTCTGTTCACCCAGCAGTGAGTGGGTACCCGGTAGGATGAGATGGTAATGTGGCTGTTAACCTTCTAGCGCCTCACAGAAAGCTTGGGTTGTATACTCCTCAGGGAGGTGAGAATGAAAATCGAGTGCTCACTGATCCATTGACCGGGGTAATAATAATGTAGCGCTATGAGCATCAACTTGGTGAATGGAATCTGGCACATTATAAATGCAATTATTATTATTATTACATGCTCCTGTCTTTCGTTGGATTTCTACCATCTTCCCGAGGCAAGGGCATTAACTGACTATAGACGTTCCCCCTGGACTTTTATAGTCAGTTAACGCCTGGCCTCGGGAAGACGGATTAAAACAGATTGAGTTGGGGAACTGAGAATGTTAGCAGTTAGTATCAAACAGACACTTGAACACTAAGTTAGCTGAAGCCGAACATTTTAATTAAAAACAACGTTTAACCCTACATTTCACTACACATACAACACAGTCTACTTTTTACTGCCAGTGGCATTTCTGAGAAATGTTATTTTATCTCACATACAACCTTGAAGGGAGACTCACTGTCAGTTTATGTCTAGACGTCGTTATTGGTGTTTTGTGTGAGACATTGTCAGTTATTGCAAGATCTTCATAATAAAACAACGGCAGAGAGCAGACAGGCGTGTGATGTTTGAACATGAATATTACTGGCAAGGACGGCGGCGACTGTGTAATTTGAGTGATATAGCCAACACATATAGATAGCGTCGTTCTCTCGCACTCCCTCTCTTCCTTTTCTTATTCTCTCTTTCTCTCACAATCTGCGTGCGTCTCCCTGTCTCGTCTCGGTCGCCGTTCTGTTTCCTCTCCTCTATCTACGCTTCACTCCCTGCCTCAACTGGTACAACTTTACAGGCCCTATCCAAATACAATTTACAATAAAATGATGCCTCTCTCTTTCCCTCACTCATTCCTTCCAACTCTCCCACCTTCCCCCATTCCTTCCCTCTCTCCCTCGTTCTTTCCCTCTCTCACTCCTTCTCTCCCTCATTCATTCCCTCTCTTCCTCCCTCTCTCACTCATTCCTTCCCTGTCTCCCTCATTCTTTCCCTCTCTCACCCATTCCTTCCCTATCTCCCTCATTCCTTCCCACTCTCCCTCATTCCTTTACTCTCTCACTCATTCCTTCCCTCTCTCACTCATTCCTTCCATCGCTCCCTCATTCCTTCCCTCTCTCACGCATTCCTTCCATCGCTCCCCATTTCTTCCCTATCTCACTCATTCCTTCCCTCTCTCCCTCATTCCTTCCTCCTCTTACTCATTCCTTCCTTCTCTCACTCATTCATTCCCTCTCTCCCCCAACTTCTCCATTTTCTAAACCATACTCTGTCGTAGTCTCTTCTTCTATCCAAAAGGTAAATAGTGCATGCCAGACAGCAATTAGCTGGGTCAAAGACCAACAAACAATGCTGTTCCCACTTGAGGTGACCGTATCAACAACTGAAACTCAGACTGATACACCATCTACCTCTAAGTCTCAGCCAGCAGACCTCCCTCCCGACCCTGATCCAGAATCTGAACCTGTGCCAGAATCCCGTACTGAACCAACAACAAATGTTTGTTCAACTAAAAAAGAAAGAAAACAACAAAAAGGAAAAGAAGCAAAGGGCCTTAAGCATATCGAGGTGACTGCTTCAAAAATAGATCCCTTAGAGGTTCATAACCCCTCTGAACCTCTAGACATGAGGTCACTCCATCGCTGCCATTACAGCATAGAGGACCTTCCCCCCATTCACGATCTCCAATTGAACCTCCATGAGTTGCTCCTCCTCCTTGAGAGAATGGAATTGTAGAGGACTTCGAACAATTTTAATGATCTTCAGCTATTAATTCAGGATTTCAAACCATCTGCGTTTTGGCTTCAAGAAACATTCTTCAAAACCACAGATAATTATGATTTACGACAGCACGATTTTTACCATTGCTTTTCCCCTCCAGGTGATAAAGCAACTGGAGGATCCTCTGTTATGTCATTCATGGTCCTGTTCCTCTCAATACCCCTCTTCAGGCTGTTGCAGTACGTATAACGTTAAATATTGTTTTTACTTTGTGTTCGTTGTATATACCACCATCGCACCCTCTCAGACAGTCTGATCTACAGGCACTATATGACCAACTCCCTTAGCCCTGTGTTATCATGGGAGATTTGAATGTCCATAACCCGCTTTGGGGTAGTAATGACAGCAACACTAAAGGAAATTACTTGAAGATTTTTTCTTAAATAACGATCTGTGCATTTTTAATGATGGTTCTCATACATATCTACATCCGGCAACTGGAACATACTCTTGTCTGGACTTGTCAGTTGTAGATTCTAATTTACTTAATGAATTTGAATGGTCGGTCCACGATGACCTCTGTGGAAGCGACCATTTTCCTACCATTTTAAAATCTGTGACACCATCTGATGTTCCTCTATCTTCACGTTGGAATTTTACTAGAGCCAACTGGGCATTATATGAAGTCCTTTGTTCTAACAAACTAAAACCTTGTATTTTTATTGATGTTACCGATTCTATATAACTGTTCTCTGATGAACTTACTAAAATAGCTGATGAATGTATTCCGAAGTCCTCCTCAAGTCCTCACATACGTAAACCATGTTTCAACAATGATTGCAAACAAGCTAGAAAGGCACAGAAAAAAGCTGAACGATATTTCCGACGCCATCCAATAGTCCATAATCTCAATAAATTTAAAATTGTAAATGCTAAAACCCGGCGCACTTTCAAACAAAACAAACGTCAATCTTGGCAAAATTATGTATCCAAGATAAATTCACGGAAGGCAATGTCCAAGGTATGGAACATGATTCAGAAAATAAAAGGTAAGGGTACTAAATCAAGCATCCGCCATCTCAAAGATCAATTGATAACTGATACATCAGATATTGCAAATAAACTTGGTGAAACTCTGATTCACCATTCTTCCTCGTCTAATTATGTCCCTCAATTTCAAAAATACAAAAAGCTGCAGGAAAAGACACCTTTACATTTTAATTCAGATAACGGGGAAGATTACAATGAAGTCTTTTCCATTCATGAGCTCCATATTGCACTTGGGCAGGCCCATGACACTGCTGCAGGGTCTGATAATATACATTATCAACTTTTAAAACATGTACCGCAAGTGTTTAGAAACTCTTTTGATAATATTTGATAAAATTTGGACGTCAGGAGAATTTCCTTCTTCATGGCGTGAAGCTATCATTGTTCCCATACCTAAACCTGGACGTGATCATACTGATCCTTCCAATTATCGACCCATTTCATTGACAAGCTGCATTTGCAAAACCATGGAACACATGGTCAATAATAGATTAACTTGGTACTTAGAATGCAATAACTTAATCACAAATATTCAATGTGGATTTCGTAAAAATCGCAGTACCATTGACCATTTAGTTCAATTGGAGTCATTCGTTAAGAATGCCATTAGAAACAAACAACATGCAGTGTCAATCTTTTTCGATCTAGATAAAGCATATGACACTACATGGAAGTACGGTATTTCAAAAGATTTACATGATTTCGGATTGCGAGGCCGTTTGCCTCAATTTATATCCAAGTTTTTAACTGACAGGCAATTTCAAGTTCGCGTGGGTTCCACCCTGTCTGATCATTATAATCAGGATCAGGGTGTCCCACAAGGCAGTATTTTGTCTGTCACTTTGTTTAGCATAAAAATCAACAGTTTAGCAAAGGTTTTAAACGATTCAATTGATGGATCGTTGTTTGTGGATGATTTTAATGGTTTTTTGACGTGGTAAGAACATGCATACGATTCAGAGGCAAATGCAATTGTGTTTAAATAAAATCCAAAAATGGTGACTAGAAAATGGCTTTAAATTTTCCAAATCTAAAACTAACTGTATTCATTTTTGCAGAAAATATAAACCTCACAAAGACCCAGAACTAATATTAGATAACACCCCCGTTAAAGTTGTAAAAGAAGCGAAGTTTTTGGGTATAGTTTTTTCTATCCTCATTTAACCTTTTTATCACATATAAAATACTTAAAGAATAAATGTCTGAAAGCCCTAGATTTGTTAAAAGATGTCTCTAATTCCAAGTGGGGAGGAGATCAGAAAACCCTCCCCCAACTAGACCGAGCTCTTATACGCTCAAAACTTGATTACAGCTTCATCATCTATGGTGGAGCTTGTAAGAGCAATTTAAAATTATTAGACACCATTCATCACCAAGGCCTGAGGCTTTGTCTTGGAGCTTTCCGAACCTCACCTATTCACAGTTTGTATGCGGAGGCTGATGAGCCATCCCTTAAACACCGATGCATTCAATTATCTTTACAGTATATCTGTAAATTACGTTCTACTAAATCAAATCCAGCATATGTCTGTGTTTTTAATCCTCTGTACAAAAATCTCTACAATAAAAAGACATCTTTTATTCCACCACTTGGAATAAGAATACAATCTGATGTTTCTGCTGCCCAAATCAATCTTGAAACCATAGCCCCCACTCGGCTGTTCACTTCTCCACCATGGCAGTTAGTGAAGCCCGAGGTAGACCTAACATTAAGTAAACTAAAGAAATCCGACACAAATCAATTAATTTATCAACAGCAATATAATGAATTACGAGGTACGTATGATACTCATAAATATATATTTACAGATGGATCCAAGTATGGTGACGCTGTTGCCAGCGCCACCGTCATTGGATCCAGAACTATCTCAAACAGATTACCAGATAAATGTTCTATTTTCACAGCGGAGGCAAATGCTATTTTAACGGCTCTAAAATACATCCACAGCCAAACTAAACATAAACAGTTCATTATTTGTTCAGACTCTCTTGCATTCAAGCTATTAAAACATACATGTTCTTCCACGCATCCACTTTTAATGTTGAATTGTTTAATGATCTTGCTACTGGCCAATACAACATCGTTTTCTGTTGGTTACCAAGCCATGTTGGAATCACTGGTAACACAATGGCCGATGCTGCTGCAAAAGCAGCACTCAACAAATCTGTGACACCACTTTTGCTCCCATTTACTGATTACAAGCCAGTGATTAGATCATATATTCGTGATCTGATGCAAAAGAAGTGGGACACCCAAGTAGGTATCAATAAATTACATGAAATAAAACCAACTATTGGTTACACCTACTTGGGATGTCAGTCCAGATTTGAAGAGGTCATTATACAACGGTGCCGTATTGAGTACAGCAGGTATACTCATGAATATCTCTTGAAAGGTGAGGATCCTCCATTTTGTATCCCTTGCGATAAGAAATCACAATCAAGCATGTCCTGCTTGACTGTATTGATTTTGCCATCACAAGGGATAAATATTTCAGATCGTCATCTATCAAGGATCTTTTTAGCAGTATCAATTCTCGTTTAATCATTGTTTTTTTAAAGGAAATAGAGGTGTTTGCAAAATTTTGATTGTGTCTTGTAAAATATAAATGTTTTATGATTGGTAGATCAAATCAGCAACTGAGATTGTTAGTGGCTGTATCCTCGAGGGGGGTTAAAGTACTGTAAACTTATTGTGTTCCTGAGAGGATACGTAAGTTCTACTTCTTTCAAGGTAAATTTAGAACTACCGTGTTTTAACCGTAGAATATGTGTCATTTTAAGATGTTAGGCTAACTCTGCCAATAATCGCCAACACTTGAAGGGATGATGTAAATCCTGCTGGGGTCCATGCAGGTAGCAAAGGTACTGTAAGTCCCCATGGTCCCCAATATAGTGATCTCCCTTCAGGGGCTGGCGATCTATAGCCCGTTTTTATCATGTTATTGTTATGTATAAATGCTACCTTTTTTGGGATTCCATACTAGTTTTAAAATCTTTTTCTGTGATAAGTCTAGTACTTTTACTGCCCTTCGTTGGCAGTTTTTTATATAGGTTTAATTGTATTCATAAAATTCAACCCTTGATAGTCAGGATATGGCTGAAATATTGCCATTGTGACTTAAAATTTCAACTCACACACACTCATTCCTTCCCATTCGCACTTACTCATTCCCTCTCGAACTCATTCCTTCCCTCTCGAATTCATTCCTTCCCTCTCGAACTCCTTCCTTCCCTCTCGAATTCATTCCTTCCCTCTCGAATTCATTCCTTCCCTCTCGAACTCCTTCCTTCCCTCTCGAACTCATTCCTTCCCTCTCGAACTCCTTCCTTCCCTCTCGAACTCATCCCTTCCCTCTCGAACTCCTTCCTTCCCACTCGCACTCACTCCTTCCCTCTCGAACTCCTTCCTTCCCTCTCGAACTCCTTCCTTCCCTCTCGAACTCCTTCCTTCCCTCTCGAACTCATTCCTTCCCTCTCGAACTCCTTCCTTCCCTCTCGAACTCCTTCCTTCCCTCTCGAACTCCTTCCTTCCCTCTCGAATTCATTCCTTCCCTCTCGAAATCATTCCTGCCCTTTCTTCCTCTTTCTCTTTATCCCTTTTGTAATCTTCCTCTATATCTCTCCCCTCTCTCCCTCAACCGCTCCCTCTCTCTCCCCATCACTCTTCTCCTTGCTCTTTCTAACCCTCCGTCTCACCCCCATGTCTGCCTTTACGCTAACTTTACTCTATTTTCTCTTATTCTCCCACACATCATAAATGCTGTGAATAATTCATCCTACATGTATATCAATATTCGACATTTTTAACAAGTAAAGCACCTACCTACTTCCCCCTTGCCACATGTCCCCCGACTGCAGGGTCGTGTCGTGTCACCTGTAACAAGACTGAGGGTGGCGTGACTGTTGTGATCAATCAGTCAGTGAAACGCGTATCCTTTTACTGCACGTTAAGACTCCTGCAAATGTATTCCTCGCTCTTGAAACAAATAGCGGGACTACTTAAGGGGGTGTTGTATTTTCCAGTTTGGTTTGTCTGTAAGCCAGTTTGTCAGGCTAGCTAAGAGGTTTATAGGTCCCCCATCTTGACTGGATTGATGTGGCGCAAACCACACCGTCTCATTCACAACATGGAGCCAATTGGTTGTGTAGGGGAAATGAAATAGTGGAGCCGGTTCGTGAAATTTTTTGATAAAAGCATGAAACTTGGCTCAGTTGTAGGTAATGACATTCAAAAAAAATTCAGATATGGGGGCACCCAAAAAAATTCAATATGGCCGCCACGGAGGAATGAAACTCTAGTATATCTTTTTTCAACATGACCCACAACCTAAATATATTATGAAGAATGTACATTTAGGAATGTATTTACCCCTTACTACATCTATAAAGTAAATAACTGTATTTTAGTGGAATATTTGCTTTGATTTAGGTTACCTAATGTGTGAAAAAATGAAATAAATATGCTTTTTCGTTTACGGCATATCTTTAAGACATACTTCTTTAAAGCCAATCAAACTATACAAATATTATATCATATGGTAAATAACAGAATATTACAAGAACAAAATTTGTATTTATTGAAATATGCTTACACATGTGAGAAGGTTATATTAATAATAATAGCAAAATATTTCATTTAAAGAAAGTACAGTGTTTCTAGTTAGGCTTTCATTAGAATATAGACACGCAATCTAGATTCTTTTTTTCTCTTTTTCCCTTTTTTCCATCATATTTTACATTTCAATATCATACATAGAGTGTGCATGGCTTTATTGTGACATTATTGGCATGTTTGTAGCATGGACAATCTAGTTTCTACTAAGACAATGTGAAAATCACATTCCAGAATTGGTGCAGAAACCCTGATATCCCATTGGTCAAAATGTTGGCTTTCCAGAACGTACTTAGGACCACTTAACTATACCAATTGTGTATACTCATATGGTACAGAAACAGAATTATTAAAGAGCAAAATTTTTATTTACTAAAATATGGTGAAATTGCTACTGGTTTTGGTTGGTTTAGGATAATTTAATGTGATCACAGTTGCCCCGACATTTGCAAATCAGTGTACCAATTAAACGTGGCATAACGAAGTCACACCTTGCAGAAATTCTGCAAATTGCTAACGATGTGAACATCATATTCCAGAATTTTCCAAAAGAGTTGGAGATTAATCCAGTATTCCGTCAAAAACATATTTTGCATAGCAAAGAAAGGCACAATACACTCTTTAAAAAAATTAAAGGATTGGAAAATTTTTTTGGTCCTATTTCAAACCAAAACGGTTCCAACACACAATCAGACTCAAACATGGCATGTATCAACAGAGAGCTAAGAATCAAATGCCGAGAATAAAGGTGACCATTTTTTGTTAAATTTATTTTTGTCATTCTTTTTTAAAACAATAAATTTCTCGATTGAATATATGTTTTTTAATAGTTTTAAAAGTATATCTAATTTCGGTTTGGTTTCTTTAATTCCACTTACATGAATATACCTTTTTTCCAATAAAACTATATGATTGATTAAAGTATTGGAGTAGTTAGAACCATAGTGTGAAAGATAATTATTAAGCCAAACTTGTTTAGTTTCATTACATTCCCAAACGACATGGCTGATGTCCTCATTGACAGCATTACAAAAGCTACAAGCACTGTTGTCCACAAGATTCATTGTTAATAGTTCCTTCTTTGTGTAGATAATTCCATGTAGAAGTCTGTACTGAAAATCTAAAAGTTTTACATCCTTCAGTTTAGATCTATAAACAGTAAATATCGTTTTCCAATAAAAATCACACTGAAAAATTGATTGCCATTTATCACAAACTTTAAGATTATTTTCATTTGATATTAATTTATCATAAACGTTTCTAGCGCCTTTAACAGGCTTCATCAGATCACTTAAGCAACTGTTTATATACAAATTCTGTAAAAATTAGTTTTCTAGTTTTCTGGATTGTCGTTTTCCATAATTCTGGTATATTGAAGATTACATATCTATAGTCTAATATTGTACCTTTTATCGGATATTTTAGTTTCAGTTCTTCAAATGACATCAGTCCGTTTTCATTGCATATATCTTTAAATGAGTAAATTCCACTATTAGCCCATTGCTTTCTGTAGTATGTTGCTTGTTTGAAGTTGTGGTTAAGCCATAATGGTTAGGACAAAATTTCTTCTATATTATCAACATTGATAATATTCTTTTTACAAAATTTGTTCCAAGCTTTTAATACATCTTTCCTGTAGGGTTTTTAAACAAAAGATTGCTTGTCACAATTAGCACCCAGAGAGAGTATATTTTTAATTGGGATATACATTATGTTATTTTTTCACAATATAATCTCTGCGAAGAGAGTTTTAGTGCGTCAATAAAGGCTCTAATGTTAACCATGCGTAATCCACCTTCCTCCTATTTTCTTGTCAAAGTGGTCCTTTTGATTTTGTCATTTTTATTATTCCAGATAAAATTGTAAAATATTTTGCATGTGATAAGACAAAGTCCTCAGGAGGATTAGGTAGTGTCGAAAATATATGAACTAGATTTGACAATGCTAAAGTTTTATGACTGTATTTTTTCCTATAAGCGTTAGATTTCTTTTTCTCCAATTTGCAAGCAATCTATTTATTTCTTCTAGCTTTCTTTTGTATTGATAACCCAGTGTTCACTTAAGTTTGGATTAAACATAATTCCTAATACTTCAAATTCCTTATTGTGCCATTCTATTTTTAAGTCTTGACATAAACGATCATTGCTACCCGCTTTTGAGCCTATCCATATTGCTTTTGTCTTTTCTACATTAATTTTTAAGCCAGACATTTTGTAGAAATTATTTAGTGTTTCTATAGCTGTATACACGCTTTCATCTTTGCCATTTAGAAAAAAATCAGTATCATCAGCATACTGCCTACGTTTGTATTCTTTGTCACTGATTCCCTAATTGGTGCAGAAACCCTGATATCCCATTGGTCAAAATTTTGGCTTTCCAGACATCATTAGGACCACTTAACAAACCAATAGTGTATACTCAATGGCACAAAATGGTATGGTCTTGTTAAAGAGCAAAATATGTATTTACTAAAATATGGTGTAAATGGCTAATGGTTTTGGTTGGTTTAGGATAATTAAATGTGATCACAGTTGCCACCATATTTGCAAAGCAGTGTAACAATTAAACGTGGCACAACAGAGTCAACCTTTTGCAAACAATGAAAAAAGTCGCTTGAAAAATCTCTGCTGAAAGCAGAATTCATTGTACTATTCCGACAATATTCTAAGCATGTGTCCATGAATCTCTATTGAATAGTGATTATAGCGGCGTTCGCGAAAAGGTAAGCGTGCATAAATTGGAATCGTTGTGATGAAAAATGTGTCATTGCCCTTCGGTGTTTCTAAACAGAGCAGTGGTATAACAGTAGCAGTGATTTGTCACCATCTTTAGGTTAAACTAAGGTGTACAATAGAAAGACGTTAAAATAAGTACTTGGTGTTGCCCTGCCTGGCACTCGGCATAAAGGGATACAGGCCTGGTCGGTTCGGAGTCAGTATAATGTGCGTGAGTTGAGCATCCATGTTTAACTGCGGCATGGTATCTAAGTGGGCAAGCATAAGTCTTTAGTAATCGGCATTATTCTGGACTAGTAAAAGCAGCCATACGCACACAGACACACACAGACACACACACACGCACATACACACAAACTACACGTGCATGAACGTCACAATTTAAATCCAATAATCTTAAGCACGACGTTAAATCCCATTTCACCCCACCTCATCTCACCTCACCCCAGCTAACCTCACCCCACCTCACCTCACCTCACCTCACCTCACCCCACCTCACCTCACCTCACCCCACCTCACCCCACCTCACCTCACCTCACCTCACCTCACCCACCTCACCTCACCTCACCTCACCTCACCTCACCTCACCCACCTCACCTCACCTCACCTCACCCCACCTCACCTCACCTCACCTCACCCCACCTCACCTTACCTCACCCCACCTCACCCACCTCACCCCACCTCACCCACCTCACCTCACCCCACCTCACCTCACCTCACCTCACCTCACCCACCTCACCTCACCCCACCTCACCCACCTCACCTCATCTCACCTCACCTCACCTCACCCCACCTCACCTCACCCAGTTCACCTCACCTCACCCACCTCACCTCACCTCACCCACCTCACCCACCTCACCACAGACAACACTCCCTTACTGCATGAACAGAACAACAAAACAAACCTCTCTAGACTTCAACACTGAACCATCAAGTTAGCCCCTTAGTGTTCTTGTAATAACATAACGGTTAAACATTGATTTCGAATAAACCAAGCAGCAATATCTATTCAGTTGCCTTGCCAACATTTGGCTTTTACAAATGTGTGGTCCCTGAGCGCATGGCTTCCAAGCGAACGGATCGATGGCTCCCCTCTTTCCTCTCACAATTGTTGTTTAGAAATGACAGTTATGATGGTACGTGCTTCCCAATAAAGTATGCGCGAAAAATTATGAGTAAACTTTTAAATTCGAACAAACAAGAAGTTTATACCGGCAGGAAAAGTAGTTGTTCAAAAGCGCTATGTATTACTGTTGTAACATTGTGCTACTTATAATTACAACTTTATCTTAAACAATGTTTGAATTATTTGTATTGTATACTGAAAGGTAGGTTCGCGTCAACTACATTGTGTTACAGTAAATTACGTTTATAACGAACACGCTTATAACGAAGTGACGGATATAACGAACTGTTGTTTTTGGTCCCGGTCATTTGCGATAACCTTCAGTTGAAATGCTTATAACGAACTACGGATATAACGAACACAACATATTGGTCCCTTTGAGTTCGTTATAACCGTAGTTTACTGTATATTGCTGTGCTTCCTCGTCAGCTTCTTCATAGAGATACTATACTTAACTAACCGCAGAGAAACGCAAGTTGTACATATATAATAGGAATAACGTTAAGGCCATAATGGTATGTAACAAATGGGCGTTGACTGAATGATAAAAACATCCGTTATTAGTGAAACATTCCCCCTAAAAAAGAGGGCCCCCAAACAGAAAAATTGCAAGTGTCAGTCGTGTCCATCAATGGAGTGTGTGGCCTCCGTTATCTGCGATACAGGCCGCTCATCGCCGTCTCATTGAGCCGACAAGTTTCTGAAGAAGGCTTGATCAGTCCCGTTCTATTCCCACGCAAAACAGGCTTCCAGTTCGTGAAGTGTGGATGGCTGTCTTGCATCCTGAAGACGTCTCCCAATCTCGTGCAGAGCGTGATCAGTAGGCTCCATGTCCGTTGACGAAGACGAATTCCATGGAGACTCGTGATGTATGGGGACGAGCGTTGTCCTGTTGAAAGACCTGGAAACACCATCGCTAAACACGACAGCAGTCACGCGCCGACGGAACACGTTAAGAGCGCTCCTGGGATGATAACTGAAGCCTCCCAAGACCGGTCGTCTACAGTTGGGTGAGTGAGTTGGGTTTTACGCCGCTTTTAGCAATATTCCAGCAATATCACGGCGGGGGACACCAGAAATGGGCTTCACACATTGTACCCATGTCGGGAATGGAACCCGGGCGAACGCGTTAACCACTAGACTACTGCACGCCCCGTCGGTCTGTAAGATACAGCATTACGTCGGTTAACCCTCGATACGTCTGAGATGACAACTGTTGACGTTGCTAACGCAGGTGCTATTGGGCCCAATACAAACGTTGTTGGCGGGGACGTTGAGTCAGTAATGGCTCGACGTTAGGACGATAATATCTGATTCCTCCCGCTCTTAGACGACGAGGAACTGACACGGGATGACGTGGGCGTTGAATAGTTGACGCTTTCGCGGTGCCCGTCGCTGTCGATCACGCCGATGCGTCACCCGGATGTAACGGTCCTGTGCTGGAGAAGCGACCCTCTGAACAAGGCCGGCCTTGGACACTCTCTGTCCCATGATGCCTTGCGATTAATTTGATGATGGTAAGGCACATCGCATCCAGAGTGCCTCGCCACTGCAGTTGATGTTAATCCAGCCTGCCGCATCCTAAAGGCAACGCCTCGCTAAGGTTAATCAAACCGTGTTTCCTGTCCTTTTTCTAAGTTGGGTGTGAAATGCTTGTTGCTACATGGTGGCTTATGAGGATGGACAAGAAGGAAATTGCACCCATTTATGCAGGTGATTTGTAAACAATGTCTAACGAGAGAGGGAGCGGAGAAAGGGGTCTGAGGGAGAGAGTGAATGAATGAGGGAGGCAGGGAAAGAGGGGAATGGGAGAGAGCAAGGGAAAGAGAGAGGAATGGGAGAGAGGAAGGGAAAGAAAGAGAGGAATGGGAGAGAGCAAGGGAGAGAGGAATGGGAGAGAGGAAGGGAAAGAGAGAGGAAGGGGAGAGGAATGGGAGAGAGCAAGGGGAGAGAGGAATGGGAGAGAGGAATGGAAGAGAGGAAGGGAAAGAGAGAGGAATGGGAGAGAAGAAGGGAAAGAAAGAGAGGAATTGGAGAGAGCAAGGGGAGAGAGGAATGGGAGAGAGGAAGGGAAAGAGAGAGGAAGGGGAGAGAAGAAGGGAAAGAAAGAGAGGAATTGGAGAGAGCAAGGGGAGAGAGGAATGGGAGAGAGGAAGGGAAAGAGAGAGGAAGGGGAGAGGAATGGAGAGAGGAAGGAGAGAGAGCAAGGGGAGAGAGGAATGGGAGAGAGGAAGGCAAAGAGAGAGGAATGGGAGAGATGGACGGAAAGAGAGAGGAATGGGAGAGAGGAAGGGAAGGAGAGGAAGGGAAAGAGAGAAATGGGAGAGAGAAAGGGACAGAGAAAGGAATGGAAGAGAGGAAGGGAAAGAGGGAGGAATGGGAGAGATGGACGGAAAGAGAGAGGAATGGGAGAGAGGAAGGGAAGGAGAGGAAGGGAAAGAGAGGAATGGGCGAGAGCAAGGGAAAGAGAGGAATGGGAGAGAGCAAGGGAAAGAGAGGAATGGGAGAGAGCAAGGGAAAGAGTGAGGAAGGAAAGAGAGGAATGGAGAGAGGGGGAAGAGAGAGGAATGGAGAGAGGAAGGGAAAGAGAGGAATGGGAGAGAGGAAGAGAAAGAAAGAGGAATGGGAGAGAGGGAGGGAAAGAGAGAGGAAGGGAAAGAGAGGAATGGGAGAGAGGAATGGAAAGAGAGAGGAAGGTGAAGAGAGAGGGACGTCCCTCTCATGTCATGTCAACTTTTTGTTGTAAATCTTTTTAAGCTAGGGCCTTTAAATTCGTAACAATTTCACCAATGATATGTAGATGCATATTGATCAAAATCTCGTTCAGCCAGCCCCACTCGCTACTGAGCGTGTGTGACGGGACGTTATGATACGGGATGCTCCCTATTTGTTTTCATAGCCTCCTGAAGTGCGCTCTGCCCCATCACTCTCTGAACGGCAATGTAGCAGCGTGACATTTATCGTAACGATTAATTGGTGAAAGCGAGCAGGGTGAAGCAATGAAGCTGGATCGTTCATGTCCACTGACCATGGGGCAATGCAGTACAGCTGGCTCGGAGAACACGCTACCCTGGCATTAATGACGTCGATTTCGTGGTTCGATCGAAAAACATGAAAACATGGGGCTGGCATAGATGGGTCATTTGGAAGAAAAGTGGACATAATTGTCGAAATTACCGTATTTCCTAAGTAGGAAGGATATATCTTCCCGACATGATTAAATTGCCATGTTTACCAGACCACTGTCATTCTCAAAACAGCTCACTTAGGTTTTCTTTTTCGAATCGATTCATTTATATTGTCACTCTCTAATCAACTCATTTATATAGTCACTCTTGAATCAACTCATTTATATTGTCACTCTCGATTCAACTCATTTATATTGTCACTCTCGATTCAACTCATTATTATTGTCACTCTCTAATCAATTCATTAATATTGTCACTCTCGAATCAACTCATTTATATTGTCACTCTCGCATCAACTCATTTATATTGTCACTCTCTAATCAACTCATTTATATTGTCACTCTCGAATCAACTCATTAATATTGTCACTCTCGAATCAACTCATTTATATTGTCACTCTCTAATCAACTCATTTATAATGTCACTCTCTAATCAACTCATTAATATCGTCATTCTCTAATAAACTCATATATATTGTCACTCCCGAATCAACTCATTTATGTTGTCACTCCCGAATCAACTCATTTATATTGTCATTCTCGAATCAACTCATTTATATTGTCACTCCCGAATCAACTCATCTATATTTTGGCTCCCGAATCAGCTTCGTCATTCTTCATTCTCACTTATACTGTGACCCTGAATAAACTATTTAAATTATCAGTGTCACTTTTTTCGTCGCCCTAAAATCAACTACCGCATACGACGAAATAAGCGCCCAGGGCGCTCTCAAAATTAGAAATAGGGGGCTCTTATTAGAATATTATTTTGGTGAGAAATAGAGAATCTCACCCGAGTTGATAAAAGTGGAAAAATTCCGAGGCTTGCCGACGATTTTTGCCACTTTTATCAACGAGTGTTGATATATTTGATATCAAAAGACACGAGGGTAAAATTTTATTTATCATCTAACATCATTCTTCCAACTTTTTTAATTTGTAGACAGTAATTAGCAGTGACTTCAGTGTAAAAGGTACTGCTAACAGCTTCAGTAGCAGAGCCATTAGTGATGTCATTTGATTGTGACGTCATGGTAACCAGTGACATCACAATGGTCTGCAAAGCATTGTGATGTAATTTCATTGCAGCGATATCTACAGTGTAGATATCGCTTGATCTAATCCAAGCGATATCTCCTGTGGGAGTCAGTTTTGGATGATAAAAAACACACTGGCACACACCCCGTGTCCACTTTTCTTCAAAATGATCGATCTATGCCAGCCCTATGTTTTTATGCTATGACTGTCGATCGAACCACGAAATCGAAGTCAGTAATGCCAGGGTAGCGTGTTCTCCGAGCCAGCTGTACATAGGTATACACATGTATTTCAACTCATAATTAACTCATTAATATTGTCCCTTCTGACATTATAATAAATGACTCGTGTCTTTAATAACATTACGGACGAGGAGAACGTACACGAGCATGGTAGGTAATTACCTTCCTCTGTCAATTAACGTTAGTGTTCTTGTTATAAACAGTTCATGTGTCCACTAACTGGGTTCCCTGACAATACCCAAAGCCCAGTGTGTATAGTGTGTATGGTGATCGTTCATTCTGATAAACCGGCGTTAGGAGACACGCACTTGGTATTGATTGTCCGACATGTCAAGAGCAAGAAGCCATGCAATACTTCCTCCCGGCGTGACTTCAGCCAGCACCAAGAGCCACAACTGAGACAGATTGAGATCAATAGCGGCTGAATTACAAGAGAAAACACGCCTTTACCAACGACATACTCACAAAGGTATTCTTGTGAAATCTTTTAAGAAATCGATCCGTTTGCCAAAATAAACATTTTTGTCGAAACATCTCGTGTTGTACAACTTTTGTAGGAGATCTGGATTGTGCATTTTTATCTTATCTGTTTTCTATGCATGCAGTGACAGAAACTAACAGTTCTATATAGAGGTAACTAGTCCTTATAGAGGTGACATATAGCAAAACCCTTAAACGGGGCGAATTTCTACTGGTACGTACCTAGCTATTGGGCAGTTTGGCAAGGACTACAGGACTAGTGCCAGTCTGTAATGCTATGCATGTACATCATCCTGAGAGGGACGCCATCCCCATTGAAGTGTCAGGGCAGAAACCATGTTTGTCTCCGTGAAGGAGTGCAAAGCGAATTAGGTCCCAGTACCCATGCTTGTCTCCATGAAGGAGTGCAAAGCGAATTAGGTCCCAGTACCTATGCTTGTCTCCGTGAAGGAGTGCAAAGCGAATTAGGTCCCAGTACCCATGCTTGTCTCCATGAAGGAGTGCAAAGCGAATTAGGTCCAAGTACCCATGCTTGTCTCCGTGAAGGAGTGCAACGTAAATTAGGTCCCAGTACCCATACTTGTCTCCATGAAGGAGTGCAAAGCGAATTAGGTCCCAGTACCTATGCTTGTCTCCATGAGGGAGTGCAAAGCGAATTCGGTCCGAAACCCACTCTTGTCTCCATTGATTCGAATGCTAGTACGACCCCATAATTTCATGCTTGCCTCCCCTTTGGGAATCTTGAGACAAATAGACATGCAGTAACCGCTCTTGTCGCTAGGCCAACGAGGACCTGATGGTCACTATGTGATCAGACTGACCGCATCATCGTTCAACTAGGACATGCATCTCACTGACGTCATGATCTGGCCAACATCTGGCCAAGAATTTTTAAAGCCGCCGAAATATAGTTTCATTTTTGCTTGGATATAGGTGGGATATAGCTGTGATATAGGTCGGATATAGCTGGAATATAGCTGGGATATAGCTGGGATATAGCTAGGATATAGCTGGGGTATAGCTGGGATATAGCTGGGGTATAGCTGGAATATAGCTGGGGTATAGCTGGGGTATAGCTGGAATATAGCTGGGGTATAGCTGGAATATAGCTGGGGTATAGCTGGGATATAGCTAGGATATAGCTGGGATATAGCTGGGATATAGCTGGAATATAGCTGGGGTATAGCTGGAATATAGCTGGGGTATAGCTGGGATATAGCTGGGATATAGCTTGGATATAGCTAGGATATAGCTGGGATATAGCTGGGATATAGCTGGAATATAGCTGGGGTATAGCTGGAATATAGCTGGGGTATAGCTGGGATATAGCTTGGATATAGCTAGGATATAGCTGGGATATAGCTGGGGTATAGCTGGGATATAGCTGGGGTATAGCTGGAATATAGCTGGGATATGTCTTCGATATGTCTGGGATATATCTGGACTATAGCTGAGATATAGCTGGGATATAGCTAGGATATAGCTGGGATAGAGCTAGGATAGAGCTGGAATATAGCTGGGATATGTCTGGGACATAGCTTGGATATGCCTGGGACATAGCTTGGATATGTCTGTGATATGTCTGGGATATAGCTAGGATACGTCTTCGATATATCTGGGACATATCTGGGATATAGCTGGGATATGTCTGGCATATAACTTGGATATGTCTGGGATATGTCTGGGAAATAACTGTGATTTGCCTGGGATGTGTCTTGGATATACCTGGAATATTGCTGGGATAAATCTGACAATATAACAAGGATGTAGCTTGGTAAGTTATTGAAATATCCTGACTGCCACTTCAAGCATCATTCACTCGATTGGAAATTCATAATAAAATAACCCGCTACAATTTAGATGACATATGGAACTAGTAAATGTAAATAAGTAAAACACCTACAGCCCGTGGACCACAATCACCCCGAACCGTCAGTGGTTCGCTAAACTATCTGCGTCTTGGTCAGTATTCACGATGCTGCAGGCGAACGTAATTGACAGTGTTAGCGACATCTAGGCAGCAAGATGAACTGCTCCCTGTCGTGTATGTGTTCTGAGTCAATTTAGATCGGGTCAATATCAATCATCAGCACAATAGCGAGTGTCGGGTTCATCGATATACACAAAATACGTCGTGTTGTCTGAAGATGTCAGTCTCATCATTATACACAATATATGTCGTGTTATCTGTTGAATAATTATTTAGTGTATAGTTCTATTTTGTGTTATCCATATTTTTTATAAATCACGACAGATCATAATAAATACATCCTAATATACGTTTTACCAAACACTATTAACGCACATTTAGGATTCGAATATGCAATTGGCAGTTTTTGTATTGACTTTACAGAAATAGTCGGACGGAAAGATGGGATTAGTACCATCGCAACGACCACATGTCCTTAATCAAGATTACGACATTCAAGGACGCATCAGTGACAAAACTTGTGTCCGATACAATTCCCTATTTTTACTTGTGTCACATGTTTCTCGGGTGAACAATTGACTTTCCTTTGCATGTATTTGTGATGGGCTCCATCGATGGGGCAGGAATCGCTCACCTTTTCGCAAACACCTGGTATCATCAACATTGGATAGTGATTCATAAACACATGCTGGGCGATGCTTTCAGCAGACATTTCTTATGAATATGGAAAGGGTTTTGTCGCTTTCATCATTATTATTGTTTAAAGATACTTCGACATCAATAATGTCCAGTTATATTGTACATAAATGGCTTCTCCAATCCGCTGTATTTACAACTGTCTGCCGTGTATAAAGTGAATTCATTGATGATCACAGCGTAATGTAAGAGTGAGTGAGTGGGTGAGTATGGTTTTACGCCGCTTTTAGCAATATTCCAGCAATATCACGGCGGGGGACACCAGAAATGGGCTTCACACATTGTACCCATGTCGGGAATCGAACCCGGGTCTTCGGCGTGACGAGCGAACGCTTTAACCACTATGCTACCCGATCGCCCCCGTAATGTAAGAAGGGTGATCGTGTAGTTTAATGTCATGTTCAAAGGTTATTATACTTATATAGCGGCGTGCATTTACGTGTGTGTGTGATTGTCTGCGCGTGTATGTGCCTGCGTCTCCGTGTTCGTCCGTGCGTGCATACGTGCGTGTGTGCGTGCGTGAGTGCGTGTGTGTTAGTGGTTGTAGCTTCAGTTGATTGAGTGGTCACGGGGTGGTGTTTTTTCTTGTCAATATTCGATTATTAATAGACATCATACAGCTGAGTGCGACGTTAAACAAAATCAATAAACCTTTTAGTTGCCACCTGTGACACCTTGTCATTAAGAATGATAAAGGAACAACCGTTATATATATACGCGAGGCCATTACTGAGATATATCTGCAAAGATTAAGTCAGTGTCTTGATACTCTTTGTGAAATTTCACCCTCACATTTCATTCTCACAAGTATTGCAGTGACGTCGTTGTAGGGGAATTCTAAGAAAGAGATCTAAATGTAAGTATGAAATCGAATTTGTCTCGAGAAAAAAACGTTAATCCTCAAAGAAGGTAACGCATACAGATAAATGGTTATACAGAAGAGTGGGTGAGTGTGGTTTTACGCCGCTTTTAGCAATATTCCGGCAATATCACGGCTAAGTGGTTAAAGCGTTCGCTCGTCACGCCGAAGATCCGGGTTCGATTCCCGACATGGATACAATATGTGAAGCCCATTTCTTGTGTCCCCCGCCGTGATATTGCTTAACTATTGCTAAAAGCGGCGAAAAACCATACTCACTCACTCACTCACTCACTCCCTCTGAAAAAAAAAACTCGACCTGACAACTGAACCCGCGAAACTGCATAAACAGTGCAGTCGATAGCGATAGTAGAGGTGGGCCAATCGGTTGCCGCCGACCGCTATAGAGTCAACGAAACATGGTGTGTTGAGAAACACATTCATGAGTATCAAGTCCACGTGCAGAGTGTCACACTCCATCCCTGTCTCTTGTTCGAAGTAAATGTATTCTTCCGTTGCCAACAGAACGCCTACTGGCCTACTTCAGCAGATTGCTTAACAGTAGCAACAAATCACGTAGAACGCCCACTGACCCATATCACATCACAAGATTGTTTTGCAGTAGCAACAAATCACGTAGAAAGCCCACTGACCCATATCACAACACAAGATTGTTTAGCAGTATCAACAAATCACGTAGAACATCCACTGACCCACAACACAAGATTGTTTAGCAGTAGCAACAAATCACGTAGAACGTCCACTGGCACACATCACATCACAAGATTGTTTAGCAGAAGCAACAAATCACGTAGAACGCCCACTGACCCATATCACATCACAAGATTGTTTAGCAGAAGCAACAAATCACGTAGAACGCCCACTGACCCATATCACAACACAAGATTGTTTAGCAGTAGCAACAAATCACGTAGAACATCCACTGACCCACAACACAAGATTGTTTAGCAGTAGCAACAAATCACGTACAACATCCACTGACCAACATCACAAGATTGTTTAGCAGTAGCAACAAATCACGTAGAATGCCCACTGGCACATATCACATCACAAGATTGTTTAGCAGTAGCAACAAATCACGTACAACATCCACTGACCAACGTCACAAGATTGTTTAGTAGTAGCAACAAATCACGTAGAACGCCCACTGACCCAAATCACAACACAAGATTGTTTAGCAGTAGCAACAAATCACGTAGAACGCCCACTAAACCCATATCACAACACAAGATTGTTTAGCAGTATCAACAAATCACGTACGACATACACTGACCAACATCACAAGATTGTTTAGCAGTAGCAACAAATCACGTAGAAAGCCCACTGACCCATATCACAACACAAGATTGTTTAGCAGTATCAACAAATCACGTAGAACATCCACTGACCCACATCACAAGATTGTTTAGCAGTAGCAACAAATCACGTAGAACGTCCACTGGCACATATCACATCACAAGATTGTTTAGAAGAAGCAACAAATCACGTAGAACGCCCACTGACCCATATCACATCACAAGATTGTTTAGCAGTAGCAACAAATCACGTAGAACGCCCACTGACCCATATCACAACACAAGATTGTTTAGCAGTAGCAACAAATCACGTAGAACATCCACTGACCCACAACACAAGATTGTTTAGCAGTAGCAACAAATCACGTACAACATCCACTGACCAACATCACAAGATTGTTTAGCAGGAGCAACAAATCACGTAGAATGCCCACTGGCACATATCACATCACAAGATTGTTTAGCAGTAGCAACAAATCACGTACAACATCCACTGACCAACGTCACAAGATTGTTTAGCAGTAGCAACAAATCACGTAGAACGCCCACTGACCCAAATCACAACACAAGATTGTTTAGCAGTAGCAACAAATCACGTAGAACGCCCACTAAACCCATATCACAACACAAGATTGTTTAGCTGTATCAACAAATCACGTACGACATACACTGACCAACATCACAAGATTGTTTAGCAGTAGCAACAAATCACGTAGAAAGCCCACTGACCCATATCACAACACAAGATTGTTTAGCAGTAGCAACGAATCACATAGAACGCCCACTGACCCACATCACATCACAAGATTATTTAGCAGTAGCAACAAATCACGTAGAACGCCCACTGGCACATATCACATCACAAGATTGTTTAGCAGTAGCAACAAATCACGTAGAACATCCACTGACCAACATCACAAGATTGTTTAGCAGGAGCAACAAATCACGTAGAACGCCCACTGACCAACATCACAAGATTGTTTAGCAGTAACAACAAATCACGTAGAACATCCACTGACCCACATCACAAGATTGTTTAGCAGTAGCAACAAATCACGTAGAACGCCCACTGGCACATATCACATCACAAGATTGTTTAGCAGTAGCAACAAATCACGTACAACGCCCACTGGCACATATCACATCACAAGATTGTTTAGCAGTAGCAACAAATCACGTACAACGCCCACTGACCCATATCACAACACAAGATTGTTTAGCAGTATCAACAAATCACGTAGAACATCCACTGACCCACATCACAAGATTGTTTAGCAGTAGCAACAAATCACGTAGAACATCCACTGACCAACATCACAAGATTGTTTAGCAGTAGCAACAAATCACGTAGAACGCCCACTGACCCACATTGTTTAGCAGTAACAACAAATCACGTAGAACATCCACTGACCAACATCACAAGATTGTTTAGCAGTAGCAACAAATCACATAGAACGCCCACTGACCCACATCACATCACAAGATTATTTAGCAGTAGCAACAAATCACGTAGAACGCCCACTGGCACATATCACATCACAAGATTGTTTAGCAGTAGCAACAAATCGAGTAGCACGCCCACTGACCCATACCAAAATAGATTTGACAACTATATGAATTGACCGCTGAAAATCAGTGATGACACCAGGTGTTCTCGAAAAGGGTAAGTCATATCGTGCTCTACCGTAGCATCCGACATTCACACAAGGTGCATAAAAAAGTAAATAGTTCCTGCCAGACGCCACAAAACGTGCGCCTGTAAACAACCCAGACAATCAAGTGATCGATGCAAAAAAGAAAATCCATTGACACGATAGTGCATTTACTGATTTTGTTGAAACTAATAATAAGTGGCTTCCTAGGTTGAAATTTGATTTTCTGTTTCATCAAGCTGTCGAACTTACCGGTCCCCGATCTATACATAACACCTCCTCGATTCGATACATCGAAGACACAGTAGTGTATACTTTATGAACATATGCTGTTGATATCATATTCCGTCATGACTATGACTGCCTCCGTGGTCTAGTGGTTGAGCGTCTGTCCGATGACCGGAAGGTCTGGTGTTCTATCCCCGCCACGTAATACCAAAAGACGTTAAAAGATGGTACTTGTTGTTACCCTGCCTGGCGTTCGGCATTTTTGGGCAAAAACAAGGACTGGTCGGCTCGGAGTCAGTATACTGTGTCTGAGTGGTGTATTCATGTTAAACTGTGGCATGGTATCTCAGTGAGCTAGCACCATAAGTCAGTATCAGTCCGGACTAGTACAAGCAGCCACACACACATACGTGCATGCACGTCGCTATATAAGTGCAATAATTTTGAACGCGACGTTAAACCCCATTTCACCTCAACCCCGTCATAATGATAAAATAAATATCGTCAGCGTCAGAGAATAATCAGTCTCGAAACAGATTCCATTGGGCTTAAAAGGCAAAAAATAGGTGAAAATTGTATGAATAGTTCACTGAATATCAATTTTGACACCAGGTGTTCGCAGAGGTAGTGTTAAAAACAAAAACGCTTGTTTTAACTAGTGTTTAATAATCTGTGTTCGTTCGTTCGTTCTTTTCGTTGTTGTTTGACACCGTACTAAGCAATATTCCAGCTATATGACGGCGGTCTGTAAATAATCAAGTCTGGACCAGACAATCCAGTGATTGACATCATGAGGATCGATCCACGTAATAAGGATACGATGACATGCATCAACCAAGTCAGCGAGCCTGACCACCCGATCCCGTTAGTCGCCTTTTACGGCAAGCATAGTCGCCTTTTACGGCAAGCATTGGTTCCTGAAGGCCTATTCTACCCCGGGTCTTCAAGTGACGTATATCTGTGTAATATTATTATAATAACTATTAACTATTGTACGGTGACCCCTCGAGGTTGGCCCTGTGGTCAGCGAGTTCGCCCACCACGCTTCTCTGCCCAGGGTACAGGGTAGGAGCATCTTTAATGTCCTCGGTCATGACCTAGATGAAATATTGCTCTCCCACCTTTGTCAGTACCAATTTTGTCAGTGGGGTATATAAGGTCTGATACTACCCCTGAAAATTTATATGAATGGACCACAGAAAATCAGTGATGACACCACGTTTTCGCGATTCATACAACTGCATAAAAAAGTGAGTGAGTGAGTGAGCTGGGTTTAACGCCGCTTTTAAGTATTCAAGTCATATCGCGGCGTGTCAGCTTAATGTGGGAGGAAAGCCCGAAGTGATGCAGGTCTCAGACGTTTACCACTTCGGTGAAACCCACGAGCAAGGGTATGGTGCTGACAAACCTAGAAACATAATCGGGGCGAACCGGGATTCGAACCCACAATCATAGGTTTCTTTCGTGCCTAAGGGACGCAACTCTGCACAGCGAATCGCGGGGCCTGAGATGACTGGGCCACCCGTGCACCCCATAAGAAAATATGTATTTATTGCCCGGCGCGGCACAGCAGTACTCCTGCCATTCGACGTCGGCCCATAAACAAACCAGACAATCAAGTGATCGATGAAACAGTAAATTATGTGACACGACAGTGCCTGTTCTGATTTTGTTAAAACAAATCAAAAGTTATCTCAATGAAGCGAGTGGCTTCTTAGTTTGAAATCCGTGTGTGAATGGTTTATAATGACAGATACTACCCCTGCAACTATATGAATGGACCACTGAAATAAATAATGACCCCAGGTGTTCGCGAAAAGGTAAGAATGTCCTGCCTAGCGGGAGCACCTGCCTTTCATCAATACCAGCGCTCCATACATAGAATCTTGCACGAGATGGCTACACAATGCATGATATCATGAACCTGACAAGAGGTTCATTCAGACAGAGGGAAGAATTCCGTCACTCTCACACCCCAAGGTCTGTCAAGTGAAATTCGCACATACAGGTACGCGCAATAGGCCCCAATCCCCCGTATTGCTATATGTTTGTGACATTGCAACAAGCCTTGCAAGGTTTCATAAGACGCCTGCTCATATAGGAAGCTATGTAACAAAGTCATTCGAAGCGTTTGTCAAGCCAGATGGCTGTGTACTCACCGCCGTGATGCGGCTCCCGGCAGCCATCTTCCTGCAAGTCCATGGTACAAGGGATCCACCGTGACGTCATTGGTTTAAATGATAATCACTTTCTTACCGTGGTCACTCATTTGTCCGAGCCACAAGTCCCAACGCTTTTTCACTGGCAGTCGTGTCCTAGCAGCGATTGAAGACGAAATTAAAACCGATCGATAACGTCACCGCTTGGAGATGTTGGCAGTAGAGCTATGTTTGGTGCATGAAATCTGATGTGCCAACAAGAATCTATATTTCAAGCAAAGCCGTTATCGTTTATGCTCATATTCTTGAACCAATATTTGATGTCAAGCATTGTTTCTGACAGATATGGGGGTTCCGTTACTGCTATCTTTGATGAATGGGTATTTGTGACGAGCGTGCAAGGAGAGCTCAGAATAACCTCGCCCGCGTTTGTTCCGCCATGTTTATTATCGATCCCAGCCACTGCCTTGTGGTGCCAGTGTCCCTGTGTTTCCAATGGGTTGTTAATTGACTAAAAATCGATGATGGCTCGTGAATTAGAACGCGGTGATCAGCCAAGGTATTAATGACCATATCAACCAGAGAAAGAAAACAATGATGGCCGCTCTCCTGTCCCCGAGATCGGAGAGCAATTATCGACCAATCAGATGTAATCAGGACGATCAGGTTGCCATGCCAACGAGAAGCTACAGGCCAAGATACTGTTTGGTGTTATTACATTGCGGCACACGATACGTGTTTAAATCGGGTATCCACCCCCACGATTGATTCCAGAACAACCGACAGCTGCTGTTGCTAATTATATGTATATAATAATAGCTTGATCATTAGAGGTTGACCTTGCATTGTCAAATGGCTGATCGATCTTATGAAAAGCTCATGAAAATATTGCCAAGAAGACTATTGCCTCCACACTATTGTAACAGGCAGGCAGGCAGACAGACAGACAGACAGGCAGACAGACAGACAGGCAGACCGTGTCGGCAATAAAACATAGGTGATGCAGAAATATTCAAAATTATTTAATCACGGGGAATGCTCCAGATCAGTCACATCAGTCAGTTGATAAATTAATTGCAATTATTGTTAAATTAAAGTTTGTATCACCCATTCTAACATTGCCATATCTTCACTTTAAAACTTACTGTCGATATCATTTTACAATGTATGCCATGACGCAACAAGGCTTAAGAGAGCAGTGGTATAGTCAACAAGTATATTTTACCTCCTCCGTTCGATATATTCAATGGGAATGTACTGTTACTCAATATTATTTGAGTAACATTTTATCCAATATAAGCCCAGGGCTTCAACATGAATAAGGACAAAACGTGATAGGAAGGACGAATAAAGTTTAATGAAGCAATAATCACACATAGATCGAGAGAGGAATACAATGTAATTAACATTAGGTATGATTATATTTTTCATCTTGAAAATTATGAGTACAGAAAATTAACACTAACTAATATCGTAGTTACATGTTTTTCATATATACTTTTATAACGTCACACTGAGTGCCCTGAATATCACCTACGTCAGTGGACCAATGTGTCTTATAATTGAGGGAACCTCCAACAACCCTAAGGTGCAACATTGGCCATATAGAAGCATCCTCTACCACGTGTTGAGGAGCATCCAGTAAGCGAGATCAATTGGTCAACTTAATTTAAGCCCATGGGCCTTAAAGCTTTTAAGAGGGCACCGTGGCCCAGTCGTCTAAGGCGCCGCGATTCGCTGTGCAGAGTTGCGTCCCTTGGGCACGCCAGAACCTTATGATTGTTGGTTCGAATCCAGGTTTGCCCTGGACATTTTCTAGGTTTGACAGCACCATACCCGTGATCGTTGGTTTCACCGAAGTGGTTAACGTCGAGCTTTCCTCCCACTTCAAGCTGACACGTCGTGACATAACTGGAGTACTGTTACACACGGCGTTTTATACAGAACTCACTCCACCACTCACTGAGAACGCAATCAACATGAGTGAGTGAGTGAGTGAGTAAGAGGGTGAGTGAGTGAGTGAGAGGGTGAGAGGATGAGTGAGAGGGTGAGAGGATGAGTGAGTGAGTGAGTGAGTGAGTGAGAGGGTGAGTGAGTGAGTGAGAGGGTGAGAGGATGAGTGAGAGGGTGAGAGAGGGTGAGAGGATGAGTGAGTGAGTGAGTGAGTGAGTGAGTGAGTGAGTGAATATGAATATTCTTATCCATCAAAACGGCATCCGAAAGTTTGCTTGATGCTTACCACCGAAATCGCGTGCTCGGGAATATGCAAGCTATATTACAATACATAAATATTCAAGTCTGGACCAGACAAACCAGTGATCGCCATTATAAGCAACATCCAAACCGTCGGCATATTATCAACTCGATGTTCATATTTATGAATATATATGCTCGAATATGTTAAAGGAATATTAAATTTGATGGATTGGGCCTTAGTTTTATATGGACCCAACAATTCATGCCAAATATAAATGTATTAAAATATGTTATAAAACAACATATCTCTGATCAGTTTAGCCAGACTTGGACAAGTTGGATAAACAACTCCCCCAAGGCAGTATTTTACCGAGTATTTAAACATAAAATCCAGTTAGAAAATCATCTGCTGTCGTTACCCTTAAGACTCAGTATCCCGATTACTAAAATAAGATCCACAAACCATAGATTACCAATAGAAAAGGGGCAATGCGAAAATATACCGCGGGAAGACAGAATTTGTCGTCACTGTAATAAACATGACTTAGCTGACGAATATCTCTAATATGTCCTTTTCTGCATAACTTGCGTAAGTTATATATTCAAAAGAAGTACTTAACAAGACCTAGTGCGATACTACTTGATAAGTTACTAAATACTGAAAGTTTATTGGTACAAAGAAAACTAGTTTGTAAAAGAAATCCTCAAGATGTTTAATTAAATGTATGAGTCTGTTGCAGTTAAACGTATAGTTGACGCACGTCTGTCTCATGCCTCGTGTCACCATAAATCTCCATTTGTACCTTCAATGTGTCATACATAGAGGATTCATCACAAGTGTTTTTTAATATGGGAAATATCAACCGAGTCTTAGTTAATCGGTATTTGCCAAGCTTATGTCACGGATAAATGCTTTAGTTAAATGATAAATGTAGCTATTACCTTGAAGCGAAATAAACCTTTGTTGTTGTTGTTGCTGGTATGACATTGGGAAGATGTTGGGATGTCATGTGTGTCAGTTTGTAAAATGTAAATACTGTTTGTGTGTATGCCAGTATTAATACTGGAGATTTATTTACTATTTATTATGTATGTGCAAATCATGTCATATGCGTGTATGTATTCATCACTGCCTTCTCTCTCTCACTCTCTCTCTCTCACTGTCTTTCTCACTCGCTCTTCCTCTCTCACTCTCACTCTCTCTCTCACTAGCTCTCTCTCACGCAATCTCACTCTCACTCGCTCTCTCTCACTCACTCTATCTCTCTCACACTCTCTCTCGCTCTCTCTTACTCTCCCACTCGCTCTCTCACTCACTCACTCTCTCTCGCCCTCCCTCTCACTCACACACTCATTCTCTCTCTCACTCACTCTATCTCTCTCACACACTCTCTCGCTCTCTCTTACTCTCCCACTCGCTCTCTCACTCTCTAACTCACTCTCTCTCTCCCTCCCTCTCACACACTCACTCACTCTCTCTCACTCTCTCTCTCTCTATTACATCACGGACATATTGATTGATATCACAATCCACTCACATTTCTCAGTTGAATGAAGACAGAAATCAGAGATTCACCAGGCGTAGTTCGTCTTTAACGTCGAGATCAAACGCGTCGAAGACAAAGACATTATAATTACGGGTATACTCTCTGAGTCGGCTGATCGGATGAATATACACATGCTGTTGTGTTAATTATGCATGTATTATGGAAACATACAATCTGCTGTGTTCATTATTTTATACTTGAGTATATACATGTCCAGTGACCAGCGTATTGTGGCAGTATATATTGTAAGTGTATTTCTGATGAGAGTAAAGAGGCAAATTGATTGAGGCGCTCGTACAATGTTGACCTTAGTTAGGAAAACGTACAACTTTATGGATAACAATATCTGGTTTATTGCATATAGCGACGTTTCGATGTAGATTCTTACACCGTTATGAAGCTGGAGTGATAAAACAATACTTTTCTCTCCAGCTTGATAAGGGTGTATTAATCGACATCGAAACGCCACTATATGCCAAAAAACAGAAGTTGTTATCCATAAAGTTGTACGTTTTTCTTACTTATTTGCCAACTTCTAGATGCCTATCAAACAGTTAATGTTGACCGTTGTAGTGACCTTGATATAGAGTGACCTCCCTTAGGTGTTTATATCTCAAGCTCCGCCCAGCGCTTGACACCTTCGTTAACCTAACGGTTTAGAGATCTACCCTGTGAGGAGCTTGTCTACTGCTCGTTAACAGCTATCATCACTTCTGAAAATGACTAACAGGTTCTCGATATGGAAGCCTCTGGAAGGTTGGCTTACCTACATAAGAGCAAGACGAGGGTGATTTGACGCCTTCCTTCGGCGACCTGACTTACCGGTACGTCTTTCTTCTTGCCCAGTGCGCACGGGTTACCTGTGGGAAAACAACGACTTTTCTGCCTGTTTTCCTGGATTCAAGAACGGAGCATCTGCCTCACTGAAGACATTCATGGCAAATATTTCACATTCCTGACAGCACGGACGTACGTCATGGAGCCAAATATTGATTGCTGCTGTTACCTGCTCGACCCATTGTATTACCTGTCATAATTCTATACCTTGTCCTGCGTATTTGAATATAAATTGTTCATTGTTAATTGGGGGGCACGGGTGGCCCAGTCGTCTAAGGCCCCTGCTGTGTAGAGTTGCGTCCCTTGGGCACGCCAGAAACCTATGATTGTGGGTTCGAATCCCGGTTCGCCCCGATTATGTTTCTAGGTTAGTCAGCACCATACCCGTGCTCGTGGGTTTCACCAAAGTGGTAAACGTCTGAGACCTGCATCACTTTGGGCTTTCCTCCCGCATTAAGCTGACACGCCGTGATATAACTGGAATACTGTTAAAAGCGGCGTTAAACCCAACTCACTCACTCACTCACTCACTCATTGTTAATTGATGTTTTGTGGTTATTTACTAATTTCATATTTTAGTTCAACTTGTACAGATTTCTGGTTTATTTTTTTCGTTTCCATTTGAGAATAAATAAGCAACATAATAAAATATGTGACGAGGTGAGGTGAGCTGAAATTGGGTTCAACGTCGCGTCCAGGATTATTGCACTTATATAGCGACGTGCATGCATGTGTGTGTGTGTGCGTTTGTGTGTGTGTGTTTTCCTGCTTGTACTAGTCCGGACTGATGTCGATTTATAGTGCTAGCTCACTGAGATACCATGCCACAGTTTAACATGAATAACCCGCTCAGACACAGTATACTGACTCAGAGCCGACCAGACATTGTTTTAGCCCCATAATGCCGAGCGCCAGACAGGGTAACAACAAGTACCATCTTTAAACGTCCTTTTGTATGACGCGACCGGGCATCGAACTCCGGACCTTCCGCTCTACGGGCGGACGCTCTACCACTAGACCACGGAGGTGGTCTTTTATCTTGAGCCGTTTGCCATATAGTATTCTAGTTTTGGCACCAGGTCGTTTTGCAGGACACATAGTCTCAACATTTATAAATGTTATTCACATATGCTACATAAGTCCTTTACCCAATAAGACCGGGGTGCTTGTATACTGTGTGGGGGGCACGGGTGGCCCAGTCGTCTAAGGCGCCGCGATTCGTTGTGCAGAGTTGCGTCCCTGGGGCACGCCAGAAACCTATGATTGTGGGTTCGAATCCAGGTTCGCCCCGAGTATGTTTCTAGGTTTGTCAGCACCATACCCTTGCTCGTGGGTTTCACCGAAGTGGTAAACGTCTGAGACCTGCATCACCTCGGGCTTTCCTCCCACATTAAGCTGACACGCCGTGATATAACTGGAATACTGTTAAAAGCGGCGTTAAACCCAACTCACTCACACTCACTGTATACTGTGCACAAGGGGTTTTATTGAAGAGGTGTGTAATAATAGAATAATGGGATAGCTTTGACTTTATCCGATTGGATGCTGTGGCATTCTTTAGAGACTGAGCTTTGATGTTCTTTAATGCGGATTTTGAGGGGCCTAGATGTTTCTCCAATATAAGCTTGTCAACAATGCACCACCAACCTCAAAGACTTCAAAATAAGAAAAGTGAAAAACCCATCGTTCAACCTCAAAATACTCCAACCGTCAAATCAACCGTGACCAAGGCAATTACATACCCCCAGCATACCATGAACTCATCAAAGACCCCAATCAGTCATTATCCTTTTGTTGATATCACTGGTTTCATCCTTTTGTTTATATAACTGACTTCGCCGGTCAATATGTTTACAACCCTTTTTGTGTACATAACAGACTTCGCACCAAGACAACCAGACAACCACCAGATTTAAAGTATTTTTTACTTTTATTAAAGAACATATTTGGTATATACATTATTTAAAGAACAATCTTTAATATCCATGGTTGGGTGGGTTTGTGGATGGATGTGTTGGTTGGGTGGGTGGGTGTGTGATTGGATGAGTTGGTTGGGTGGGTTTGTGGGTGGATGGGTGTTTTTGTTGGGTAGGTTTGTGGATGAGTGTGTGGTTGGATGTGTTGGTTGGGTAGGTTTATGGATGGATGTGTTGGTTGGGTGGGTTTGTGGTTGATGTGTTGGTTGGGTGGGTTTGCGGGTGGGTGGATGGATGGATGGATGTGGTAGTTGGGTGGGTTTGTGAATGGATGTGTTGGTTGGGTGGGTTTGTGAATGGATGGGTAGATGGATGTGTTGGTTGGGTGGGTTTGTGGATGGATGTGTTGGTTGGGTGGGTTTGTGGATGGATTTGTTGGTTGGGTGGGTTTGTGAATGGATGGGTAGATGGATGTGTTGGTTGGGTGGGTTTGTGGATGGATGTGTTGGTTAGGTAGGTGTGTGGTTGATGTGTTGATTGGGTAGGTTTGTGGATGGGTGTGTTGGTTGGGTGGGTTTGTGGATGGGTGTGTTGGTTGGGTGGGTTCGTGGTTTGTTGTGTTGGTTGGGTGGGTGTGTGGTTGGTTGGGTGGGTTTGTGGATAGGTGTTTGGGTTGGGTGGGTTTGTGGATGGATGTGATGGTTGGGTGGGTTTGTGGATAGGTGTTTTGGTTGGGTGGGTTTGTAGATGGATGTGTTGGTTGGTTGGGTTTGTGGATGGGTGGGTGGATGGATGTGTTGGTTGGGTGGGTTTGCGGGTGGTTGGATGGATGTGTTGGTGGGTTGGGTGGATGGATGGATGGGTAGATGGATGTGGTAGTTGGGTGGGTTTGTGGATGGATGTGTTGGTTGGGTGGGTTTGTGGATGGGTGGGTTGGTGGATGTGTTGGTTTGGTGGATTTGTGGATGGGTGTGTTGGTTGGGTGGGTTTGTGGATGGATTTGTTGGTTGGGTGGGTAGATGGATGTGGTAGTTGGGTGGGTTTGTGGATGGATGTGTTGGGTGGGTTTGTGGATGGGTGGGTTGATGGATGTGTTGGTTGGATGGGTGTGTGGATGGATGTGTTGGTTGGGTGGGTTTGTGGATGGATTTGTTGGTTGGGTGGGTTTGTGAATGGATGGGTAGATGGATGTGTTGGTTGGGTGGGTTTGTGGATGGATGTGTTGGTTGGGTAGGTGTGTGGTTGATGTGTTGATTGGGTAGGTTTGTGGATGGGTGTGTTGGTTGGGTGGGTTTGTGGTTTGTTGTGTTGGTTGGGTGGGTGTGTGGTTGGTTGGGTGGGTTTGTGGATGGGTGTGTTGGTTGGGTAGGTTTATGGATGGGTGTGTTGGTTGGGTGGGTTTGTGGTTTGTTGTGTTGGTTGGTTGGGTGTGTGGTTGGTTGGGTGGGTTTGTGGATAGGTGTTTTGGTTGGGTGGGTTTGTGGATGGATGTGATGGTTGGTTGGGTGTGTGGTTGGTTGGGTGGGTTTGTGGATAGGTGTTTTGGTTGGGTGGGTTTGTGGATGGATGTGTTGGTTGGTTGGGTGTGTGGTTGGTTGGGTGGGTTTGTGGATAGGTGTTTTGGTTGGGTGGGTTTGTAGATGGATGTGTTGGTTGGTTGGGTTTGTGGATGGGTGGGTGGATGGATGTGTTGGTTGGGTGGGTTTGCGGGTGGTTGGATGGATGTGTTGGTGGGTTGGAGGGATGGATGGATGGGTAGATGGATGTGGGTTTGTGGATGGATGTGTTGGTTGGGTGGGTTTGTGGATGGGTGGGTTGGTGGATGTGTTGGTTTGGTGGATTTGTGGATGGATGTGTTGGTTGGGTGGGTTTGTGGATGGATTTGTTGGTTGGGTGGGTTTGTGAATGGATGGATGTGTTGGTTGGGTGGGTTTGTGGATGGATGTGTTGGTTGGGTGGGTTTGTTGATGGATGGGTGGATGGATGTGTTGGTTGGGTGGGTTTGTGGATGGATGTGTTGGTTGGGTGGGTTTGTTGATGGATGGGTAGATAGATGTGTTGGTTGGTTGGGTTTGTGGATGGATGTGTTGGTTGGGTAGGTGTGTGGATGGATGTGTTGTTTGCATGGGTTTGTGGGTGGATGGATGTGTTGGTTGGGTGGGTTTGTGAATGGATGGGTAGATGGATGTGTTTGTTGGGTGAGTTTGTGGGTGGATTGATGTGTTGGTTGGGTGGATGGATGGATGTGTTGGTTGGGTGGGTTTATGGATGGATGGGTAGAAGGATTTGTTTGTTGGGTGGGTTTGCGAGTGGGTGGATGGATGTGTTGGTGGGTTGGGTGGATGGATGGATGGGTAGATGGATGTGGTAGTTGGGTGGGTTTGTGGATGGATGGAAGGATGTGTTAGTTGGGTGGCTTTGTGGGTGGGTGGGTGGATGTATTGGCGGGGTGGGTTTATGGATGGATTTGTTGGTTGGGTGGGTTTATGGATGGATTGGTAGATGGATGTGTTGGTTGGGTGGGTTTGTGGATGGATGGAATGATCGGTTGGTTGGTTGGGTGGGTTTGTGGGTGGGTGGATGGATGTTTTGGGTGGGTGGGTGGATGGATGTGTTGGGTGGGTGGGTTTGTTGATGGATGGAAGGATCGGTTGGTTGGTTGGGTGGGTTTGTTGGTGGGTGGATGGATGTGTTGGTTGGGTGGGTTTATGTATGGATGGATAGAAGGATTTGTTAGTTGGGTGGGTTTATGGATGGATGGAAGGATTGATTGGTTGGTGGATGGATTGATTGATGAATTAAAGATGTGGTAATGGATTGGTCGATAGATGATGGATTGATGGCTAGGAATGTTGTTCAGTGCACTCCTCCCTACAGCAAGGATCAGACTTAAAAACAGAAAATAATAAATATAACGTTGTGAGAAGAAAGTGCAGATCCAATTATAAAACAAAGCTGCAATACTCTCCAAAGCCTTATTTTCAGGACATAAAGCAAGCATACGAATCGAAAAGAATGTACATTGCAACGAAACATTTCAAAATGCCCTTGGGGGGCACGGGTGGTCAAGTCGTCTAATTCGCCGCGATTCGCTGTGCAGAGTTGCGTCCCTTGGGCACGCCAGAAACCTATGACTGTGGGTTCGAATCCCGGTTCGCCCCGATTATGTTTCTAGGTTTGTCAACACCATACCCTTGCTCGTGGGTTTCACCGAAGTGGTAAACGTCTGAAACCTGCATCACTTCCGGCTTTCCTCCCACATTAAGCTGACACGCCGTGATATGACTGGAATACCGTTAAAAGCGGCGTTAAACCCAACTCACTCAATCACTAAAATTGAGACATAACAATATGTCAACATTTGTACAATGATATGAAGCAAGCGTAAGACTTGAAAAGAAATTGATGTACATTGTAATGAAAAGTCTTAAAATACATTTGGCCCACAACAATGAAACAAAGCTGTAATGTCCTCCAAAGGCACATTTACACGACACGTCAGGGGACTATCCTGTAGATAGAGATCCTCCACGGACCGCCACACCCAGTGCCTCTATTGCCTGAACATCGAGCGGAGCATTCATTGTCGGCCTTCATGGTGTACCCTGTCTTGATGACGTCACCACAAAAGCATTCGCTTCCGTCCTGGAAAAGATGGATAATATACAGGATGTGTATTACTGTACCCATAATGCAACACTGAGCACGTTGTCGTATAGTTAGCTGTCAACATGCTTAAAGCATCCAACAGTGAGTGAGTAAGTGAGTTGGGTTTAACGCCACTTTTAACGGTATTCCAGTTATATCAAGGCGTGTCAGCTTCATGTGGGAGGAAAGCCCGAAGTGATGCAGGTCTCAGACGTTTACCACTTTGAAGAAACCCACGAGCACGGGTATGGTGCTGACAAACCTAGAAACATAATCGGGGCGAATCGGGAATCGAACCACAATCATAGGTTTCTTTCGTGTCCAAGGAACGCAACTCTCACTGGTCTCAAATAGTACAAGAATCGAATATGCGTTTTCTAGGTGTCTGCGTACACACTGAGTGGAAATGATTCTGTACTATATTGCTTACCTTAAGAGGAGAGATTCTAACACGCAGCCTACCTCGACTCCAAAGTGGGTGTAGTTGCCATAGCAATTCAACATGCATGTTTCGGTTGTCATCGTAGTTCTGTCGACCAGGTGACCATCTGGAAGTACTCGGGACCAGTCATCCATGTAACACCCGAGGTATGTACCGCACTCTGCACGACGATAATAACGATCATCATCATCATCATCACTACCATCATCATCATCATCACTACCATCATCATCATCATCATCATCATCATCATCATCACTACCATCATCATCATCATCATCATAACCTCCACCACCACCACCACCATCATCATCATCATCATCATCATCATTAATTCCCCAAATGGGTACAGTGTATAAAGTCTACTTGTGGTGTCCCCCGCCGTGATATTGCTGGAATATTGCTCACTCACTCATTCACTCACTCTTTTGCAAATAACACGATTTTAAAACAGGATTTTATGAAAAATTAGATCCCCAAATGGCATGAACACCGAAAACAATGCATTGCGATTGTACGTATTGAATTGCAGCGATCGCATTTTAATTTACGAGCAGGGAAACGAGTGAATGGGTCAGGTTGAGGGTAGCTTTGAACAATATTTCAGTTGTATCCCTACTTCTCTGTTCGTTGTGGATGAAACTCCCGTTGGCATCAAAGATGCTAACAGACCAAAAGATCTGGCAAATTACCGGATCCAGGTATGGCAAAGGGATACAATTCCCCCCTCTCCCACACACACACTTTTGGGAAAGGTGATTCACGATTACGTTCGTTAAGTATTTTCATGTGGTGCCATTGTTCTGTAACGCTATGACGTGGCAAATTATTTCCCGTTGTGTAGGGCTAGAAGAAGCTAATAATCTCTATATGTTTAAACGTCTTGACATTGCATATATTTTAATATCTAGAGACAGAAAATGCACATCATGTTTTATGTTTACCGTTATTGTTCACTGACTGACTTGTCACAGCACACGTGTAAGACTTTGTTGTCGTGGCAGTTGTCGTAGTTGTAGATGCAGCAGGAGAGGTTGTTGACACAGTCGTAGTAGGAGAGGTTGTAGGCATTGATGTAGATGGTGTAGCAGTTGTAGATGTCGGTGTCACAGCAGACGTGGGAGGAGTTGTTGTAGGCAGTGATGCAGAGGTTATGGCCGGGGAGGTTGTTGTTGTGGCTGACTGAGTTGTAGACGTCGATGCAGCAGTTGTAGACGTCGATGCAACAGTATTAGACGTCGATGCAGCAGTTGTAGACTGGAAGAATGTCCCCAGTGGTGTCGTCACAGAAGTTGCAGGAGAATTCGTTGATGATGTGATTGCAGATGTCGCTGTGGGTGGCCCAGATCTGGTAGTCGTCGGCGTAGTGGCAGCGACTGAAGCCACAGACGCGGGTGTCATTCCAAGACAAATATGGCCAGACCCCGCCTCAACAGGCACACAGGTCTTGTGGATGCCACATAAGCGACTTCCACAAACAGAACTCCGAGGGTTTACCTGTGAAGACAGATTACTTCTTTGAGAGTTCTAAGTTAGGATAACATGCATGGATGAACAACTTCTTTATTCCAATTAGTAGCGACGTTTCGGCGTAGGTTCTTACACCATTTTCAATCAAACCATCACATGCTTGATAACGGTGTTCATCCATATATCTTATCCTTACTGAGAAAGGTAATATTGCTCTGTTTATAATACAAGATTCCATTGAAGTAAGTTGATTAACTTCACATTATCTATAACTGCCATCGGTATCGTACATGTTCAAAAATTGACAATAAATTAACCATGGAAACACAGACATATGAGAATTTTGTTTTCAGTAATCAGGAAAACAAATCAAACGGTTCAATCGCATTGTTTTCTTTTCATTGTTTTCGAGGAGACCCATAGCAGTATTAAAACACAGTCGCAAAAAGTGAGAAAAAAATATGTTATACATTGTTCCTGGCCAATAGCCAAAGAAATATTTAAATCAGTTTGAAGGATTATTTTATGACATATCAGTACAGTGAGATATAGTACTTTGTATAGTACTGTGTATAGTACCATGTATAGTACTGTGTATAGTATCATGTATAGTACTGTCTATAGCACTGTGTATAGTATCATGTATAGTATTGTGTATAGTACTGTGTATAGTACCATGTATAGTACTGTGTATAGTATCATGTATAGTATTATGTATAGTACCATGTATAGTACTGTGTATAGTATTGTGTATAGTATCATGTATAGTACCATGTATAGTACTGTGTATAGTACCATGTATAGTACTGTGTATAGTATCATGTATAGTACTGTGTATAGCACTGTGTATAGTACTGTGTATAGTATTGTGTATAGCACTGTGTATAGTACCAATGTATAGCACTGTGTATAGTACTGTGTATAGTACCATGTATAGTTCTGTGTATAGTATTATGTATAGTACTGTGTATAGTACCATGTATAGTTCTGTGTATAGTATTATGTATAGTACTGTGTATAGCACTGTGTACTGTAAACAGTACTATACATGGTACTGTACACAGTACTATACACAGTACTATACATGGTACTGTACACAGTACTATACATGGTACTATACACAGTACTATACACAGTACTATACACATTACTATACATGGTACTATACACAGTACTGTACACAGTACTATACATGGTACTATACATGGTACTATACACAGTCCTATACACAGTCCTATACACAGTACTATACACAGTACTATACACAGTCCTATTTACAGTACTATACACAGTACTATACACAGTACTATACACAGTACTATACATGGTACTATACACAGTCCTATACACAGTAATATACACAGTAATATACGCATTACTATACACAGTCCTATACATGGTACTATACACATTACTATACACAGTACTATACATGGTACTATACACATTACTATACATGGTACTATACACATTACTATACATGGTACTATACACAGTACTATACATGGTACTATACACATTACTATACACAGTCCTATACACAGTCCTATACACAGTACTATACACAGTACTATACACAATACTATACATGGTACTATACACATTACTATACATGGTACTATACACAGTACTATACATAGTACTATACATGGTACTATACACATTACTATACATGGTACTATACACAGTCCTATACATGGTACTATACACATTACTATACTATGTACCATGTATAGTACTGTGTATAGTACTGTGTATAGTATTGTGTATAGTACTGTGTATAGCACTGTGTATAGTACTGTGTATATTACTGTGTATAGTACTGTGTATAGTACTGTGTATAGTACTGTGGACAGTACTGTGTATAGTACTGTGTATAGTACTGTGTGTCATACTATGAACAGGGTTATAATGGGGTTGACTGATCAATAAACCAACAACTCACGGTTTACAAATGACTTGTTAGAGGTGTTTATAACATCTAATAGGCTTCCACGCTACCGTGACGTGTTAATGTCCCACCCGCTGTTAACAATGTGAGGCTGTTCGTTATTCTGGCGCACAAAGCTTCACAAAGCGACACTTTTTTTTACACATCACGTGTCCTATACGTGTACAACACGCCCTTATTTCAGATCAGTTACTCGTTGCATAATTAAGAGTGTGAAGTGAAGTTCACAGAAGCTTCCCAGGTCATAAGAATTCCAGCAGGTGTTGTACTCTGCGGGCATCTAGCCATCCCAATTTTATCGTTTTTCTCTTAAAAAAGGTCTACGTTGTTGGCACTGTTGAAAGTATTAAAAAAAATATAAAATTACCAATCAAAGTCACAATGGTTTTACATCATTCAAATTCTTCTGGAAGGACCTTAACAAAGGTCGTTAACGTTTTTAATTCTATAAATCTCGCTATGTAAAGACAAGGACTGAACACATACAGATACAATGGAGAAGAAACTCTATGAATATAGAGTGAGTGAGTGAGTGAGTATAGTTTTACGCCGCTTTTAGCAATATTCCAGCAATATCACGGCGGGGACACCAGAAATGGGCTTCACACATTGTACCCATGTCGGGAATCGAACCCGGGTCTTCGGCGTTACAAGCGAACGCTTTAACCACTAGGCTACCCGACCGCCCCTATGAATATAGAACGGAATGGAATAGACAGAAAAGGTGTCATTTAAGTCCTCGAATTCAGCACCTGTCGACCTTAAGTTCAAAAGTATGTTAATTGTCCATAATGATATTCACTCATGCATACTAATCGATGGATTTGCAACTGAAGTCTTTGAACTGTACCGCGACTGTCGTCATGGAGATCCTTTGACGTCATACGAGTTTTACCGCGTGTCTAAATGCTGTTAAGAAATGAAATTATTATAAAAGGAATTCCTACAGAGAAGTTAAAACATATCAGGCCTGTCCACGAGTGTCATGCAAATTGTCAAGGGCTAAATATAAATACATAATGCAAAACTTCATAGATTTCAGTAGGCAAAAAACGCCTTTAACAAAACTTACATTCGTGCACAAGTTGAAATTTGGAATTCGATGCATTCAGAGACATTATTAATCAACGGGAATTCCATGTGAATTTAGATAATATGATAGTTGAAAATATTGAAGCAAATTGAAAATCTTTTTCAAACATGGTCAATCAGCACCTCAGCTATATTTGGAAAAAATACCATCTTGAAAACACTATTGCTGACAAAACCTTATCGATCATTTTCAGCACAGCCGACACTCTCTCCATATACATGACATGAGCAAACGAATTGTTTTATGTTTATTTGGAGGTGTGAGTGAGTGAGTATGGTTTTACGACGCTTTTAGCAATATTCCAGCAATATCACGGCGGGGGACACCAGAAATGGGCTTCACACATTGTACCCATGTCGGGAATCGAACCCGGGTGTTCGGCGTGACGAGCGAACGCTTTAACCACTAGGCTACCCGACCGCCCCTTATTTGGATGGCGGCAGCACAGTACCCAAACTATGGAAGACGATGTAATCGTACAAACATTCACGGATTAAAGGATGGAGAAACGGCAGTACAAGCTTATCTGTCTTTTTCATTATAGTTTAGGTGGCACGGGTTGCCCAGTCGTCTAAGGCACCACGATTCGCTGTGCAGAGTTGCGTCCCTTGGGCACGCCAGAAACCTATGACTGTGGGTTCGAATCCCGGTTCGCCCCGATTATGTTTCTAGGTTTGTCAGCACCATACCCGTGCTCGTGGGTTTCACCGAAGTGGTAAACGTCTAAGACCTGCATCACCTCGGGCTTTCCTCCCACATTAAGCTGACACGCCGCGATATAACTGGAATACTGTTAAAGGCGGCGTTAAACACAACTCACTCACTCACTCATTATAATTTATCAGTAAGAACAATGCATATAGTTGATACATTCACAACTAATACAAACTGTAATTCCAAGGATGGAAATCAATTTTGGAAAGCTGTAATCATTATTTAAAAGTTCTTGAAAGAGTGAGTGGTTGAACCGTATTTTAGTTATATCACTGGGTGTCAGCATAATGTGGGAGGGAATCCCAAAGTGATGCAGGTCTCAGACATTTACCACTTTGTGAAACCCACAGGTATGGTGAAGTAAGACAAGTTCTATTGATGAACACCTTTATCAAGCAAGTGATGGATAGTGCTGGCTGACTGACTGATATAGGAGATTTAACGTACGCTTTCCGACTGTAGCGTATTTCGCACACGGGCGTGGCCAGACCATTTAGTGTATTCCGAAAAGGGTGAAAGTGGTGTGTGCAACCCAACAGGGGGCTTTTAGGGGTTGCTTATATTGAATTTTTGGAATTTTTAAATTTGGAATAAATGCCGAGGTGGGTGGAGGAGAGAACTAAGGGAGCCGGGTGAGGTGGGTGTTTGTATGTTTATTGGATTTTGGATTGGAAGATTAATTAGTTTTTAGATGCGCTTAATTAGGTCTGTTTTGATTAGGAATACGCCTAGGGCCTTGAAGTTTTCTAGTTTATTTTGAGGGTTTAGTTGTTGTTTTTATTTTAGTAGGAACCTTATTTAGATTGAGGGTGGTTTGTAGTGTGGTTCTGTGTGTTTGGTAGTGGGTGCAGTGAATGAGTGCGTGTTCTGTGGTTTCGGGTTGTTTGCAGTGGGGGCAGTTGCCTGTGGTGTGTCTTTTAAGTTTTTTTAGGTGGTTATTTAGGTTCGTGTGTCCTGTTTGGAGTTTTGTAATTAATCTGTCAATTTGTTTAGAGGGGTGTAGGATTTTAGCTTTGGCTAGTGGTTTTCTGAGCACTTTTTTGATTTTGCTATTTGAGTTTTGATATTGATTATGCCATTTTTTTGGTTATATTTTGTTTATTTACACTTTTAATTTCTGATTTTGAGATGGGTAGGTTGAGGCTTATTTCTGGTATTTTGAGAAATAATTTAGCTGCTTTATCGGCGCTTTCGTTGCCGTAAATTCCTACGTGGGCGGGAATCCACAAGAAGGTTATTTGTTTGCCTGCTTTTGTTAGGTCGTTGGAGCTTTTAAGTATTTGGTTTATTAATTTAGGTCGTTTTTTTGGTATTTTTGTTTTGGAGGGCTTGTAGTCCTCTAAGGGAGTCGGTGAGAATTAGGATTTAATTGTTGTTTTTAGATTGCTGGTTATGCAGGGCTGAGGCCATGCCCATAAGTTCGGCCGTGAATATAGATTGGTTGTTAGGGAGTCGGTAAGATTGTGTGGCTCTAACTGGTTGTGTGGTATGGACTCTGAAGCCTGTGTGGTTGGAGATCGGGTCTGAGGTGCCATGTTGGGTGCGTGTAATTAGTTTAAGGGCTTGGTATTGTATTGAGTCAAGGTTTTTAGATTTTTAGAGAGTTGTTTAGGGTATTGTATATGGCGCAGCCGTAGTCTAGTTTTGATCTAATTAGTGATGTGTAGAGTGAGAGGAGGGGGTCTTTGGAGGCTCCCCAGTTAGAGCCGGTGAGACATCTTAGTGTGTTAAGGTCTTGGCTGCATCTAGTTTTTAGGTTTTGGACGTGAGCCTCCCAGGTGAGGTGTTGATCGAAAATAAGTCCTAAGAATTTGGTTTGTTTTTGGAATTTGATTGTTTGGTTGTTTAGCTGGAGGATTGGGTAGGCAGGTTTCATGTTTTTATGTTTGAATACTACTCCTGTTGTTTTATCTGAGTTAAGGGAGAAGCCCCATTTGTCTGCCCATTGTTGTATTTTATTTAGAGATTTTTGGATTAAGTTTTCTGCCATTTTAATGCTTTTAGTGCGGATCCAGATGGCTCCGTCATCCGCGAATTTTGAAGTGTTTAGTTTAGGGGATAAGCCCTCGAATAGATCATTTATCATTATATTGAAATGGGTTGGGCTGAGGGTGCTGCCCTGGGGAGTGCCATTTTCTAGGGGACACTGGTGGATAGTGCTTACTTACTTACTTACTTACTTTGGAGATTTAACGTGCGCTTTCCGACTGATGCGTATTTCGCACACGGGCCCGGCCATGCCATTTAATGTGTTTCCGAAAGGGGCGAAGGTGGCCTGTGCAACCCTAAGAGGGGGCTTTAATATATATAATTTGGGAATTTTGAGATTTGGAATAGATGCCGATGGGGTTGGGGAGGAGAACTAAGGGAGCTGGGTATGGTGGATGTTTGTTTATTTATGTGATTTTGATTTGGTAGATTATTATGTTTTTAGATGCGTTTTATTAGTTCCGTTTTGATTAAGAATACGCCTAAGGCCTTGAAGTTTTCTAGTTTATTTTGTGGGTTTAGTATTGCTTCTAGAGTGAGAGCCTTGTTTAGATTGAGGGTGGTTTGTAATGCGGTTCGATGTGTGAGGTAGTGCTAAACAACATAGGTATATATGTTACAGGAAACAAGTATAATCAGTACACAACATGCTTCTCTTAACAAGCAGAAGCATGTACTATAATAACTTGCGAGAAGGCTTCATAATCCTGTCCTAAGCCAATCAGGCACACATATAAATGGTTCACCTTGACCAGATACCTCACACTTTGACTCATGGAGCCTCACGGTACCTTCAGAGATGCACTGTACAAGATGTATGAGGAAAACAGGCGTGTCCTCATCCCGAAGGAGCTTTACTTGGAATCTATTAAGTATGCCAACATCACCATTGATTCAATCTCCCTCTCTTAAAATCCATGTGTAAGGAGTGCCAGCGGAAGAGGAAGCGACCAACCAACAAGGGGACCGTTGTCAAGCCCATTCTCTCCAAGGACTTTAATTCAAGGGCTCAAGTGGACCTCATAGACATGCAGTCAATGAGTCAAGGCCAGTATAAGTGGATCATGGTTTACCAAGATCATCTTACCAAGTTTGTTGTGTTGCGTCCCCTAACGTCTAAACGTGCTTCTGAAGTCGCCTATCAACTTTTGGACATATTTCTCCTACTTGGCGCTCCTTGTGTGCTTCAAAGTGACAATGGATCTGAATTTACAGCACAGGTTGTAACTGAATTGAAACTTATGTGGCCCTCATTGATGATCGTGCACGGAAAGCCTCGACATCCCCAAAGCCAAGGTTCTGTAGAGAGGGCGAACTGTGACATTTAAGATATTCTAGTTGCTTGGCTTGGAGACAATGACACCAGTGATTGGACTGTAGGACTAAAGTTCGTCCAGTTTCAGAAGAATGCAAGTCTCCACAGTGGTATCAAAACCTCACCATTTGCAGCTCTCTTCGGATCTGATGCTCGGACTGGCCTTGCATCTTCAACCCTCCCACAGGAAGTTCTTCAGCGACTGCAGTCAGAAGATGATCTACTTTCAGCCATTGAATCTCCTGTTTCCAATGCTGACAAGTCATTAGAAGAGCCCATTCCATCATCCAGTGACGCGTCAGAAGTATCTACTCAAACATCGCCCGCCTCCCGGGAAGATCAAGTAGCAGCACAACTTAACAGCATCATGCAGAACAGAAAAAGAGCCAGAGAAGCACAAGAAGAACAAGCCCAGCGCATGGTGAAACGCAGCAAACGTGTTTTGGGGCCTGTAAGTGTTGGAGACAATGTAACTGTTCCTATTCCCCATGTCGACAGAGGAAGAGGTGATCCACGTAACATAATTGGTGTAGTTATTGAGTGTAGTGACAATGACATGTTCACAATTGCAGTCGAGGGTGGTGTGCTAAATGGGAAATATTCCTGTAACCAGTTTGATGTATGTGTCACCAAACTGTATAATGCTGACGATTTCAATACCGATCGAACACTCTCTTTGCGTCAAGCGGTTCAACTTGACTCAGTCTGTGGAGGTCAAGGCTTTGTAAGGTGTAATTGTGTTGGAACTAAACGGTGTCAGACCAATCGCTGCAAATGTTTTAAGGCCAAGATTCAATGTAATTCTAGATGTCATTCAAGTCTTACATGTGCAAACAAACATTCCTGAGTGTCCATCTGACTGCTATTTGTCATACCATTCATGTCATACCATTTTATGAAATACAAGATTGAACTGTTTAAGCTTATTTCTGTGATTTTTGTATCTGGTTACAGGAGGTTGCATTTACTTACACTAATCTAATTTCAAAACTAGCACACATTATAAAAACAAGGCAGGATTATGCTTTCGGTAAACAAGTATAAAATCCCTTGGTTCATTTCAGTGATTATGTCTAATTACTGAAGATTTCAGTAATTAGACATAACCACCGAGTGAATCAGTTATTAGACATAATCACTGAAATTTCCAGTTATTAGACTTAATCATTGATTATACTTGTTTCCTGTAACATATACTTATTAACATCAATGTTTATACAGTAAATTGATTGATGGACACCGAGAGCTGATTAAGATAATTAGAAGCCAGTGGATGACTAATGGACACAGAGTCAGCGAGCAGACTGATAGAGATGATGCAAGCCAGTGGATTAATTGGATGGACATAGGGATTTAGCAATTAGGTGATGGTAAGCAGGCGGGATGTAATAGCCTTGGTCTCTGTTCATTGCCGGCTGGATCCTATTGATGTAGATGGCTTCGAGGAGTTTCCTGATTTTGTAGTCTGATTGATTGTTGCCCAGGATCTTGATGTTGTTCCACTGGATGTTGTGGTCGGGGTGGGTGTGGGTGTGGGTGTGGTCGGAGGTGGCTGATTCTGAGTCATTTTTTTGTACTGAGGTCTTGTGTTCTTTTATTCTAATGGGTAGGGGCCTGGATGTTTCTCCTACATAGGAGTGGCCACAGTCACATTGTATGTGATATTCGGCACTAGCTGGGTCTTCTTTCTTTGATGTAGAGGGCTTGCCATTGGCACTGAGGATGTTCTGGATTGTCCTGCCTCTCTGGAATACTGTATCAATGTTGGCGTGGTGTTTGAGCAGTCTGCGGATCTGGTGGCTGGCTGTTCCTATGTAGGGAAGACTGATGACAAACGGGGCTGTCTGTTGTGGTGGAGGCCGATCCCTGGGGCTGAGGATGCTGTTGATTGTTTGTTCAACTAGGCTGGTAGGGTAATTGTTGAAGTTAGTGAATACATGGCGCAGGTGGTTGAGTTTGTAGCTGTTGTGGCGTGGAACAGATGTTGACAGCACGTCGGGCTAAGGTGGCGATGATTCCTCTCTTGATTTGTGGTGGGTGGTTAGAGGAATTGTGCAGATACTGATCCGTATGGGTGGGTTTACGGTAGACACTGGTGTGGAGTTTGTTATCGGAGTCTTTCTGTACTCTTACATCTAGAAATGGTAGTTGTCTGTCGGCTTCTTCTTCCATAGATCCTCAGACTGCTCAAACACCACTATTCTACTATTTATTTGTTTTATATAGGATTAAGCCAGGTTAGATTAGCTCTTTTACAACTCTCCCTAGGCACCCCTCTGCTTCTACACTCCCAACATCTCAGTGCTCAATACAAAATGTACTTTACAGGAGGTAATTTGTAGGCACTTTCAACATTCAAAAATAAAACTAAGTGCAAATTGACATGGCAGAAACAGGCTATATGCATTATGCAAATTAGCCTGGAAAAAAGTTATCAAAACAACAATAAAAATAACAGCTATGTTTATGTACATGATAATAATGACATGTAAGTTGTTGTTTGAGAAGGGAATGTGTTACTTTTACGTTCTGATATTTTGACGATGATTCACTTTCCTACAATGCCACTCACAAATCACTAACCATTGACAAATCACATGCACGTGGGTTTCAAGCACCTGTTTTCACCTGTCGTCAAGGTGTCATAGGTCATGGACATTCACCTTGATCTACTAACACCTGGTTATGCTCAGTTTCACAATAGTCTGTTTTGTTCATATTTTTACACACTTTTACGTCATACTTTGATACGTTGTATTTGTGCCAAGGCCCAATCAGTACTAATTGAGTTGTTTGAATATTGATATATTTTGTATATTAACTGCATTTATTTAAAATCTGAAATCGAAAAAACAGGTTTTTTTCATTTCCGTGAGTACTTTAGGATCTACACCGAAACGTCGCACTAATTGAAATAAAGAAGTTGTTCATCCATAGAACTTGTCTTACTTCATCGCACCAACTTATAAATGCCACTGGGGCGGTCGGGTAGTCTAGTGGTTAAAGCGTTTGCTCGTCACGCCGAAGACCCGGGTTCAATTCCCGACATGGGTACAATGTGTGAAGCCCATTTCAGGTGTCCCCCCCCCCCCCCCCCCCCCCCCCCACACACACACACACACACGTGATATTGCTGGAATATTGCTAAAATTCATGTTGCAGATTTCATATGTTATAAGTATTCAAGTAATAAATTCCTACTAGATTTACATGAATTTATATACATTATTTTTCGATTTTCAAAGCTGAACGAAAACAGTCAACTAGTAACATGTTTTACATCTCACAGACATCACGCAAATTCCAGAACTATTAAATATTTATAAGCATTGATTAAACTGATTTTATGCAAAAGAAAATATAATTCATAATGTCTTGAATCTTCTTGAAATAAGACAGTAGATCGAAGTATGCACTTGTGAATGTTTTTAATAATGGTCACTGTCCTGTAAGTTTTGTTTACCTTTTCGGTTGTATTGATGGTTGTATAGCGGTTGTATATAAAATGACAAAATAAAAGTATGAGTAGATGGATCGTTACCAAATTGCCTCATCACAAATGAACCGGCGTAAAGGTTGATGAAAAGAAGCTTTAACGGGATGCGTTGCTTGGAGTCAAGCTCTTTATGGTACAACGTCACTTCAGCCCTCTTGTTGCTGAGGAAGTCACCCAAGGTCGTATTCAGGAGGTGGGCAGTGGTAGTTAAGTCTGCTTCAACGACCAAGATTGACCAGCCCCGAACTTACAGGTGAGGTGAGGTGAGGTGAAATTGGGTTTGACGTCGCGTCCAAGATTATTGCACTTATATAGCGACGTGCATGCTAGTGTTTGTGTGGCTGCTTGTACTAGTCGGGACTGATGCCGATTTATAGTGCTAGCCCACTGAGATACCATGCCGCAGTTTAACATGAATACCCCACTCAGACACAGTATATTGACTCCGAGCCGACCAGTCCTTGTTTTAGCCCCTTAATGCCGAGCGCCAGACAGGGTAACAACAAGTACCATCTTTTTAATGTCTTTTGGTATGACGCGGCCGGGGATCGAACCCCGGACCTTCCGCTCTCCGGGCGGACGCTCTACCACTAGACCACGGAGGCGGTTTCACGAATAACAGAGGTCCGTCTGTGTGATTGCCATTGCCAGGTTTTCATGCCATGTGCTTTCTCAAACATCAAAACAGGTCACCGCTCTCTATGTCAAGACAGTGGAAGCAAATCCTATAGGGCAACACAGAAATAGCAGTAGCTAAATAAAGCTTCTATTTCCAAGTTTCAAACGCAAACCGTCATTTATTTATTCGACTGTAATTTTCAAAACACGTTTAATTGTTAATACTTCATGATTTTATTTCAAGAAGCGGCATACAATTACAGTTTGAAGGTGCATAATTCAGGATTTAAAAATATATTTATTCTTTCTTCAGCAGGGGAATTTGCAGGCGGCTGAAGATGAGAAACACAAGGACGCACTAACAGTTTATACAGGTGCAGCAGACACAAGCTCTCCGAGCCCCTATACAGGTGCAGCAGACACAAGCTCTCCGAGCCCCTATACAGGTGCAGCAGACACAAGCTCTCCGAGCCCCTATACAGGTGCAGCAGACACAAGCTCTCCGAGCCCCTATACAGGTGCAGCAGACACAAGCTCTCCGAGCCCCTATACAGGTGCAGCAGACACAAGCTCTCCGAGCCCCTATACAGGTGCAGCAGACACAAGCTCTCCGAGCCCCTATACAGGTGCAGCAGACACAAGCTCTCCGAGCCCCTATACAGGTGCAGCAGACACAAACTGTCCGAGCCCCTATACAGGTGCAGCAGACACAAGCTCTCCGAGCCCCTATACAGGTGCAGCAGACACAAGCTCTCCGAGCCCCTATACAGGTGCAGCAGACACAAACTGTTGAGCCCCTATACAGGTGCAGCAGACACAAACTGTCCGAGCCCCTATACAGGTGCAGCAGACACAAGCTCTCCGAGCCCCTATACAGGTGCAGCAGACACAAGCTCTCCGAGCCCCTATACAGGTGCAGCAGACACAAACTGTTGAGCCCCTATACAGGTGCAGCAGACACAAACTGTCCGAGCCCCTATACAGGTGCAGCAGACACAAACTGTCCGAGCCCCTATACAGGTGCAGCAGACACAAACTGTCCGAGCCCCTATACAGGTGCAGCAGACACAAACTGTCCGAGCCCCTATACAGGTGCAGCAGACACAAACTGTCCGAGCCCCTATACAGGTGCAGCAGACACAGACTGTTGAGCCCCTATACAGGTGCAGCAGACACAAACTGTTGAGCCTCTATACAGGTGCAGCAGACACAAACTGTTGAGCCCCTATACAGGTGCAGCAGACACAGACTGTTGAGCCCCTATACAGGTGCAGCAGACACAAACTGTTGAGCTTCTATACAGGTGCAGCAGACACAAACTGTCCGAGCCCCTATACAGGTGCAGCAGACACAAACTGTTGAGCCCCTATACAGGTGCAGCAGACACAAACTGTCAGAGCCCCTATACAGTTGCAGCAGACACAAACTGTCCGAGCCCCAATACAGTTGCAGCAGACACAAACTGTCCGAGCCCCTATACAGGTGCAGCAGACACAAACTGTCCGAGCCTCTATACAGGTGCAGCAGACACAAACTGTCAGAGCCCCTATACAGGTGCAGCAGACACAAACTGTCCGAGCCCCTATACAGGTGCAGCAGACACAAACTGTCCGAGCCCCTATACAGGTGCAGCAGACACAAACTGTCCGAGCCCCTATACAGGTGCAGCAGACACAAACTGTCCGAGCCCCTATACAGGTGCAGCAGACACAAACTGTTGAGCCCCTATACAGGTGCAGCAGACACAAGCTGTCCGAGCCCCTATACAGGTGCAGCAGACACAAACTGTCCGAGCCCCTATACAGGTGCAGCAGACACAAACTGTCCGAGCCCCTATACAGGTGCAGCAGACACAAACTGTCCGAGCCCCTATACAGGTGCAGCAGACACAAGCTGTCCGAGCCCCTATACAGGTGCAGCAGACACAAGCTCTCCGAGCCCCTATACAGGTGCAGCAGACACAAGCTCTCCGAGCCCCTATACAGGTGCAGCAGACACAAGCTCTCCGAGCCCCTATACAGGTGCAGCAGACACAAACTGTTGAGCCCCTATACAGGTGCAGCAGACACAAGCTGTCCGAGCCCCTATACAGGTGCAGCAGACACAAACTGTCCGAACCCCTATACAGGTGCAGCAGACACAAACTGTCCGAGCCCCTATACAGGTGCAGCAGACACAAGCTGTCCGAGCCCCTATACAGGTGCAGCAGACACAAGCTCTCCGAGCCCCTATACAGGTGCAGCAGACACAAGCTCTCCGAGCCCCTATACAGGTGCAGCAGACACAAGCTCTCCGAGCCCCTATACAGGTGCAACAGACACAAGCTCTCCGAGCCCCTATACAGGTGCAGCAGACACAAGCTCTCCGAGCCCCTATACAGGTGCAGCAGACACAAACTGTCCGAGCCCCTATACAGGTGCAGCAGACACAAGCTCTCCGAGCCCCTATACAGGTGCAGCAGACACAAGCTCTCCGAGCCCCTATACAGGTGCAGCAGACACAAACTGTTGAGCCCCTATACAGGTGCAGCAGACACAAACTGTCCGAGCCCCTATACAGGTGCAGCAGACACAAACTGTCCGAGCCCCTATACAGCTGCAGCAGACACAAACTGTCCGAGCCCCTATACAGGTGCAGCAGACACAAACTGTTGAGCCCCTATACAGGTGCAGCAGACACAAACTGTCCGAGCCCCTATACAGGTGCAGCAGACACAGACTGTTGAGCCCCTATACAGGTGCAGCAGACACAAACTGTTGAGCCTCTATACAGGTGCAGCAGACACAAACTGTTGAGCCCCTATACAGGTGCAGCAGACACAGACTGTTGAGCCCCTATACAGGTGCAGCAGACACAAACTGTTGAGCCTCTATACAGGTGCAGCAGACACAAACTGTCCGAGCCCCTATACAGGTGCAGCAGACACAAACTGTCCGAGCCCCTATACAGGTGCAGCAGACACAAACTGTCCGAGCCCCTATACAGGTGCAGCAGACACAAACTGTTGAGCCCCTATACAGGTGCAGCAGACACAAGCTGTCCGAGCCCCTATACAGGTGCAGCAGACACAAACTGTCCGAGCCCCTATACAGGTGCAGCAGACACAAACTGTCCGAGCCCCTATACAGGTGCAGCAGACACAAACTGTCCGAGCCCCTATACAGGTGCAGCAGACACAAGCTGTCCGAGCCCCTATACAGGTGCAGCAGACACAAGCTCTCCGAGCCCCTATACAGGTGCAGCAGACACAAGCTCTCCGAGCCCCTATACAGGTGCAGCAGACACAAGCTCTCCGAGCCCCTATACAGGTGCAGCAGACACAAACTGTTGAGCCCCTATACAGGTGCAGCAGACACAAGCTGTCCGAGCCCCTATACAGGTGCAGCAGACACAAACTGTCCGAACCCCTATACAGGTGCAGCAGACACAAACTGTCCGAGCCCCTATACAGGTGCAGCAGACACAAGCTGTCCGAGCCCCTATACAGGTGCAGCAGACACAAGCTCTCCGAGCCCCTATACAGGTGCAGCAGACACAAGCTCTCCGAGCCCCTATACAGGTGCAGCAGACACAAGCTCTCCGAGCCCCTATACAGGTGCAACAGACACAAGCTCTCCGAGCCCCTATACAGGTGCAGCAGACACAAGCTCTCCGAGCCCCTATACAGGTGCAGCAGACACAAACTGTCCGAGCCCCTATACAGGTGCAGCAGACACAAGCTCTCCGAGCCCCTATACAGGTGCAGCAGACACAAGCTCTCCGAGCCCCTATACAGGTGCAGCAGACACAAACTGTTGAGCCCCTATACAGGTGCAGCAGACACAAACTGTCCGAGCCCCTATACAGGTGCAGCAGACACAAACTGTCCGAGCCCCTATACAGCTGCAGCAGACACAAACTGTCCGAGCCCCTATACAGGTGCAGCAGACACAAACTGTTGAGCCCCTATACAGGTGCAGCAGACACAAACTGTCCGAGCCCCTATACAGGTGCAGCAGACACAGACTGTTGAGCCCCTATACAGGTGCAGCAGACACAAACTGTTGAGCCTCTATACAGGTGCAGCAGACACAAACTGTTGAGCCCCTATACAGGTGCAGCAGACACAGACTGTTGAGCCCCTATACAGGTGCAGCAGACACAAACTGTTGAGCCTCTATACAGGTGCAGCAGACACAAACTGTCCGAGCCCCTATACAGGTGCAGCAGACACAAACTGTTGAGCCCCTATACAGGTGCAGCAGACACAAACTGTCCGAGCCCCTATACAGTTGCAGCAGACACAAACTGTCCGAGCCCCTATACAGTTGCAGCAGACACAAACTGTCCGAGCCCCTATAAAGGTGCAGCAGACACAAACTGTCCGAGCCTCTATACAGGTGCAGCAGACACAAACTGTCCGAGCCCCTATACAGGTGCAGCAGACACAAACTGTCCGAGCCCCTATACAGGTGCAGCAGACACAAACTGTCCGAGCCCCTATACAGGTGCAGCAGACACAAACTGTCCGAGCCCCTATACAGGTGCAGCAGACACAAACTGTTGAGCCCCTATACAGGTGCAGCAGACACAAGCTGTCCGAGCCCCTATACAGGTGCAGCAGACACAAACTGTCCGAGCCCCTATACAGGTGCAGCAGACACAAACTGTCCGAGCCCCTATACAGGTGCAGCAGACACAAGCTGTTGAGCCCCTATACAGGTGCAGCAGACACAAGCTGTCCGAGCCCTATACAGGTGCAGCAGACACAAACTGTTGAGCCCCTATACAGGTGCAGCAGACACAAACTGTCCGAGCCCCTATACAGGTGCAGCAGACACAAACTGTCCGAGCCCCTATACAGGTGCAGCAGACACAAACTGTCCGAGCCCCTATCCAGGTGTAGCAGACACAAACTGTCCGACCCCTATCCAGGTGTAGCAGACACAAACTGTCCGAGCCCCTATACAGGTGCAGCAGACACAAACTGTCCGAGCCCCTATACAGGTGCAGCAGACACAAACTGTCCGACCCCTATACAGGTGCAGCAGACACAAACTGTCCGAGCCCCTATACAGGTGCAGCAGACACAAACTGTCCGAGCCCCTATACAGGTGCAGCAGACACAAGCTGTCCGAGCCCTATACAGGTGCAGCAGACACAAACTGTTGAGCCCCTATACAGGTGCAGCAGACACAAACTGTCCGAGCCCCTATACAGGTGCAGCAGACACAAACTGTCCGAGCCCCTATACAGGTGCAGCAGACACAAACTGTCCGACCCCTATACAGGTGCAGCAGACACAAACTGTCCGAGCCCCTATACAGGTGCAGCAGACACAAACTGTCCGAGCCCAGGATGGGACGGGAACCAGGAGGAGGATCTACGCAAAGTGTGCACACCGTTCTGTACGTTTATAACTCAATAAACGCAAACAACAAACTGAATTCTTTAAACAAACACGTGAATTACAGTTACTTTCAGCATTAATGCAATACAAGCCCCGCCCATAACTTCACAGCATTAATGCAAAACCAGCCCCGCCCATAATTTCACACATTAATGCAATACCAGCCCCGCCCATAATTTCACACATTAATGTAATACAAGCCCCGCCCATAACTTCACAGCATTAATGCAATACCAGCCCCGCCCATAACTTCACAGCATTAATGCAACACAAGTCCCGCCCATAACTTTACATATTAATGCAACACAAGTGACGCCTATAACTTCACAGCATTAATGCAATACATGCCCTGTCCATAACTTCACAGCATTAATGCAACACAAGTCCCGCCCATAACTTTACACATTAATGCAACACAAGTGACGCCCATAACTTCACAGCATTAATGCAATACATGCCCTGTCCATAACTTCACAGCATTAATGCAACACAAGTCTCGCCCATAACTTCACAGCATTAATGCAACACAAGTCCCGTCCATAACTTTACACATTAATGCAACACAAGTGACGCCCATAACTTCACAGCATTAATGCAATACATGCCCTGACCATAACTTCACAGCATTAATGCAACACAAGTCTCGTCCATAACTTCACAGCATTAATGCAACACAAGTCCCGCCCATAACTTTACACATTAATGCAACACAAGTGACGCCCATAACTTCACAGCCTTAATGCAATACAAGCCCCGTCCATAACTTCACAGCCTTAATGCAATACAAGCCCCGCCCATAACTTCACAGCATTAATGCAATACCAGCCCCGCCCATAACTTCACAGCCTTAATGCAATACCAGCCCCGCCCATAACTTTACACATTAATGCAACACAAGCCCCGCCCATAACTTTGCACATTAATGCAACACAAGCCCTGTCCATAACTTTACACATTAATGCAACACAAGTGACGCCCATAACTTCACAGCATTAATGCAATATATGCCCTGTCCATAACTTCACAGCATTAATGCAACACAAGTCTCGCCCATAACTTCACAGCATTAATGCAACACAAGTCCCGTCCATAACTTTACACATTAATGCAACACAAGTGACGCCCATAACTTCACAGCATTAATGCAATACATGCCCTGTCCATAACTTCACAGCATTAATGCAACACAAGTCTCGCCCATAACTTCACAGCATTAATGCAACACAAGTCCCGTCCATAACTTTACACATTAATGCAACACAAGTGACGCCCATAACTTCACAGCATTAATGCAATACATGCCCTGACCATAACTTCACAGCATTAATGCAACACAAGTCTCGTCCATAACTTCACAGCATTAATGCAACACAAGTCCCGCCCATAACTTTACACATTAATGCAACACAAGTGACGCCCATAACTTCACAGCCTTAATGCAATACAAGCCCCGTCCATAACTTCACAGCCTTAATGCAATACAAGCCCCGCCCATAACTTCACAGCATTAATGCAATACCAGCCCCGCCCATAACTTCACAGCCTTAATGCAATACCAGCCCCGCCCATAACTTTACACATTAATGCAACACAAGCCCCGCCCATAACTTTGCACATTAATGCAACACAAGCCCTGTCCATAACTTTACACATTAATGCAACACAAGTGACGCCCATAACTTCACAGCATTAATGCAATATATGCCCTGTCCATAACTTCACAGCATTAATGCAACACAAGTCTCGCCCATAACTTCACAGCATTAATGCAATACAAGCCCCGCCCATAACTTTACACATTAATACAACACAAGCCCCGCCCATAACTTTACACATTAATACAACACAAGTGACGCCCATAACTTTCCACATTAATACAACACATTAATGGAACACAAGCCCAACCCATTCTATCATCAACCAGTCATGTCCGCAAAAAAACAGTAGCCACGGAATCACTTGGATATAATTATTTATTTACCAGTTACTCTGATTGTAACAAGGCATAACATGTGTTTCTGATACCCTGTCCCCAGATAATAAATTAAATATTAATCCAACTCACGTTTAGAATGGTCTGGCAACACCAGATTGCCACAGCTCTGAAATTAAGCAATGTTCTAGGTTTCATTTGGTTTCTATTTCATATTTTGTAGATAGGTATTTGTAAATACGACACCTGTATTTCTAGGAAGAAATATCAACGTAAAAGACCAGTTTTGTTTGAGTGAGTGAGTGAGTTGGGTTTAACACCCTTTTTAACAGCATTCCAGTTATATCACAGCGTGTCAGCTTAATGTGGGAGGAAAGCCCGACGTGATGCAGGTCTCAGACGTTTACCACTTTGGTAAAACCCACGGGCACGGGTATGGTGCTGACAAACCTAGAAACAGTCTTGTTGGAACATACTAAGGAGTGGTCTGATGTGTTCTGAGCCTCATGTTACGTGATGCTATAGACGTACAGTAAACTACGGTTATAACGAACACGCTTATAACGAACTGACTGATTTAACAAACTTATTTTTTAGTCACGGCCATATGTTGTATATATGCTGTATGTATGCTTATAACGAACACGCTTATAACGAACTGACTGATTTAACGAACTTATTTTTTAGTCCCGGCCATATGTTGTATATATGCTGTATGTATGCTTATAACGAATTACGGTTATAACGAACTAAAATAAGTGGTCCCTTTGAGTTCGTTATAACCGTAATTTACTGTATACCCACAAATAATTTCAAGCAGTTGAGCACATTTTGCTGAGACGAGTCAATAAAATAGGCAGTGGGCTGTAACGTTTAGAAAATTGAGGAAACGCCATTCGTACAGTGAGGTACCTCTTACATGCCAAAGACCGCCTCCGGGGTCTAATGGTTGAGCGTCCGCCCGGAGAGCGGAAGGTCCGGAGTTCGATCCGCAGCCGCATCATACCAAAAGACGTTAAAAGATGGTACTTGTTGTTAGCCTGTCTGGCGCTCGGCATTAGGGGATAAAACAAGGACTGGTCGGCTCGGAGTCAGTATACTGTGTCTGAGTGGGGTATTCATGTTAAACTGCGGCATGGTATCTCAGTCCGGACTAGTACAAGCAGCCACACACACACATACACGTGCATGCACGTCGTTATATAAGTGCAATAATCTTGGACGCGACGTTAAAGCCCATTTCCCCTCACATGCCAAACAATGGACACTATTACACTCATATGTTCTCTGTCGACACATATCATATATCAGGAATAGAACATATTATGCGCGACTGACGCGAGCGTAATACATTTTCTTTCGAAAAATATATTTATAAGGCAACATTCGAGGGTATTATCTTTGTCATATAATGTCATTTGAAAATATTTGATGTTTAAGACTTTACTTTAGAAACAACGTAGGAATAAAATGCCTGAGTGAACCGCCCCATGTACGATATAGTGCCAAATACTTGCCTACATGAGCAATCACACATCTAAAATACACTATCTAATTAAGGGAGCCTTATGGATGAGGTTTTGACAAGTAAACATCACGTGATGTACACAGCCTAGTAAAAATAGTCCCTGTTAGGTGACTTCATTTGTATATTTAACGGATCGTGATTCCAAATCGGGTCATCAGTTTGCTTTATCGCATCGATAAGATAATGCATTATATGATGAATTGATTTGTAGGTTGCATCCCATTAGTGAGACACCCATTGTACAACAACAACAACAACAACAACAACAACAAACGTTTATTTCGCTTCAAGGTCATAGCTATGACATATTGAAGGTACAAATGGAGATTTATGGTGACACGAGGCAGGAGACAGACGTGCGTCAACTATACGTTTAACTGCAACAGACTCATAAATTTAATTAAACATCTTGAGGATTTCTTTTACAAACTGTGCTAGTTTTCTTTGTTCTAATACACTTTCAGTATTTAGTAGCATATCAAGTGTAATCGTACTAGGTCTTGTAAAGTACTTCTTTTGAATATATTGCTTACGCAAGTTATGCAGAAAAGGACAAATTAGTAGATAGTGATATTCGTCAGCCAAGTCATGTTTATTACAGTGACTACAAATTCTGTCTTCTCGTGGTATATTTTCCCATCGCCCCTTTTCTATTGGTAATCTATGGTTTGTAGATCTTATTTTAGTAATCGGGATACTAAGGGTAGCGCCAGCAGATAATTTTCTAACTGGATTTTATGTTTAAATATTCGGTAAAATACTGCCTTGGGGGAGTTGTTTATCCAACTTGTCCAAGTCTGGCTGAACTGATCAAAGATACGTTGTTTAATAACACATTTTAATACGTTTATATTTGGCATGAATTGTTGGGTCCATATAAAACTAAGACCTAATCCATCAAATAGTCCTGTAAGACAGTGGAGTAGTATAGGTGGGATTAATTAAACAAACACAGCCAGTCTACCCACTTAACAATGGTCACAGCCCATGATTAGCGGATTAATTAATAAGAGTAGGCCAGTAATTCTGTTTGAATATTCTCAGGACATAAATGAGATAGGAGCTAGTAGGAGCTTACTCAAAAAGTTGAGATGCATGTTTTGTTGAAACTTACTTATTACACATATAAATCCACCCTAGTCTGTGAACATTTCATTCTATACGAATATACAAAACTATCAAACCAAGGACAACAGGTGGAGCTGTGTTGGATCCCCTCTCACATAAATATTCATGGAAATGAAAAAGCAGACTTACTGGAGAAGCTAGCTCTAAACAAAGCGGATATACAGCCTATTCCCTTTCGTAAACTAGAGATAAAAAGCAAACTCAAAGCCGCCATAGCAGAAAGATGGCAAGCCCAATGGGACGCAAGTAGGATCGGCAGATGGCTATACAAAATTCAACCCAAGGTCCAACAAAAGCCAAACTCATACTCAAATGAAAGGAAAATTGAAATTGATATCTCACGTCTCAGACTCTGGCACACAAAGCACTATGACAAGGTTTGTTCATCTTGCATCCAGGCTGAAACAATTGATCACGTGTAACTAGAATGTCAAGACCATGCCCCAGCCCGGGCTAGGTTAAAACAAGAATTGCAGTTAGATCCGCTATCTGTCATAGATCTCCTAAAGCCAAGAGATGCAATAGCGAAGGCCAAACTAACTCTATTTCTGAGAAATGGACAGCTACTCGAACGTATATAAACAGAGCAGCCAAGGATAGAAATGAAATCATATCAATATTAGAAAATAAAAATCATATCAATACAAAAACAGAAATCATATCAATACAAAAACAGAAATTCTGTGAACACCAAACTCACAATAGATATGTGTACCCTACTCACACACAGGAATCCCAAAGTCTTTTTTACATCCTTGTACAATTACAATATGATTCCCTAAGTATCAGGAGTTTCCCTATCAAGAGATTCTAATCATTACTCACATAACCATGATCACACATAAGCCTATGTTCATAGCTACAGCACTCCTCTTTGCTCCATTAAAATGAAAATCAATAAGACCTTTGTGATCCCTACAATATATATTGATGTAATTTGTAAATAGTCTATACAACAGTACTGTAGCCATGTATACACAGTGTAATTAAAAGCAAATAGACAACCTTCAAGTGATCAAGAGCTTGACTGAAACTTCAATTGTTTTTCTTTCAAAATTACATCATCTGAGTATTACAGACATCATAAATTATATCTTCTCAATATAAAATCAAATCATATGTTTAATCATTTTAAGGGTCATATTTCAAAACTATAAAAAGTTCTATCATGTCTTATACATCTAACAAATAGATCTACATATTGTCTCTTAGCAGACATCTTCAGACTTTCGTTCACAGTTCTGTTAATAAAGAATAGAGGTATTAACGGAAAGATACCTCTTTCTGGATGCTTGGGGGCTCCAAATGCCCCCAATATATGCATCAGTCATTTTCTATTTGCACAGTTCAGCATGAGCAGATGAGGTAGGGCCTAGCGAGTAGATTTGAGATCTAGGGCCGACAAAACATTCAGTCCCGGATTTGTATATCAATCAGAAAATTCACAGTTTTGCTCATACTGAGTGTTAAGTTAAGGCTTGAGTAGTTGGGGGCCCCAAATGCCCCCTATTATGAATCAATCAGTCATTTTTCATAGTTCATATCGCTACGATAGGCCATCTTGGTGCGGATCTATATATAGACCGGAAGTTCGTCGTGATTGGTCCATTGTCCAAAATATAAACAAAAACACTTGGTTTCTTAATCCACTGTAAACAAACGTTTTCATCAATTTTCCCCTTGATCCATTGACTGTTTTTAATTAATAATTGTACAATATAACTTAGACAAAAGCATCATTTTGTTGATTCACAATAATCAAAGTAATTACTGTAAATTTCTCTTTCTGGAGAATAAATCACTAGATATTTTGAAAAATACACCACAAATATTTCAAACTTGCTTCAATGCTTGGTTAAATACAGTTACCTTACACACAATGCAAAAACACTATCCAATAAATAGAGTTTAATATCTCCACTCCCACTTGAAATAGAAATATTTCTGTCTCTCGATTCTGACAGATCTGTACGTTATCACGCCGCATTTTCTACAAGTCCTATGTCATACCACTTATCCTCTTTGTCTTTTCTGTATTGGAGGTAAACATCTGCACCTCTTTCTTGTATCCTTGTCTGATATCGCTAATTTTTTCCGGATCTCGTAAGCTTTGTTGGCCAGTTTTGTCCTGTATTTCTTCAAAACAACTGGGAGATCTGTGTAGATAGATATTTTCCTCTCGCATAGTAATGCCCTGTGTTTGTAACTGGCTTCTAGAACCAATTGTCTGTCTTTCATTGTCAAAATGATGTCATTGTCAAAAACTTGACAATGATTGTTTGGGGTTTATTTGCTGTAGCGGGCGTAGTACTGAAGCGAGGAAAACGATGAATGTTCATAAATTGCATTTCCTCGGCCATTGTAATTCCCATTTTCCCAAGTATCTCCCTACATGCTTTGTTTGGGTCCTCACTATCCGGAATTCCGTAAAAAAGCAAGTTCGCCTTTCGGAGATAGACTTCTTGTAACAGCAACTTTTTCTCGATATCAGTGCGGATACCTTTCAAATCTGTTCGTAGATTGTCAATTTTCTCCTTATTATCCTTAATGCCAGTCGCATTGAATTCCACCGCCTCAAGTAACCCTCAATCTTCGTTTCCAGAGACGCAATTTCCTGCTTAAAATTCGCATTAATTTCTTCCGTTTGTGTTTTTAACAGCGTAGTGAAAAGTTGTTTCACTTCATCGGGTGTAATGGCGACCGTCGTGTCGCGGTCCCCCAAATCTCCTACATCTTCTGCGTTCATTTCTTCCGTATTGGTAAGAAAATCATCCAAATTTGTGGTTTGTTGTTTAGATTGAACTTTTCCCGTGCTGTTTGATCGGTTTCCTTTTCTTGTAGAGGACATTATTTGTCAAGATAACTTGGAGCTTCGCGAGGGATCGTTTTACCCGCCTTACTCCATGTGCAGCGCCACCGGAAGTCCACATAAAATACACATAACGTAAGTTATGTACTCTAACACTATATTCCTGATACAAATAAAGATTTTTATAATCAGATGACAAGAACAAAGAGCTCTCTCAAAGTGACTTATGTAAAAACATAACTATTATAACAATAAAAAAAATAAAAAAACGTTACCCAATAATTGCAACAAAAACTACTGTCCTGACACATTTATCGACATTTCAGTGCAATCAGCAATCCAAAGACTGAATATACATGAAAGTTATTTCCAAACAAAATAGGAAATCAGATGCATAGCGTGATGGCAAAAATTTCTTGAAAGAAAATGCCCAAACCAAATGTCCAGTCAAATATGGCATTATCATTTTTCACTTCACGATTGGTACAATGAACAGTATTAGTGAGTGAGTGAGTGAGTGAGTGAGTGAGTGAGTGAGTTGGGTTAACGCCGCTTTTATTGTAGTTATATCACGGCGTGTCAGCTTAATGTGGGAGGAAAACCCGAAGTGATGCAGGTCTCAGACGTTTACCACTTCGATGAAACCCACGAGCACGGGTATGGTGCTGACAAACCTAGAAACACAATTGGGTCGAACCGGGATTCGAACCCATAATCATAGGTTTCTGGCGTGCCCAAGAAACGCAACTCTGCACAGAGAATCGCGGCGCCTCAGACGACTGGACGAATGCAATCCCGTTAGTCACCTCTTACGACAAGCATAGTCAAGGGTTGCTGAAGACCTATTATACCCCGGATCTTCACGGGTCATAGAGTGATAGTGAGTGAGTTTGATTTAACGCCGCTTTTAGCAATAATCCAGCAATATCACGGCGGGGACACCAGAAATGGGCTTCACACATTGTACCCATATCGGGAATCCAACCCGGGCCTTCGGTGTGACGAGCGAACGCTTTACCACTAGGCTACCCGACCTCGTGGCGCCTTAGACAACTGGGCCACCTGTGCCCCCAATGGACAGTATTAAATCGCACGACTAACAACCGTAAAGAATGGTAGGGGTCCAAGAGCTCAAGGCTGTTGAAGATCGAACTGATCCAGAGAAAGATATCTTTTCATTTCCAACTAAACTGAAATACAAGAGGATATTTGGGGATTTTTTGGGGAAACACCAACATCGTGTGAATTTTGTTAAAATCTTGATTTTCGACAATTGCAGTTCATGTCATTTATGAACAGCATAACAGTCAGTGGGCTGAGATAGTCAGTGTTCAGAATGAAAAGCCCACAAAAGTAGCTTGTGAGAGTGTCAGCAGCGCAACGAGAGCTGGACGTCGGTATCCAGCAGGTGGGTGTTTCTGCCCCATTGCCAGAACCTCTGGCTGTACAATGGAGGCAGAATAACAATAAGAAACTGTGGGAAAATTGTGATAGAAGGCAATGATGTCAAGAGCTACAAAAAAGAGGGCAGGACAATTGCCACCGGACTGTTGCCACACTGTACAATTGCCACCGGACTGTTGCCACACTGTACAATTGCCACCGGACGGTTGCCACACTGTACAATTGCCACCGGACGGTTGCCACACTGTACAATTGCCACCGGACGGTTGCCACACTGTACAATTGCCACCTGGGACAATTACCAACCATAAAAAAATATTTCATTTCATTTGAATCCTTTATTCTGTTAAGTATACAAAAGCTACAACAGGGTACAATGAGGATAAAAGTACCTGTCAAACGTTCAAGTTTAAACATCAACTGTCACAAGTACAACGGATTATACAAAACAGCTTCTGAAACCGTTTTCGATCCTCGGCCGCGTCATACCAAAAGACGTTATACGATGGTACTTGTTGTTACCCTGTATGGCGCTCGGCATTAAGGGGCTAAAACAAGGACAGGTCGGCTTGTAGTCAGTATACTGTGTCTGAGTGGGATATTTGTGTTAAACTGCGGCATGGTATCTCAGTCTCGCTATATAAGTGCAGTCATCTTTGAACGCGACATTAAACCCCATTTCACTTCATCTCACCTGCAATGTCCTAATGAATGTACAGACGTTATATGGCCATACACTGTAACACCTGAAACCCATTTCACGACGTCATAAAGTGTTTTCATTACTTTCCAGCTACTGCGTGTCTTCAATGCCAAGTGCAATGAACCATCAGCGCTTGGAAGCGAGTACGGGAAAAATGCCTCCGTGCTGTTGCATATATCAATGTTCGTGCAATCGGTTTACGACAGGCTTTACAATCTTCTTTCGTTCACACAATGACACTTCTGACTGAAAGACTTCAAAGCTTCAGCAGGGCGAGGGCTAGAGAGAGAGAGAGGGATAGGGAGGTGGGGGTGTGGAGGGGGATGAAGGGAGGGAGGGAGAGGAAGCGGGTTGGGAGCTGGGGGGAGGAGGGGGGGAGGGAGGGAGAGGAAGGGGGTTGGGAGGTGGGGATGAGGAGGAGGGATGAAGGGAGGGAGGGAGAGGAAGGGAGTAGGGAGCTGGGGGGGAGGAAGGGAGGGAGTGAGAGGAAGGGAGTCGGGAGGTGGGGGGGGGGGGGGAAGGGAGGGAGAGGAAGGGGGTCGGGAGGTGGGGGGAGGAGGAGGGAGGAAGGGAGGGAGGGAGAGGAAGGGGTTGGGAGGTGGGGGGGGAGGAGGGGGAGGAAGGGAGGGAGGGAGAGGAAGGGGTTGGGAGGTGGGGGGGAGGAGGGGGGAGGAAGGGAGGGTGGGAGAGGAAGGGAGTCGGGAGGTGGGGGGGGGAGGAGGAGGGAGAGGAAGGGGTTGGGAGGTGGGGGGGAGGAGGGGGGAGGAAGGGAGGGAGGGAGAGGAAGGGAGTTGGGAGCTGGGGGGGGGAGGAGGGAGGGAGAGGAAGGGAGTAGGGAGCTGGGGGGAGGAAGGGAGGGAGTGAGAGGAAGGGAGTTGGGAGCTGGGGGGGAGGAGGGGGGATGAAAGGAGGGAGGGAGAGGAAGGGAGTAGGGAGCTGGGGGGAGGAAGGGAGGGAGTGAGAGGAAGGGAGTTGGGAGCTGGGGGGAGGAGGGGGGATGAAAGGAGGGAGGGAGAGGAAGGGAGTTGGGAGGTGGGGGGGAGGAGGGGGAGGGAGAGGAATGGAGTCGGGAGCTGGGGGGGAAGGAGGGGGGAGGAAGGGAGGGAGGGAGAGGAAGGGGGTAGGGAGGTGGGGGATGAGAAGGAGGGATGAAGGGAGGGAGGGAGAGGAAGGGGGTTGGGAGGTTGGGGCGAGGAGGGGGAGTGAGGGGAGGGAGGGAGAGGGAAGCAAAAATAAAGTACAAGATTTCTGCAACTCGTTTCGTAAAATCTGTATGACACACATGCTCGTACAAAAATCTTTATCATATGCTGGGTTTTGGGTCATATAGATAGAGATGCAAATATCAAAAGTCAAGGCTCGCTAAACAAACCTTTATTCCTAATACATGGTATTGACCATCCCCAAACACACTCACGTGTAACCTCTATCTATTTATGATATATAGGCAGATGCCCAGCAATAACTTGGAGGTGCATGTATGGCAAGAGGGGAGATTCCCAGGTCTGAAGATGTATTCGAGACATCACTCGAATCTGTTGATTCTGTTAGTAGAATCAACAAACCCAAGACTTCAACCAAGTCATGGTTCAGATATAATTAATCTATTCTTTCATACGGGGCGGTCGGGTAGCCTAGTGGTTAAAGCGTTCGCTCGTCACGCCGAAGACCCGGGGTTCGATTCCCCACATGGGTACAAAGTGTGAAGCCCATTTGTGGTGTCCCCCGTCGTGATATTGCTGGAATATTGCTAAAAGCGGCGTAAAACCTCACTCACTCACTATTCTTTCATACTGGCCTACAATTGCGTCAGTTCTTCTTGTTAAAGATGGTTCAGAATGACCAGTTAATTCCTAGCACAGAATCGACATCAACAACTAGAGCGCCATCCCTATAGCTGAATTCATTCAAACATTTACCAACTGTGACAGTTGGTCTCCTGCGATAGAAGTGAGAGGAAGGGAGTTGGGAGCTGGGGGGGAGGAGGGGGGATGAAAGGAGGGAGGGAGAGGAAGGGAGTTGGGAGGTGGGGGGAGGAGGGGGAGGGAGAGGAATGGAGTCGGGAGCTGGGGGGGAAGGAGGGGGGGAGGAAGGGAGGGAGGGAGAGGAAGGGGGTAGGGAGGTGGGGGATGAGAAGGAGGGATGAAGGGAGGGAGGGAGAGGAAGGGGGTTGGGAGGTTGGGGCGAGGAGGGGGAGTGAGGGGAGGGAGGGAGAGGGAAGCAAAAATAAAGTACAAGATTTCTGCAACTCGTTTCGTAAAATCTGTATGACACACATGCTCGTACAAAAATCTTTATCATATGCTGGGTTTTGGGTCATATAGATAGAGATGCAAATATCAAAAGTCAAGGCTCGCTAAACAAACCTTTATTCCTAATACATGGTATTGACCATCCCCAAACACACTCACGTGTAACCTCTATCTATTTATGATATATAGGCAGATGCCCAGCAATAACTTGGAGGTGCATGTATGGCAAGAGGGGAGATTCCCAGGTCTGAAGATGTATTCGAGACATCACTCGAATCTGTTGATTCTGTTAGTAGAATCAACAAACCCAAGACTTCAACCAAGTCATGGTTCAGATATAATTAATCTATTCTTTCATACGGGGCGGTCGGGGTAGCCTAGTGGTTAAAGCGTTCGCTCGTCACGCCGAAGACCCGGGTTCGATTCCCCACATGGGTACAAAGTGTGAAGCCCATTTGTGGTGTCCCCCGTCGTGATATTGCTGGAATATTGCTAAAAGCGGCGTAAAACCTCACTCACTCACTATTCTTTCATACTGGCCTACAATTGCGTCAGTTCTTCTTGTTAAAGATGGTTCAGAATGACCAGTTAATTCCTAGCACAGAATCGACATCAACAACTAGAGCGCCATCCCTATAGCTGAATTCATTCAAACATTTACCAACTGTGACAGTTGGTCTCCTGCGATAGAAATGTTTCTCAATACATTGTTGTTCTCTTTTCGACTCGACTGGAGCTCCGTGGGATCATTCTTGCAAAAGAGGCGCTCAAGCAAACACATATACGAATTGTTTAATAATAATAATAAGTGCATTTATTCACCAAGTTGATGCACATAGTACTATTATACACTATCATAACCCCGGTCAATGGATCAGTGAGTACACGATTTTCATTCTCAGCTCCCTGGGGAGTATACAACCCAAGCTACCTGTGAGGCGCTAGAAGATTAACAGCCACATTACCATCTCATCCTACCGGACAGAGGCACACTACGGACACAGTCACTTGCCTTAGGAGACACCACATGTGGCACATATGCTTCAGTGAGGGGCAGGACCGAAGCCCTAGAAACTCTCAGGAGTGAAGCTGCTTAACGTGCTCACCCATCCTACTACTCTCCGAGACCGACGTTGCTTAACTTCCCCTGCTTGTGATCTGCGCGTTCTGCTCAGGACCACGTGCCACCACATGACCTCACCAGCCTACCAACTCAGTAATATCATTCTTTTTATAATTGCTCGTATTTCAATTTTCACTGATCCGTGACGCACTATGTCCGAGCAAGGAGCGTAAGCCCCAAGTGACCAGCATCCCCATCACTTGTCTGTTGTGTTCTACCCACCTAATTAATTAATAACCATCGTTATCCCCAAAAGAATCAGGCTCTATCTTGAATCGGTATAATTGAGGGGGACTACGAGTTTTCGGTTCCGCAACGTTTAGTTCCTAATTACGCTTAGTGCTGTAATTAGAACATATAGCACGGTACTAAACTGGAAACACACTTAAATTAACGTAGCATCCATTTGAAACAGCTCATAAATCTATTGATAATGTACTCACACACAGGATGGCAACGCATGATCAACTTTAACTCGGACAAGGACATGATTTTATCTGTAATTATTTGCACATGACAAAGAATGATGGCTGTCTGAAAAAAGGATCTTTTGTTTGATTACCTAATGACAAAATAAGCAGAAAAAAATGAGTTTTGTCGCCGTTATGTAAAATATTAAAAAACGTCAAATACATAAATTCTTTGATAGGCATTTAGAAGTTGGAGTACTAAGTAAGGATAAGAATTTATGGATGAACAACTTCTTTATTACAATTAAGAGCGACGTTTCGGTGTAGGTTCTAACACCGTTATCAAGCAAGTGATTACAGAGTGCAGTATGCAAGTATATATACACGTAGGAGGCAATGTTTATACAGTAGGGTAGATATTGTATACTGGAATAGCGAAGCCTGCTGTGTACACACAAGGGCAGTGATGATGACCATGGGTGAAGTCAGTGCCATGATACAAAGGATGAAGCCAATAATGTAAACAACGGGACAGCCACAACATCCAGTGGGAGAGAGTCACAACCCTCGCCACCAACCTCAAAGACTTCAAGATCAGGAAACTACAAGAAGCCATCAACATCAAAAGACTTCAGCCCTCAATCAACCGTGACCAAGGCTATTACATACCCGTGGCGTACCATCAACTCATCAAAGACCCCAATCAGCCATAATCCCGTTGTTTACATTACTGGCTTCATCCAATTCTTATCCTTACTTCAAATACATAGTTAAAAAGGTTTCAGTATATTGTATTGGGTTAGTTATATGTATAGCAATTTTTTTTGGTTTTATTGTTTAATTTATTGTGGCGAGTTATTGCTAAGCAAATTTTGTTGATTATGATAATACTCTATCGTGAATGTCTGAAGATTTCATGCAAACATTTCATAACTCCAACAGTCGGTCACCTTGTAATTGAGTACTTCCCAATACGGTGACGAGGCACGGGTGGCCCAGTCGTCTAAGGAGCGTCCATTGGGAACGCTAGAAACCCAGGATTGTGGATTCGAATCCCGGTTCGCCCCAACTATAGTTCAAGGTTTGTCTGGGTCAAAGAGTGCATGTTGTTGAATTCTGTTCATGGTATTAATCACTTGTTTTCCTGTCACAGATAATATCACTGTGATATTGATTCATTTTTGAGTATGAGTTTGCAACAATTATTGTAGTCTTTTCACAACGCGTCGGTTTCAAATGGGCGGAAAACCAAAGGGTTATATCTGTATTCGCCTACTGTGCCTATCGCCTACTGTGCCTATCGCCTACAGTAAGGCCGCTATTCCCCATTTTGACTTGTACCATATGTTCCCATGTTTTTTTTTTAGGTGAACAATTGACTTGCCTTTGTATGTGTTTGTGACGGGTACCAGCGGTGGGGCTGGATATGCCCACCTTTTCGCGAACACCTGGTATCATCACTATTGATTCATGATTCATAGACACATGCTCATGGTATAGTCGGAATTGTACAATCGACTCTGCTTTATGCAGAGGTTTCTGCTGGATATGGAAAGGATTCCGTCGCTTTGTTTAGTGCGCTCCGCCTACACTATGAAAAATGCACCCCTTACATTCATTGTGAATTTGTCTTACGTATTTTGCATGTTATCAATACGTTTCTCTCTGTTTCTCTCTGAGAGGGGCGGGCGGGTAGCCTAGTGGTTAAAGCGTTCGCTCGTCACGCCGAAGACCCGGGTTCGATTCCCGACATGGGTACAATGTGTGAAGCCCATTTCTGGTGTCCCCCGCCGTGATATTGCTGGAATATTGCTTACATGGGCGTAAAACCATACTCACTCACTCACTCACTCACTGTGAGTGGCTTCGAAAAATGTTGTTTATATAACACGTACATGACACGGGAAGTTTAGCCGTTTTCATAAGTAATTTATCCTTTGTAGAATATAAAACTAGTTGTGTTATTAGTAAAGCTATTGTTGTTGCAAACCAAATCAATAGGTGCTGAGCAAGCCAATTACTGAAATGAGACGTGTCGCTGTTTTATCCTTGCTGCGCTGTTGCCAGTATAAGACACCTGGGCCGTTGCCATAGATGATTCTTAATCAAAACGGAACTAATAAAACGCATCTAAAACCATAATAACCTACCAAATCAAAATCACATAAACAAACAATCATCCACCATACCCAGCTCCCTTAGTTCTCCTCCCCAACCCCATCGGCATCTATTCCAAATCTCAAAATTCCCAAATTCTATATAAGCGACCCCTAAAGCCCCCTCTTGGGTTGCACAGACCACCTTCGCCCCTTTCGGAAACACATTAAATGGCCTGGCCGGGCCCGTGTGCGAAATACGCATCAGTCGGAAAGCGCACGTTAAATCTCCAAAGTAAGTAAGTAAGTAAGTAAGTAAGCCATAGATGAAACGCCAATTCTTCCACAAATCATCCCTTTCACTGATTGCATTGTGACCAACTTGTGGATGATGAAGCACGATACCATCCTGGTATATGGAATCACCATGACAACGTCGAACCGCGCACTAACAACCGCCTTGTAGGATTGCACGCTCACCGTCACAGATCTTCCTGACCAAAGTGCGCATCCTTACAGCTTTAACTCAAGACCCTGCAACTACTGGAGAAAAGAGAACGATACAAGCTCGCTCAGTACCTCCATGGCGCCCGACCCCCACCACGAAAGAAGATGTACCGTGAACTGGAACAACGTATCGCCAGGTTGTGTGTGATGAGGGCCCAATCATGTGTACAACCGTCTCCATACAGAGCCTCATTGAATCAAGATGAATCCGTGATTTTCTGTTGTACCGAGGGGCGGTCGGGTAGCCTAGTGGTTGAAGCGTTCGCTCGTCACGCCGAAGACCCGGGTTCGATTCCCGACATGGGTTCAATGTGTGAAGCCCATTTGTGGTGTCCCCCGCCGTGATATTGCTGGAATATTGCTAAAAGCGGCGTAAAACCATACTCACTCACTCACTGTAGTACCGAACAGGACGACAACGACAAACTTGACAACAAAACATCTCCAGTGCAAAATGACAACAATGTTATTGAAAGTATCAAAACCTTACACATCTTCTCTTTGTACATTAATATTATTAATATTAATATCCCAAGACATTTCCTGATACCTGGGGGGAAGTATGGGTTGTCCCATCTTCAAGTCTTGTGTGAAGGATGACCTCACAGAGGCAGATCTTTCATGTGCAAGATAAACTAAGCGGCAAAAGAAAGTATAGGTTGGCAATTTGTAATTTTCCTAAAAACAGCGATAACCAGTGGAAAGTGGGTATTGGGAATATTAATATGACTGCCCAGGAACAGGTACCAAAAAACACCTCAACCGAACGCGCCACCTTTGACGGGGCTCGTGCGGTGACAAAAAGATGGTGAAACAGGTTTCTCCCCTATGGCATAAACTGCACGTGCATGTTAGTTGTATAAATGCTTTCGTCTGCAGGGTATAAACACACGTGATGAAAGCACACAAAAGAAATGCGACGACTGTTACAGGAGCAGACAGTGAGAGAGAGCCATCGGTTTGGCCGAAATGGGGGCAACACAGGTCCAAATTGCCAGAAGGTTTGTTTGTACACCATTGACAGTAGCCAGGCTGATTCAACGGTACAGGCAGACAGGGAGGGAGGACACAGGACAGGCCTAGAACCGGACGACCCCGAGTCACAACACCACTGGAAGACGGTCAGTTACGACTCATTCCCCTGCGAAACAGATTCGTAACGGCGAAGGCGACGGCAGCAACAGCGTTGGGACATCCCATTAGCCAATGCACAGTACTACGACGACTTCGTGCTGCTGGAATCCGAGGAATGGTACTGACTGCTCAACATCGGCGCCTGAGACTGTGGCAGGTTCGACGCTGGCAAGTGAGAAGTTGGCGTCGAGTGCTGTTTACTGATGAAAGTCGGTTTAACTTGTTTCGAAAGGACGGCAGAGAACGAGTTCATCGACCCAGAAGGGAACGTTTGGCTCCGTCGTGTATTCGAGAGATCCATCCATTCGGCGGGGGAGGTGTCATGGTGTGGGGCGATCTTTGTGGAGATCAGAAGACTGATTTGGTGATTATACAGGAAAACCTGAACGCTGTGCAGTACACATACCAAGTGTTGCAGCCAGTTGTGCTTCCGTTCTTACAAAACCAACAGCAAGGGACATTATTTCAACACGACAATGCCAGGCCCCATACGGCATACCCATCAGCCTCCCGTCAACAGACAAGAATTGCAGCAGGCCCTGAGAGACGAGTGGCAACGGATTCCAGTCCACGTCATCAGAAGACTGACGTCATCGATGAGGCGGCGTATCACAGCATGCATTGAGGCAGCTGGAGGTCATACACGCTATTGAAGGCAACTGTGTCGACAATGAACTTGTAGTGTGTCTGACAATTGTTTGATGACATTTCAGACAACCTTTGAAAATGAAATTTCTTACCCCACCATTGTTTACCTTGAGCTCACATTACCTGTGATTGCACAATTTCATTCAAACTGTGGTTGATCAGTCATTCGTTAACCCTCCCTAGATTATATTATAACTCACAACAAAATCTCTTCTTGTAATTTTTTTATCGATCATGGAACTCAACCTATACTTTCTTTTGCCGCCCAGTTTATTTACTTAACAGCCAATTACATCCAGTAGCGTAATATTATTCATGAGACCCGCAGGGTTCTGATACAACTGTTCCACTGCAGATCGTATATTTTCACCCAATGCCTTGATTCTGAAAACATCCCTCAGCAAGGATTGATTTTTCCAAAACTTCTGATGCTATTGAGCATGATATATTGCTGTCAAACCTTATACACCTATCAATAATGTACATCAAACGACTCATAGTAATGGAAAACATAGAAGGTCATGGTATGCCAAAGATGAGCTTTCCAATGTACTCCTCTGCTTACATGACTACCAGCAACTGTAGAAACGCCATCCGTAAACATGAGAGCAAAGAGATCATATATTATGTACATCAGTATATATACTCAACATCAGTTCCCGTGACACCAATATTTCAGTGCATTTTTCAAACAAGTAAAGTTTGGTTTTCAATAGTGTAGTACATGTTTGGAATCAAGTCTCAAAAACGCAACTGCTACAGAAAAGAATGCATTCCATGCAAAAGTTGACTTTTATTCAAGCCCCATGCATTTCACTACCCAAGAATGGGTATAAAAACATAGGCGTTAACAGGATTCCATATGCATTGTTTAGCATTGTGCTGGCTTAAACCAGCAAAAAAAAATTAAAAATTACGCAATTATTCAACATTACGTAATGCCACGCTTGTCCGAAAATGAGCGTCTGCGAGCCATTGGTATGCTTGAAGCAGGATCGAGTCAACGTGATGTTGCAAGACAATTTAACGTCCACAGAAACACCATTTGGTGTTTATGGCAACGTTGGCAACAGACGAATGCAGTCAGAGACCATCCTCGGAGTGGCCGGCCACGCGTAACCAATAGTCGACAAGACAACTGGATTAGAACAATAACACCTACGAAATCGAGCAACAGTGACTGCAAGAAGCATTCCTGGCCTTCGACGAATATCCTCACAAACCGCACATTGTCGCCTCAGATGTGTAGGGATTGTCGCCAGAAGACCCACCAGACGTCCCATTTTGACAGGAAACCACCGTCAAGCACGTCTACAGTGGTGCAGACAGCGTCTACGCTGGACGGCCATGCAGTGGGGACAAGTTCTATTCACTGACGAGTCTCGTATTCACCTCAGCCACAGTGATGGATGGATTCGAGTGTACCGACGTCGAGGTGAACGTTACGTCAATCATTGGGTCATGGAAGAAGATCGGATCGGGGGCAGCAGCGTTATGGTATGGGATGGGATTACAGCAAGACAGAGGACCCGTTTGATAGTGGTAGAGGGAAATCTCAATGGACAGCGCTACCGCGGCGATTCATCGGCCCTGTTGTTCTACCTTTTTTCGCGTCGTCGTGGCCCAGGCATTAACTTTCAAAATGCGACGCCCGGCCTCATATTGCGCGTTTTGTTCAGGATTCTCTTTAACAAAACAACGTGAATGTCATCCCCTGGCCGGCTCGCTCCCCTGATCTCTCACCAATCGAGCACATGTGGGATGAGATGGCTCGGCGCCTTCGACGTCAACCACGTGTTCCACAGACACTCCAGGAACTTCGAAACAGGCTCCAGCAAATATGAACAGATATCCCACAGGACTTTGTGCGACGACTGGTCCATTCCATGAGACGAAGATGTGTTGCTTGCATCGCAACCAGAGGTGGACACACACGCTATTGATTTGTAAATTGACATTTTGGCATTTCATGGTTTTTTTTTTATGAAATCACACTTTCACGCATTTCTGTATGGCAAATTAAACCATTTGAACACTTACAAAAAAAGAGTCTTTTATCTGTTGTAAACCGAAATTGTTTCAGATTTGGTAGACAACATTAAACTTTGCATTAAATCTTATTCAATGTCACAGGAACTTATTGAAATGTGTAGCCCAAGGGGATCTGCTAGCCATCACACTGAAGAAAAAGACTACATCCCCAATGTTAAAGTCTCTGGTTGGGGCTGTCAGAGCATCAACCGTGACATGGTTAATCTCCCGTTACATGCAGGCATAGCGGGAGTACACCGATGCATATACCTCAAGTAGATACACAGTATGTAAGTTTTGTTTGATTGTTTGTTGTTTAACGCCGCACTCAGCAATATTCCAGCTATATGACGGCGGTCTGTAAATAATCGACACTGGACCAGACAATCCAGTGATTGACATCATGAGCATCGACGTACGCAATTGGGATCGATGACATGCATCAACCAAGTCAGCAAGGCTAACCACCCGATCCTATTCTATCCCGCGTGTCCACGGGTCCAGTATGTAGTTAATATATCAGAATCGACAATGCAATAAAAAACACTCATAACTGAATGAACACTCAATATACACAGACAATACGTGATCTCTGCTCATACCTATTTAATTCGCAAAAAAAAATAGAAAATAAAGTTTAATATTACTTAAAATCTCAAGACTACTGCAAATGACATGTATGTCTGTGAATATGTCTGCACAATACATGATCTCTGCTCATACCTATTTAATTCGCAAAAAATAGAAACTAAAGTTTAATATTACTTAAAAACTCAAGACTACTGCAAATGACATGTATGTCTGTGAATATGTCTGCACAATACATGATCTCTGCTCATACCTATTTAATTCGCAAAAAATAGAAACTAAAGTTTAATATTACTTAAAAACTCAAGACTACTGCAAATGACATGTATGTCTGTGAATATGTCTGCACATGTATTTGTCTGTCCCATACAAAGTAAACTACTAACTACTAATCACAACCATTAGAACTTAATCATATTATCTATAGACTCTGGCGCTTTGAAATGTAACTTGTATATATTTTGGTCCAGTGGCCTCAATATTAGACTTGCTTTGTCTGTTGTTTTATTTATACATTAATTTTATTTTACCATCGAGCCTTAAGCAAGCCGGTCATTCACTGCGACGATGTTCTGTCAACCAAGACAGTGGCGAGATCCTAGAATCACCATGGGACTACCCACCATTGCATTTCATATCACCATGTCTAGATTCGCTGTATGGGGATAACATGAGCTGACTATGCGTCAAATAATCTTCAGTCATATGGTGACAAACCTCTCTTGTATGCCGATGCTAAATCTGATAAACCTCATTCATAAGCTGTTGTTGTTTCTAATAAACCTCTTTCATAAGCCGTTGCTCTTTCTAATAAACCTCTTTCATAAGCCGTTGTTGTTTCTAATAAACCTCTTTCATAAGCCGTTGTTGATTCTAATAAACCTCTTTCATAAACTGTTGCTGTATCTAATAAACCTAATCAATAAGCCGTTGTTGTTTCTAATAAAGTTCTTTCATAAGCCGTTGTTGTTTCTAATAAACCTCTTTCATAAGCCGTTGCTGCATCTAACAAACCTCATCCATAAGCCGTTGTTGTTTCTAATAAAGTTCTTTCATAAGCCGTTGTTGTTTCTAATAAACCTCTTTCATAAGCCAATGCTGCATCTAACAAACCTAATCCATAAGCCGTTGTTGTTTCTAATGAACCTCTTTCATAAGCCGTTGCTGTTTCTAATAAACCTCTTTCATAAGCTGTTGCTGTTTCTAATAAACCTCATTCATAGGATGTTGCGTTTTCTAATAAACATCATTCATAAGCCGTTGCTGTATCTAATAAACCTCATTCAAAAAACGTTGCTGTATCTAATAAACCTCATTCAAAAATCGTTGCTGTTTCTAATAAACATCATTCTTAAGCCCTTGCTGTTTCCAATAAACCGCATTTATAAGCCGTTTCTCTTTCTAATAAACTCACCCATAAGTCCCATAAGTCGTTGCTAAATCTGATATACCCCATTCAGAAGATAACACTGTGTGCATAAACATCAGTTCTTTGTTGGCCGAAGTATTGCTTTTTTTCCAAAGAGTTGTCATGAAGATCAAATTATCATTACAATTATAACTACTTGAAACTAAACAGGTCTCCACCGTGTTGACTCATGTATAAAGATTTAATTTAGTAGTCTCTCTATATCAAACACCTGTGCTATAGTTACCTGATATTGAGCTTGCATCATACCCCATCTGCTGTTGCCCGTGTCTCCTCCTGTGTGCAGGTGGCAGCTGCTGGAGGCAGCATCCCAGATGAAGGAGCCACATCTAGTTGTGTAGGTACACAGAGAGCCACACACCAGGGAGGAGGGCAGCACCCTGGTAAGGAACACATCCTGGCCTTGACATGTGATGTAGCTACATACACTGTAGACAGTCAACAGCTGAACCACAAACATGTACATAGCTGAGGGTACAAGCAGACTGCGAGACCAACAGTATGTGAACGCTCCATATGCGGAGTGTCTGAGTAGACAAATGTCCATGAATATTTAATGAGTCCTGATGTTGAGAACTTGGTTTATTGTTGTGTGTAAACAGAATCAATAGGATGTTCCGTCACGCGCTGTGGTAAAATATCTAGTGTTAATATGTCCTATTGATAATATTGCTATTTAGTGTTTCAATGAATAGTCTCTCTTTCTGGTTAGTCTTGGCTTAGTATAGTTGTCTTACACCTAACCTTTTTAGCATGTTTGTTTGTTGTAAAAGGCGGGCTCAGTAATTTACCAGATAGATGACGGCAGTCTGTAAATAGTCGAGTGTGACAATCCAGTGTTTGAAAACATGACCATCGATCGACGCAATTGTGATGTGATAATACTCATGAATCAAGTCAGACCACTCGAGCGGGATTGTCTCCTCTTACGACAAGCATGGGTTGCTGAAGACCAATCCTAACCCGGATCTTCAGGGGGCAGATTTTGAGGATACCTCACTGGTAGTCTATATAATGGTAAATTCGGAAATATGGTGGGTGTAATTTTTTCCTAACAATGCCAAGAACCAGACATGGTAACAATAAATACCATCTTTCAAAACATTGAGTAACATTGTTATGCTATACTAGAACAAGACATGCAATGGTGTATTATACCAGAATATCGGATAACAAGACGTTCATTAGTGTATTATGCCAGAATATCGGATAACAAGACATGCAATTGTGTATTATACTAGAATATCGGATAACAAGACATACAATGGTGTATTATACCAGAATATCGGATAACAAGACATGCAATGGTGTATTATACCAGAATATCGGATAACAAGACATACAATGGTGTATTATACCAGAATATCGGATAACAAGACATACAATGGTGTATTATACCAGAATATCGGATAACAAGACATACAATGGTGTATTATACCAAAATATCGGATAACAAGACGTTGATTAGTTATTATACCAGAATATCGGATAACAAGACATGCAATGGTGTATTATACCAGAATATCGGATAACAACACATACAATGGTGTATTATACCAGAATATCGGATAACAAGACATACAATGGTGTATTATACCAGAATATCGGATAACAAGACGTTCATTAGTTATTATACCAGAATATCGGATAACAAGACATACAATGGTGTATTATACCAGAATATCGGATAACAAGACATACAATGGTGTATTATACCAGAATATCGGATAACAAGACGTTCATTAGTTATTATACCAGAATATCGGATAACAAGATATACAATGGTGTATTATATCAGAATATCGGATAACGAGACATACAATGGTGTATTATACCAGAATATCGGATAACAAGACATACAATTGTGTATTATACCAGAATATCGGATAACAAGACATACAATGGTGTATTTTACCAGAACATCGGATAACAAGACATACAATGGTGTATTATACCAGAATATCGGATAACAAGACATACAATGGTGTATTATACCAGAATATCGGATAACAAGACATACAATGGTGTATTATACCAGAATATCGGATAACAAGACATACAATAGTGTATTATACCAGAATATCGGATAACAAGACGTTCATTAGTTATTATACCAGAATATCGGATAAAAAGACATACAATGGTGTATTATACCAGAATATCGGATAACAAGACATGCAATGGTGTATTATACCAGAATATCGGATAACAAGACGTTCATTAGTTATTATACCAGAATATCGGATAACAAGACATGCAATGGTGTATTATACCAGAATATCGGATAACAAGACATGCAATGGTGTATTATACCAGAATATCGGATAACAAGACATACAATGGTGTATTATACCAGAATATCGGATAACAAGACATACAATGGTGTATTATACCAGAATATCGGATAACAAGACGTTCATTAGTTATTATACCAGAATATCGGATAACAAGACATACAATGGTGTATTATACCAGAACATCGGATAACAAGACATGCAATGGTGTATTATACCAGAATATCGGATAACAAGACGTTCATTAGTGTATTATACCAGAATATCGAATAACAAGACATACAATGGTGTATTATACCAGAATATCGGATAACAAGACATACAATGGTGTATTATACCAGAATATCGGATAACAAGACATGCAATGGTGTATTATACCAGAATATCGGATAACAAGACATGCAATGGTGTATTATACCAGAATATCGGATAACAAGACGTTCATTAGTTATTATACCAGAATATCGGATAACAAGACATACAGTGGTGTATTATACCAGAACATCGGATAACAAGACATGCAATGGTGTATTATACCAGAATATCGGATAACAAGACATACAATGGTGTATTATACCAGAATATCGGATAACAAGATATACAATGGTGTATTATACCAGAATATCGGATAACAAGACATACAATGGTGTATTATACCAGAATATCGGATAACAAGACATGCAATGGTGTATTATACCAGAATATCGGATAACAAGACATGCAATGGTGTATTATACCAGAACATCGGATAACAAGACGTTCATTAGTTATTATACTAGAATATCGGATAACAAGACATACAATGGTGTATTATACCAGAACATCGGATAACAAGACATGCAATGGTGTATTATACCAGAATATCGGATAACAAGACGTTCATTAGTGTATTATACCAGAATATCGGATAACAAGACATACAATGGTGTATTATACCAGAATATCGGATAACAAGACATGCAATGGTGTATTATACCAGAATATCGGATAACAAGACATACAATGGTGTATTATACCAGAATATCGGATAACAAGACATACAATGGTGTATTATACCAGAATATCGGATAACAAGACGTTCATTAGTTATTATACCAGAATATCGGATAACAAGACATACAATGGTGTATTATATCAGAACATCGGATAACAAGACATGCAATGGTGTATTATACCAGAATATCGGATAACAAGACGTTCATTAGTGTATTATACCAGAATATCGGATAACAAGACATACAATGGTGTATTATACCAGAATATCGGATAACAAGACATACAATAGTGTATTATACCAGAATATCGGATAACAAGACATGCAATGGTGTATTATACCAGAATATCGGATAACAAGACATGCAATGGTGTATTATACTAGAATATCGGATAACAAGACGTTCATTAGTTATTATACCAGAATATCGGATAACAAGACATACAATGGTGTATTATACCAGAACATCGGATAACAAGACATGCAATGGTGTATTATACCAGAATATCGGATAACAAGACATACAATGGTGTATTATACCAGAATATCGGATAACAAGACATGCAATGGTGTATTATACCAGAATATCGGATAACAAGACAAACAATGGTGTATTATACCAGAATATCGGATAACAAGACATGCAATGGTGTATTATACCAGAATATCGGATAACAAGACATACAATAGTGTATTATACCAGAATATCGGATAACAAGACATACAATGGTGTATTATACCAGAATATCGGATAACAAGACATACAATGGTGTATTATACCAGAATATCGGATAACAAGACATGCAATGGTGTATTATACCAGAATATCGGATAACAAGACATGCAATGGTGTATTATACCAGAATATCGGATAACAAGACATGCAATGGTGTATTATACCAGAATATCGGATAACAAGACATACAATGGTGTATTATACCAGAATATCGGATAACAAGACATGCAATGGTGTATTATACCAGAATATCGGATAACAAGACATGCAATGGTGTATTATACCAGAATATCGGATAACAAGACATGCAATGGTGTATTATACCAGAATATCGGATAACAAGACGTTAGTTAGTGTATTATACCAGAATATCGGATAACAAGACGTTGATTAGTGTATTATACCAGAATATCGGATAACAAGACATACAATGGTGTATTATACCAGAATATCGGATAACAAGACATGCAATGGTGTATTATACCAGAATATCGGATAACAAGACATGCAATGGTGTATTATACCAGAACATCGGATAACAAGACGTTCATTAGTTATTATACCAGAATATCGGATAACAAGACATACAATGGTGTATTATACCAGAACATCGGATAACAAGACATGCAATGGTGTATTATACCAGAATATCGGATAACAAGACGTTGATTAGTGTATTATACCAGAATATCGGATAACAAGACATGCAATGGTGTATTATACCAGAATATCGGATAACAAGACAAACAATGGTGTATTATACCAGAATATCGGATAACAAGACATGCAATGGTGTATTATACCAGAATATCGGATAACAAGACATACAATAGTGTATTATACCAGAATATCGGATAACAAGACATACAATGGTGTATTATACCAGAATATCGGATAACAAGACATACAATGGTGTATTATACCAGAATATCGGATAACAAGACATACAATGGTGTATTATACCAGAATATCGGATAACAAGACATGCAATGGTGTATTATACCAGAATATCGGATAACAAGACATGCAATGGTGTATTATACCAGAATATCGGATAACAAGACATACAATGGTGTATTATACCAGAATATCGGATAACAAGACATGCAATGGTGTATTATACCAGAATATCGGATAACAAGACATGCAATGGTGTATTATACCAGAATATCGGATAACAAGACGTTAGTTAGTGTATTATACCAGAATATCGGATAACAAGACATACAATAGTATATTATACCAGAATATCGGATAACAAGACGTTGATTAGTGTATTATACCAGAATATCGGATAACAAGACATACAATGGTTTATAATACCAGATTATCGGATAACAAGACATGCAATGGTGTATTATACCAGAATATCGGATAACAAGACGTTAGTTAGTGTATTATACCAGAATATCGGATAACAAGACATACAATAGTGTATTATACCAGAATATCGGATAACAAGACGTTGATTAGTGTATTATACCAGAATATCGGATAACAAGACATACAATGGTGTATTATACCAGAATATCGGATAACAAGACGTTGATTAGTGTATTATACCAGAATATCGGATAACAAGACATGCAATGGTGTATTATACCAGAATATCGGATAAAAAGACATACAATGGTGTATTATACTAGAACATCAGATAACAAGAGACATTGATGTTTTATACCAGAACATCGGATAACAAGAGACATTGATGTTTTATACCAGAACATCAGATAACAAGAGACATTGATGTTTTATACCAGAACATCGGATAACAAGAGACACATTGATGTTTTATACCAGAACATCAGATAACAAGAGACACATTGATGTTTTATACCAGAACATCAGATAACAAGAGACATTTATAATTTGTACTGTAACACATTGATGTTATATATATATACTAGAACATCGGGTGACAAGAGTTAATTTTTGTACTGATTGCTGAAATCTTTTAGAGGTAAATTTCCAAACATTACTATTTAATAAGACTAGACTTTACTTTCATGAATGAGCTAACTTAATTTGATTACATTAACAACCCTTAATGAGTTTGCTTAGTAACGCAGCAATTAACTTGTGATTCAGCCCATACAATACCAATCTAGGTACTTAGTTTCATAATATATTAGATCACAGAATAAATATTGATTTAAAGAATGAGTGTTTGAACAATTATCTGTTGGTTCTGTTGTTGTTCTATACTGATTTAATGCATTGCTTACTTCTTTTTATTTTCAGTGACCAGTATCTACAGCTCAATAGAGAAAGAGGATTTCCCTGTGAACTTTCATGAAAAAACTTACAGAAGTTGGCAGTAGAAGAGGCCTGTAATCATAAAACTGTGTATTCAATAGAGGACGATTCCCCCCCTCCTGTGAACTTCCAGGAAAAAACTTATCGGAATCTAGCAGTAGAAGATAGCTGTAATCATAGAACTGTGTATTCAATAGAGGTGGATTTCTCGGTAAATCGAGGAGAGAAGGAATTTCTTGAAAAAACTTACCATGTGTTACTATATAATCTTAGATCATGTACTTTACGTTGATAAGGAATATGACAGTGAAATGTATGTCATTGTTCGGGTTTTTTATTAAAGAACTATGTAATCTTCTTTGACCTGTTTGTTTTTTATGTCTTAAAACGGGGGGCACGGGGGACCCAGTCGCTGTGCAGAGTTGCTTCCCTTGGGCACGTCAGAAAAATGTGGGTTCGAATCCCGGTTCGGCCCGATTATGTTTCTAGGTTTGTCTGTACCATACCCTAGCTCGTAGGTTTCACCGAAGTGGTAAACGTCCGAGACCTGCATCACTTCGGGCTTTCCTCCCACATTAAGCTGACACGTTACGATATAACTGGAATACTGTTAAAAGTGGCGTTAAACCCAACTCACTCACTCACTCACGATTTCTTAAAACAAAAACCAGTCTATTGTCTCAAGTTGAATGTCAGTGAATGAACTGAGCAGGAGACTGGGAACCTTAGAGCTTATTTAGACAGCTTATATCGAAGTCGAAACTTGTTATTTGACAAAAAAAACCTGTATGAAATTTCATATCAGGTGTTAAACGTGTTTTATTAATAATCCAACTGAAGTAATCTTGAAAACTTACCTTAATTCAAATCAAAAAATCTGTTGCGAAACTCGGTAAGTTGGAGTGTTGTGACGCTTGAAATGATCTGCTCAACGGCTTCCTTGAGATCACTAACATCCAACAGAGCGATATGGTTATATCCCGTGGTTTGAACAGATAGTGTTTTCATTTGCCTGTCGCAAATGAATAACGTGTCAACGATGGCGAGTGATAATTGGGCGTTGTATGCCATGGAGAAACTTTTCTGTTGGAAACTGTCAATTTCGGACAGGAAGTAGATGAAAATATCATTCACTTGACGAGATACATTAAAGTCTAAAATCTGATTATTCAGACCTTGAGGATCATTCCCAATTTGAAACCTGGAATTCGATGTAGTATCATCAAAGATTAGAGTGAACGCCATGATTCGCAAATTCCCTCTTTTGAAAGAAAATTCCCTAAATCTTATTTAAAATATACGCAAGACGTATTATTATGCATGTGTCGAGAAGAAATGCACTTTGTCGCCATCCATCTCAAATATATGAGATGTACAGATGTAAAGTTTTGCTGGTCTCAAGTTCTAGGGATGTGGATGCAATGTCAAGATCATTTCGTCGGTAGGGAGCAACAATGAGCTTCAAATTCGCAACATTTCGGAAAACACATCAGACGTTTATTCACACGAACACATAGGTTTGAAACAGTATACCCAATATAGCTAAAAACACCCCAAAAAACAAAACAAAACATATGACATATACGCTGCAGTACAATGTCTCCCGATATTCTATACGGCTCTCGAAAGCTGCAGGCTTACCGTATTTCCTCTATTTGAAGCTCTGAACAGCTGAAGAAAAACTAAAAGCCAAAAAAACAACAACTATTACTTACAATAGAACTCGGTTCTCTAATACAGACCTGCTTCTGATATTGAGGAAAATACGGTAGTTGGCGAACGTCAAACATGCGGTGTATACATATGTACATACAATAGGCGTGGGACACTCAGCACACTTATTGCAGAGAGCGTATTAAATTTGTGATTTTAGGAACAGAATGCTTTCCTAAGCATTGCAAGAGTTGTTTTTCACAAAGAAAGTATAATATAACCTTTTCACTTATTCATCCTGTGATATAATCATGGCGTGCCTCTCTCTCTCTCTCAGCGTGTGTGTGTGTGTGGTCGTTTTTCAAGACGTTCATCAAAATTTGAACTTTTATTTTATTTAAATAGAGAGGCCACAGACATTTCAGCAAGAACGGTGTATGTGTGTGCGTGTGTTTATTTTCCAAAGGATCGTACAAGACTGGGGTTTGTAACCAGCATATTCATTCTCAGTTCAGAAACATTACTTCGTGAACTTGCGTCCTTGGAGTCAAATCTGTTGTCGTTTATCATTTTCATTGTGTTTATTTTTTAAAATTTCATTAAGTTTGTTTTGAAATAATTTTTGATTTTATCTTAATACATTTTGTTTGAAAAGATGGCTGAAAGGGAGATCATTTCTAAGTACGATTTGCTTGGTATACCCCAAAAAAGAATTGATAAATTCAAAAATGATATGAGTTTCCGTGTCGATAACGATTTGATTCGACGAGTAATGGGAAGAGGACGTGGGCACTATTTAGAATGTGAACGTGTACTGGATAAATCAATGATCGCATCTGACTTTCGAACTAATGAAATTTGTAAATATCTTATAGACAGTAACGAAGGAACCAATCGAATTATTAATCAAAATTCAAACAAACCCATGGCAGTTGTTCCTCCATTTAATAATATATTTATAGAAGAAAATTCAAGACTACCTCGACAATAATGTGATGTATTTTTTAATGATGCGTGATTAAAAACTCCCGTTTGACGCGTCGGCCGATCGTCTTGCTGGCCAAGATACGAATGTACTTCTTGTGTCGCGACTTTAGTCGTATTTTATCCTCATTCGGTAAGTGTATGTTTCACTGCCATAAACTGGTCGCCCGACGCGTGTTTCAACAAAGCTTTTCTTTGTCCGGCATTAGCTTGGTTCAACATCAGAAGAAAAGTCACGTGTTTTTCTAGTAGCTCACTCATGTTGAGATGGTCGCTCACAAATGTTCCAGCGTGCGTTGACCGATGTCGTTTTATAGCATTTTTGTTTGGTCTAACCTTTCTTGTTGACTTTGGGGCTCGTCCACCATGTGGATATAGCTACAGTGAGGAGAGAGTCGGAAATATTTGGTCATCGGATCATCTTCTGGTATCCAACGATGAACGCGTAGCTTGCACTTGAAACAGTAGGCTTTATCAGATTGCCCAGTGTATATAAATCTGGCCTTAGCCATGGATGTTGGTGACTGCTTCATCTGCAGTGGTCACTTGTCAAAAGTCTTTAGTCTGTCACTAAACTTTTGTCCATACACCTCAGTACAGAGGTCTGTTTGGCGCAGTCTGGAACTACGTCGTCAAATCTTCCACATACATCCTTAATGACGACGACAACGACGAGAAAGGTCTGCTCGCTTTGAGGGTTGAAAGTGAAATGTTGGAACCCCGGTGCAAAATCACCTTTTTAGTTGTTGTTTAGTAACATCACTGGGGCAAGTACACCGTACACACTTCATCAGGAAATATTCCAGTGCGCAAACGACCATACTGTGGATCAGCATAAGGCGAAACATCCAAAACGAGATACCCATATTTTTTCCCCCCAACGGCATCTTGACAGGATTCTGCAAAATATTTTGCCTGTCCCGAAAATTGGCGATGCCAAAATTTTGTATTCGTGCGCTGAACGCGGGTTGGATAGCAGAACGAAGTAATGGGTGTTCAGAGACATGGTTCTGTTGCATTCTCCTTTGGGATAGGCGGATTGTTGTATGTTGATGACGGAAATCCTCAGATGATGCGATAGCCTGGTGTAAAGATGTAAAAACAACTGATTTTTGCAAACTTGCTGCATGAAGTCATCTGTCACGAGAAGACATCGTTTGCCCGACTCTGACGAATAAGATTTTAGCTCGTCTTCTGTAGGTAGTGAATCTTGAAATCGAATATTTGGAATGGTTCTTTCCATGTCATTGTAGACATCTTGCCAGACGGCGTAACAGTAAATAATCAGGTTGGGCGGCGGATCAAACGTGGTATCGGCTTGTTTTAAGAGTCGAGCGGTCCAAAACGTTTTTCCGCTCGAAGTTCCACCTAACACTGATATGGTAGCTGGTGTTTGAAAAGGTATCAGGCACTTCTTTTCTTCCATGTTATCTCTACCGCTGTCGACCTCAGAACTGATCTGAATGACTACTGGTCAAAGTTATTTATACACAACAAATATATGATTGGAATTGAACTACTTTTTATTTTTTTTACAAGCACAGTAATATTGTTAAGAATCAATACAAGGAGTGCTCACATGAGTGCAGTATTTGAAGTAGTTACAAATGAAGCTAGTGACAAAGGCGTCATTCCATTGTAATTCATTGATATCAAACTGATGGACAATCTGGTTCAATCTTAAATGATCTTTAAATATACACAGTAAAAAATACAAGCAGTAAAACCCACACCCCTTGGAATCTGTAGATTGTAACTGTTGAATATTGCGAATGTAAGAACCAACGTAGGACTTTAAATAACGATCGAATACAACGTCAACCGGTTCTGCCAAACTGTCAAACAGTTCTGCTCTGTTGTTTCCTCGGAGATACATAGCAATCCAGTGGCGACCTCTGTTTTGTCTAACATCTGTATTGAGGATGAGACCGACTCCCTTTTTTAGCAAAGAAGGGGAGACCACGGTTAAAGTATCTTTTGCATAAACGCCTAACACGTGTCTCTGTAAGGTCGAGTCGCACTGTATGGCGCACATCAACTGAGAAGCCTTCATCGCCTCGCTTACTTGACGAACACGTTGCGGGCTTGGTCGATTTCGATGAGGGAATTCCTCTGAGTCAAGACGACGCAACTGAGAGGATTGATCAGTGCCGATTTAAATTCCAGTTTCAGCCTGACGGTGCCCGATTTCACCAGGTTCAGGTACTCCGAATCTTCGCACATCTTGTCCAGGTCGAAGACGAACAAGGCGCTCCCCAAGAGAAAGTCGCTTCTGGCGTTTCCTTTGTCCTTCTTCCAGAGATCCATGCCGTTGAGCATGTTGACGGAAGACTCGACATCGTCCGCCTCCGTGGGTTGACTCGGCACACTGACGCCGTCGACGTACAGGGTTACTTTTTTAAGCATGGAGGACTTGAAATTAAAGTGGTTTCCGGTATACGACCCGTTCAAACTGGCGCTCTCCACCAGTCCCACGATGTATCTGTTGGCCACCGGCTTGGACACGTTGTCGATGGAGTGCGTCTGCTGGCTGGAGGGAATGCTGGTGACCTTGACCTCGGTTTTGGTGTACGGGTAGAGGGCGCTGGACTTTACGAAGAGTTCGTTGTGAGCCAAGATCAGGGCGGGGTTGACTTTGACTTTGCACACCTGCAGGTAGGTGTCCAAGATCTGAACTTTGAATTTGTGCTTGGTCACGCTGCTCATCAAGCAGAATTTAGGATCCGATCTGTACATCTTCAATGTCAGGTCTACCTCGTTCAGCAGGTACCGGTTCACGTCGAAGATATCTTCGTTGATGGATCCCAACATGGTCAGTACTTTGCTGTCCGCTATGTAGGAGGCTCTCGACGACATTCCGCCGTTGATAGATCCGGTGACGTTGCTGCTCTCCAGGTCAGAGTTTTGTTCTGCTACGTCCTTGTAGAACAGCTGCGTGGTCAACTGAGTGCTCTTGGCCTCATGTCCATACTCCAACAGGGTCTTCATCATACTTTTGTAAGCGTAATGGTTTTTGGGTGGAAGACACCAGCTGATTCTGCAGGTAGACCGTCACTTGAGAAAAAAGCGACTGCAAAAACAGATTCACGGGGGCCACATTTTCATCTTCTGCCAAAGCTGTACTGTCCGTTTGAGTGACTTTGACTTTGAGGTGCAGACGGGTGCGCTTCAGATCGACGTAGTCGCCTCCGGAATTGGACACGTGAAATTCCAAAGGCGTGGAATTGTTGATTTGGCTCAAAGGGCGCACGTTGACGAAGTAATGTTTTTGAACGCTAGTCTGATAAGGGGGTAGAGTGAAGAGGTTCAAAGTTTCTGCCACCAGCTCTTCTAATTCTTTATCGTTCAACAGAGCCATGATTACTTTTAACTAAAGAGCACTTTCACCGTCTTGGAAGGTGTGGCATTAATGTTGTCAGTTCGACGAATTTTCTTCGTAGTGACCCATTTGACTCCTGCCTTTTGTTTTAAAGCCTTCACCCTCTTGTCTTGAACCTCTGCCCTGTCAACCTCGCTCTGGGATTCTGAAGTCATTTGACCGTTGTGCTGTTTGTGCTGCTGCTGCTGCTGCTGTCGGTCGATGGGGTTTGATCACCATCCTTTGTAATTTCCCATTGACTAGTCTAGACGACCTCTTTTTGTAAAAGTAATGTTTAAACTTTGCGTAGTCGGGAAAGTACAGCGGACGGGAAGACGAATCCATGGTCACATTACTACTACTACTCCACGAAAGGATAACGTCTCAAATGAAGTGTGGCATAAGTCTCCTCCATTAAGAATGAAGGCATTGAGGTATTTTCCGACTTTAAATACAACTCGATATTGTCGGTTTCTTTCAATTTGATACAAATGTTAAATTCGGTACCAACAGTGTACGTAGGTCCCTGTCTCAGATTGATGCGTCTCAATAAGGCCAGTTGAGTTTCCCCCCACCAACAAACTGTCGCCTAAGTTGCATAACACGTCCACGTAGGGGTCGCCACCGGCAATTTTTGTCAGATTCAGCTTTCCAAAATTGAGCTCGACCAAAGACACCGTCCAGAATCCGTCGAAGGTTAACCTTTGATTTAATTTGACGTGGAAGTGGTAAGGGGAATTCCCAGGAAAGGCTGTCGTTTTGGAATCTGTGCTTTTCAGAAAGATGTCCTTTCCATTGTCTTTTTTTTTTCTTTTTTTTTTTTAAAGGTCTTTCAGTTCGCTCTCTTCTACGTAGGAATCAAAAGACGAAGGCCAGCCGTACGAGAGCGTAGGTTTTCCCTTTCACTTTTTTTCTCTTCAGAATTTTCTCCACCTGCCACAAGACATCCGCAGCTTTGTCGACCTTCTGCAGTTCGCTCATGTAAGAGCTTCCTTCCAGGCGTTCGTCGTGAAAATCTTTCAGCTTGTACTGAGGGAAGGTTTGTTTCTTGTAACGTTGGGCCACTTTAAACAGTTCTTCAATCCACTTAAGATCGAGTTCCTTGCTGAAAGGTTTCCTGAGGTATGAGATGCGAACCAGGTCGCCCAATTTAAATAAGTATTTCTTGATGACGGGTTTGACTTTTCTCAGAGGTTCCAGATAGACGTGATTCCACACTTTCACTTCGTTGGTTTTATCGACATCTGCCGGAGAGAGACGGGGTAGAGACGAATGTAGGGTATGATTATAATTGGATACTTAATCCGCCAGAACGGTGTTATTGTGGGTCATGTATCTGGTGATCAGCGATTTCAGTGTTCTGTTGAAACGTTCCACGTAATTACTTTTGATGTTTTCGTTGCGAGCTATGGTGAGTTTTATCTTTTGTTTTTGTAAAAACGTCTTGAACGCGCCCTTAAATTCGCTTCCACCATCTACTCTCACTTTCTCGGGACGTCGCTGCTCGAGGATTTGTTTGAAAGCTTTCAAGACGGTTTCTGGTTTCTTATCGTTTATCGGAAGGGCGAATGCAAAGCGGCTCAATATGTCGATGGCCACTAGCAAGTATCTCACACCATCGTGGATAGAATTCACTCTGACTTTCATTCGTTTGAAACGGTATCTGACGGGTTTGTGTAAACTGTAAGCATCTTGATTGTTGACAAACCATTTGACACCCCTCGCTGGAATTTTCAATTGACCTTTTAACACCTTTTTGAGTTTACTCGGACCCCAAAATGCCCCCGGATTTCTGGGAGTGAAATAATAATCTTCCAGTACTTTGGCAGAAGTTATCTCTCTCGAGCTCATCGTGTAATGATAGAATATAATGGATGATGTTTCGTTTTATATCATTGTCATCTATGCGTGTCTGAAGATGAAATACAAAACAAAACAAATTTTCAACATTGATTTTTATTTTCAATATCATAATTAAAATAAACAAACAAACAAACATAACGCTCGAGAAAACATCTCACCATTCAGCTGTCAAAAGGTTATTTTTCTAAAAATGTACATTCACATTCTTTTGTCTAACTTTAACATTTTCTCAACGCGTTCTTTCAATCCCTCCTTCCATTGAGACGTTTTAAATTGAGAGTCACGATAGTCCTTGCATCGGTACGGGACCAAGTTAAAGTCCCTCACATCTCGAAAACTCTAGCAGCAGTTTTCTCCAGCTTTCGTGCACCTCTCCATCGTCTACGTTGGATAATGTCATGTTTTAAAGTATTTCTCCACCAGTTGTTGTTCAGACATGTTGCAGATGTTGTCCCGTTCACCTTCCGCATCGAACATGCACCCGAAACACAATTCACGAGACAGTCGTTTGATTATCTTGGTGACTTGAATACAGTAGCATAAAGTCAACAGGTTTTCCACGAGTTTCATCTTCTCCGCCATAGCGACCTCGTCCGCGGACAGTGCCCAGAGAGATTTCTTGATGATGACTCGCTTCGTGACGTTGAATTCGTCTTCAAACTTGCGCTTGGCATCCTTCACGCATTCGTCTCGACTTGGAAACCATTCGTGAGATTCACGAATGACTGCCTCGTTTAGGGTGTGCGGCATTTTCACGACCTGCTTCCAGCAATAGAAAGTAGATATGTCTTTTCTTCCAACTCTGTTTAAAGATAGAATGAGTGAATTTAGAATTTCTGTGACAGCTCTTTGTTATTTATTCATTTTATTTTATTTTTTAAAAACCAAAAAGTGACAAATACCAGCATTAACAAATTAAAAGGCAATAGCTATGTCGAATGAATACTAAAACTATGATTAACAACTTAAAAGACATTAGCTATGTTAATTGTGAATCAAAATGGAGTGAACACTAACCTTGGTGCCATGATACAGTAACCGTGTTTTTTCTGACACAACTCGAGTCTCTGAAGGTACAGGATGAAATGAGTGTGATTTAAGCGCAATGACGAGCATGACACTATTCTATTATTTCAAATTCATTGGTTGGTTGGTTAGTTTGTTGATCACGTGTTCATGAAAACCTTTGATGATTGTATCTACATGAAAAAAACATTTCATTGGTTGTTGAGTGGGTGTTTATGTAGTATATTTATGGGTTGAATACTATTTAAACTCTCTCTGATAACCATTCTGTTATCACTTGTTCATAATATATTCAACAAAGAAAGACAAACACGCATGAAAAGAACACATTACTCTTTTATTCTAGCTATTATTCACACTGAGTAACAGACATATTATTTATTTACAATATATCAAATCAATTCACTGACTATGCATTATTTCATCAATTTATGATACGTAAATGAATACTTTCATGATCTCATCATATGATCTCAATCAATTTGGCCTCCAATCGTTCCTTCCTACTGGAAGTTAAAAAATGTCTGTTCAAGTCATTCTCATAAGGCAGGTTTTGAATGTCCAGGAAGTCAACTCCAGAAGAATTCTTTTGTGTCCTCGCCTCTTCAAGGATGTTGCCATGGGACACAGCTTCTAAAGCATCGTCAAAGTACATCATCACATGTTCATCCGGCTCCATCATCAAACACTGATGATGCCGTTGCGATGGGTGATTTTTCTCACACCCATAACAGTTACTATTGCACAATTCATTCACTTTGACACATAGGCGGTCCAAGTAAAGCTTTTCAAGGACCATTTCAAATTGTTCTCTGTTTGATCGAAGATTATGATTTGGTTCGGGAATACTCACTTCCCGGACGCTAATAGTGAAAGGTCCTGGTAATATATCCACTGATGTGCTATTCCGTTGACGATGAGTTCTCAGGGTTCTCTCCAAAGATCGACATCCAGCAAGATAAGCAGCAAGGAGAGATCGTCTCGATTGTGCCCCATCTAGGATAAGTTCTCCTCTTCCCCCTCTCACCCTGTACTGGTAGGAAGTTGCTCGTCCACTCATCCTGTTTATAGAAAACACATTTTTTTATCTTTTTTAAAACTTTATATCTTGGACATTATTTTTTTTCTGTATGAGTTTTGATTTTTTTTATCAGACATATTTTGTTACTCTCAAACATATTTCTAGTGTTTTATTTTATTTGTTTTTTTTTGTTTTTTCATTTGATAAAATCTATTTTCAGTTTTATGTCAAACCAATTTTTTTATGTGTTGATGTCAAACCTATTGCCATTTTCTTTCTAAACTGTTTTTTAAAAATTTATTTCACAACATATTTTTCCAAAAGTATTTTTAAAAACAACAGAAATGAAATGTGTTTACTACCTTTCATATGTCGAGGAACACTCCAGAGGTTTCATCATTTCGTGGATGTGGTCATTGTTTGCTAGACGATCTCATTTTATTTATTTTCTTGGAATGGGGGAATGTTAGTTACAAAGTTCTAAATAGGATTGAATCCATAGGGTCGACATTCGATGCCATCTGCCAGCAAGTATCGCTTATCATCTTGAGGAGTTAAACCTGATTTGGTCACTTTGACTGTCTAGAGTGTGTTATGAATGGATCGAATTTGATGAAATGTTGCCATGTTTTGTTGGTGTTTAAAAAGACAATCTTTAAACATCCGGTGACGGAGATGGTTTTGGATAAAAGCTTTCTGCACACCTTTAGCAGTGCGTTTCTCGAACCTTTCACCGGGAGTTTTGTCTAAAATAAAACTATAGTTTTAGGGGCGAAGTCCGACAAACTCTCTGATGGTTTTGCCACTCACTTCAATTTTCATCAAACCGATGACCTTGTGTCTTTCCATTGAATGAAGTGGGTGGTCTACGGGATAGTTTGAGGTGTCAAAGAGGTGGGTGTTAGCTAACATAAAGTCTTGAGGATCGCGGACTGGAGTACCCACGGGGGCCCAGATTTGATAAAACAAGCTACCCGTGTCTGTCATGAGGACCTTGACATTGTCACTATCACTATCATATTCCTTCAACATGACATTGTAGTGAAAGTCATAAAGAAGTCTTTTTGCGTGTTCCAAAATGGTGAAGCCCACGGCGACAGGTTGGTTCAAAGTCACAGACACCTTTTCCATGCTTACCACGACCAAATTTTCCGAAAAGATGTTTACACTTTTGAAATTGGGTTTTGATGAAAACCTTCGCAGTCTTTCCTTGGTCGCAATTAATTCAATTTGTTTGTAATTTCTTACATTTTGCAACTGTTTCCCATACACGGCATTTGAGAGCAGTTTTAACAAATCTTTCGGCAAAGTCAACTGTGGCTTCTTTTCGTTTCTGAGTGTTAAAGTCAATGTAGGGCTTCATCCATTTGGACTGAGTATATTTCAAAACTTTGTATACTTTTTTCAGTTTCAAACCCAATTGTAAATATTGCTTCAAAGTAGCAAAAAATATGATATAATTTTCTGTGTCATTCAATGTGCCAAAAAGTTTGGTTCCCATGGCTTTCACCCCTTTGATGCCAAGCTCTGCGAGCAATTCTCTATGATAGGGGGACATATCTTCTAAGGGAATGCTTTATTTGGTGGGAGCGAGGGGCAGAGACTGATGGACAGAATGAAGGTGACATTGATGTTCCAAATCACACTCTACAATGTAACCCACGCTACCTTCGGGGTCGAGTTGCAACCAATCAATAGATTCTATTTCCGTTTGGTCAACCAAGTCAAAATGACCTTGAGGTAAAGGACAACTCATGGCTGTACCATACAAATTGTTAATGTCAAAGTACATCAGGTGAGATTCGGGTTTGGAGGGGTTGAAATCGGACATGTGTTTGTTATTGGCTTGAGCGTCGTGATGATTGATACTCGCCACGCCTCCTCTCACTGCGTTTGAGACAAAGTTGTACATATCGGGATCGGTCATAAGATCTAAGCTCACCCCCGTCATCAAAAGACAAGCATCCATGGCCATCCCCGGGAGAGTAAAGTACTGACACGGGTCCAATCTGTAGTAGGTCAGACACATGTCACGGAATGCTTCGAACACATCGGTCAAAATCAAAGTGTCTACGGCAAAGTACAAGTCCATGAAATGTCTCACCGATGTAATTTTGAAAGTCTCCCAAATGTGACGGGCGAAGGCATAGTCTCGTTCAGAAATGGTGTCTTCTGATAAGGAAGAATGAAAGTCGTCACGACTCGGAAATTCTGTTTGATCTTTTTTTCAAAACTGTCCACATACTCATAAAAGAAGCTTAACTTTCGAGTCAGCAATGTCACATGTTCGGGAAAGTTCTTTGCCAAATAGACAAATTATTCTTCTCCTTTGCTTCTCGAAATTGTTGGCCAAATTTTGTAAGCTGGTGTTTAAAAATTTGAAACTGTCCAAGAAACGAAGTTGATCTATTTGAAACATGATGAAGTGTTCCGAATTTTGACCTATGCACGTCAACTTTCGATCTGCAAACAGTTCTGCTGCTTGAAGAATCAAATGATTGTCATACCTCGAAGCATTGTGACAAATGACATTGACAAATTTGGCTTCGTTGTAGTTGACGTTGCAGTGATTGTGACACAGACCCCTGACTCGGCCAGTCAAATGATCCTGTCGATGTGTCGCTCATTCTGCTGTTCTTTCTCCCCGCAAAGATAGCAATGGGTTTTCGAAACAAAAGCTAACTTTTCCTCATCTGTTAACGTCATGGGCACGGGATGATTTAAGATGTCCATGATTTGATCGTAATCCTCCAAAAGATGCGTCATGAAATGCTCTGAAGCCCGTTCCCCGCTATAGGTTCTCAATGGAAACGTATACATGTCGGGTTCCCGACATACAATTTGATAACTGTAACCGCTGGGAATGTGCTCATGGACGTGGTGGACGTGTCTCATTATGTTCTAAAGGTGGCAACACGGATTCAAAATCGCAGTAGATCACGAAGGGGACTTTGACTGTTTTGGCATAGTGGCCCCAAATGTTCGAAAAGCTTTGTTTGGTTCAGGCATTTTAATTCGCTGTGCTTTGTGATAACAGTAGGGGGTATGCTTTTGTAGTCGGTCTTCAGTGGTGAAAGAACACAAACATTTTCGACAAATGAATTTGTTGTTACTATCTCCAGTTTTTCTGATCAAAGCTGGCAAACTTGAGATCAGAACATAAAGAGACAGCGGGGGTTCGTCTTCCTCCTCTACTTCTTGAGTTAACAGGAGGAGATCGATGTGATGCTCTTTGGGTACTTCGGATGTTACTGAACTGATTCGTAAAGGAAAGATGACATGCTGTTGGTTCTCATCTTCGTCAAAACCATAGACATTGATACTTACATTGTTTGTTTTTTCAAATTTTGAAATATGACTGAGGCTCATAGGAAATTCACACCCTTTCAAATCTAACTCCTGTAGTTTGTCCTTGTAGTGACTCACTTGTTCTCTGACCAGTTGAGACTGAACGGGGAACAGATGAGCCAAAACGAAATAGGCAAAACAGAGGTTGTCGTCCACATTTTTAATGTCTAACAGGCAGCGCTTTTGCTCTAACGAAGGGGGGAGGGGAAGATATGGACTTCCGCGAAAGGGTTGAAATTTAACTATGGATAATTTCATGCTCAACACAGTTTCAAAGCTTAAGTTTGAACTATCTCCTTCGTAATTGTCCATTAGTTTCATGATTGTATTTATGACTTCAGTGTACAGCCCATCCAAATCATCAGCTTGGGTGGCTGGAGACATTTTGGTTCTAAAGTAAGGCTCACTAAATGTAGTCAGACCATCAGAGTTTGTTTTGCTGAATCTAAATTGGGTACAAAGTCCCCACTTGATACTATGATTTGTTTCAATTTCTGTTTTCAAGTGATGAATCATGTCAGGTTGAATTTTCACAAAATAATAGTAGGGATCATTTCCCTCTTGGCCCTGAGGAATAAAATCAAATTCCCTGACATTTTCATTTATTGCTTGTCTGGAACATGACTGTTGATTATCTACATTGGTTTTCCTACGTTTAGCTTCCGCCCCTCCACCACTTTGTTGATTTGAATGGGTTTGTCTCCTGTGTTTAGTGAGATCTTTCACAGATGTGAAAGTGGTCGAACATGTATGGCAAGTAAAAGTAAAGGTAGAAGTAGAAGTAGATGGTTGTGGATCTTTGTGTTGACTTTTTTTGTATCTTTGTAAGCTATCACTACGGTTGAATGATTTGGAACATATTTTACAATCAAAATGTTTGGAAGCTGGGCCACAATTTCTCTGATGTCTAACAATGTTCTGTTTGTTGCTGTAGGAATTTTGACAAAACTCACATGTATACACAGGTGTTGTAAATGGGGTAGACATTATTTTGTTTTTACATAAAGTCTAGCAAACAATGTTCTTGGAATACTTTTTATCTTTCTGAAATAAATAATAAAAAATAAATAAAAATAGATTGGTATGTCTGTGTAGACTAATGAAGACAACATGATGATTTCAGAATTATGATACATCCTCAGATAATGTTTGTTTTTTTTAAATTGAAACAATGATATGAAATACTGGTAATAACATAAAACGTATTATTAAAATACATTTTTAAAAAGATATGGTCTATCAATAAAAAATTTAAACTCTTACCTTCACACAGAAAATATATCTCTCCCAAATTGAAACCAAAAAGTCCTGTGGTATGGAGAATAAGCACAATGTTCATTCATGAACCAAGAGAGACCAAATGCAGTATTTTAGGTTATAGGGTAAAAAAACTAGGTGTATTCAAATTACAGTAGGGCTCGAGTAACGGTAACTAGAGACGGTCTCAGAAACGCACTTGTTTATCAACTATTTTCTGTCACAACAGTCGTGTTTACACAAGTGTTTCCTTTCAACTGTGCTGGGGAGGGAATCAGTCGTCCATCTCAACAGCAGGGGGGGAAAAATTTAACTTGTTCTGTGTGTCTAAAACGTTCTGCTTTAATGAAATTAAAACCACTGGCTTGTTTATCGATATGACACATGTGGGTTAAGGGTGGCTCTTTTTTAGATTTGATTTTTGGGTTAGGTAGTATGTGAACTGAGCAATGCAGTCCACATGTTGGAATTGGTTTGGTTTAGACTCAAATTCACGATGCCAGTTATCACTACGATATAAATGATAACGATTTCAGAAAAAAAGACAGCTTCTGTTTGGGGAATTCTTTTCCCAAAGAGCTTCCATGAGTCGGTTGAGGTGGAACGAGTCATGGATGTGTGTACTGCTGACTCCTCCATGGTAAAAACTATCACCAACTCCTGCATTTATTCATATTTTTTTTTTCATATACATGTGACCTTTCTCAAACACTAACTGGAGACGGCCTTGTTGATATGAGTAGTTCCCTTTTCAAAACAGCCTCGTGTTTACACGAGTGTTTTTCCTTTCAACTGTCCGGGAATGCCTTGTTGATACAACTGATAAAAAAAAATAATCTGTAGCTTCATTCCAATAACAGTAAATGGTGACGTTTCCAACACGCCCTCGTTGATTTAAGTAGTTCCCTTTTCAAAACAGCCTCGTGTTTACACGAGTGTTTTTCCTTTCACCCGTCCGGGAATGCCTTGTTGATACAACTGATAAAAAAAAATAATCTGTAGCTTCATTCCAATAACAGTAAATGGTGACGTTTCCAACACGCCCTCGTTGATTTAAGTATTTACCTTTCAAAACAGCCTCGTGTTTACACAAGTGGTTTTCCTTTCAACTGTCCGGGAATGCCTTGTTGATACAACTGATAAAAAAAAATAATCTGTAGCTTCATTCCAATAACAGTAAATGGTGACATTTCTAACACGCCCTCGTTGATTTAAGTATTTCCTTTCAAAACAGCCTCGTGTTTACACAAGTGGTTTTCCTTTCAACTGTCCGGGAATGCCTTGTTGATACAACTGATAAAAAAAATAATCTGTAGCTTCATTCCAATAACAGTAAATGGTGACGTTTCTAACACGCCCTCGTTGATTTAAGTATTTCCTTTCAAAACAATCTCGTGTTTACACAAGTGTTTTTCCTTTCAACTGTCCGGAAATGGTTTGTTGATTCAACTGTTAAATGAGGTTATTGGTCAAGGTTAAACGAGGTCATTGATCACATGACAACACCACCACCCCCACCCCCACCCCCAGCCCCCCCCCCCCCCCCCCCCAAAATAAAAACAAAAAAAACCCACCAACCCCAACCCCCCAAGGTCAAGGTTATGTGACGTCATCAGTCACGTGAGGTTACTAGGTGCACTTGTGACGTCATCAAATGTGGATGTGTGGATGGATACATCTTAAATATCTACTACTTGTACGTGTGTGTGTGTTTGTGTGGCTGCTTGTACTAGTCCGGACTGATGCCGATTTATAGTGCTAGCCCACTGAGATACCATGCCGCAGTTTAACTTGAATACCCCACTCAGACACACTATACAGACACAGTGACTCCGAGCCAACCAGTCCTTGTTTTAGCCCCTTTATGCCGAGCGCTAAACAGGGTAACAACAAGTACCATCTTTAAACGTCTGTTGGTATGACGCGGCCGGGGATCGAACCCCGGACCTTCCGCTCTCCGGGCGGACGCTCTACCACTCGACCACAAAGGCGGTGTTGACCATTCAGACACTATCAAAAGTCCAGTGTAAAATATGCATTCGTGCTGTCTTTATTACCTGCAAGTTGGTATGGAGATGATGAGACAACATGTTGTGCAGTTCAATACTTGCTATTCACGTGAATCACCGAAATACACGATGTTCTAATGATGTTGACAACATGCACAAAACACACATGACCCATTTAGGCTGTACGCCGATGTATGACTGACATAGACCCAAGCCATGAAATATGGATGACGTAAAGAAAGAGAGAACCAAAGTAACGGTCTGATTATAGAACACTCAGGGGAGACTCTGCCCTGTGGGTATAAGGAAAACTGTTTGTCTTCTTTCAGGTTTGAGGTGAAATGGGATTTACGTCACGTCTAAGATTATTGCACTTATATAGCGATGTCACTAGTCTAGTCATGGTCTAGTCACTGCATCGCAACCTTCGCCTTAACCGAACAATTCCCGACGCCGTTCGGCAAAGTCCGGCGGTCGTCGTTGTACCGGTCATCTCATTTTTTGTTAGAGAATTAGTGACCCGACTATTTCATTCTCTTGGGATTTAATGGCACACTCTTATCATGTATTGTCATGATATATGTTAACTCATATATGTTTGCCGCCTTCTTCCAGTGTTGAAAATGTTTATGTAACTTTGATTTTCAAACATTAAGGGAATTTTCATGCACACGCATATATTTCTATATGTGAGTGAGTTAAATTTTACATCGCATCGGCAATATTTCAGCCATATAGCGACATTTCTATATGTATTTAGGACAATTTTTGCCTCCTCAGTAATTGTACATAGCTTGTTGTAAATCTTCAATGAAACCTTTGGATAGCTATTTTACAGAGCGTTATTTTGATACATCTTCCGTACGGCTATAGTAGTTAGTTTGCTATTCTTGTTTTTCCCATGTTAAAAAATACACTTTGGTTGTGCGCCAGACTATTGTATTCTCTGGCTGACCAGGAGAGATTGTCTCCTCCGAGGTCCGCGTGTTATATATATATATACATACCTTTGTCGCCACCATGTGTCTTGTCTCCAGAGTATTTTAGGCCGGTTACGGGTCGTCTCGTTACTGGCTGGTCATTTGAAACTCGTTAGTATGTGATTACAGGGAACTTTTGATCCGGTACTGACTTATTCAGTTCTCGTGTTTTTGGGCTAATTTACTATACAGTTATATGTAACTATTTTCAAAAACACGAGAACGCGAGAACGCGAGATTGCGACATTAGTCAAGAGTCGCGATCTCGTGTTCTCGTGTTTTTGTGCTGATTGCCTATACAGTTATATGTAACTATTTCCAAAAACACGAGAACGCGAGATAGCGACACTTGACCAATATTAATGTCGCAATCTCGCGTTCTCGTGTTTTTGTGCTGATTGCCTATACCGTTATATGTAACTATTTTCAAAAACACGAGAACGCGAGTACACGAGAACGCGAGTACACGAGATCGTGACACTTGACCAATCAGACAATCTCGCGTTCTCGCGTTCTCGTGCTAATTGCCTATACTGTTATATGTAACTATTTTCAAAAACACGAGAACGCGAGAACGCGAGAACGCGAGATTGTGACATTGGTCAAGTGTCGCGATCTTGAGTTCTCGTGTTTTTGTGCTGATTGCCTATACAGTCATCTTGTGGCTCAATCGTCTGAGTTGTCGCAATTCGTTGTGTAGAGTTGCGTCCCTTGGATGTGCCAGAAACCTACGTAAGCACATGTATCGCTTTTATTGATAGTATTTCATTGTGGGTATATTGTTTAGCCAAAATGTATAAAGTTTCACGAAGGCAATTTTTGCAACGCCTAAATATTCAGTTATTTTACAAATTGACTGAAAATCGGTCAATTTATGTTATTGTTTTTACGAAGTCCAAACATTTTTATGTTTTAATTTCATCACCCAGTGACTGAAAATGATAGGATTAAAATAAAATAAAATTCAAAGTACGTTTCTAAAGTTTTGGCTTCTAATACTAGCGGGGCGGTCGGGTAGCCTAGTGGTTATTGCTGAAATCGTGCTAAAAGCAGGGTAAAAACAAACACACTCACTCACTCTAATACTAGGATAAATAGTCTATTTTTAAGCCCTTTTGAACCTCTTAAAAATTGTTAATCAATCTGGACTTGGATTTAGTCAATTTCTATATTACTGAAATATTTAGACATTTTATAAATTGCCTGAGTGAATCACTTTTTACACATTGATTGTAATATACATGTATACACGCCTACAGGTACAAGAGGAACAAAACTGATTCTATCCAATGCAACAGCAAATGAATGAAAACAAAATGCAAATATCATAATTACGACCCACAGAAGTTTTATGTATACATTTGGGCAGCTTCCTTGTTCGAGGAATGTATCCGTGAATATTCACATATAGGAACAATATCCCATACGTCTGCAGCTGTACAAATAAACTTATTCGACCTTACATGGCTCTGTTACATTCAAATGTTAAAATATATACATATAACGTTTCTGAATATTATAACCCGTGTTCGTTTCTCACTGATCACTAAGTTTGTTTCAGATGTTTCACAAAGGTGTCAAGTCTCATCGGTCAGTTAAGATAGCACGTGTGACAATTATGTTTATGATGTCCATGGTGCTTTAAAAATATCCATGGAGTTAGAAAGCAATGAACAATCAATAAACGTATTATCGGCTAATCCTTTGAACCAAATATGTTGTTTTTACATCGGCACTTCACGCCATGATATGAGTGTATTCCGTCTGCTTTAGTAAACCTACACATGTAAACACTTACAAATCCACTGTGCAAGATAAAAGTGATTAATCAATGAACGTATTTTCTGTGGAACTTTTGATGGCGAGGAATGATCCGTTTACAAAAAAGTAAATGAACTTATTACATAACATACATTTCACCTCACTTCAAACCTGGATTCAGATGAAAAAATTACCCCAGACACAAGACATGCCAATTGGGTGCCGTTGTCAGGTAATCTGAGTAGTGCTACCACTAACTATACCTGTAATAGGTTCATTAACTGAGCTTCTAGTGAATGGCAACAAAGACACAGGTGTAGGATTATGCCAAAAAACGTGGATGACAACAAGAGATAGCAATCGTATTATTCGCGCAATCCAAAATCCAAAACTGCTTTCACTGCTGGGATACTATAAAAATAAACTGACGGCCAAAAGAAACGTTACCAACGATATTTCTTGGATAAAATATGACCAACACAAATTGAAGCAGCAATAATTGTATTGTAGAAAATCATCATTCAGAACAGTAAAATGCGAATTTACGAATTCAACAACAAAGTCCTTGACCTCCAACAGGGACATTTCTTGACAAGGGGTCATTCGTCCAGTATTCGATCAACAACATTGGTTACAACTTTAAGGTGACGACGGCCCAGACCGTTCAATACGGGATATGACCTCAATGAGCGGCAATGCATCTTCAAATGCGGCGTTGCACTGAGTAGACAAGCGTCCTCACATCGACTGCAGGTATCCGATTCCATTCCTCACGGGGGGCAACGATCAACGCTTGTCTCGTGAAGGGAGGATGTTAACGTTTCCGAAGACGACTCCCCAGATGGTCCCAGCGATGTTCCGTGGGTGACAGATTTGGTGATCGAGTTGGCCACGGCAGGACAGTCACGTTGTTGGCTTTGAGGAAGTCTCTAGTAATACGGGCTTTATGGGGTGTGGCGTTATCTTGTTGGAACACCGTCCGTTGTTGACGCTGGATGAAAGGAAGAACCACTGGCCGTAAGATATTGTCAATGTAGCGTTGTGCTGTCAGACTGCCTTCGATGATGACAAGTTCCGTCTTCTCGTCCCCGCAAATGTCGCCCCAGACCATCACACTTCCGCCCCCGTAAGGTTCAACCTCCTGGACACAATAAGGAGCCGTACGTTCACCACGTCGTCGATAAACTCGCGTCCGCCCATCAGGTTTGAAGAGTTGGAACCTGCTCTCGTCACTAAACAGCACTCGCCGCCATTCCCTTTGTTGCCATCGCTGAGTTTGCCTGCACCACGTCAATCTGGCACGTCGATGTTGACGGGTCAAGGTCATGCCCTTGAAAGGGCGATAAGCCCGGAGACCATAATGTCGTAGTCGTCTGGTCACTGTTTGTCTGCTGACCGGATGTCCTAAGCTTATGGCAGCTGATGACGTCACAGTAAGAAATCTGTTCCTCAGATGAAGTACCCGTAAAAAGCGGTCATCCTGCGGGGTCGTGACCTTTGGTCTGCCACTCCGTGGTCTGTCTGCGGTTCTGCCAGTCTGTCGGAGACGTGCGACCAGTCTGGTAATGGTCATCTTGGAGCAGTTCATGTTAATGGCAACCGCTCTCTGTGTCGCTCCCATCTGCAACATACCTATGGCTCTCTGTCTCTGGACAGCGGTCAGTCTTGGCATGTTCGTTGGTGTTAATCATCGCAACCATTGACAGGGAACAGATCCCTGCGTAATTTATAACCGGAAATTGGACGATAATTTGGGGAAGAATGTTTTAAAAAATTGCTGAAAAACACCAATATTTCCCCAAATCCGCAAAGCACGTGTAAAGAACGACAGAGAACATGAAGGCTGTATTCGTGAAATGTGTTCTTTACTGTTTTTGAACAGGTTGGCATCTTTGTTTCAAAGTGGCAAATCAGTTAATGTTGGTAACGTTTCTTTTGGCCCTCAGTTTATAACCATCTGGGGTATTTCCAAATAACGACATCCGATGAGCTTCCATCGTTCTTTTTGTCCGTTTGTTTAGGCTGGAGAAATTAATTAACACGCGCCCTTTGTCTGAGATTCAGAGATTACCGGTAACCAATCAGTGTTCTTTAACACGGTAGTCCAGTCTCTTGTCACGCTCAGTTGCGTCAGTGAGCAAATCGGCAGATGGTGAGCCCCAGCTGGCAGTGTTAGACAGCCGAGAGGAAGATAATATTAGTGCCCCTTTAAACCGACAAGCCGGGATAACTAAAATATAAATACTGTTCAAAGCAGTGTTAAGCCAAACTCACTCACTTATTCAGAGCCCCCCAGGCTGGATATTGGGGGTACTTTTCCAGTATAAGCATGCCTGTCATTTGGATGTTAAGGCCGCAATAAAATTAATAGTTACAGTTTGATTGATTTTTTAAAAACATGGGAGACAGGAGGCATTTTATTTTTAACGTTTTTATTTTGTTCTTATCGACCTACTTTAGGCATAATGTGTACAATTGCTGTTGACGGATGCGATTCGCATGCATCATGTGTGTTCAGTAGGGCTACGTGTACGGAGTATCTTATCAGGTAAAGAAAGTAGGAACACTCATATTAACGATACTTCTATTTCTAGGAATTTGGGGGCATTAGAATAATGTAAGGCAGGATGTTTTGTTGTCAGGCGGGAGCGGATGAAAATCTATTAATTAAAGTAGCGAATATGGTATCGTATAAAAACATTTTTTTTAAAACATCGGACAATATAATTTTATCCGAATGCTACAAATTGGTCTGTGAGAATTTTATTTTAATGAATATTCTAGCCGTGTATAAAATTGCCTCATTGAGAAACTCACTGGCTTGTGATTATTTCTGTAACTGACAGTGTAGCCGCGAATAGCTGCAATACTGCTGATGCGGCTTTAAGCAATATTACTCACTCACTCACTGACGGTAATAGTTTTGTTTCCAGCTTTCGGACACATTAATGTTTTCACTATCATTGGACATTCATATACACAATTTCTTTTGTTAAATTATATTGAGCATGTTGAGGGTTTTATTATAAAGTACATAGGAAACTGTAACAACGGGAGATGACTCAGACTTTGTGTATGTAAATTACATAGCATTTCCAAGCTCAAGTCATAAGTTTGCTACATGCTACTTGGAGAATGAAGAGCATGAAAGAAGCATGACCAAAGGACTACTAACGTGTGCATGCGCTTGACCTTATGATATTACGCATGCGCACGGACAGCGTCTAAAACGCGAGAACGCGAGATCGCGAGAAAATGAAATGTCGCATTCTCGCGTTCTCGCGATTTCGTTATTTTGTGGCCTAATTTGACAAGTCGAGATTGCGAGATTTTGCATCATGCCCAAATGTCGCATTCTCGCGTTGTCGACTTTTGACAAAAAGTGCTATGTACCAAAAACACGAGAACGCGAGATTTTGGCCAAATCTCGCGTTCTCGTGTTTTTGGCATATTTACCTCGTTTCCAAAGGTCGAGATCGCGAGAATGTCCCTTACAGTATTCCATACTTGACAGCCTCATGACAAACATAATATGCATCTGCCTCTGTTTCCAGTTTTATGAAAACGAAAACGTCGGCCGCGCGATGCTTCGTTCGGTGTTTTGTCTCTTCGTATCCGTCCAGGAAGGAGCGTTGCAAGTGATTTTACAGATGCATCAATCGATTAAAGAAAGATGACCGATCGTCCATGGCATTCTCAGAGGTTTTTTGTTGTTGTTTTGGTTGGTTGGTTTGTTGTTTTACGCCGCACTCAGCAATATTCAAGCTATATGACGGCGGTCTGTGAATAATCGAATCTGGACCAGACAATCCAGTGATTAATAACATGAGCATCGACCCACGCAATTGGGATCTATGACATGCATCAACCAAGTCAGAGAGCCTAACCACCCGATCCCGTTAGTCGCCTCTGTCGACAAGCATAGTCACCTTTCACGGTAAGCATGGGTTGCTGAAGACCTGTTCTACCCCGGATCTTCATGGGTAGTGTATATTTTGTGATATTTTGTGATGTGATACGTTAAACTTAATAACCAAAAACTAAACAATTTCTTCATCGTTTTCGGGTTGAACTGAAAAAATCTTCTCGCTGATAATTATGCAACGTCAATTTCGTATTATTGTGTTACATTTACCGACGATGTTGTGTCATGCTACTGTTCATCTGTAAATAATACCAGAAGACATACTGAGTACGAATGCATCGAATATGTCACATGTCCACAGGCACTGTGCTTTATTATTCATGGCACAGCTCTAAATGGCTTCTTTGAGAGGAATTGATGTTGGAGTACTAAGTAAGGATAAGATTTGTGGATGAACAACTTCTTTAATACAATCAGGAGCGACGTTTCGGTGTAGGTTCTAACACCGCTCTCAAGCAAGTGACTTACTTACTTACTTACTTACTTACTTAGCTGTGTCACAGAGGTCTGGGGAGGTCAGGTAGTCTAGTGGTTAAAGCGTTCGCTCGTCAGACCGAAGAACCGGGTTCGATTCCCGACAGGGGTACAATGTCTGAAGCCATGATATTGTTGGAATATTAATGGCATATTAAAAGCGGCGTAAAACAATACTCACTCACAGAGGTCTGTACATCACTGTCTCTGAGCCAAGAGACCAGTGGTAGCATGAACAATGTATTACCCTACAGGTATAGTACTACATGAATTAGTCAGGTCACACATTGTCACTATATAATTCATTTTCATCAACTCTTACACAAAGAATTGTAACCTGAGGAGCTATTCTACCTGGGTATCTCCATCGGGTGAAGTGAAGTGATATAGGGGGCATGCACGTGTGTGTGTGGCTGCTTGTATTAGTCCGGACAAATGCCGGTTGTATAGTGCTAGCCCACTGAGATACCATGAGATGCATGGATGCCCTCAGTGAGTGAGTGAGTTGGGTTTAACGCCGCTTTCAAAAGTATTCCAGTTATATCACGGCGTGTCAGCTTAATGTGGGAGGAAAGCCCCAGGTGATGCAGGTCTCAGACGTTTACCACTTCGGTGAAACCCACGAGCACGGGTATGGTGCTGACAAACCTAGAAACACAATCGGGGCGAACCGGGATTCGAACCCACAATCATAGGTTTCTGGCGTGCCCAAGGGACGCAACTCTACACAGCGAATCGCGGCGCCTCAGACGACTGGGCCACCCATGCCCCCCTCAGACACAGTGTACTGACTCCGAGCCGACCCATTTCCGGGGAGATGCGTCACTTAAAGACCACGGCGGTGGTCTATATCTCCATGGGATGATATTTTAAAATAATTAAAACAATATTTCTGTCAAATGCTTTATTATGCAAATGGAAATGATCATTTCCGAAGACGTATCCCCAAATACGTAAATGAAATATTTTTGTTTCAACAAGTTCAAAGGTTCAATGGGTAATTCATTATTCTTCCATCTTTTACAAAAGTTAACAAATCAAACGCTTACATTTATCACAATTGTTCATATGTATACAACGAAACGCTGTTTATATATATCATCATGACATTATGACATAACAGGTATAACCTAGTGGGAAAATAAATGTCATAGTCATAGTCATAGTCATCAATATGTCCGCTATGAGGTCAACATTGGCCAAGCTAATACCAACAATGTGTGCAGTTTGACATTGAACATTGAGCGTGGATAAGTTGTGTTTACTCTTATGTAAGATTTTGTGACTTAAGAGCATGGGTATGGGGCTGACAAATCAAGGATCTTGATCAGGATAAATCTGGTACACCCCTGACATCAGGGAACCATGCAGGTAGCAGAGGTATCATAAGTCCCCTTGGTCCCTAGTATGGTGACCTTAACCTTGTTGCTGGCGATCTATAGCCCCAGTTTTATATTGTGTCGTACCTCAATAATCAATTTTAATGTTCTACAACTAGTTTTAAGTCAATCTGTGATACATTGCTAGTTATTATACTGCCCCTCGTCGACAGTTTTATAACTATTGTATAACTTGTTCAAGTCACATTACGACATGACTTTAATTAACCTCACTCACCCTGAACATCAGGTTGCAGCATAGCTCTCAGATTTCCTTAAAGGGGAAGTGTACACGCAAAAATCACTTTCTTTCTTTTTCTAAACAAAACGCAATTTTAGAATTAGTTAGTATCTGTGTTTGAAAATATACATTCATTTTTTTTCACAGTGAAAGTAGGAAGCTCACAATAGTGTGAAAGTGATATGCCGTTATGAGGCCTTCGTTTTACGAGCGAAATAGGCCTGAGTTATCCCCCTTAGATTATGACGTAATTGGTGCGAATTCAACTGGGTCCCTGTCTATTCTCAACGCAAAAGATATCAAGGACCAGTTTGCGGTAAAACAACATGGTCTACGACACACTCCGGCGCAGGGTGACTCAGCATAACACAATTCTGGCTGGCATCTGAGATGCTAGAATCACAAAACTGTACCTACACCACGTGAAGCGGCTCTAACAAAGCATAATGTTTATCAATTGGCACCAATGACGTCATATTGCAAGGGGCATAAGCCATGGTGTTTTTGTTATGGAAATAGAACACTTGGTAAATGTGAAAAATATAAATCGTTTTAGTGCAAAAAATATGTTTATCAAATATGATGTTTTTATATTTTTGTCTATGACACTTCTATGTTAACACTTTTAATGTGGAAAAAGTACAAGAAAAAATGGTTCATTTCCGTGTGAACTTGCCCTTTAAGTGGCATCTGAGAGCCATGCTGCAAGCTGATGTCACTCACATGCCACTCAAAGAAATCTGAGAATACCTGAACATTCCATGCATCCTCAGCTAATGCAACCTGAGCCAACCAATGGTCAATACAGTGAGCACCACTCACATACGGATACTAATCAACCTGGTACTGCTCAGAGGAACAACTTTGCAGGGGGATTTTGGGGACCTAGGAATAAGACCATTGGGCCATCAATACTTTCTGTTTGTATGATTGTATCAATATTATGCTGCATTATGCCAATTACATTTTCCCCATGATACTAAAAACTCTCTGATAAAATAAGTAGCATATATTCTGAATACTCCGTAGATTAATGAGCATGTCATTTCGAAATTCTACAAACATTCATGTCACCTGACCTCAAATGGTGAATGTCTCATCCTTCTTTATGAGACCCGTGAAGATCCGGGAAGAATAGGTCTTCAGCAACCCATGCTTGACGTAAAAGGCGACTATGCTTGTCGTAAAAGGCGACTAACGGGATCGGGTGGTCAGGCTCGCTGACTTGGTTGATGCATGTCATCGATCCCAATTGGGTGAATCGATGCTCATGATTCCACTCACTGGATTGTCTGGTCCAGACTGGATTATTTACAGACCGCCGTCATATAGCTTGAATATTGCTGAGTGCGGCGTAAAACAACAAACAAACAAACCTTCTTTATCAGTTGCACACCGCCTTAGAGCAAGTGCATGATACTGCTACTTGTGCTGATAATATTCGTTATCTGTCACTCAAACATTTACCCGAGACATGCTTAGAAACATATGCACACAATTGAAAGATAGTTGCAGCTTTGTCTAAATACAGTCAATGGTTGGTCACAGCATAACCGGCCCTTAAGTTCTATTCTGTCGACAATATATACCCCATAGTGACCCAGACTTAAATCTAGCAGGCACTCCCATGAAAGTTGTAAAGGAATCCAAATTTTTTAGAATGATTCTTTATCAGCATCTTACTTTTTTGCCACATGTCAAACATCTGAAAGCTAAATGTCTGAAGACACTTGATTTTAAATTTAAATTTCCGAATGGGGAGGTGATCAAACGACCCTCCTTCACTTGTAAAGATCACTTATTCTTTCAAAACTCGACTTTGGTTCAATCAACTATGGTGGAACCCTTAAAAGCAACCTTAGGATATTAAATACTATCCACCATCAAATCCTAAGACTTTGTCTTGTATCTTTCCGAACTTCTTTTGACAGTCTGTACGCTGAGGCCGATCTCTTAAACCCGCATTAAACTATCTTAACAGTATATCACAAAGTTATATTATAATGAGTCCAACCCATTGTGTTTAACCCCCTTTATGGGGATCTGAATAATAAAATGTCATCTTTTATTCCGCCTGTTTGAATTAGAATTAACCCTTTTAGTTCTCCTGCTTGGTGTCTTCTCCGCCTTGACTTAACAAATCAGAAACAGTATAAACTAAAATGTAATCAGTTTGAAGTACATCTAATACTTACAAATCGAAATTTACCGATGGGTCCAAGGATGGTGACGCTGTTGCCAACACCACCATCGTTGGATCCAGACGTTTTTCAACCAGATTACCACATAGTTCTTCCCCTTTCACAGTCAAATCAAAAGTCATTTACACAGCTCAAGAATACATCAATAAACAGTCTAAACCAAGCCAATTCATTATTTCTTCAGACTGTCATGTCTTCAGGCTTTTAGACATAATTTGCGTCAGCATACAGTTTTACTTGACATCATTGAATTACATGACAACCTGGCTACCAGCCAATGCGACATCATCCTTTGTCGGTTATCTAGCCATGTTGGAATCATTGGTAACTAAATCAGCACTCAACAGATCTGGGACACCACTTCTGATACCATAAAGTGATTATAAACCTGTGACTAGAAGTTGTATCAGATATCTAATGCAAAAGAAGTGGGACACTCAAGTAGGTATGGACAAATTACTTCAAATTAAATCAACAATCGGCCACAAATACTTAGGTTGTCAGTCCAGTCGTCTCAGGCGCCGCGATTCACTGTGCAGAGTTGCGTCCCTTGGGCACGCCAGAAACCTGATTGTGGGTTCGAATCCCGGTTCGCCCCGATTATGTTTCTAGGTTTGTCAGCACCATACCCATGCTCGTGGGTTTCACCAAAGTGGTAAACATCTGAGACCTTCATCACTTCGGGCTTTCCTCCCACATTAAGCTGACACGCCGTGATATAACTGCAATACTGTTAAAAGCGGCGTTAAACCCAACTCACTCACCATAATGATAAGCAGTAAAATAAATCCAGAAACAGTGTAATGAGGCATTGTATATTAAGTGTTTTCACGTTTCTTTGTGTGAGACATTGCATTATTGCCTGGATATACAAACAAGACACATACACATGAAAATATGAAAAAATAACTTCTTTAAAGACATCTGAAATGATGATACAATAAAAGCCAGACCAAAAGAGAATGAATTTAGCATTATTTATAAACAGTTATCTTACATTTTGTAGTATTACATCCACACCTAATCTCCCTATTATTCTATTCAACCGATTGTAATTCCATAGAGGACCAAGGTTGAACAACTAAAAAATACTAACATACAGTGACATGGAAATATATAAACAATGAATATTCCGTTTTTGATGACCTTGACAATAATGACCTTGACCTATGCATTTGGATTGACCTGTAACAGTTCACATTATCATATACAAGCAATACGCGACATTACGCCTCAGGAATGTTATAATATTGTACCAGGGTAGTGAGCGTAAAGACTGAATGAAGAATACATATATTTACTTTAAATCCAGTCTCTTTTAAAGCCATTTCTGGTGTCTCCCGCCGTGATATTGCTGGAATATTGCTAAAAGTGGCGTAAAACCAAACTCACTCACTCACTCTTTTAAAGCACATGCACATTTTTCCTTATATTTTGCACCGACGAAAACGTCTACATGTAATTCAATACTACTCAACTTTATGAAGATTTATTTGTATTACCCGGGGTATTCATGTATTCACAATTGAAATGTCAAACCCCCCTACGTGTAAATGAGTGACTTTTAAGAAACACATGAAGTCATCAAAAGTTCTAACAACATTGTGTCCATAAAACAATTATGCCTCATGACAGCTCTTCAGTGTAACTGACAATGACATATAAATGACGCCACTCTTATGACGCAGCAAAGATGTGGTGTATGTTAGGAGATGTTTGGAATGGAGTGAGTGAGTGGCTATTGCTTAACGCCGCATCAGCAATTTTGCAGCTATTCGCGGCGAGTTTGGAATGGAGTGAGTGAGTCACTGTAAACAAACAGCAGATTAGAGACCCCAATGTTCGATGCTTAAGTGTCAGCAAACACATTGATGGTTGCGGAAACGGGAAATTTAGTATGTTTCCCTTTTATAAATTGTATACAAAAAACAAGCAGCAGAGACTGGAAAAAGAACAAGTGTTTATCCAATCGATGAAACCCAAATTGAACTCTAGTATGTATTAAAAGATTTGTCATTTCAAACGTAAATGTAACACTGCTACGTCATTGTCAGTTACACTGAAGAGCTGTACCTCATTTACCTCATTTTTGTAGATATCAAATTCTAAGTCAAAAGACCTCTAACTGTTTCAAAAATTAGTGGACCAAAACTATCCTACTTCATGCAAATAAACACATAATGTCTTCACTTGATACCAAGTTTGAACGAAATACATGTACATTGAATCTCTGAAAGGAGTTTAAATGATAAGGTCCATTAAATATATATATGTACTCCTTCTCCCTGAGTGTCCACATTCTGAATCATGCGATTCGCATATAAATAACCGCTTAGACCTTTCCTCATTTCCCCGACAATATTCATATACGTAAGTTAGGGAATATGAACCAATCTGTAGTACTTGCAGGCTACGGGGTTGGAGAAAGCAACGCCCCTTCGTCCTTCCGTCTCTGTTTGCGTATCTTCTGAGTTTTATATAGCCTAAAAGAGGTTCGCCAAAGCATCGTTTACAAAACGGTGGATAACTCTTACTCGACAGTACGTCATCCGGAAATTGCCGATTTCCGAAACATCGGCAACTGTCGTAGTTTTCACCGCAACTCTCACATTATACAAGCAATGCCTAAATCGATTTAACAATGAACGCAGGGGACGCTGTTGTTATACTATCGCTGTCTTGATCTGACTGAAGGTATTATCCAGCAAACTATTATCATTGCTATCCAGTGTGTCGGGTCAGCATTTTTAGATACTAGGAGGTCAAACACACTTTGATGTCCACTGAAGGCTGCCATCATTAAAGGAGTCCACCCATTCTGTCCTCTAGTATTGACATTTGAAGGGGACACAAGATATTGTACTATGGCGGTGTTACCACCATAGCAGGCAAGATGAAGTAAACTATCACCATTGTTGTCCACCAGTGTCAGGTCAGCATCTTTTGATACCAGGAGGTCAAACACACTTTGATATCCATTAAAGGCTGCCATCATTACAGGAGTCCACCCATACTGTCCTCTAGTATTGACATTTGAAGGGGACACAAGATATTGTACTATGGCGGTGTTACCACCATAGCAGGCAAGATGAAGTAAACTATTGCCGTCTTTGTCCACCAGTGTCAGGTCAGCATCTTTAGATACTAGGAGGTCAAACACACTTTGGTGTCCTTTGAAGGCTGCCATCATTACAGGTGTCCTCCCATACTGTCCTCTAGTTTTGACATTTGAAGGGGACACAAGATATTGTACTATGGCTGTGTTACCACCAAAACAGGCATTATGAAGTAAACTATCACCATTGTTGTCCACCAGTGTCAGGTCAGCATCCTTTGATACCAGGAGGTCAAACACACTTTGATGTCCTTTGACGGCTGCCATCATTACGGGAGTCCACCCGTTCTGTCCTCTAGTATTGACATTTGAAGGGGACACAAGATATTGTACTATGGCGGTGTTACCGCCACAACTGGCAACATGAAGTAAACCATTGCCGTCTTTCTCCACCAGTGTCAGGTCAGCATCTTTTGATGCCAGGAGGTCAAACACACTTTGATATCCATTAAAGGCTGCCATCATTACAGGAGTCCTCCCGTTCTGTCCTCTAGTATTGACATTTGAAGGGGACACAAGATATTGTACTATGGCGGTGTTACCACCATAACAGGCATGATGAAGTAAACCATCACCGGTGTTGTCTACCAGTGTCAGGTCAGCATGTTTAGATACCAGGAGGTCAAACACACTTTGGTGTCCTTTGAAGGCTGCCATCATTACAGGAGTCCACCCGTCCTCTCCTCTAGTATTGACATTTGAAGGAGACACAAGATATTGTACTATGGCCGTGTTACCGCCATAACAGGCAACATAAAGTAAACCATTGCCGTTGTTGTCCACCAGTGTCAGGTCAGCATCTTCAGATACTAGGAGGTCAAACACACTTTGGTGTCCTTTGACGGCTGCCATCATTACGGGAGTCCCCCCATAATGTCCTCTAGTATTGATATTTGAAGAGGACACAAGATGTTGTACTATAGCCTCGTTGCCACCCTTACAGGCTAGGTGAACTATGTCATCTCCATTGTAGTCTTTGGTTTTCTTGTTTGATATTGATTGCAATACCTGATAGCAATCATTAGATCCTGTGAGTGCTGCAACCATAAGAGGAGTCCTGCCTTCATTATCTGTAGAGTTCATTATTTCATCCTTCAACTCATCATTAAAGAGTTTGATATCGTGTTCTTTTAATACCGTTAGTGTCTTCGCATGTCCTGCCATGCATGCTAGGTGTATGATGGTTTTCTTGGCTGCACCAGCACTTAATACGTTGGCACCATTTTCTATTAGATAAACAAGTATTTCCGAACACCCAGTTGCAGCTGCCAGCAAAAGCAAACTGTTAATACCAATGTCTGGACTTTCACTTCTGGAGAAAAGCCACTTTAATGCGGTCAGGTTATTTTTTAACACACAACCTAACATCGCTTCACTGATCTCTGTTTGAGTAAATTCTTCTTGGGTTATGTTTTCTATTTCAAAGACAAAATTGTTATTATGTCCAAGAACTGCCCAAAACAAAAAACAATTCCCCTTTTCTCTCTTGTGGACCCAGCATTTGTCCATGGATCCATCATGTTGTAGTTTCTCATGTAATTGAAGAGCTACTTGTTCTTGTCGGAGAATGGGGTGTGTCACTGATTTTGAAAACTGACCATTCTTTATTGACTCAGCAAATCGTGTAGTTAGGATATCATGATATGCTTCGGAGACATAGATCAGGTGGAGATGATCATCAATTATGGTTTCCTCTACTGGCTGTGGCTGCACGCGCTCATATATAAAATTGTCACTGCAATGAGTCAGCACAAATGTTGGACTGATGTCAAACAACGAACAAGCGCAAGCGTCAGATATCGAGGAATGGGCAAATCCAACAACATCACCACGGGTAAAGAATGTTCCTCTAAAAGTCGTTGCCGTTTCGTACATTCCTAAACGTGAAGCTTTTGGCCGTAACTCTAAAACAGTTCTGACCATGATGTCCAGTTTCTGGTCCTTGCCGTCTGCTTGCAACTTGGCCAAATCTAACTTATCCTCACACAGTAGCATTAGAATTAATATGGCAGATCGATCAGTGTTGGATTTCAGTAATTTTCGAAGTTCTAGCGTGAGATAATGTAGAGGTTCCTTGAAAAATGTCTTTGCATTTCGGGTAAAAGATGAAAATTCAAAAAAAAGTTTACAAGTAAGAGGAATTCCAAAAATATTTGAATCTGTGTCCAAGTCTTCATAATCAGGTAGATCTTCACAATCTTCACCAGAAGATTCTCTGTGTCGATTCCTATGGTGTTCATATATAGCCTTTTTCTCTGCTTGAGTATACCGGTGTTGCTTCTGAGTTGTTAAATCCATTACTGTTTGACTCTTGAACAGTGCGAATCTCTCATACTGCAGCTGGGCAAGTCCAGCATGGAAGTTATATGTCTTGGATGTGAAGATAACACGAATATCCTTTGTGGGATGTTCTTTTGGGTCAGAAACTCCACTCGTTTTACTTTCATCTTTACCTTCTTTCTTAGGTTGCTGCTTTCGTTTCTCAGAATCTCTTTTGCAGTGTTGTAAACGTTGATAAAGTGTATTGAGAATTGTTGTAAGCTGTGAAACATCTGCAGATAACCCAACAGTACCAAACATATCATCTACGATCAGAAATACTCTTGGTGATGAGCTCAAGAAGCTATCCAAGTCAAACTGTTCAATTCTGTCCACAAATGCAAGTTTGTACCCCTTTTGTCTGTACTGTGAACCCAGCACGAGAGCTGCTGTAGTTTTACCTTCCCCTGAAGCACCACAGATGGTGACATGACCAAAATCCTTCAGTTTCCTTTTCACATTCCTGAAGCTCTCCGTTTCAACAAATATTTCTTCGGCATCCTCTATACGGAGATCAAGGGTAGCTACAAACAAAAACAATCTTGTCGTTTCATTTGTAATGAAATAAAATTACAATTATGAATGCTTATGCTGTGGGTTTATAATCCATGTTTTGAATATTTGGCATGAGGAACAGTTTGTCTCGACTCATGATCCCCAATTCTAGTCTCTCTCTCTCTCTCTCTCTCTCTCTCTCTCTCTCTCTCTCTCTCTCTCTCTCTCTCTCTCTCTCTCTCTCTCTCTCTCTCTCTCTCTCCAGGAAATCACAGTCTGGTTAGTTTTAAAAAAATAGTTGTGAAATTTTCAATTAGTCAACAGTATTTAAGAATAAAATAACTTAGTTACAAGCAACACAAACAATCTTTTTCGAGATTAAAGTTGATTGTTTTAAATATTGAACACGACTAGTTTATATGTGATGCCGTGAAATGCATGTATCCACAACATAGCTGACGGTGGCATCAAACATGTGAGAGATATCAATATGTGAAACATCTTCTACTTTGTAGGCAACCATATTGTGCCATATGCAACCTCCATCAGTGTCCTAACTTTTTAGTCTCCTTCAAACCTGTCACGGTGGTTGGACCTACCTTCACCAACTGTGCCTGTCGGCCCAATAAATATGTTCTGCGTCCCGACGAGCGTGGTGATGGTATGAGGTACATCGCCTGTCAACACCAATCAATGACACAAGAGAATAACGCTGAATAACATTTTAGAAACACATGTGCATTACATTTTGAAAACTGATATTATCCTTCAGTTTTTCTTAAAGGCATCAAATCAAATTTTATGGCAACCATTTTACTATCATACCATTATAAACAAGAAGAAAGTGCCATCCACACACCCAACCTTCCTTGCAAGCTTACAATTATATTTGAAAATGACAAGCACCCATCCTATTAACCAGCCTAATACATTTTCAAAGTTTCATTTGAACATGTTGCCGAGGAAATGCAAACACAAACACAGAACATCAAAACGCACCAGTTCAAGTTGCCGGATGTGTGCATATATATTAAATTTCTTTTGATCTATGCTATTGAAACGTACTGTAGCCTCATTTGAGCAAACGCAAAATACATTTATATCAAGGGCCATAACTCTGTCAAAAAACAACATTAATAACGAGGACCGTAACTCAAATAAGTATTTTCAATGCTGGGTTTTCCGATTAACATATTTATCCCTCAATGTATGCAAAATGTTATCCTTAGAGGTTCCGTCAAAATGTATCCAATGGCAAATTTTCCGTACTTAAATTATTAACCCGGAACAATACAGGAAAAAGCTTACACAGCTCCTGAATTGATCCGTTTGCTTGCTTGTTTAATTAACACATCATTTCGAGAAAAATCCCATGCAGTCCAGGTACAATGCCACACAACTAACAAAGTCACCAAGCCTGACCAACCGATACATTGTGTTGCTTCCCAAACCAAGCTAAGGGAGATGGTGGGCGTGGGGGGCTGTTCGAAGCCAGAATACCCACATGATAAAAACTGAACATTCAAAGTTTCACCAAGAGTTACTGAATGGTTTATGAGCCATACTCTGCTTTGCCATGTAAACCCAAAATATACAGTTTTCAATAATTCCTAAAGGCACCATGTATACAAAGTTCCACAAATAAAATTTGAACTTAAGTGTGAGTGTGAGTTGGGTTTAACGCCGCTTTTAACAGTATTCCAGTTATATCGCGGCATATCAGCTGAATGTGGGAAGAAAGCCCGAAGTGATGCAGGTCTCAGACGTTTACCACTTCGGTGAAACCCACGAGCACGGGTATGGTGCTGACAAACCTAGAAACATAATTGGGGCAAACCGGGATTCAAAACCCACAAACATATGTTTCCGGCGTGCCAAAGGCACGCAACCCTGTACAGCGAATCACGGCGCCTTAGACGACTGGGCCACCCGTGCCCCCGAACTTAAGTGTGAGTTGAGGGGAAGTGGGGTGTAACGTCGCATTCAAGACTATTGCACTTAAATAGCGACTTGTATGTGTCTGTGTGTGCAGGTGCGTGCGTGCATGTGGGCTTGCGTGCGTGACTGCTTGTACTAGTCCGGACTAATGCCGATTTTATAGTGCTATCACACTGAGGTATCATGCCGCGGTTTAACACGACTACCCTACTCAGACACAGTATACTGACGACAAGCCCCTTAGTGCTGGGCGCCAGGCAGGGAAACAACAAGTGCCATGTTTTAACGTCTTTTGGTATGACACGGCCTGGGATCGAACCCCAGACGCTCTACCATTAGACCATGGAGGTGGTCTTTGAACGTGAGTGTTGAAAGTGTGTACTATGTAAATAAACATGTCACGAATAATTCTGCAAAAGAAATGACACCCAATGCCTCATATTGGAGACGAAGTGCAAACTGGTATCCATAGAAACAGAAGAAATACATTTAGTGATGAAACCATGATAGCAAAAGGCACAGCTACAGAAGATGGTGAATGTGTTTACCAGTATTTGTACAGGTCACCCTTGTAGTGTTCGAGTTCTGTTACGGAAACTGTTTTGGGACACGCGGGTGGAACTTATCGTTTCAATAATACAGAAGGAAATATTACATCCTATTTATCATATTATACAATTATCACATCAAAGACGACTATCATATATGTTTCCTTATAGTGTGGATATCTTTCTTTTTTTTGAATGGGTAAATATAAATCAAATTTAATTACTGGACTGGTGTAACTGAGGGTTCAGTTCAGCGAAGCTAAAACGATTCTATACAATCCTTAAATGCAAGCTTTCTCCTTCCACACAAGACAAACACACTTTTGTCCCAGTGTTTTCGTCCATCATTTTATAGTCCACGTTGGATTTTTTAATCTAGTCTCCTGTTACAATGTTAAATAATCACCTAATAAAGATAAGCTTGGTTTTGGTTAAATTTTCTATCATAAATCAATTATACATGGAATGGGGCCACACATCTGCCTTGATTTCAGGTGATTTGGTCACTTTATGTTTTAAAATGATTTTTTGGTTGAACTAGGTAATTAAACTCAGCAGATTTAATTGTGAAATAGAAATACCAACAGACCTGAGTTGATTGTCTGTGGAATACCTTCTGAGGTGATAAGCTCCATTGTCTCGTCTTCAGGGTCATCCTGTGTTGGCAACACAATTGTGAGGTCATCTGAACTGGCCATCTCAGGTGAAGTTGTTTACATTACTACAGCACGCAGGGAAGAAGTTGCCGCTGCCATGTCTATCTACCTGAACAAACAAACAACCATATCCCATAATTCATAACACATTGTATTAATGCTGAGCACTGGCAGACTGTCCAAACCTCATTGCAACTTGTGAAGAAATATTTACAGAAGCTAACAATAGCAATATTACAATCATGATCTTATGATTGATTACATAATGGATAAAAGACTAAAAGTCTGTATTAACCCTTCCAGATGTAGTCAGTCATTTACCTTGTCTGTCTTTGTGTACCTACCATGTATATATTTGTACGTCTGTATTAACCCTTCCAGATGTAGACAGTCATTTACCTTGTCTGTCTTTGTGTACCTACCGTGTATATATTTGTACGTCTGTATTAACCCTTCCAGATGTAGACAGTCATTTACCTTGTCTGTCTTTGTGTACCTACCGTGTATATATTTGTACGTCTGTATTAACCCTTCCAGATGTAGACAGTCATTTACCTTGTCTGTCTTTGTGTACCTACCGTGTATATATTTGTACGTCTGTATTAACCCTTCCAGATGTAGACAGTCATTTACCTTGTCTGTCTTTGTGTACCTACCGTGTATATATTTGTACGTCTGTATTAACCCTTCCAGATGTAGTCAGGCATTTACCTTGTCTGTCTTTGTGTACCTACTGTGTATATATTTGTACGTCTGTATTAACCCTTCCAGATGTAGTCAGTCATTTACCTTGTCTGTCTTTGTGTACCTACCGTGTATATATTTGTATGTCTGTATTAACCCTTCCAGATGTAGTCGGTCATTTACCTTGTCTGTCTCTGTGTACCTACCGTGTATATATTTGTACGTCTGTATTAACCCTTCCAGATGTAGTCGGTTATTTACCTTGTCTGTCTTTGTGTACCTACTGTGTATATATTTGTACGTCTGTATTAACCCTTCCAGATGTAGTCAGTCATTTACCTTGTCTGTCTTTGTGTACCTACCATGTATATATTTGTACGTCTGTATTAACCCTTCCAGATGTAGTCAGGCATTTACCTTGTCTGTCTTTGTGTACCTACCATGTATATATTTGTACGTCTGTATTAACCCTTCCAGATGTAGACAGTCATTTACCTTGTCTGTCTTTGTGTACCTACCGTGTATATATTTGTACGTCTGTATTAACCCTTCCAGATGTAGTCGGTCATTTACCTTGTCTGTCTTTGTGTACCTACCGTGTATATATTTGTACGTCTGTATTAACCCTTCCAGATGTAGACAGTCATTTACCTTGTCTGTCTTTGTGTACCTACCGTGTATATATTTGTACGTCTGTATTAACCCTTCCAGATGTAGACAGTCATTTACCTTGTCTGTCTTTGTGTACCTACCGTGTATATATTTGTATGTCTGTATTAACCCTTCCAGATGTAGTCAGTCATTTACCTTGTCTGTCTTTGTGTACCTACCGTGTATATATTTGTACGTCTGTATTAACCCTTCCAGATGTAGTCGGTCATTTACCTTGTCTGCCTTTGTGTACCTACCGTGTATATATTTGTACGTCTGTATTAACCCTTCCAGATGTAGTCAGTCATTTACCTTGTCTGTCTTTGTGTACCTACCGTGTATATATTTGTACGTCTGTATTAACCCTTCCAGATGTAGTCAGTCATTTACCTTGTCTGTCTTTGTGTACCTACTGTGTATATATTTGTACGTCTGTATTAACCCTTCCAGATGTAGACAGTCATTTACCTTGTCTGTCTTTGTGTACCTACCGTGTATATATTTGTATGTCTGTATTAACCCTTCCAGATGTAGTCAGTCATTTACCTTGTCTGTCTTTGTGTACCTACCATGTATATATTTGTACGTCTGTATTAACCCTTCCAGATGTAGTCAGTCATTTACCTTGTCTGCCTTTGTGTACCTACCATGTATATATTTGTACGTCTGTATTAACCCTTCTAGATGTAGTCAGGCATTTACCTTGTCTGTCTTTGTGTACCTACTGTGTATATATTTGTATGTCTGTATTAACCCTTCCAGACGTAGTCAGTCATTTACCTTGTCTGTCTTTGTGTACCTACCGTGTATATATTTGTACGTCTGTATTAACCCTTCCAGATGTAGTCAGTCATTTACCTTGTCTGTCTTTGTGTACCTACCGTGTATATATTTGTACGTCTGTATTTACCCTTCCAGATGTAGTCGGTCATTTACCTTGTCTGTCTTTGTGTACCTACCGTGTATATATTTGTACGTCTGTATTAACCCTTCCAGATGTAGTCAGGCATTTACCTTGTCTGTCTTTTGGAATTAGAAAAAGACACACACGTACAAAAAAAACCCTTTCATTTTGAACAATAACCACACTGTTTTTTTCAAAGTTGAGTTAATAGTACGAGACTTCCTTATATGTGAGATTGGGGCGTTAACCCATTCGCCTTTCAGTTGTGTAAACAAACCCATACACTTCTTCCCGGGCTGATATTCTCAGCAGACGCAGCCCCGAATGCGCATGGAGAAAAGGTTAAAAAAGGCGCCAAAATGCTGTCGCAAAAGCATTCCATTTCGCGCGCGATGTCAAGTTTCCAAATAAGGATATTCATTACTATCCATTGTTCTTTGTTTGGGAATGCTCGTGTAATTAGTTGCATGATTGCATTTGGTCAGTTGACCCTGTATTCATCCAATTAACCTGATACATCACTTATACATTTACATATTAATGAGTTATCTTGCATATTAATGAGGCATTGACGTTGACAACATCCCTCCCCCACCACACATTTCAAATACGCCCTCGTTGATTTAAGTATTTCCTTTCAAAACAATCTCGTGTTTACACAAGTGTTTTTCCTTTCAGCTGTCCGGAAACGATTTGTTGATACAACTGTTATACGAGGTTATTGGTCAAGGTTATACGGGGTCATTGATGGCATGACAACAACACCAACCCCAATAAACAGTTATAAGGTAACTGAGAAACAAAATCGATAAAATGGGATAAGTAAACCAGAATACCTCCTGTACACACCTATGACCACTGCACTCATAAGAAAATTAGCATGGTCAAAAGGAGATGCTCTCGAACATCCAAAACTTTGTTTAAACTCATGTGGAAAGGTAACTTTGAATATGAGGATAAAATGATAATATTTATTATGTATTCTTACGAATTGCTCCAGATTCTTGTATGGGATCATGTATAGGTGGGAAAGATTTGTGTAGGTCACAATTTAATATTTGACCCTCCTCAGGCGCGGGACTATTCTTGGTGTAGCTCATGTGGAACTTAACACAAATTGTTTGTTAGACATTCTGGTGTGGGTGAGAGATGTCTGTGTTATAGAATGAAGCATCGTCTTCTCAGAAAGCACAGAGGGGACATTTTGTCAGGTAATGGTTTGCAGTAATCATGGTAATAAATAGAGGTATTTTTTGCTCATTGAATTTACACCTATCCTGGAACAAACTGATCTGATGACGTGTGTTGATGAAAGGTTGATAGTTATCTGGAGGTTGAAACAGGGGTCGGAATAAGTGATCAAACTGTTTGGCTCTATAGGTGTAGTTAGTTGATTGGCTGGTTTGTTGTTTAACGCCGCACTCAGCAATATTCCAGCTATATGACAGCGGTCTGTAAATAATCGAGTCTGGACCAGACAATCCAGTGATTGATATCATGATCATCGATCCCCGCAATTGGGATCGATGACATGCATCAACCAAGTCAGCGAGCCTGACCACCCGATCCGGTTAGTCGCCTTTTACGACAAGCATAGTCACCTTTTACGGCAAGTATGGGTTGCTGAAGACCTATTCTACCCCGGAATCATCACGGGTCCTCATGGGATAACAAAAGTTAAACCTTTGTCTAACCAACTGAATTGTAAGTTACACACCACTTGGCAATGACGGAACTTCTTTTTTCCTCTGTCATTTGTCTTGATGATAGAACAATTTCATTCCAAACGTTTGTCGACAGCGGGATTCGAACCCACGAGGTCCGCACTGAAGGCTAACGAATGAAGTCTTCTGCCACAGTGCCATGGGAGAAAGGGTTTGAAATTAACAACTAAATATTTACTTACATCAGTACCAATTGCTTATCCTTTTATGAACTGCGAAATGTGTTTTATGTAATGTTTATGCAGTATGTTACTCTATGCATTCTAGTATATGTACAGTACTTGTGATTTTGTAGAATTTCGTTCAACGAAACGAACAGATAGAAAAGAAATTACTATTGTCTTGATCAGGGCTATATTTGCTCATAATAGGCCCATAAACACGGGCAAGTAAAATTTAGTTGATTGATAAATGTGATCGAGGAGGTCCAAAATGAATGGCATACTTGCCCCGGGACATGCGTTTCATAACCCAAATCGGCAACCGCAGGGCCGACTCACACAGTGTTTTCACAGTTGCGCATAGAGTTCCTGAATATATTTCAAAATACCTTTAATAAAACAATGTTTTCGAAGCAGTTTAGGTGCCATAAATGTTGGACATGGTTTAAGTATGTTAGACCACTCGGACCCCAGTGTCTAATCGTTGAAATGGTTGATTTGCGCACCTCGTGGTTTTATTAACCGTTTCAGCGATGAGACACTGGGTCCTCGTGGTTTAACCTATACTTAAAAGTTTTTATATAATTTCAGGTCAATATTATTGGTTTGGTTTGGTTTGTTGTTTAACGCCGCACTCAGCAATAGTCCAGCTATATGACGGCGGTCTGTAAATAATCGAGTCTGGACCAGACAATCCAGTGATTAATGCACTGTTGGCGTACTGCATTATGCCATTAGCGGCTGTGATGGTGTATAACGTATAAGAGTAATCTCCCTTGGCGAGCTAGCCGTCAAGCTCCTTCCCAGCGCGTGACACCTTCGTTACACTCCCGGTAACATAGTATAGAGAGCTCCGCGAACGGGCTATTGCTGTGAGGAGCTTGGCTAGCCGTGACCCCCCTGTTTTGCCGGATGTACCAACCGTGTATGTATGACATTAAATACAAGACCGAACACAGAATGTCATTCGTCATTATTTATTCGTAGGAGGCAGCAACAGCCTAGGGCTAGTTCACGTGCTACAAATCATTCTTAAAGCGTACAAATTTTAAAATTAATATCATGAGCATCGATCCCGCAACTGGGATCGATGACATGCATCAACCAAGTCAGCGAGCCTGACCACCCGATCCCGTTAGTCACCTTTTACGACAAGCATAGTCACCTTTTACGGCAAGCATGGGTTGCTGAAGACCTATTCTACCCCGGACCTTCACGGGTCATGTACAGAATCAATATTATTGACACGAAAACTGCGGGTGCAATCATGCCAGGCGTCAGTTCCCTTGGTGTCATGGCTGCTCTGTCGACGTAGAAAATTTGAAGAGCCAAACTGTTGCGCCACCGAAGCAAGTGAAAGGATTAGTCCACTGTTGGTAAATTCTGGGTCTTGGATTTTATCGAATAAATTAATTATTATACTTCAGGCTGTTGAAAATATAGGAAATTGCCTACCCCAACAATTACATTGTTTCAAGGTGTTTTTTTTCCTAAAAAAACATTCAGGCTCATCATTTTAAATTTTAAATATCTGGTTTTCTAGATATAGTTAAAAAAATCTAATCTCGATGCAAAGATACTCCAGAACCCCGATAATCATCAGATGAGACGAGTCAATGAAAGTTTAGTTGATAGATTGATATTCTCCATCGTGCCCCACACTTCGTGCTGGGGTCGCCTTCACACACAATACTGCACTGCCACTCGGACACTTTCTTATTGGCTTTGTTGATGCCGTCACCACAAAAGCATTCCCTTCCATACTGAAATTAGATAGATATAGATATATAGATATATATATATAGATATTGATATTGATATAGATATAGATATATATATATATATATATATATATATATAGAGAGAGAGAGAGAGAGAGAGAGAATATCACTCAAGTGTCTTTGGATATCAAATATATCAACACGAGTTCATAAAAGTGGAAAAATTCCGAGGCTTGCCGACGATTTTTGCCACTTTTGTCAACGAGTGTTGATATATTTGATATCAAAAGACACGAGGGTGAGATTTTATTTATCATCCAACATCATTCTTCCAGTTTTTTCAATTTGTAGACAGTAATTAGCAGTGTCTTCAGTGTACAAAGTACTGCAAACAGCTTCAGTAGCAGAGCCATTAGTGATGTCATTTGATTGTGACGTCATGGTAACCAGTGACGTCACAATGGTCTGCAAAGCATTGTGATGTAATTTCATTGCAGCGATATCTACAGTGTAGATATCGCTTGATCTCATCCAAGCGATATCTCCTGTGGGAGCCAGTTTTGGATGATAAATAATTATTTATATATATATATATATATATATATATATATATATATATATATATATACACACACACACACTACTTAGGGCGATGGTCCGTTTAAACATTTACATTTGATATAAACATATTTATTTCAATAAGGTGGAGGCATTAGCAAAACAATACAAACTTTGCTTACCTGAATGCCCTTTCCCAAACATGATGCATATACAAATTACAATGTATTGAAAGTGACATGAGAAATAGCATACATTATACAATTGACATTAAAGATAATTATTGTTCTGAAAGTGTTTTATTGCTCGGTTATCCTTCTACCCACAGCTACGTTATTATTTACATCCAGCACAACAACATCGCAAAGCCAACATTAAAAAAAGACTCAGACAAAATCTCTAAATCGGCAAGAAGATATACTGAACCAAATTAAAAACTTCACAATCCTAAAATTTTAACATTTTGAGGAGTTATCATTGTGGGTCCTTATTGTGTATTTAAACAGTAATGGCCACGTATTGTCTTTAGATAATACCCGTTTTTGTGCAGGTGAATCGATCAAAATCATGTGCACAGCTCTATAGTGGCAAAAGTGGTTTTTCACGTGCAACTGGTCACGTGGCCATAATACCGCACGTGTTTTTTCAGCCATACTTGTTGGCAGTCATTAACAAAAAAAAGAAAACAAAAGTCTTTACGGCCATTTGTCATGCCACGCCTTTCAAATGTGCAACGTGAACGTGCCATCGGCATGTTGCAGACGGGAACGTCCGAAGCTGAAGTCGCAAGGACGATGTAGTCGACGGACTGTTTATGATTTACAGACGCGTCTACAGCAAACGGGTACCACCGCTGATCGCCCTTGGCCAGGTCGACCACGTGTGACGTCACAATGCAGAGGTTCGTCAGATTGTCTTACGTCACCTCCGGAACCGATTTTTGACGGCTACATTAACCAGAAATGAACTGTTTAGGGGTAGACTAAGTGTGCAAACTGTTCGAAACCGTCTGAGAACTGCTGACCTTCAAGCACGACGGCCATACTGCGGCCCGATTCTGACTCAATTACACAGACGTCAACGTCCATCTAAGATTTACAATCCCCTGATTTACAATAGCTTATACAGTCCTCCCTCGTTATAATGCCATGCTTTCCCCAGAACGGTTTTCCACAGTGTAGTGTACATTTCCCTGGCTATAATGCCACACTAGTTATAATGCCAATGTGTCTTTTTTCAGACCCTGTTTGTAATGCAATAAGTTGGTTTGACAGCAAATTGGCAATGTAGTTAATCTTTTGGATATAATTTCTTCTTCTAAATCAACAAACCAATTGCACTGATGTCAGTTGTTTTCACATCTTAATCCTCACACAGAGAATCATTCACTTTCCTAAAATAAACAAATTAGTTATAATTATCTATAAGCTTAAATATATTGGTATTTCCCAATTCTATACATCATGTCAGTAAGGTCTGGTATTCACCTCCATGGTCATAATACCATCCTGGGGAGGATGCCGTATCTTCCCTTGGACGAAAGGACCCGTGAAGATTCCGGGGTAGAACAGGTCTTCAGCAACCCATGCTTGCCGTAAAAGGCGACTATGCTTGTCGTAAAAGGCGACTAACGGGATCGGATGGTCAGGCTCGCTGACTTTGTTGATGCATGTCATCGATCCCTATTGCGTGGATCGATGCTCATGATATTAATCACTGAATTGTCTGGTCCAGACTCGATTATTTACAGACCGCCGTCATATAGCTGGAATATTGCTGAGTGCGGCGTTAAACAACAAACCAACCAACCAACCAACCTTGGACGAAAGGTGACATAATAACTAGGTAGGACTGTAGTTAATAGTGGGACAACAGTTTGTCCATGGTCCTTCCCTCTGTTCCAATCTAACCTTCACAGTCCCCAGCTTTCCAATAGTAAACAGTGGGACAATGTTGGTTTGTTTTTTTGTTTGTTGGTTTGATTGTTGTTTTAACGCCGCACGCAGTAATATTTAAGCTGTATGACAGCGGTCTGTAAATAATCGAATCTGGTTCTGACAATCCAGTGATTGATATCATGAGTATCAATCCACACAATTGGGATACGATGACATGCATGAACCAAGTCAGCGAGAATGTCCTATTACGACAAGCATAGTCGCCAGTTAGAGCAAGACCTTTTCTACCCCGGATCTTCTCGGGTCAGTGGGACAATTGTGTATCTGTACCTCTGTGCCAAAGTGGCTGTAGTTGATGCAGATTAGCTTGCACATCTCTGTCGTCATACCAGGCAGCGTCACATTTACTTGGAGAGCACGGTCATTGCCACGTCCATCCACGAAACACCCGATGTACTTGTGAGAGACTGAAGAGAATATACACATTTATGGATGGAAAAAGAGAAACGAGCGAAATACTGGTATAATGATGGCACAGCTATTGTCACACTGGTGTAATCGTGGCACAGCTAGTGTAATGCCGATGTAATAATGTCATGTCTACTGTGGCTTTTTTAACTTTTGTCATAGTTAATATGTTCCAATAATCACGCCGAATGAGTACTTGATATGCAGGTTGTTTTTTTCTCTTTTCATTTCATTTACCTGTTACTTCAAATGGTGATTTGGGTGAAATTGGGTTTAACGTCGCGTCCGAGGTTATTGCACTTATATAGCGACGTGCTTGTACGTGTGTGTGTTTGTGTGGCTGCTTGTACTAGTCCGGACTGATGCCGATTTATAGCACTAGCACACTGAGATACCATGCCGCAGTTTAACATGAATACCCCACTCAGACACAGTATACTGACTCCGAGATGACCAGTCCTTGTTTTAGCCCCTTAATGCCGAGGGCCAGACAGGGTAACAACAAGTACCATCTTTTAACGTCTTTTGGTATGACGCGGCCGGGGATCGAACGCCAGACCTTCCGCTCTCCGGGCAGACGCTCTACCACTAGACCACGGAGGCGGTCCGTTACTTCAAATGACCTACGAGTTCATACCATATATTTTCCCCAAAAACATATTTCATAACATGAGACCCTGAATGGGTTCAACTGAACATTATTTTATGTGAAGAGTTGAAATGGAAACGTGTCACCGTACCTGTAACAAACCAAACATCAGCCCCAGGGGTCGCTGGAGGCCCCTCCGTGCTGTTGAAGAGGCGGTACTTTGTACATGATGACGTGGGGCGTTGGTATGAGACTGCAAGGCATCCCCCTAACTGACGACATTGTACAACACAACACAAGGGGGACGCCACCTTCGTCTTCTCTTGAACTGATACATTGAAACTGAACTGGGCCACTGATTTCTGAAATCGTCTTTGGATGACCTCGAGACCATCAGTTTCAGCTAGTGAGAAAATGATCAAGGAAACACACGCACCCGTTATCAGCATCATCCGTGTGTGTTTGTATGTGAGCAACCATGAATCCATTTCAATTTCTACACTGAAAGTGAAGCACAAATGGATACACGTGAATTACCGTAATATCAGTAATGGTGACACCTGCCAGACTTCTTTGGCCCCGTGAAGATCCGAGTTAGAATAGGTCCTCAGTGACCATGCTTGTCGTAAGAGGCGACTAAGGGGATCGGGCGGTCAGCCTCGCTGACTTGGTTGATGCATGTCATCGTATCCACTAAACCCAAAATGTTAAAGATCGACCACTTCCAAGCGTGTGGGGTGGCATCACTATGACTGTGCGAACCGCACTCCAAATTATTGGAGGAAGGGTCACTGGACAGTGCTATCGGGACAACACACTGACACCCTTTGTTGTCCCGTCTTTTGGGGTTACAACACCCATGTTCTCTTTGCACAACTCACCAATGCTCACCCCTGCAGCACAACATCCACAGACTGCCTTGGTCAGCAATGCGGCCAGACATTTGGCTGAACGTTGGCTGAACTTGGCCAGGCGCTGCAAGACGAGTGGGACAGACTCACCCAAATCGCCTTTGGGATACGCATACGTCGAATCAATGAATGTTTGAGGTATTACGCACTACTGATACAAAATGATAAATTTCAAAATCTACCATCTTACCCCTACCGTCCTTCAAGATCGTTAGCGGTCATAACATCTACTGTCATACTTCACTACCGGCTGCAATGTGTTCACAATTAGTTCATTATTGTCAAGAAGCTAATACTAGAAACTTATATATCTAGTCATTTTAGTAATTTCAATTGGAGATCTATATCTCAAAGGTTTGGAACAAAACCAAATGACTTATGACAGATTATCCGTAATAACTTACTCATTCCAAACTCATCACATACAAGTGCAAAACTCAACAGCCTCATAATGTCAGTATTCTGCTACTAGCAAAGATCACTTACCCTCAACAGTCTCATAACGTCAGTATTCTGCTACTAGCAAAGATCACCTACCCTCATCAGCCTAATAACGTCAGTATTCTGCTACTAGCAAAGATCAACTGCCCTCAACAGCCTTATAACGTCAGTATTCTGCTACTAGCAAAGATCACCTACCCTCAACAGCCTCATAACGTCAATATTCTGCTACTAGCAAAGATCACCTACCCTCAACAGCCTAATAACGTCAGTATTCTGCTACTAGCAAAGATCACCTACCCTCAACAGCCTCATAATGTCAGTATTCTGCTACTAGCAAAGATCACTTACCCTCAACAGCCTCATAATGTCTGCATTCTGCTACTAGCAAAGATCACCTACCCTCAACAGCCTCATAACGTCAGTATTCTGCTACTAGCAAAGATCACCTACCCTCAACAGCCTCATAACGTCAGTATTCTGCTACTAGCAAAGATCACCTACCCTCAACAGCCTAATAACGTCAGTATTCTGCTACTAGCAAAGATCACCTACCCTCAACAGCCTCATAACGTCAGTATTCTGCTACTAGCAAAGATCACCTACACTCAACAGCCTCATAACGTCAGTATTCTGCTACTAGCAAAGATCACCTACCCTCAACAGCCTCATAACGTCAGTATTCTGCTACTAGCAAAGATCACCCACACTCAACCGCCTCATAACGTCAGCATTCTGCTACTAGCAAAGATCACCTACCCTCAACAGCCTCATAACGTCAGTATTCTGCTACTAGCAAAGATCACCTACCCTCAACCGCCTCATAACGTCAGTATTCTGCTACTAGCAAAGATCTATCCTCACCGCTCTGTTTCAGCACCCTCACTCTTCAGCCTGCCTTCTAGGGCAACAGACTAAACTGCTAGATAATGTACTTTTACACGCGCATTTAGTTTTCATGTCAGTAAAACATCCGTCAACACCGGATCATTAAGCTCTGGGACCTTTGTAGGAACAATCATTATGGCATCCCTCCATGACTCTTTCCAGGCAGGCATACTGATTTATGTTGTGTTTCTTGGAGACAATAGTATATTTATTATCGCATGTCTGATTACAATGGCGTCCAACATATCTTCTACAAGTTGAGATAGTGGGTGAAGTAAAGGTATACAGATTTGGAAAAATGAACCCCGAAATGGAACCCAACAAAAGAAACATAAATCCGTATTGATTTCGTTAATATATTAATACATGGGACCCTTTCCCCTCTGATATAAACAATTGTTATTGTTTGTTATTTTCATTTTGGGCGGTCGGGTAGCCTAATGGTTAAAGCGTTCGCTCGTCACGCCGAAGACCCGGGTTCGATTCCCGATATGGGTACAATATGTGAAGCCCATTTCTGGTGTCCCCCGCCGTGATATTGCTGGACTATTGGTAAAAGCGATGTAAAACCATACTCACTCACTCACTATTTTCATTTTGAAGTAACCATTGTCACATTGTCAAAACAAACTTCGCACTGCACCTCTCAAAAGCTTTTCAACGTGTTCACCAAGTTTAAAAAGAATCTATGTAGCAATTTTCAAGTCATAGGTCGCACAAAACAATGTCTTCTGAAGGACGGACAGGATTCCTGGTATCACTATATATCCCCGCCATTTTAGGTCGGGAATATACAAATGAAAAAAAAGCCAGCTGTATTTTTTCAGAAAATCCAAATATTGAAAACAAACTTCCCACTGCACCTCTCCTCTTGGTATAGAAACTGTACCTGTATCACTATATACCCCCCCCCCCCCCCCAAATTTATGTCGGGGGTATAATAATTGATGAGAACTTAGGGAGAAGAGAGGATTCATTAGGATAATCACTGGTCTAAAATGTGGGACATTTCCAATAGTCAACTTTTCCTTCATGTCGGGCAATGTACCAACAGCTCCAGCCTTGGTGCTTACTTTTCACAACTTTCGAGATACAATCGAGCATGCTCTTTCTACCAAGATTTCAAAGAGCCTCATACGACTCTTGCTTAGAAGTTGTTTGATCAAGGTTACAACATCCAAGGCCTCAGTAAAACTTCCAAAATGTTTTATGGTAGACATGTGGAGGACATTTCCAAAATTGACGCATCAGTGACAAAAAATGATGTCCGATGCAATTCCATATTTTGACTTGTTCCATATGTGCCCGTGTTTTTTCAGGTGAACAATTGACTTGCCTTTGCATGTGTTTGTGACGGGTGCCACCGGTGGGGCAAGATACGCCCAACTTTTCACGAACACCTGGTATCTTTACTATTTGACAATGATTCAAATATATTTCATTTTCCACAGCAAATTCGATATTTGATGGTAAAATTCTACCCATTTTGTTGTACGGCTCGGAAATATGGGGCATTAAATATTTTGAATCCGTTGAGAAAGTTCACACTTTGTATTTTAAGTAGTTTTATGCATTGGTAAATATGCTTCAAATAAGGTAGTACTTGGTGAAACTGGTCGTATATATATGTACAAAGCCAGCTGCATGTTGTTAGATATTGGATAAAATTAATTAAAATGGAAGCTCACAGGTACCTGTTTAAATGTTTCAAAATGCTAAAGCAATTAGATGGGGAAGGGAAAACGAATTGGGTGTCTGGTGTAAGAAGCATGTTATTTAATACTGGATTTTCCTTTGTAAGGATCCCACAAGAAAGACACTGGTAATGAAAATCTATTTTTACATAAATTTAAAAAAAATATTATTTGACATATTTCAGCAAAACTGGCATCAACAAGTTTCCTCTTCACACTTTCTCAAGCATTATGCTGGTATCAAATCATTGTTAAAACCCGAAAAATATTTAAGTGAATTACAAGATAAAACTCTATTGAGAACTCTTTGTAAATTTAGAATATCTCTCCATAACTTCCTTGTCAATATATATCGTAGAACCAAGGATAGTGATTTTGAAAAATGTATATGTTCTAACTGTACCAACCAGGAGATTGAGGACGAGTTTCGTGTTCTTTTTATATGTGAAATATATAAAACGTTGAGATTAAAGTTTCTACCTAATTTAGATTTTACACACAAAGACAATCAATTGATGATCAATTTGTTGAATCCGACAAATGAAGAAGTTATCAAATCTTAAGCAATATATTTGAAACATGTATTTAGACTCAGGTGAATATATATTACGTTATGTTCAAGATCACGTTGATTTTTATGTATCTGTTACAACTGAACTGTACTATCGGCAATTGGCCTTGCATAATGAATATACTGTCTGTCTGTCTGATAATAATTCATAAACACATGCTCATGATATAGACGGAACTGTAATCGACTCTGCTTTATGCAGATGTTTCTATTGGATATGGAAAGGGATTTTGTCACTTCATTCCAAATTTTCTGGAGCCATTTTCTCCTGCACCCGAAGTAAAGAACACATTTCTCTTTCGTAGTGGTCCTTTCATCAAAGTCGTACTGGACAAGGGCATTTGGTGATACATTGTAGTTTTGAAAGCGAATGTCTTGTCTCTGACCTTTGGGGAAGGTAAGAACAGTGTAAACGATGTCTCCGATAGGTGATATGACTCTTCAGTCTGTCTTTTTGGTTAAATGGTTTGTTCGGTACCGCAATAATGGCTACTTTCTCTTAATTATTTACTCATATGGTACTTAAAATGTGTTGAAATAAAGTGATTGATTCTTCCGCAAAACATAAATACGAGAAACAATGAAGATTTCAAGGTAGACAGCACAGAAGGATGTTAGAGGTTAACTGCCAGGAAGTGTTAAAGGCGGTTTGCAGGGTAGACAGCACAGATGGATGTTAGAGGTTAACCGCCAGGAAGTGTTAAAGGCGGTTTGCAGGGTAGACAGCACAGATGGATGTTAGGGGTTAACTGCCAGGAAGTGTTAAAGGCGGTTTGCAGGGTAGACAGCACAGATGGATGTTAGGGGTTAACCGCCAGGAAGTGTTAAAGGTGGTTTGCAGGGTAGACAGCACATATGGATGTTAGGGGTTAACCGCCAGGAAGTGTTAAAGGTGGTTTGCAGGGTAGACAGCACAGATGGATGTTAGAGGTTAACCGCCAGGAAGTGTTAAAGGCGGTTTGCAGGGTAGACAGCACAGTTGGGTGTTAGAGGTTAACCGCCAGGAAGTGTTAAAGGCGGTTTGCAGGGTAGACAGCACAGATGGATGTTAGAGGTTAACCGCCAGGAAGTGTTAAAGGTGGTTTGCAGGGTAGACAGCACAGATGGATGTTAGAGGTTAACCGCCAGGAAGTGTTAAAGGCGGTTTGCAGGGTAGACAGCACAGATGGATGTTAGAGGTTAACCGCCAGGAAGTGTTAAAGGCGGTTTGCAGGGTAGACAGCACAGATGGATGTTAGAGGTTAACCGCCAGGAAGTGTTAAAGGCGGTTTGCAGGGTAGACAGCACAGATGGATGTAAGAGGTTAACCGCCAGGAAGTGTTAAAGGTGGTTTGCAGGGTAGACAGCACAGATGGATGTTTGAGGTTAACCGCCAGGAAGTGTTAAAGGTGGTTTGCAGGGTAGACAGCACAACAGATGTAAGGGGTTTTAACTGCCAGGATGTGTTAAGGGTTGTGTGTATGGTGGGGTTGACTTGACATATATGGATATTAGAGTAGGGATAAGAATTTATAGATGAAAGACTTCTTTATTACAATTATGAGCAACGTTTCGGTGTAGGTTCTAACACCGTTATCAAGCAAGTGATTTACAGAGTGACTGACTGATATAGAAGATTTAACGTGCGCTTTCCGACTACAGCGTATTTCGCACAAGGGCCTGGCCGGACCATTTAGTGTATTCCGAGAAGGGTGAAAGTGGTGTGTGCAACCCAAGAGGGGGCTTTTAGGGGTTGCTTATATTGATTTTTTGAAATTTTGAAATTTGGAATAAATGCCGAGGTGGGTGGAGGAGGGAACTAAGGGGTGTAGCAGGCAAGTATATATACAAGTAGGAGGCGATGTCTATACAGTCGAGTAGATATAGTTATACTGGAGTAGAGAAGCCTGTTGTGTACACACAAGGGCAGTGATGACAATCATCGGAAAAGTCAGTGCCATGAAACAAAGGATGAAGCCAGTAATGTAAACAACGGGATTATTTCTGATTGGGGTCTTTGATGATCTTGAAGTCTTTGAGGTTGGTGACGAGGGTTGTGACTCTCTCCCACTGGATGCTGTGGCTTGGGTTGGCACGGATGTGGTTTGATAGAACTGATTTAGAGTCATCTTTGGAGACTGAGCTTTGATGTTCTTTAATTTGGGTTTTGAGGGGCCTAGATGTTTCTCTTATGTAAGCTTGTCCACAATTGCATGGAATGTGGTACACTGCTCCTGATGGTTCTAGCTTGTGCCTGGATGGTGGTTTCCCTGTGGCTTTAATTGTGTTCTGAATAGTATGACTTCTTTTGAAGACTATATCAATGTTGGCCTGTTTCTTTAAGAGTCTCTGGATTTTGTGGCAAACTATTCCAAAGTAGGGGAGGCTAATCACAAAGGGTGCAGACTGTTGACGCAGGGATTTTTTGGTGATGTTCTGCGATTTTTTGGTGATGTTGGATATCAGAGGTTAGCCGCCGGAGAGTGTTGAAATGGTTTGCAGGGAGGACAGCACAGACGGATGGTAGAGGTTAACCTCCAGGATTGGTTGGTTTGTTGTTTTACGCCGCACTCAGCAATATTCCAGCTATATGATGGCGGTCTGTAAATAATCGAGTCTGGACCAGACAATCCAGTTTTTGACATCATGAGCATTGATCCACGCAATTGGGATCGATGACATACATCAACCAAGTCAGCGAGCCTGACCACCCGATCTCGTTAGTCGCCTTTTACAACAAGCATAGTCGCCTTTTACGGCAAGCATGGGTTGCTGAAAACCCAGGAAGTGTTAAAGTGGTTTGCAGGGTATATAGGAAGTCCTTGATTTATCCTTTTTATGACGAGCACCAGACAGGGAAACAACAAATACCATCAATTAAATATTTTGGTATGATGTGAAGGGATCCAACCACCAACCTTCTGCTGTCTGGGCAGAAGCTCTATCCTCTACGCCATGGAGGTGGTGGGTCGGCATATGAATCAACCGTGAGTATTGTCAACTGACTCATGTGTCGAGAGAAAATAAATAATATTTTTATTGATGTGCTTTATGATAGTTGTCTCAGATATTGATGGGTTACTGTATGGTATTATGAGCATATGATGCGCAGATTTGAAGAAATGAAATGTACACTGTCTCAAACATCATCGCAAATGTAAGTGTTGTTTACTGATCAAAACTCCAGACCCAGGTACATCTCCCACCAGACCCACCAGATGCATCTCCAGACCCAGGTGCATCTTCAGACCTAGGTCCATCCCAAGACAATGGTACATCTCCAGACATAGATGCATCTCCAGACCTAGGTATATCTCCAGACACAGGTGCATCTCCAGACCTAGATACATCCCCAGACCAAGCTGCATCTCCAGACCTAGGTATATATCCAGACATAGATACATCTCCAGACATAGATGCATCCCAAGACCCAGGTGCATCTCCAGACCTAGGCGCATCTCCAGACCTAGGCGCATCTTCAGACCCAGGTGCACCCCAAGACCTAGACACATCTCCAGACCCAGGTGCACCTCTAGACCCAGGTGCACCCCCAGACCTAGACACATTTCCAGACCCAGCTGCATCTGGGAGGGAATAAAACCAGAACACTGGAGTGCCCCAACAAAAATCACAAACAAGTAAAAAGAGTTTTTTGGTGACATTTATTGACAACAATCATGTACAAATATAAAGAATGTGAGTAAGAGCCAGGCAACAGTAATACAGATATCCCTGGGAAGCCGCAGCAAGCAATAGCTGCTAGGACAAGAGGCAAATGCACATGACAGCAGAACGCCACTCTGACAACATTACTCCCAGAGTGAACCGTCTACATCAATCAGATATCAGATGATCTAACACAAGCTGTAATATCATGAACATTGCAGTGATGACAAAACAGGAAGCCATGTCAGAGTTATCTCCCATTTGTTTGCTGTATGAAAGCATGGGATTGGTCAGTATGGCTGTCTTCGTCTCTAAAGCCAGTGTTACCCTGAAAATCAATAGCTCTAATCTTATACTGGACCAGGGCCTCTGTTGCTGGAGGCAGTGGTGATACCTGACAGGTATATCAGAACAATGAAGCTGAAATAGTCTATGCCAAGCAATCTCGGATGGAACTGTGGACAAGTTATTTCGGAAATGCTTGCTGCCATGGTAAACAGATGTCAAGTATTTACATGGAAGATAACCCATCACCCTATGCTACTACATTTCACGAAACTCCCCAACTGGTCTCTCAGGTAAACTGCTTACTTTACAGCAACTAAATAAGTATTCCTGATTCTACATTCCTGTACCAACTGTCAATACTCTGCCATGTTTTACCATATAATCTGGTCAGCACAATGATAGAACAAATCCTTGGTCAAACTAACAGTCTGATAAACACTTTCAGAATATCTTCAGGAGGAAGATGGCAATACATGGTGCACATGTGCCCAACCTCTTTTTCCTTTTGGACTAGGAAATATGTTTAAAACAAGTGGATCAGGACAAGGAAATATGTTCAAAACAAGTAGATCAGTACAAGGAAATATGTTTAAAACAATTAGACCTTTGTGCTGATATAACGACGAAGGATGACATCTATGTCGCGTAGCCATGATTGGATCCTTGATGATGAAGAATTAATTTTAGAATAGTAAAGTAGTTTTGAAAATATATTTTTGAATTCCGATCAATTGTGATTCAAATTTGTAGGCTGACTTTTGCAGTTCACTATTGCATCAAGACACTGTACACGATGTTCATCCTTCTGACAGTCAGTGCCTGCAGGCAAGCAGGGAACTGTGTCTTCATGGCACTGTCAAATTGATGGCCCTGGCTAGACAGGATCTGTTGCAACCAGTAACATTCTAACAACAAACACTATAACATCTACAAAAAATGGTTAATTTCGGCTTTTTGATTGCTTGGTTTTGATTCAAACTTTAACACAACATGATTTCATAAAACTATCTCAACATGAACTGAAAACATCAATTAAAAGTATACCCATGATTATACAAAGTGCCAGCAGAAACAAGAACATTAAAGCTTGTTTATCAACAAGTGTACTGTGTTTCAGTACAGGAAACAAAACTGTCAAATTAAAGATCATGAGACAGACAACCTTGGAGGTAACCTTGACGCTGAAACTACCTGAATATAACACTTTGCTATTACATAGTGTAGTGCTAAACTAAAAGCACCCATTTAAAAGAAAAGGCAACATGAACGAAAAGCTGTCCTGATTTACTGACTGGGAAAGAATATTGTGAACAAAAATAAATAAAACAACTTCAAACCTTTTTTGAAATTTTGGCCCTCATGTTTAAAACATTTGAATTACAAATAATTTTTTTCATATTTTTATCCCTATTTAAAACCATATCCTCCATGTATGAAAATAGTTGGTTATCTATGAATGTTTAGAGGTCTGACATTTGAGGGCTAAAAACAACCCTGGCTGAGACAAGGTTACTGTCTACCTCTCTTGATGTTTTCATAACTTGTCTAGAAACATTGCTACTTTAATGTGGGTCTATCAACCTTTCTACATAAGACACACTACAAATGTTTGACATTCTACCAGCCCTCATGACCCATTTAATAATTACACAAAAGGACTTAGACAGGTGAGTGTTAATTGTATCAATAATGAAAAGATCTGAAGTAAAAAATATGCGTATGTTGGAGTAGAAATAAAGGAAGCACTCAGTAAAGCACTATTCAAAGCACTAATCAAGACACTATTCCAAGCACTGATTAAACGTGACTAACACTCAGGTAACACATTCATGAATTTATTTAATAAACAATGTTTTTGCCATGTGCTGCACATGCTAGTCTGTCATGTTGATACAGGAAACTAACTTTGTCTGAAATACTCAGATGCCACTTGTTCCAGTCTCAGCTGTAAATACAATGTTCTTATAGACAAAAGTCTGCGACCAGTTGCCAACTTCCTTCCATATTGGAAACAAAACTTGTGTATCTTGCTTTCCGGTGTCTTTAGTTCAACATTGTTGTCATACTGATAGAAAATGTGAAAATATTAGAAATTAGTTTTACTTTGTTACTGCAGATGAACGGCCCCAAAAATGGCCTATTCCCATAAGTTTAAAAAGACTGAACTGTTGTCACATTTCACGTTTTAGAAAAATATCTCTCCCCGAAATATCAAGAATCACAACCATCAGATCAATCTTCAAACCTTAAGTCCTCTTATGTAATATCATATTTGTTAGAGATCCTACCAGAAATGACTGTTTAATGCCTTGATAAATTATTCCTAAGAAATAATATTAGTAATAATGAATAAAAAAATAAACTTCAACACCAATTATCAAAAGCACATTAATCACTGCAAGCAAATTCTCCAGGATATGCAACCATCTAAAGGAGTCCTGAATTAAAGGATGACATGCCCTTATCTCTGCCTACGCTGCCTTGAGTGAACTGGGCAGTTCTCTTATAGACTACGACAGCCTGGAGGACCTGGCTCCACACCCTGGGCTCCACACCCTGGGCTCAACTGTATCTGTTGCCAGGACCTGTTGGGAAGGAGGTCATCTGGTTCTACCCAGTCCACAGCCTACAAAGCCAGTCCCAGACTAGTGTTGGACGGAGACAGTGATATGACATTCAGCGGGGTTCAGAGTCTTTGCAATTCATCCAATGCTGTATTATCTGGGCAACAAGTGTGGATTTCATCTTTTTGCTCAAGTGTGGTAGATACGAAACAACGGGTCTACATGGTCACAGATCAAAGACAGACAGCATTGACTTCCATGACCAAAGATAGACTGCCTTGACTTCCATGACCAAAGACAGACTGTCTTGACATTCCATGACCAAAGACAGACTGTCTTGGCTTCCATGACCAAAGACAGACTGTCTTGGCATTCCATGATCAAAGACAGACCACCTTGACATTCCATGATCAAAGACAGACCGTTTTGACATTCCATGATCACAGATAGACTGACTTGACCTTCTATGACCATAGTCAAAGACAGGAAATAATGAGTTATAATTGTCAAAGTCAGGGCATATCGAGTTCCTAGGTCAAAGAAAGCTTTTTGTGAGTTAGTAAGGTCAAAGACAGACCACCTTAAATTCCTGTGGCCAAAGACAGACCATCTGGAGTCACTATGTGATGTCATGGTTCAAAGCATTTGAGAAACGTAGTGACTTACCGTATTCGACGTAATAAGCGCCCCGCTCTAATAAGCGATATTTGCTAATATATTGGCCAGTGAACAATCCCAATTAGCACCCCTTCCGATTGATCAATGTACAAGACTTATTTATTCGTGTATAACACACACTCGTGCACACTTAATCATGGGCAATTAAATTCTGGAAAAATATTTCTGGCGTACATAAACATTTCAGGCTGTCAGCATAAACCACAAAATTTATCTTTCAACTAAGAGCCCCCTATTTCTAATTTGGAGAGCGCCCTGGGTGCTTTTTACGTCGAATACGGTACATCTCAGTCTTCCTTGACATCTACTAATTCTGTGTTGTTTAGAACAAATGGAAGACAACATCTAATGAGCCCAAATGCACACAGTCGTAACCAAACATGTCACACATAGCCCCTGGATACACCATCAGAAACTACAAGGAGCAATACTTGAAATAGTTCGGAACGGGATTACACTCGGTACATCAGAAGTAACAGAAAGTGCAGATAGGACATTGTATTACATCTACCAAAAATATTGAAAACATCCCCTACCAAGGCAAAATTGAAAAAATAATTGAGGTGACTGTTTCCCTATCCCGTTAACACTGCTGTACAAGACTGACAATATGCAATGGAATATATGCAGGTTAAGGTTATATTAAATGTACAAGAAAATCGTCATACAAAAACACTTCCACTGTCATCAACACTGAACCTTAACAGCAAAAGCTAATATCAATAAAACACAATGTGCTACAAACACACCTTTGTAAACCACACAAGATGAATGGAAAACATCTAATGGAATGCTATTTAGTAATATATCTCACTACAGAAGGTCTACTGACGCCCGATTGGAAGATGGCCCTTCTCCCATGGAGGAGTGTTCATGAACAACGCCATAACCATGGGTCTGTTCTTGGTATTCATGAACAACATCATACCACTGGTTCTGTTCTTGGTATTCATGAACAACATCAAACCACTGGTTCTGTTCTTGGTATTAATGAACAACGTCATACCACTGGTTCTGTTCTTGGTATTCATGAACAACATCAAACCACTGGTTCTGTTCTTGGTATTCATGAACCATGTTATACCAGGTTCTGTTCTAGGTATTTATGAACAATGCTAAGACCATGCTTCTGTTCTTGGTATTTATGAACAACGTCATAACCATGGTTCTGTTCTGGGTATTCATGAACAACGCTATACCAATTATCTTGTCCAGGATAATCATGAACAATGTCAAACCAACAGTTCGTTTCTGGGCATTCATGAACAACTAAAACAAGTTACCTTATCTGTGATATTCATGAACAATGTTACACTTCATTCTTACACTTGATACATAGTGTCATTAGAGCCCTATCACCCAGCAGTTATAGTATCAGAACTTTCATTGGATAAGGTTAAAGCTCCTAAGTTGTATACTGAAATTCATACCAACCCTTTCTAAAGCATACTATAACATAATTATACTCCGACCCTGAATCAGACAACTCGGCTGTCTAGTGTGAACCCTAACGTGTATAATGCCATTGATTGACAACCAATCATAATCAGTTACTGCTGAAATCTACAACTAAATACAAATAATTAAAGCTTCAAAACCATGTAAAAGGCATGAAATATTTCTACATCCAATCACAGGGCTACCATTGTCTCGGTGTCTAATTCCACCTAAACTATACCCCAACTAGAAGTAAAAATATCAACACATAAAAGCCTGACGTAAATGCAGTAAATAAAATAAAACGTGTAAAATTGGAGAGTAAAACATAAAACTGCCGGTACTTGACCTTGATTACTTGTTCTTGAACACTGTCTGGAGCACACTGAGACTTAAATACTCTTACACCCAAATATCTAGACAGTAGTACCTAGATGTTACCATGCCGACGCCATGAAACTCCCAGGTTACAAAACATAAAAGCATCTTTTAAACATGATTTTCAAAACAAAGATATAAATCAGTTTGTGAAATTTTCAAAAACAAGTAACCAAGTTTTCCAGGCAATTCAGAACACAAAATGTAAAAAAAGTATACACAAAAAACATGAACACAGAATGTAAGAACAAAAAGTTGGGGAAATATATTCCTGATCGGTAATTATTGTCTTGTTGATTCAAGACAGGATTACTGTTAGCTACGTCAGGGGTGGGTGGGTATTAACACTGGCTTTATTTACCAGGCTTATCATAAACACACAATTAGATGTTCCTCATAATGTTATAGTACTCTTCAGCTTAATGCCACAGCAATCATTGACGACCACTATTAGTTACAGAAGTCATTTTACAAGGTATATCATTCATAATATGTTGTAATCAGCTCATTTGGTATTAAGACATTCCCCCTTTTTCCTCCTCTATCCCCATCCTCACAAGAACACAACATGCACTGACATTCCCCTTTCTTTTCTCAAAGACATTTGCTTAATTTCAGTTTAAATACACTGACACGTTCCTGCTAAAATGGCACAGGTTGGACATTTAACTATTTCCCCTTTCAAGTTTAAGACATGCAGAAAATGCATCAACATTGTTCTTTAAGACTTTTACTTGAATTTCAATTCCTACTACGTTCCGTGTTACTGCCTTGGTGTAGACATCTCAGTGTTTTAAACAACACCATCCATACCTTAAATGTAAAAATCTAATTAAAAATTGTACTCTCTACTCTATTAGTTAGTATTAAAATAAAACATGTATCAAATACATATATATGTAAGTCATGAACTTTGGACTATATTCAAAGTACCAAATACATATACATGTAAGTCATGAACTTTGGACTATATTCAAAGTACCAAATACATATATATGTAAGTCATGAACTTTGGACTATACTCACTAACAAAAGAAACGCGAATACCATACATGTTGGTTAATTTATGAAGAATTACTCATATTTAAGAGATATTAGATTGGTTTGATGCACACTAGAACATTCTCGTATGTATTCTCGCAGCTCATGAACGTATCACTAGGACATCATAGACCCATGGCTCGAGATGCACCATTTTTCTCGTGCACGATTAGCGTGTAAAGTTTGGAAATCACGTTCATCTTGTTGTGATAAGAATAAAGACACTATGGTAACACTTGACTGATTGTTAGTTTTGCCATTAAGTGGTACACATTGGAAACAGCTCTTCTTAAAGTACATACTCCTCTTTATGTTTCTATAGTTCGCGTTTCTTTTGGGGGTAAGTATATATTCAAAGGGCTGTGGTCTTACTATTCACTCCTATTTTCCTATTTGAATATATAAATATTTACAAAAAGATATTCATAGGGAAGTCCGCGGTCTGTGAAGAATATTTACCCCTTATTTCACAAAGTATGTGAACACTCAGATCTGTAGTGGAAACAAAACACACACAGTGTTATAACGACTGTAATATCAGACAAAACAAAACGGTGTAAAATGTAGTGATGTGACGATACACCGATGCATCTGTTGATCACGATTTTTTACCTCTCGATACAAGTATCGACCACAGTACACACTAAGTAAAAAAATATCAATTCTGACCTTAGGTGTTTGGTTTAAAAACTGTTAAACTAAACACTAATCAGTAGTGCAAGTCAATAGTGAAAACATAAATATTTTCATTTGTTGTGCTATACTTGACCCTGCCAACTGTAAATCGCCAGGTATTTGGTCATCCTGTCTTTGAAAAAGACGCACCACAGATAAGAGCACATGCAAGTATGGTGATACATATCGGATCGAGAGTAAGGTATCGTGATACATATCGGATCGAGAGTAAGGTATCGTGATACGTATCGGATCGAGAGTAAGGTATCGTGATACATATCGGATCGAGAGTAAGGTATCGTGATACGTATCGGATCGAGAGTAAGGTATCGTGATACGTATCGGATCGAGAGTAAGGTATCGTGATACGTATCGGGTCGTGAGTAAGGTATCGTGATACATATCGGATCGTGAGTGAGGTATCGTGATACGTATCGGATCACACAGACGGTGTATCGCCCCAGCCCTACTAAAATGGCACATCACTGCTGTAAGTTGCCTGATCCAGGACGCTCCCCTTTGAAATATATACAGGCAAGTCTGTCAGCACGACCGTCCACACGGAATCATGTCTCATAGATGTGAAACTCATTTTAGTAATATGTTGCCATGACAACTGCTTCAATTACTATGGATAATGAAAAAAAGGAATGATTTCAAAACTTGTCACAACTACTCGTTTTCCACAAAAATTGAAAACCCATGAGCTTAAAACACACAAAATATGAGACATGTTTATATAAGATGTTATGAGTATTTTGGAATATGCAAGTGAGCAAATTACATGAAAAAATGCTTCTAATCGAGAAAAAACACCAAACCCTTTTGATGGACTGTAAGCCAAAAAAAGAAGAAGAAATGATTCAACAAACTGTAAAATAAAAATCCAGTTGTGTTGATAATGAATGTGTTGCTACCTTTTTTAACAGACCAATAGAAAAGTTGATGTCTTACGCTGATCTACCAGTAGGACTTGGTCCCCTATGTTGTGTAAGCAGTGATAAGGTAAACACAAAAGATGCCTTGAAAAGGCAAGTCAACAACTTGGTTATTTCCAAAAACATTAAAAAAAACATGAACAGTTTCATTCACGAACTTGAAGCCCAACCTGACAGCAAAGCAGTTATCTCCCTTTGTTCGTGGTTCCGACTACACTTTGGGGTCCTTGTCGTCTCCCTGTGGGTCCGGAACCGCTGACTCCGCTGACGCCTCCGCAGTGGGGGCAGGGGCGGTCTCTGTCTGGGGGGAACTGGCGAGCGGAGCCTCTTCTTTCACTTCCTCCTGCAGAGGGAGAGCAAACACTTATTGCACATCGACTTTTCAGACAATTATTATTAGATATTCTCTTGTTACATGACTAGCGACCTAATCTCTTGTGACTAGTTGAGTGACCCAAACATGACTCACTGCAGACTCTGTGACCCCAACATGACTCACTGCAGACACTGTGACCCCAACATGACTCACTGCAGACTCTGTGACCCCAACATGACTCACCGCAGACTCTGTGACCCCAACATGACTCACTGCAGACTCTGTGACCCCAACATGACTCACTGCAGACACTGTGACCCCAACATGACTCACTGCAGACTCTGTGACCCCAACATGACTCACTGCAGACTCTGTGACCCCAACATGACTCACTGCAGACACTGTGACCCCAACATGACTCACTGCAGACTCTGTGACCCCAACATGACTCACTGCAGACTCTGTGACCCCAACATGACTCACTGCAGACTCTGTGACCCCAACATGACTCACTGCAGACACTGTGACCCCAACATGACTCACTGCAGACTCTGTGACCCCAACACGACTCACTGCAGACTCTGTGACCCCAACATGACTCACTGCAGACTCTGTGACCCCAACATGACTCACTGCAGACTCTGTGACCCCAACATGACTCACTGCAGACTCTGTGACCCCAACATGACTCACTGCAGACTCTGTGACCCCAACATGACTCACTGCAGACTCTGTGACCCCAACATGACTCACTGCAGACTCTGTGACCCCAACATGACTCACTGCAGACTCTGTGACCCCAACATGACTCACTGCAGACTCTGTGACCCCAACATGACTCACCATGGACTCTGTGACCCCAACATGACTCACTGCAGACTCTGTGACCCCAACATGACTCACTGCAGACTCTGTGACCCCAACATGACTCACTGCAGACTCTGTGACCCCAACTTGACTCACTGCAGACTCTGTGACCCCAACATGACTCACTGCAGACTCTGTGACACCAACATGACTCACTGCAGACTCTGTGACACCAACTTGACTCACTGCAGACTCTGTGACCCCAACATGTCTCACTGCAGACTCTGTGACCCCAACATGACTCACTGCAGACTCTGTGACACCAACATGACTCACTGCAGACTCTGTGACCCCAACATGACTCACTGCAGACTCTGTGACCCCAACATGACTCACTGCAGACTCTGTGACCCCAACATGACTCACTGCAGACTCTGTGACCCCAACATGACTCACTGCAGACTCTGTGACCCCAACATGACTCACTGCAGACTCTGTGACCCCAACATGACTCACTGCAGACTCTGTGACCCCAACATGACTCACCATGGACTCTGTGACCCAACAGGACTCACTTCAGACTCTGTGACCCCAACATGACTCACCATGGACTCTGTGACCCCAACATGACTCACCATGGACTCTGTGACACCAACATGACTCACCGCGGACTCTGTGACCCCAACATGACTCACCGCAGACTCTGTGACCCCAACATGACTCACTGCAGACTCTGTGACCCCAACATGACTCACTGCAGACTCTGTGACCCCAACATGACTCACCGCAGACTCTGTGACCCCAACATGACTCACTGCAGACTCTGTGACCCCAACATGACTCACTGCAGACTCTGTGACACCAACATGACTCACCGCAGACTCTGTGACCCCAACATGACTCACTGCAGACTCTGTGACCCCAACATGACTCACTGCAGACTCTGTGACCCCAACATGACTCACTGCAGACTCTGTGACCCCAACATGACTCACTGCAGACTCTGTGACCCCAACATGACTCACTGCAGACTCTGTGACCCCAACATGACTCACTGCAGACTCTGTGACCCCAACATGACTCACTGCAGACTCTGTGACCCCAACATGACTCACTGCAGACTCTGTGACCCCAACATGACTCACTACAGACTCTGTGACCCCAACATGACTCAACGCAGACTCTGTGACCCCAACATGACTCACCGCGGACTCTGTGACTGGCTTTTCTTCTTTATCTTCAGGCTCCAGTTCCTTCATCTTGTCTTCCTCTCCTGACTTGTCCGTCTCGTTGACCACATCCACGCTGAAACAACCACCTCACATCAACACCTTGACAATCACTGGCAGACAGTTTTATAATGACCGTCAGAGACCACAGAAGTACAACTAGAGGTCTCAAAGTGAGTGAGTGAGTGAGTGAGTAGGGTTTTACGCCGCTTTTAGCAATATCCCAGCAACATCACGGCGGGGGACACCAGAAATGGGCTTCACACATTAAGAGGTCTCAAAGAGACGTGTGGACTGCCCTGCCTATGCCCAATCATCTGGACAGCAAAAAACTTTCACATAAGCTGATGTTGAAAATACCATTTCTTGAATCATTCTCATATTGATATGTGAAGTCTATAATGAGTCTTTGAAAACACTAGCTTCAATCTTCTGCATCTTACGTCAGGTGATTTGAGTGAGTGAGTGAGTGAGTATGGTTTTACGCCGCTTTTAGCAATATTCCAGCAATATCACGGCGGGGGGACACCAGAAATTCAGGTGATTTGACTCTTCCCCTCCTGGTTGTCCAAGAACCCAGAATGAGAGCTTCGCCCTACTGGGGATTCTCATGGTTCGGTTTCATGTTTCAGCTTAACACTCAGCAATATTCCAGCTACAAGACGGCAGCCTGCACGTAATTGAGTCTGGACAATCCAGTGATTGATATTGAGAGTAACGTTACCCGACACAAAATCAACCAAATCGTGGTGCGTGACTACCCGATCCATTTGTTCGCCTCTTACAACCAGCTGGGGACCACCTTTAACCCGGAGTCCCCACGGGGGCTGTATACAGTATCTGCCACACCTCTACATCTGTCAGGAGCCCCGAGGGACTTACTTTTCCTTAGCTGATGGCTCCTCGCTGTCCTGTTTCCCCTCCTTGATGAACGCCTCTTTCTCATGGTCGCTGAAACAGTTGGAAGACAAGTTTAGTCTGGGAGAGAAAGTTTAGTGTTGCCCTGACTGACTCCAACATTCACTACAACGGCCCTGACTGACTCCAACATTAACTACAGCAGACCTGACTGACTCCAACATTAACTACAGCGGCCCTGACTGACTCCAACATTAACTACAGCAGCCCTGACTGACTCCAACATTAACTAGAGCAGCCCTGACTGACTCCAAAATTAACTACAGCGGCCCTGACTGACTCCAACATTAACTACAGCGGCCCTGACTGACTCCAACATTAACTACAGCAGCCCTGACTGACTCCAACATTAACTACAGCAGACCTGACAGACTCCAACATTAACTACAGCGGCCCTGACTAACTCCAACATTAACTACAGCGGCCCTGACTGACTCCAACATTAACTACAGCGGCCCTGACTGACTCCAACATTAACTACAGCAGACCTGACAGACTCCAACATTAACTACAGCAGACCTGACTGACTCCAACATTAACTACAGCGGCCCTTGCCCTGACTCCAACATTAACTACAGCGGCCCTGACTGACTCCAACATTAACTACAGCAGACCTGACTGACTCCAACATTAACTACAGCAGACCTGACTGACTCCAACATTAACTACAGCGGCCCTGACAGACTCCAACATTAACTACAGCAGACCTGACTGACTCCAACATTAACTACAGCAGCCCTGACTGACTCCGACGTTAACTACAGCAGCCCTGACTGACTCCGACATTAACTACAGCGGCCCTGACTGACTCCAACATTAACTACAGCAGCCCTGACTGACTCCAACATTAACTACAGCGGCCCTGACTGACTCCAACATTAACTACAGCGGCCCTGACTGACTCCAACATTAACTACAGCGGCCCTGACTGACTCCAACATTAACTACAGCAGACCTGACAGACTCCAACATTAACTACAGCGGCCCTGACTGACTCCAACATTAACTACAGCGGCCCTTGCCCTGACTCACTCCAACATTAACTACAGCAGACCTGACTGACTCCAACATTAACTACAGCAGACCTGACTGACTCCAACATTAACTACAGCGGCCCTGACTAACTCCAACATTAACTACAGCGGCCCTGACTGACTCCAACATTAACTACAGCGGCCCTGACAGACTCCAACATTAACTACAACAGACCTGACAGACTCCAACATTAACTACAGCAGACCTGACAGACTCCAACATTAACTACAGCAGACCTGACTGACTCCAACATTAACTACAGCGGCCCTGACTGACTCCAACATTAACTACAGCGGCCCTGACTGACTCCAACATTAACTACAGCAGACCTGACTGACTCCAACATTAACTACAGCGGCCCTTGCCCTGACTGACTCCAACATTAACTACAGCGGCCCTGACTGACTCCAACATTAACTACAGCGGCCCTGACAGACTCCAACATTAACTACAACAGACCTGACAGACTCCAACATTAACTACAGCAGACCTGACTGACTCCAACATTAACTACAGCAGACCTGACTGACTCCAACATTAACTACAGCGGCCCTGACTGACTCCAACATTAACTACAGCGGCCCTGACTGACTCCAACATTAACTACAGCGGCCCTTGCCCTGACTGACTCCAACATTAACTACAGCAGACCTGACTGACTCCAACATTAACTACAGCAGACCTGACGTGACAGACTCCAACATTAACTACAGCAGACCTGACTGACTCCAACATTAACTACAGCAGACCTGACTGACTCCAACATTGACTACAGCGGCCCTGACTGACTCCAACATTAACTACAGCAGCCCTGACTGACTCCAACATTAACTACAGCAGACCTGACAGACTCCAACATTAACAACAGCAGCCCTGACTGACTCCAACATTAACTACAGCGGCCCTGACAGACTCCAACATTAACTACAGCAGACCTGACTGACTCCAACATTAATTACAGCGGCCCTGACTGACTCCAACATTAACTACAGCAGCCCTGACTGACTCCAACATTAACTACAGCAGCCCTGACTGACTCCGACATTAACTACAGCAGACCTGACGTGACAGACTCCAACATTAACTACAGCAGACCTGACTGACTCCAACATTAACTACAGCAGACCTGACTGACTCCAACATTGACTACAGCGGCCCTGACTGACTCCAACATTAACTACAGCAGCCCTGACTGACTCCAACATTAACTACAGCAGACCTGACAGACTCCAACATTAACAACAGCAGCCCTGACTGACTCCAACATTAACTAGAGCAGCCCTGACTGACTCCAAAATTAACTACAGCGGCCCTGACTGACTCCAACATTAACTACAGCGGCCCTGACTGACTCCAACATTAACTACAGCAGCCCTGACTGACTCCAACATTAACTACAGCAGACCTGACAGACTCCAACATTAACTACAGCGGCCCTGACTAACTCCAACATTAACTACAGCGGCCCTGACTGACTCCAACATTAACTACAGCGGCCCTGACTGACTCCAACATTAACTACAGCAGACCTGACAGACTCCAACATTAACTACAGCAGACCTGACTGACTCCAACATTAACTACAGCGGCCCTTGCCCTGACTCCAACATTAACTACAGCGGCCCTGACTGACTCCAACATTAACTACAGCAGACCTGACTGACTCCAACATTAACTACAGCAGACCTGACTGACTCCAACATTAACTACAGCGGCCCTGACAGACTCCAACATTAACTACAGCAGACCTGACTGACTCCAACATTAACTACAGCAGCCCTGACTGACTCCGACGTTAACTACAGCAGCCCTGACTGACTCCGACATTAACTACAGCGGCCCTGACTGACTCCAACATTAACTACAGCAGCCCTGACTGACTCCAACATTAACTACAGCGGCCCTGACTGACTCCAACATTAACTACAGCGGCCCTGACTGACTCCAACATTAACTACAGCGGCCCTGACTGACTCCAACATTAACTACAGCAGACCTGACAGACTCCAACATTAACTACAGCGGCCCTGACTGACTCCAACATTAACTACAGCGGCCCTTGCCCTGACTCACTCCAACATTAACTACAGCAGACCTGACTGACTCCAACATTAACTACAGCAGACCTGACTGACTCCAACATTAACTACAGCGGCCCTGACTAACTCCAACATTAACTACAGCGGCCCTGACTGACTCCAACATTAACTACAGCGGCCCTGACAGACTCCAACATTAACTACAACAGACCTGACAGACTCCAACATTAACTACAGCAGACCTGACAGACTCCAACATTAACTACAGCAGACCTGACTGACTCCAACATTAACTACAGCGGCCCTGACTGACTCCAACATTAACTACAGCGGCCCTGACTGACTCCAACATTAACTACAGCAGACCTGACTGACTCCAACATTAACTACAGCGGCCCTTGCCCTGACTGACTCCAACATTAACTACAGCGGCCCTGACTGACTCCAACATTAACTACAGCGGCCCTGACAGACTCCAACATTAACTACAACAGACCTGACAGACTCCAACATTAACTACAGCAGACCTGACTGACTCCAACATTAACTACAGCAGACCTGACTGACTCCAACATTAACTACAGCGGCCCTGACTGACTCCAACATTAACTACAGCGGCCCTGACTGACTCCAACATTAACTACAGCGGCCCTTGCCCTGACTGACTCCAACATTAACTACAGCAGACCTGACTGACTCCAACATTAACTACAGCAGACCTGACGTGACAGACTCCAACATTAACTACAGCAGACCTGACTGACTCCAACATTAACTACAGCAGACCTGACTGACTCCAACATTGACTACAGCGGCCCTGACTGACTCCAACATTAACTACAGCAGCCCTGACTGACTCCAACATTAACTACAGCAGACCTGACAGACTCCAACATTAACAACAGCAGCCCTGACTGACTCCAACATTAACTACAGCGGCCCTGACAGACTCCAACATTAACTACAGCAGACCTGACTGACTCCAACATTAATTACAGCGGCCCTGACTGACTCCAACATTAACTACAGCAGCCCTGACTGACTCCAACATTAACTACAGCAGCCCTGACTGACTCCGACATTAACTACAGCAGACCTGACTGACTCCAACATTAACTACAGCAGCCCTGACTGACTCCAACATTAACTACAGCGGCCCTGACTGACTCCAACATTAACTACAGCAGCCCTGACTGACTCCAACATTAACTACAGCGGCCCTGACTGACTCCAACATTAACTACAGCGGCCCTGACTGACTCCGACATTAACTACAGCGGCCCTGACTGAGTCCAACATTAACTATAGCGGCCCTGACTGACTCCAACATTAACTACAGCAGACCTGACTGACTCCAACATTAACTACAGCAGACCTGACTGACTCCAACATTAACTACAGCGGCCCTGACTGACTCCAACATTAACTACAGCAGACCTGACTGACTCCAACATTAACTACAGCGGCCCTGACTGACTCCAACATTAACTACAGCAGACCTGACTGACTCCAACATTAACTACAGCAGCCCTGACTGACTCCAACATTAACTACAGCAGACCTGACTGACTCCAACATTAACTACAGCGGCCCTGACTGACTCCGACATTAACTACAGCGGCCCTGACTGAGTCCAACATTAACTACAGCGGCCCTGACTGACTCCAACATTAACTACAGCAGACCTGACTGACTCCAACATTAACTACAGCGGCCCTGACTGACTCCAACATTAACTACAGCCGCCCTGACTGACTCCAACATTAACTACAGCGGCCCTTGCCCTGACTGACTCCAACATTAACTACAGCGGCCTGACTCACTCCAACATTAACTACAGCAGACCTGACTGACTCCAACATTAACTACAGCGGCCCTTGCCCTGACTGACTCCAACATTAACAACAGCAGCCCTGACTGACTCCAACATTAACTACAGCAGCCCTGACTGACTCCAACATTAACTACAGCAGCCCTGACTGACTCCAACATTAACTACAGCAGCCCTGACTGACTCCAACATTAACTACAGCGGCCCTGACTGACTCCAACATTAACTACAGCGGCCCTGACTGACTCCAACATTAACTACAGCGCCCCTTGCCCTGACTGACTCCAACATTAACTACAGCGGCCCTGACTGACTCCAACATTAACTACAGCAGACCTGACTGACTCCAACATTAACTACAGCGGCCCTGACTGACTCCAACATTAACTACAGCCGCCCTGACTGACTCCAACATTAACTACAGCGGCCCTTGCCCTGACTGACTCCAACATTAACTACAGCGGCCTGACTCACTCCAACATTAACTACAGCAGACCTGACTGACTCCAACATTAACTACAGCGGCCCTTGCCCTGACTGACTCCAACATTAACAACAGCAGCCCTGACTGACTCCAACATTAACTACAGCAGCCCTGACTGACTCCAACATTAACTACAGCAGCCCTGACTGACTCCAACATTAACTACAGCGGCCCTGACTGACTCCAACATTAACTACAGCGGCCCTGACTGACTCCAACATTAACTACAGCGCCCCTTGCCCTGACTGACTCCAACATTAACTACAGCGGACCTGACTGACTCCAACATTAACTACAGCGGCCCTGACTGACTCCAACATTAACTACAGCGGCCCTGACTGACTCCAACATTAACTACAGCGGCCCTGACTGACTCCAACATTAACTACAGCGCCCTTGACAGACTCCAGAAGAGAATAAGTATGTTACAGACAAGTCATGTCATCAGACATTACACAAGCTGCTGGTTCCGATGCCAGGAAGCAACAGCTGAAGACTGACCACAGTTTGCCGTCGGCGGCCCTGGGTTGACACTTACGTTGCCTCCGCGTCGGCCCTTTCACCTCCAGCTTCTCCGCCCGCGACCTTGCCCTTGAGTGCCCACAGTAAGCCACACTGCTTGGTGAAGTAGAAGGTGACGTCGATGACGAGGAACAAGAGGATGATGATGGCGATGAGGATCCCAATAATGGCAGCAGTCGCCATCCCTTCCGTTTCTGAAAACAATCATTAAGTTGGAGAATGTCAAGGAGTCTTATGCCAGTCAGCAATAGCAGGCTTGCTGCCCAGCATGGTGTCAACCCTCTAACCAAGAAAAACATGAGTTGGAAATTCAATATACCGTATTCGACGTAATAAGCGCCCCGTTCTTATAAGCGCCCACGGTGATATTTGCTAATATATTGGCCAGTGAACAATCCCAATTAGCACCCCTTCCGATTGATCAATGTACAAGACTTATTTATTCATGTATAATATGCACTCGTGTGTTATATGCACCCTTAATTATTGGCAATAAATTCTGGAAAATTATATCGTACATAAACATTTCAGGCTGTCAGCATAAACCACGAAATTTATGATAAAATCATATTCTAATAAGAGCTCCCTATTTCTAATTTTGAGAGCGCCCTTGGCGCTTATTACGTCGACTACGGTAACTGACTTTTATGAGAAGCATAGAATGAATTTTCATTTCGTGATCAACATGAAAAAGATTCAGAGTCTGCAGATTTAGGATATTTGAAGGTCTTGTGATGGCAGAGACACTACCAGACCCGCCGATTGTCTCACTTACCTTAGATGGGTGCATGGACAATTATGTTGAGGAAAGAAATAGGATTTCTATATTTCACAATATAATGTATCAATATGAATGTAATTAAATGATACCGATATGTTTCAACGTGTCACAAATCTTTAACCTTTTGTATTTTGCTGTGAGATGTCACAGGCGTGGGATACACCAATGGAGCTGTTGTTGTTTGTTGTTTTACGCCACACTCAGCACTATTCCAGCTATATGACGGCAGTCTCTAAATAATCAAGTCTGTACCAGACAATCCAGTGATTGACATCTTGAGCATCGATCCACGCAATTTGTATACGAAGACATGCATCAACCATGTCAGGCTCCCCGATCCCGTTAGTCACTTCTTATGACAAACATAGTCGCCTTTTAGGGCAAGCATGGGTTGCTGAAGACCTATTCTCCCCCGGATCTTCACAGGAGCTGAGAAAGTCAACATTGAAACAAGATACTGAAGGCAGGTACATGCAAGTTAGTGAAACTGACAAAACATTAAGCATGATTCCTGAGTCCAGTTGTTGACCCAGGACCAACTGGGATTACAGCAAGAAGGTAAGTGGGACAGGCACAGACAAGTAAACGAACCATGCACTGAGCGAGTGAGCGTGGAATATGAGAGCTATAGCACAAGTGAGTGTGTGATATGAGACCTATAGCACAAGTGAGTGAGTGATATGAGACCTATAGCACAAGTGAGTGTGTGATATGAGAGCTATAGCACAAGTGAGTGAGTGTGTGATATGAGAGCTATAGTACAAGTGAGTGTGTGATATGAGACCTATAGCACAAGTGAGTGAGTGTGTGATATGAGAGCTATAGCACAAGTGAGTGTGTGATATGAGAGCTATAGCACAAGTGAGTGAGTGTGTGATATGAGAGCTATAGTACAAGTGAGTGTGTGATATGAGACCTATAGCACAAGTGAGTGAGTGTGTGATATGAGAGCTATAGCACAAGTGAGTGTGTGTGTGATATGAGAGCTATAGCACAAGTGAGTGTGTGTGTGATATGAGAGCTATAGCACAAGTGAGTGTGTGATATGAGAGCTATAGCACAAGTGAGTGTGTGATATGAGAGCTATAGCACAAGTGAGTGTGTGATATGAGAGCTATAGCACAAGTGAGTGTGTGATATGAGAGCTATAGCACAAGTGAGTGAGTGTGTGATATGAGAGCTATAGCACAAGTGAGTGTGTGATATGAGAGCTATAGCACAAGTGAGTGTGTGATATGAGAGCTATAGCACAAGTGAGTGAGTGTGTGATATGAGACCTATAGCACAAGTGAGTGTGTGATATGAGAGCTATAGCACAAGTGAGTGTGTGATATGAGAGCTATAGCACAAGTGAGTGTGTGTGTGATATGAGACCTATAGCACAAGTGAGTGTGTGATATGAGAGCTATAGCACAAGTGAGTGTGTGATATGAGAGCTATAGCACAAGTGAGTGTGTGTGTGATATGAGAGCTATAGCACAAGTGAGTGTGTGATATGAGAGCTATAGCACAAGTGAGTGAGTGTGTGATATGAGAGCTATAGCACAAGTGAGTGAGTGTGTGATATGAGACCTATAGCACAAGTGAGTGTGTGATATGAGAGCTATAGCACAAGTGAGTGTGTGATATGAGACCTATAGCACAAGTGAGTGAGTGTGTGATATGAGAGCTATAGCACAAGTGAGTGTGTGATATGAGAGCTATAGCACAAGTGAGCGAAAGGGTGTGTCATGACAGCTTAGCACATCAAAGTGAAAGTGTCATATGAGAGTTACGGCACATCAAGGAAGCGCGAAAGGGTGTTACATGACAGTTACTGCACATCAATGAAGTAAGAAAGGTTGTTACATGACAGTTACTGCACATCAGTGAAGTAAGAAAGGGTGTTACATGACAGTTACTGCACATCAGTGAAGTAAGAAAGGTTGTTACATGACAGTTACTGCACATCAGTGAAGTAAGAAAGGGTGTTACATGACAGTTACTGCACATCAGTGAAGTAAGAAAGGTTGTTACATGACAGATATTGCACATCTAGACAAGAGGCAGATTCCAAGTAAATTTTTCCAAGCACTCTTCAACTTGGTTCATATATATCAATATCTACTACATAACAATGGAGAGGTAGTTGTTTCAATCTAAAATCAACAGCAGCTATAATTTCTGTTGTACATGTTATTGACAATAGAAGATCTCCTAGTCCCCACTGAATGTCCTGGACGAACACACCAAGTACCAAGTGTAGGAAGGCACAATTGGGGGACCAAACTAAACCCTGTACAAGCAGAAACATAGAATCCAACAGCTATGTACGCTTTAACAAGTGGTTGATGGCATGAGCATCAAATAAAACCTTCAGAGTACAAGTGAGTCAGTCAGGATTAAGACTTCAAGGTTTTCCAGTTGAAACTGGTGTCGTCAGCTTTATTTTTCAGGAAGGCAAAAATAAAAGCATTTTTGTCAAAAAAAACGTGTGGGCATGGGTTAAACGGTGTGGGCATGGGTTAAACGGTGTGGGCATGGGTTAAACCTTGTGGGCATGGGTTAAACGGTGTGGGCATGGGTTAAACGGTGTGGGCATGGGTTAAACGGTGTGGGCATGGGTTAAACCATGTGGGCATGGGTTAAACCTTGTGGGCATGGGTTAAACCTTGTGGGCATGGGTTAAACCGTGTGGGCATGGGTTAAACCATGTGGGCATGGGTTAAACCTTGTGGGCATGGGTTAAACCTTGTGGGCATGGGTTAAACGGTGTGGGCATGGGTTAAACGGTGTGGGCATGGGTTAAACCTTGTGGGCATGGGTTAAACGGTGTGGGCATGGGTTAAACGGTGTGGGCATGGGTTAAACGGTGTGGGCATGGGTTAAACCATGTGGGCATGGGTTAAACCGTGTGAGCATGGGTTAAACGGTGTGGGCATGGGTTAAACCTTGTGGGCATGGGTTATACCGTGTGGGCATGGGTTAAACCAAGGCTCATAACTGGAGTTAACCCAGGATTCAAACACAACATCTGCGGATCCAATCACTGCCACTTCAACAGTGATGCCTTCTACAGGAGCATGAGTTTATCAACAATCGTGTCAATCAATCATACTTGAGTCATGTTCAATTCTGCTAAACTAACATTGGCTTCAAACCTTTGTGTAAAGGCTCAGTAATTACTGAGCAAGTATTGTACGAGTACCCAGTAAGTACATGTGAGAGCACCCAGTAAGTACATGTGAGAGCACCCAGTAAGTACTTGTGAGAGCACCCAGTAAGTACTTGTGAGAGTACTCAGTAAGTACTTGTGAGAGCACCCAGTAAGTACTTGTGAGAGCACCCAGTAAGTACTTGTGAGAGCACCCAGTAAGTACTTGTGAGAGCACCCAGTAAGTACTTGTGAGAGCACCCGGTAAGTACTTGTGAGAGCACCCAGTAAGTACTTGTGAGAGCACTCAGTAAGTACTTGTGAGAGTACCCAGTAAGTACTTGTGAGTAACCAGTAAGTACTTGTGAGAGCACCCAGTAAGTACTTGTGAGAGTACCCAGTAAGTACTTGTGAGAGCACCCAGTAAGTACTTGTGAGAGCACCAAGTAAGTACCTGTGGGAGTACACAGTAAGTACTTGTGAGAGCACCCAGTAAGTACTTGTGAGAGTACCCAGTAAGTACTTGTGAGAGCACCCTGTACGTACTTGTGAGAGCACCCAGTAAGTACTCAGTGGGTTGATATAAATGGATCATTGTTATCATTATAGAGTTTATGCCGCTGTGGTTCTTCATTGGGATGATATACATCAATCATTGTGTATGCCGCTGTGGTTCTCCATTGGGATCATATACATAAATCATTGTTTATGCCGCAGTGGTTCTCCATTGGGATGATATATATAAATCATTGTTTATGCCACTGTGGTTCTCCATTGGGATGATATACATAAATCATTGTTTATGCCGCTGTGGTTCTCCATTGGGATGATATACATAAATCATTGTTTATGCTGCTGTGGTTCTCCATTGGGATGATATACATCAATCATTGTTTATGCCGCTGTGGTTCTTCATTGGGATGATATACATCAATCATTGTGTATGCCGCTGTGGTTCTCCATTGGGATCATATACATAAATCATTGTTTATGCCGCAGTGGTTCTCCATTGGGATGATATACATAAATCATTGTTTATGCCACTGTGGTTCTTCATTGGGATGATATACATAAATCATTGTTTATGCAGCTGTGGTTCTCCATTGGGATGATATACATAAATCATTGTTTATGCCACTGTGGTTCTCCATTGGGATGATATACATAAATCATTGTTTATGCCGCTGTGGTTCTCCATTGGGATGATATACATAAATCATTGTTTATGCCGCTGTGGTTCTCCATTGGGATGATATACATCAATCATTGTTTATGCCGCTGTGGTTCTCCATTGGGATGATATACATAAATCATTGTGTATGCCGCTGTGGTTCTCCATTGGGATGATATACATAAATCATTGTGTATGCCGCTGTGGTTCTCCGTTGGGATGATATACATAAATCATTGTTTATGCCGCTGTGGTTCTCCATTGGGATGATATACATAAATCATTGTTTATGCCACTGTGTTTCTCCATTGGGATGATATACATAAATCATTGTTTATGCCACTGTGGTTCTCCATTGGGATGATATACATAAATCATTGTTTAAGCCGCTGTGGTTCTCCATTGGGATGATATACATAAATCATTGTTTATGCCGCTGTGGTTCTTCATTGGGATGATATACATAAATCATTGTTTATGCCGCTGTGGTTCTCCATTGGGATGATATACATAAATCATTGTGTATGCCGCTGTGGTTCTCCATTGGGATGATATACATAAATCATTGTTTATGCCACTGTGTTTCTCCATTGGGGTGATATACATAAATCATTGTTTATGCCACTGTGTTTCTCCATTGGGATGATATACATAAATCATTGTTTATGCCACTGTGGTTCTCCATTGGGATGATATACATAAATCATTGTTTAAGCCGCTGTGGTTCTCCATTGGGATGATATACATAAATCATTGTGTATGCCGCTGTGGTTCTCCATTGGGGTGATATACATCGATCATTGTTTATGCCGCTGTGGTGCCCAGTTATGTTGATAGACATATTGTTATCATAATAGCATGCGTTTGCCACTGTGGTTGTCAGTTGGGTTGATATAAAGAGTCCTTCCTTAAAAGTAGCATACACAGAGAAATGACATCTTGATTCTTCTTTGAAATAACTCTCCATCAATAGAGTGAGTGAGTAAGTATAAGTTGCTTTTAACAGTATTACAGTTATATCACGGCGTGTCAGCTTAATGTGGGAGGAAAGACTGAAGTGATGCAGGCCTCTGACATTTACCACTTTGGTGAAACCCATGAGATGGGGTGCAGTGCTGACAAATTAGAAACATATTCGGGCGAATCGTGATTTGAACCCACATTCACAGGTTTTTTTGTGTCCAATGGACGCAACTCTGCACTGCCTTAGACGACTGGGACACCTGAGCCCCCTATTACACTAAAGAAATACAGATTATCTGAAATTAGATCAACAGTTAACGGCACAAGAAGAAATTCAGGCAACTGTCTGGCAGACAAGATGTGCTGGGACTTAATCTAAACAATCATTGTGGCCTGGCTAAACAGGTTGTTCCAGGGGAGATAATTTGTGGTTTCTATGTAGTTACCTCCCCTTGGCTATGACACTTTCCATTTTTTCTTCGGTGCCACAGAGCGGACATAATTCAGAACGGACAAGTCAACTCCTCAGATGTAAATAACGACCATCCAAAGCAGGAATAATAATAAAAATTTTATTCAACTCATTACTAAATGGAAAATAAACAAACATGAAAATGTTAAATTACAAGTGAATTATGACAGAGAAAACTACATCGAAACATTCAACAGACATTCAACAAACATTGATCATAGAGAACTAGCTAGTTCATCAACCTCGCATTACAATACACTAAAATACATACTGAGAAAACTAAATGAGTGACTTTATAAGCTCAGCATTTGAAAAGGCATATTTCTAGTAATTTGATAATTACAGAAGATCAACTGATGAACCGTGGACTACGACAGATGCCAATTCCGAATACAACATGCTGACAAGGTGAAAGTGCGGACTTGGAACATCTAGGTAGTGAAACTGTTTGGCGTAGACAATATGTAGATAGATAGATATATATGCATACAATTGACAAGAGACACTTGAATAGTGTGTTCCGTGTAACGCACAACAGCCTGATGGAGTTTATACTGCCACAAACTCAAGCCACATCTAATACCTTGCTGTTTCGACAACACAACTTGAAGATACCATGGGAAACTCGGGACAACGTCTACAGTGGTAGGGTCATGAATCACAACATTTCTTCAGATGCTTAAATGATTTAAGTGTTTCCAAGATCAATCAAAGTTTGTTATTCTAAGCATGAAGATTAGATTTGATTTGGATATGAGCGATGTTCCGGGATGACGATGGGGACTAAGGATGATGCTACTGATGAACCATGGCGATGTGAACAATGAGTCTAATGAGTTCAGACACTGTCTATTTGCAAAATCTCGACTTCAAATGTATGTCTAAATAAACCAAACGGCAAGCAGCAATTAATACGAAAACTATAGCATTTATCTACATTGTAGATAACTGTCCATTTGTCAACAAACAAAATGATTTCTAGTCGAAATGTCTGGACTATTTAGATAGTATTGTGGGCTTTGGTCTGTACAGGTGCCACTGCCCAAGTTCTGCTGTAAGCCTTGTTGATGGTTGTGGAGGCATACAGACAGTTTTGTGGAGCAATAATTCAAGTGGACAACACACTCTATAAGTTGTTGTCCGAGTTCAAGGTGTGACTGACAAGATAAAATACAGAAACATTTGGGGTTTTATTTTCTTCCAGAAAACAAAAGTTCTTTGTCTGGGACACAAACAATGACTTGATTTCCGGTTTTCTACAGGTTTCGTGCTCTGTAACCCACGGACAAAGGACAAACGAAAGGAACCCAATATGTGATTGCACGTCTTGCATAGTGGTGGAGAGAGAAGGTGAAGGACACACGAGACAGAGGCTACGACGGAAGGGGAGATAACCACCAACTAGAGAAATGTACACTCGGAGCTACAGTCAACTGTACAGAAACACTGTGTGTAGAATCGGACAGAAACAACGCAACACACTGTATGGTGAATCCACAATGAGGCTCCGGTGAGCAGCCACAGAGAAAGGTTCCGGAGCCCTGAGTATTAGAAGGGAAAGAAGCAGCAGACTCCAGACTGGGACACAAAATATTATAAACTGGTTACCATGGTAACATGATGACTTGTCTCAGCAGTGAGTCATGTAGCAATAACAACAGTAACTGGAAATCGAGGGCGACAGGTGCAGCTGTTTCCCAATAGCCACTCAAGGATCATCTCTAACTCTTAACAGACTACTCTTAACAAGGCCCCGCCCCAAGTTTAACTATTGATGATGCTCTCTACTGGTTCAACTATTGAGCAACCATTTTCCCCTTAGGTTCAACGACTGATCAACCACTTTCCCCTTAGGTTCAACAACTGATCAACCACTTTCCCCTTAGGTTCAACGACTGATCAACCACTTTCCCCTTAGGTTCAACGACTGATCAACCACTTTCCCCTAGGTTCAATTACTGATCAACCACTTTCACCTTAGGTTCAATGACTGATCAACCACTTTCCTCTTAGGTTCAACGACTGATCAACCACTTTCCCCTTAGGTTCAACGACTGATCAACCACTTTCCCCTTAGGTTCAACGACTGATCAACCACTTTCCCCTTAGGTTCAATGACTGATCAACCACTTTCCCCTTAGGTTCAACTGCTGATCAACCACTTTCCCCTCAGGTTCAACTGCTGATCAACCACTTTCCGTTCAGGTTCAACGACTGATCAACCACTTTCCGTTCAGGTTCAATGACTGATCAACCACTTTCCCCTTAGGTTCAACGACTGATCAACCACTTTCCCCTTAGGTTCAACTACTGATCAACCACTTTCCCCTAGGTTCAACTACTGATCAACCACTTTCCCCTAGGTTCAACTGCTGATCAACCACTTTCCCCTAGGTTCAACTACTGATCAACCACTCTCCCTTTAGGTTCAACGACTGACCAACTATATTCTGCAGAACCATTGACAGCACGGCCTGGTATGCTCTTCATCCGCTGACCTGCACTTAGAGGAAGAAACGGGTCAGACTACAAGACAGACATGAAACCAGGATTTCAGAAGAAAGAGTTGATCCTACAAGTCAGAACGGAACATGAGGTGTGAATGTTTCCCTGTGTGGCCGCTCGAGGGCCTGTTGAGGCAAGAGCTTCATGGTGGTGAAACTGTCCAATGTTGACTGTCAACCTGGGACAAATCCAAGGGCTATATCTAGTGTTGTCCACAACTTGATGTTAATACTGAATATTATCGGAGGAGAAGAAACAATTTTTTTTACAAGAAAAATTCGGCCAACATTATTGTAAAACTAACCTGACAAAGAACCAGATACAATTTCAACTATAATCATTTTCGTTCATACTGTGGTAACATCATTACTTCAAAGGTTTTGTTTTTTTAAAACATCACACACCATGATTTTTTCATTAAATAAAGAATGAAGCTCTTCAAGAATTTAAATGTTCAATTTCTGATCAAACCAACCAAAGAAAAATGTTCACTGGTTGATCAAAACAACCTTGAATTTTCTGATCCAATCAAGTAAAGACAAATGTTAACTGTTGGATCAAATTAACAGAGACAAATGTTCACTGATTGATCAAACCAACTAAATACAAATGTTCACTTTCTGATCAAACCAACTAAAGACAAATTTTCACTGGTTGATCAAATTAACAGAGACAAATGTTCACTGATTGATCAAACCAAATAAAGACAAATGTTCACTGGTTGATCAAACCAACTAAAGACAAATGTTCACTGGTGGATCAAATTAACTAAGACAAATGTTCACTTTCTGATCAAACCAACTAGAGACAAATGTCCACTGATTGATCAAACCAACTTAAAACAAATGTTCACTGATTGATCAAACCAACTAAAGACAAATGTTCACTGATTGATCAAACCAACTAAAGACAAATGTTCACTGGTTGATCAAACCAACCTTTAATTTTCTGATCCAATCAAGTAAAAGCGAATGTTGACCGATTGATCAAACCAGCTAAAGACAAATGGCTGCCAGCTAGTTCCTCCTCACAAGCTGATGGAGAAGGCAGTAGCACTACAGTGATTACGTCTAACAAGCTACTGATAAATACATCATGAAAATATTCCCGTCTGGCATATGGACTAAGCGTATGGAATGTAATGCCAAACTATGACACTAGCTAAATATCAAAATAACTACGTGGCCAGGCATTGTTTTTACAATACTGCTTCAACGTTACAGCTTTCCATGTACAGAATTAGTGACAGATCCGTGCAGATTGATGTATCAATACATTCCAGCCAATACTGAAACATTTATACACTATGATATACGGAAATTCAAAATTGAGTCAAACCCAAAATGTTTAACTATAATACCTGATTCCTGAACAATAAAAATTAAAGGTTGCTGGGAAATGGTGAAGTTGGTTAATAATATACTATGTTTAGGAAAATCTACTACCAAAAACAAATCTCGTTACCATGGAAACTCTAAATGCATCTCATTACCTGTTAGAATATTGTTGTAATAATACACTAAATGTTAATTGACATTCTTCAGTCGATATATCAACAGGGAAACCTCCCACAACGACGGCCCTCAGTGTCAAGAAGCATAGTGCCAGAAACGCTCACTAATGCAGCCGTCCTAGTCCAAAAACAGGCTACACTTTGCAGTTTTCTTATGAAACAGTTTCAAATAGACGATCCTAATAGTCTTAAGTAGCACACAGTCACATCTGAATCGTTTGTCGCAAGACCAACAGCTTCCATGAAGCCAAACTTTGTCATTCTCAATACATCTTCAAACAAAAAAGCTATCTTCGGCAAAATATTTCAGATTAAAATATCTTGTAATATTTTCTCGGCCCTGATTTTGAGAATACCACAACCTTCAAGATCATAAAGCATTTATTGACTGTATAAAGAAAAAATAAAGAAAATAATTAAGTATTGAACAATGGTGACCTTTCAAGTAGAGTTAATAAATCAAGAGGAATTATTTTGTCCATATACAAGCTAATAGTGTTGTCTAATTTGGTGAGCTCCATGTGTAGACGATTGTTTTGAATTAAATATTCTCAATTTGACAACATTCCTTCTCAGTTTCACTGATGGTTTCACAACACGCAAGACGACTTATCCCCAAATATTGTTCTGCCCAATGACACGATCTCACCAAAATACACACACCGTCACGGTTAAACCATGATACATACTTGTAAAAATTCAACACTCAAACAAAACATTGTTGATAATTAAATTATGAAAAGAATATTTATCAGCAAATATTCAACACTGAACCTTAACATCTCAGAGGTGTGATCGAAACTGGTTACAAATGTGACTTGATCTAGCACCAAGTACTCAACATTGATACATCCAAGAGCTTTTGATATTTGCGTTTAAAACCAATGACATCATATATGGCACGAAACGAGTACCCGTCGCCGTAGTCATTCCACATCAACATTCAGAGGCCGACAATGAAAAATACTTGCTACACACACTGATCCGACTGCAGTAAGCGTAACATACATACCACTTAAGGTGACTAGGCTGTTGAGGGATTGTTACAGGTTGATTAACTTTATTCATTACAATACGAGTTGCTAGATCGACATGTACCCGTGTCAGCGGCAAGGTGGAGGTTGATGGACAAGGACCCACACGGCATCCACTTCAATTGGATTGAAATAGATGCCAAAGGTTTGAGTATTGGAACAAGTGGAGCCGATATTTGAACCAGGCCTTCCCTTTCTGCTGACACAGGTAGTTACAAAGCTGTCAGAGCTAAACTGCCAAGCACTGAGTAAAGGGCACACATTGTAAATTTGTGGATGTCTTTTCACACTGCACGATGTGCCATTATTGGAATGATTGATAGATAGATAGGGAGCAGGTGCAAGATGTTCCAGTATCTCCGGCTCAAAGATAATCTTGATGTGCACCTCGCGTTCACTCTTTCATTCGTAGTTGCCCTGCCTATGACGGAGTGGGGAGGCGGCCGTGACGTCGCCATTATCAGCATACAGCCAGACTACGTGCTAGAAGGGCGGAGGACACAACCACCAGGGATGACAGGCTCACGTGCATTGACCTTGCGTTGTCGGTCACGGGAACTGAAAGAGCCAAATAAAAAACAGGTGAGATGCAGCTCGGAATAGTGCGGTCCCACCTAGGGGTGGTGGGTGTGGCAGGGTTTGTAGGGGAAGGGGCGTGGCACTGCATCCCACCTAGGGGAAAGCAGGTGAAGCCATGGTGCCGACGTCCCATTCAGGCAATGGGGAGAGCAACATGAATTATCCGTGGCTCTGTGATGTCAAACGGGTGAATCGACAGGGCAGATTGACACGGCTTACCCGTGAGGCAGGTGGGCGTGGCATTATGGTCCTTCAAGGAAGAGGGGTGGGAGAGTGGCATGACTTACCAAGGTGCAACAAGTGGGCGTGGCACTTTGGACTTACCAAGGTGGAACAAGTGGGCGTGGCACCTTGGTCCCATCCTGGTGGGGGGAGGTGACACGACTTATCCAGGGTGGGGGAAGTGGGTGTGGTACTGTGGTCCCTACGAGGGGGATGGGCAGTGGGAAAGTGGCATGACTTGTCCAGGGGAAAGGAACGGGAAACCAATTGGACGTGGCAGTAAGTCAGTTTGGTGGTTCTCTAGAGCTGGGGTGCAGCAATTTGACCTAGATGCTGGGGGGGGGGGGGAAGAGGGATTGTGCAGTTTCAGCAAGAAGATAGGGAAGGGTGTAAGCTGCAAAATGGTGAATGTATGGAAAACAAAAATTCAAGCAATAAATAAAGGTCTTGCAGTTAGTGAGCATTAAACATTCTTCATGTTAATTAGTATGTGCTGAGGGACATTGTGTGATGTCTTTACTTAAATTTTGTCAGCCTTGCAAATTGTCACTTTGTTTTAATTTGTCTGTTGATAAATAAATGTGTGCATGTGCTACTGTGCTATTATCATGTCACTATTACCATTTGTGTATGATTACCATAGCAACCATCACTGAAAACCAGCCTACCTGAGACGACCATCATCTCAATCCTTATCTGTGTTGGGCACTCGTAGTGATAGGCACAAAAGCTGTCTTCTGGTTTCAAAAGACATTTTGAACACTGCACAAGGCACAATTACTATCACCAAAGAAAGATTATAATATACTGAACTAAAAATGTTTAGAATCATGAATATTTTGGGGATATTTTTACGAAATTTGTCTTTTCACACAAAAACAAAAATCTCCTTAAAAATATCCATGATCCCTTGCTCTTTTTGTTCAGTATATGATGTCGATCAGTAGAGTGAGTTCAACCTTGGTAAACATTTTAACATTTTAACATTTTTAAAAATTGAAATAATGTTTCAGATGTATATAACTGTTCTAAATATATAGGCTTGACTCGGAAAGTAAAATATCTGGTAATTGTGTTTCGGAAATTAGTTCCTTTAAACGCATGCTGAAAAATCTTCATTGGGTATTTATGCAGGCTGTTTTTATACAGGTGAGTTTTTCATTTAATGCATGCGTTTCTGTATGCAAGTTAATTGAAAGTTATTGGGTTTTGAATATTTTTGGAGGGTATTTTACGCAAATACGCTGCTTATCTGTAGCTCTGACCCAAGGTTCATGTGACATGCATCTCACACCCTAATTCCACCATACTTCAGTCACTAATGCATGTGACATTTATTTATGAGATATCAGCAGAATAAAATGGAGGACTAGAAATCTTGAGTCCTTGTTTTTATCAACTTGCGTATTATAACTTACGGGTAGAAATGACTTACCACTTGTTTTGTTTGTTTGTTTGTTGTTTAACGCCACACTTAGCATTATTCCAGCTATATGACAGTGGTCTGTAAATAATCAAGTCTGGACCTGACAATCCAGTGATTGACATCATGAGCATCGATCCACGCAATTGGGATCGATGACCTGCATCAACCATGTCAATAACTCAGGAGGAGTGTTAAGTTGACTGGCGTAGTGCTCTAAATTTAACTACATAAATAATTTTCAGAACTTGACATTACAAAGTACATTATAAATATAAAAAATGAGGTAAATGTTCACTCGGTGTACATGTAATATATAATAAAATAATAAAGTCCACATTAGTCCATCATCTTCTTTATATCATGTCATGAGACAGCCAAAGTACTATGTCTGAAACTGATATAAAGAAGATGATGGACTAATGTGGACTTTATTATTTTATTATATATATATATACATGCCAACTTCTGACAGGGATATTCATGCAGTCACAAAACCATCTTAGCGCTGTGACTATCGTAAGCCAATGTTATAAAGCATGGGAGTTACGATCATCTTAGCCCTAAAATCACTTTGTGCAAGTGGACACTTGTTTGAATGTGGCTGATTTCTGTCTAATGTTGGCACACAAATAGTATTCAATACTGCCAATTCAAAGTGAGTGAGTTAGTTGGGTTTAACGCCACTTTTAACAGTATTCCAGTTATATCACGGCGTGTCAGCTTGATGTGGGAGGAAAGCCCGAAGTGATGCAGGTCTCAGACGTTTACCACTTTGGTGAAACCCACGAGCATGGGTATGGTGCTGACAAACCTAGAAACAATCGGGGTGAACCAGGATTCGAACCCACAATCATAGGTTTCTGACTTGCCCAAGGAACGCAAATCTGCACAGCAATTCGCGGTGCCTTAGACGACTGGGCCACCCGTGCCCCAACTAATTCCAAGAGCAGCTTAACGTGAATGAATCATAAGTTCACAATTCAACATGTAGTTTTGTAACAGTCCGAAATATCTCAGTATTCCTAACAAATGTGGAGTAGTATGTGTCATGATCGTGTTCCCATTTTCAAGCGGCATAAGAAACAGATTATTCTGTAGTTGTGTGTGCAGAGAGAGAGAGAGAGAGAGAGAGAGAGAGAGAGAGAGAGAGAGAGCTTCATGGTGGTTGGTGTGTGCTCTTTGCAGACGGACTGAGGGCACAGTGATGATGATGGAGAAGGAGGGGGGAGGGGGGGGGGGGGGAAGAGGGAGCTGGCTGGTGCAACACCGTTGCTGCTTTGGGAAAAACCTGACACGAGGAGAGAGACACGGACATGATGTGGTTAGACTGATGGCAAGTTGGTAGGGAAGCAAAACATTTATTATCTTTCACAAGGTGAAAAAAACCCAACTAATTTTGGACATTTTTTTTTTTTTTTTAAAAAGCAACTGTGAGTGTGAATTCCGAAAAAAAGGACAAAAACTGATTCCTTAAAACGTGAATGCAAGGAGGTGATGTTAGCTGATGATGACAACGATGAGAATGAAGATTATGGTCGACAACATTCCAAGCAAGGGCATGCACTTGCAAAACTAAGTGAACTAAATTACTTTTTAAAGAACAAAATCGGCACTCAACTAAAGAGAAACCATGATCATGCAATGATAAATGTGCTCGGTATTCTCATGCATCCTCCTGGACTTGGTGACACAACTGTGCATCTAGCAACACCCTTCCATCCCCCTGGACTTGGTAACACAACTGTGCATCTAGCAACACCCTTCCATCCCCCTGGACTTGGTGACACAACTGTGCATCTAGCAACACCCATACATCCCCCTGGACTTGGTGACAATAATGTGCATCTAGCAACACCCATACATCTGCCTGGACTTGGTGACACAACTGTGCATCTAGCAACACCCATACATCTGCCTGGACTTGGTGACACAACTGTGCATCTAGCAACACCCATATATCCTCCTGGACTTGGAGACACAACTGTGCATCTAGCAACACCCATGCATCCTCCTGGACTTGGTGACACAACTGTGCATCTAGCAACACCCATACATCCCCCTGGACTTGGTGACACAACTGTGCATCTAGCAACACCCATACATCCTCCTGGACTTGGTGACAAAACTGTGCATCTAGCAACACCCATACATCCTCCTGGACTTGGTGACACAACTGTGCATCTAGCAACACCCATACATCCTCCTGGACTTGGTGACACAACTGTGCATCTTGCAACACCCATACATCCTCCTGGACTTGGTGACAAAACTGTGCATCTAGCAACACCCATACATCCCCCTGGAATTGGTGACACAACTGTGCATCTAGCAACACCCACACATCCCCCTGGACTTGGAGACAAAACTGTGCATCTAGCAACACCCACACATCCTCCTGGACTTGGTGACACAACTGTGCATCTAGTAACACCCATACATCCCCCTGGACTTGGTGACACAACTGTGCATCTAGCAACAACCATACATCCTCCTGGACTTGGTGACAAAACTGTGCATCTAGCAACACCCATACATCCCCCTGGAATTGGTGACACAACTGTGCATCTAGCAACACCCACACATCCCCCTGGACTTGGAGACAAAACTGTGCATCTAGCAACACCCACACATCCTCCTGGACTTGGTGACACAACTGTGCATCTAGTAACACCCATACATCCTCCTGGACTTGGTGACACAACTGTGCATCTAGCAACACCCATACATCCCCCTGGACTTGGTGACACAACTGTGCATCTAGCAACACCCATACATCCTCCTGGACTTGGTGACACAACTGTGCATCTAGCAACACCCATACATCCTCCTGGACTTGGTGACACAACTGTGCATCTAGCAACACCCATACATCCCCCTGGACTTGGTGACACAACTGTGCATCTCGCAACACCCATACATCCCCCTGGACTTGGTGACACAACTGTGCATCTAGCAACAACCATACATCCCCCTGGACTTGGTGACAATACTGTGCATCTAGCAACACCCATACATCCTCCTGGACTTGGTGACACAACTGTGCATCTAGCAACACCCTTCCATCCTCCTGGACTTGGTGACACAACTGTGCATCTAGCAACACCCATACATCCTCCTGGACTTGGTGACACAACTGTGCATCTAGCAACACCCATACATCCTCCTGGACTTGGTGACACAACTGTGCATCTAGCAACACCCATACATCCCCCTGGAATTGGTGACACAACTGTGCATCTAGCAACACCCATACATCCCCCTGGAATTGGTGACACAACTGTGCATCTAGCAACACCCATACATCCCCCTGGACTTGGTGACAATACTGTGCATCTAGCAACACCCATACATCCTCCTGGACTTGGTGACACAACTGTGCATCTAGCAACACCCTTCCATCCTCCTGGACTTGGTGACACAACTGTGCATCTAGCAACACCCATACATCCTCCTGGACTTGGTGACAAAACTGTGCATCTAGCAACACCCATACATCCTCCTGGACTTGGTGACACAACTGTGCATCTAGCAACACCCATGCATCCTCCTGGACTTGGTGACACAACTGTGCATCTAGCAACACCCATACATCCTCCTGGACTTGGTGACACAACTGTGCATCTAGCAACACCCATACATCCTCCTGGACTTGGTGACACAACTGTGCATCTAGCAACACCCATACATCCTCCTGGACTTGGTGACACAACTGTGCATCTAGCAACACCCATACATCCTCCTGGACTTGGAGACACAACTGTGCATCTAGCAACACCCATACATCCCCCTGGACTTGGAGACACAACTGTGCATCTAGCAACACCCATACATCCTCCTGGACTTGGTGACACAACTGTGCATCTAGCAACACCCATACATCCCCCTGGACTTGGTGACAATAATGTGCATCTAGCAACACCCATACATCTGCCTGGACTTGGAGACACAACTGTGCATCTAGCAACACCCATACATCCTCCTGGACTTGGAGACACAACTGTGCATCTAGCAACACCCACACATCCTCCTGGACTTGGTGACACAACTGTGCATCTAGCAACACCCACACATCCCCCTGGACTTGGTGACAATAATGTGCATCTAGCAACACCCATACATCTGCCTGGACTTGGTGACACAACTGTGCATCTAGCAACACCCACAGATCTATTTCTGTCAGTGGTCACAGCCCTGGCTTCACCATCAACAGGTCTATTCACCAGTGATCTCCCAGCTGCCTTCTACCACCCTCAGATTAGGCGAGGTTATAATTCACCAACACCAGGGCCTTCTTGCAAAAGGGATCTTAGCGCTAAGACCGTAAAAAGCCTATGTTAAAGTATGGGAGTTACGATCATCTTAGCGCTAAGACCGTCGAAAGCCTATGTTAAAGTATGGGAGTTACGATCATCTTAGCGCTAAGACCGTCGAAAGCCTATGTTAAAGTATGGGAGTTACGATCATCTTAGCGCTAAGACCGTCGAAAGCCTATGTTAAAGTATGGGAGTTACGATCATCTTAGCGCTGAGACCGTCGAAAGCCTATGTTTAAGTATGGGAGTTACGATCATCTTAGCGCTAAAACCGTCGAAAGCCTATGTTAAAGTATGGGAGTTACGATCCTCTTAGCGCTAAGACCGTCGAAAGCCTATGTTAAAGTATGGGAGTTACGATCATCTTAGCGCTAAGATCGCTTTGTGCAAGTGGGTCCTGGTGTTGGGAGAACTAGGTTGTCCATATCTACTGGAACAAGCCAGCAAGGTCGCATTCAAGGTCAACTCTTCAACTGGGTCTCTTCTTTCAACTGTCTGTTCTGTTACAACACCAGATTATCTGGCTTATGGGGATTTCTTGCAAGTCTAGCTTAGCTCATAATTAGCTTATGTTACTGGTGTGCTTTGTCCAAGTTAAGTTTGTAAGTCTGGAGTCAAGCATTTGGTTTAAACTCTTTCAACACCAGTCAACTAGAAGCTGATACTGACACCGAATTCCCTGACTCTTGTGTGGTAGATGAAGCCTACATTTATCAAGGTTGGTTGGTTGGTTTGTTGTTTTACGCCGCACTCAGCAATATACCAGCTATATGATGGCGGTCTGTAAATAATCGAGTCTAGACCAGACAATCCAGTGATTGATATCATGAGCATCGATCCATGCAATTGGGATCGACGACATATATCAACCAAGTCAGCAAGCCTGACCACCTGATCCCGTTCGTCACCTTTTACGACAAGCATAGTCGCCTTTTACAGCAAGCATGGGTTGCTGAAGACCTATTCTATCCAGGGTCACATTATCTGGTTGTAAAACATCTTTGCTATTACATGGTACATGCTTATAAATCCTACTGTTTATAAATAGGAAAGTTATGTCTATTACATTATTTAAATAGTGCATTTACAACTTAATAAGTTCACTTAGAATAAACAAGAGTCATCAGAAGATGACAAATCTCCCTGGCCCCCACAAACTAAAAAGAACAAGGCATCTGACTGTAACTGGAAGTCCTACTTGATGAGAGAATTTTTGTCTGTCTGTCTGTCTGTATACAAGAGTAGGTAACGAACTATCAAAACAAATATAAGAAACTGGGATTTCGGAACTTTATATTTCTACGTCAGAAATCAAACCTGTTGCCATGGAAACAGAAAAATTCAAAACATCCCTATTGAGCAAAAGCCACCAGTTGACAACCTGATCTTTGAGTGTGCATAGTTTCAAGAAAGAGTTCCTACAGTTTGAGAGATATGGTCCAGACAAACACACCAGTATGAACAGAGTCAAACAGAGTCAAACAGAGTCAAACAAATAGCAAAAGTCACCACTTCAGGATCTGTCGGACATACCTACCAAGTTTTGTGGAAAGATATTGAACAGTTATTTGCGTTGTGGTCCGGAACCCCCTCTTTAGAGATGAAGTTCAAATTATTTCCATGGAAAATAGCAAAAGTCACCACTTCAGGATGTCATTGATTTGTATATCCGCCAAGTTTTGCATAAAGATATTAAACAGTTATTGAGATGTGCTCTGGAAACGAAATCCACCTCCTAATGAGACCCAAGTACAAATTGTTTCCATGGAAACAAACGAAAAATTAAAATGCCCCAAGAAAATGGGATAAAAATGTATGTATTCTTTCAATCTCCTTAATTAGAATGATAGATATTATATGTCATCAACCATTTCCTGATAACCGTGGCTTTCCTCAGTAACATGAAAAAACACCAGGGAATACCTCTGTTTTCGAAGCTTTGCATGAATAACACGAACGTTGATTCTTTCCATCTCTGGTATCATTAGAAAGCTATTCATGACATCAATAGTATGACAGTTATAATAATAGGAGTATTTCTGTAGCTGTACCTTTCTTGGAGAGAAATTGGTTTCTAAGGACGCTTTCTTGACAAAATCTGCTAAAAGGATTGTGATTGGTCAAATTCAAGCATGTGAGCTAAGGCAGCCAATCAAATTACAGCAATGGTTACCATCCTCATGTATGATAAATTTCCGACTGAGACGAAAGGTTTAGGTTAAATTGTGTTCTCTGAATGTTTCTCTGAAATTGTGGCCTATATCAACAATATGGAACTTCGTGGACATATCCGGCTAGGTTACAAATTATGACAAGGATTCCTCATGCATAAATTTTGGCATTAAACATTGTGTCCAAGCCTAAAATTCGAGGCAGCGAGATATCATTTGACTAACATTACATGCGATCATATGAAATAATGGAAACAATAACTTAGACGTAAGTTTGACAAGTTTTGGATATGCTCTTGTTGCTTCTATTTATTATTTTATATACGATATAGTTTTATATCTGCGTGACACATCTGTCGTTTGCTCTTTTACGTGTTCGATATGGACCCGTTGTCAAAGTATTGTCCCATTACGGGAAATAGTTCATCAATTTTAAATCTATCGACAAAAAATGATAAATTAAAATGAAATACATATTTTCAGACGTTGTGAAAAGTAATAGACAAAGGGAGGAATAAATGAATGATATTACAGGTAGGTTCATAAAATCCATCGTGGGCTCTTGCAGTGTTCAAAGAGTGAGTGAGTGAGTTGGGGTTAACGCCGCTTTTAACAGCATTCAAGTTATATCACGGCGTGTCGGCTTAAAGTGGGAGGAAACCCCGAAGTGATGCAGGTCTCAGACGTTTACCACTTCGGTGAAACCCACAAAGACGGGTATGGTGCTGACAAACCTAGAAACATAATTGGGGCGAACCGGGATTCGAACCCACAATCATAGGTTTCTGGCATGCCCAAGAGTTGCAACTCTGCACAGCGAATCTTGGCGCCTTAGAAGACTGGGCCACCCGTGCCCCCAGTTTTGAAGTTAATCATGCAAGTGCTTATTTTGAGCGCCTGACTGTACGTAGGGTGGTGTCTGGTCTTGTGTACGTAGGCTGGTGTCTGGTCTTGTGTACGTAGCCTGGTCTCTGGTCTTGTGTACGTAGCCTGGTGTCTGGTCATCCTTGGAATATATTTGTATGTGTTATAATACTTTTATCAACAAGTATATGTCACTGATATATCGGTGGAATAATCTTGATTGCCACGTCAAACCCCATTACATTTGACATACAAAGCAGCGTGACCTTGAATTGTTTGTTTGTTGTTTAAAGCCGCACTCAGCACTATTCCGGCTATATGACGGCGGTCTGAAAATAATCGAGCCTGGATCAGACAATCCAGTGATTGACATCATGAACACCGATCTACACAATTGGGATCGATGACATGCATCAACCAAGTCAGCAAACCTGACCACCCGATCTCTTAAGTTGCCTCTTACGACAAGCATAGTCGCCTTTCACGGCAAGCATGGGTTGCTGAAGACCTATTCTACCCTAGATCTTCACGGGTCGAGTGACCTTAAATGCCTGAATCTGGTCTGCTGATGACAATCGGCCATCTCAACATAACGACCACGTGTACACCCAGATATCGACATGCAAACTCAGATTGGGTCAGATCATAGCGACAAAGTCCAGAACATTCCAACAGAGAAGCTATCGCAGTTCATAGCTGCAATACTATTCATCCTTGTCTACAAATCACATGATAGTCAACAAAAGAAATGGTTTCACATCGCAAGAAACCACAGAAATTCAAAGAAGGTCACCAATGTATATCTCAAAGTCATTAGAAACATGTCCAAAAGGCAGAAAAATCTATTAGGTCTAGAGGTGTGAGATAGAAGTGGTGTAAAATCTCATGACATAACAACATTCCGGAAATTTGACAGCTGATGACCTAACTAAATACCGCCCTCATTGTCATGACAGAAAGCTTCAGTCACTCGGCTTCCAGTGTTTTGTTTTTTTGTTTAACGCCGCACGCAGCTATATTCCAGCTATATGACGGCGGTCTTTAAACAATTGAGTCTGTACCTGACAATCCAGTGATCGATAACATGAGCATCCATCCAATCAATGGGATACGATGACATGCATCAACCACCCGATGCCTCTTACGACAATCATGGGTTGCTGAAGACCTATTCTACCCCAGTTCTTCGGGGCTCCCACAGTATTTCAGTAATATCAGTTGAACGTTGTGAAGGCCAAAGTGATGCATTCCTCTACCCCCTGACCTGTGGATTTCCAAATGACACGGAGCCAATACTAAATAGCCTTCCACCAGCATGCATCTTCTGACCCAAAACATTTCTTTAGCCAGGCCAATTATTTAAAGCTACATGACCCATAAGCAATATCCAAACCAAGCTCTGCTTCTTTCAGAATCAGATATCAGCCTATATATGCAGCAGGATAAAATCTCCCTTTACAATACTACTTCTTGCGCATCAAGTCATGACAGCAGACAAGCTCAGAAGAAATGGTGAAATCTATCAGCTACAGATGTCCTCCATCAAGGCAAGGGCTTACAACATCATCACAAGTTCCAATTCTGGGACAAGCAAGAGACGCCACCGCCGCCACCCCCGCCGTCGCCGTCGCCACCGCCACCACCGATGTTCAGCACAGCGGTGACACAGAAGGCCCTGACCAGCTTTATAGATTGCACTGATGGTCAGGAACTAGCAGCACTGGCCTATATTAGGTGAATAGTTGTACAAACCATTCTTGCGCCAGAGCTTCAGGCTGCTGGGCAACAGTGGTACAACACTCAAGTGCTTCAGGTTGCTAGGCAACAGTGGTACAACACTCAAGTGCTTTAGGTTGCTGGGCAACAATGGTACAATACTAAAGAGCTTCAGGTTGCTGGGCAACAGTGGTACAACACCAAAGTGCTTAGGGTTGCTGGGCAACAGTGGTACAACACTCAAGAGCTTCAGGTTGCTGGGCAACAGTGGTACAACACTCAAGTGCTTTAGGTTGCTGGGCAACAGTGGTACAACACTCAAGAGCTTCAGGTTGCTGGGCAACAGTGGTACAACACTCAAGAGCTTCAGGTTGCTGGGCAACAGTGGTACAACACTAAAGTGCTTCAGGTTGCCTGAGGAACCCACTTCATTTTCACATAAAAATGGTACTCATTTCTTGTTTGTTTTGTTTTTTAAGAACTTTGTCTTATTTATAAGTGTCAACTCAACTCTGATACCTGGCCCTGATACACTGGCAACGGGTCACATGCCCCTCGTCACATCAGTCGGGGACCATCATCACTATAATACAATTGTTCAGGCAAAATATAGATCATTGAAGTCATGAAGAAGGAACAGTGAACTATTCAGTCGAGATGAATCAGGAATCCATGCAATGTTCACATACCTGGACAAAATGCACTTGTGTCAAACATGACGCACAGTTTGTACTGAGGAGGCATTGGAACAGCAGATTGCTTACATAGGAAAGTTTCCTGCCTTGGAGAAATCCTGACGTTGGAATAGAACTCAGGACTGTGCACTATCAACAATTTAACACCTACCTTTAGGGCTACATGCCGTGATAATAAAGACTGGTTGAGATCAGAACTTGGCACTTGGTTAAAACCCAGATGTTGGAATAGAACTGGGGACTTAACTTTTACCAGCTAGCACCTTGCCTGTGAGGCCACATTGAGGACTAGGGAGGAGAAGAGCTTGTCACTGGGTGAAATGCAGATACTGGAACAGAACTCAGAACTCTACTTTTACTAGCTAACTCACTACCCATGGGGCCGCGTAGAACAAGAATTGGGCGATGGAGAAGTTTGTCTCTAGGTTAAAACCCTGCTGTTGGAATAGAACCCAGCAATCTACTTTTACCAACTAACGCACTACCCATGGGGCCGCATAGAACAAGAATTGGGCGATGGAAAAGTTTGTCTCTAGGTTAAAACCCTGCTGTTGGAATAGAACCCAGCAATCTACTTTTACCAACTAACGCACTACCCATGGGGCCGCATAGAACAAGAATTGGGCGATGGAAAAGTTTGTCTCTAGGTTAAAACCCTGCTGTTGGAATAGAACCCAGCAATCTACTTTTACCAACTAACGCACTACCCATGGGACCACACAGAACAAAAATTGGGCGATGGAAAAGTTTGTCTCTAGGTTAAAACCCTGCTGTTGGAATAGAACCCAGCAATCTACTTTTACCAACTAACGCACTACCCATGGGGCCACACAGAACAAGGATTGGGCGATGGAAAAGTTTGTCTCTAGGTTAAAACCCTGCTGTTGGAATAGAACCCAGCAATCTACTTTAACCAACTAACGCACTACCCATGGGGCCACACAGAACAAGGATTGGGTGATGGAAAAGTTTGTCTCTAGGTTAAATAAAACCCTGCTGTTGGAATAGAACCCAGCAATCTACTTTTACCAACTAACGCACTACCCATGGGGCCGCATAGAACAAGAATTGGGCGATGGAAAAGTTTGTCTCTAGGTTAAAACCCTGCTGCTGGAATAGAACTCAGCAATCTACTTTTACCAACTAACGCACTACCCATGGGGCCGCATAGAACAAGGATTGGGCGATGGAAAAGTTTGTCTCTAGGTTAAAACCCTGCTGCTGGAATAGAACTCAGCAATCTCTTTTTACCAACTAATGCACTACCCATGGGGCCACATAGAACAAGAATTGGGCGATGGAAAAGTTTGTCTCTAGGTTAACACCCTGCTGCTGGAATAGACTTCAGGCTGGTGTCTGGGTTGCATGGACATACAAAATCAGGGAGGGATTCGATCCCAACTTATCTGCAGGCATGACAGGGCCTCAAGGCTGACTGGTCCTGCCAAGACAGGCAAGCAAGACAAGCTTCAAGCTAGGAATGGATGCAGAGTACGTTAAATCTACCTGAGTCTTCTTTTGAGGACGCAGGGACGGCCGGGCTAGTTGATGATGTGGCTAGCAAGAACACAACACACTTAAAACAAATGGGCCAAATCATATCGTCAAACCTTGCTGCTTCATGCGTGACTGTGAGAGTGAGTGAGTGAGTTGGGTTTAACGCCGCTTTTAACAGTATTCCAGTTATATCACGGCGTGTCAGCTGAATTGTGGGAGGAAAGCCCGAAGTGATGCAGGTCTCAGACGTTTACCACTTCGTTGAAACCCACGAGCATGGGTATGGTGCTGACAAACCTAGAAACATAATTGGGGAGAACCGGGTCCCAAGGGACGCAACTCTGCACAGCGAATCACGGCGCCTTAGACGACTGGGCCACCCGTGCCCCCTCGTGACTGTGAGACGAACAGTAAGTTATAAACCATTATGGAGAACACTTGCGATGACAACAGCATGTCAATTAATGAGTGAGTTGGGTTTACCGCCGCTTGGGACAGTATTACAGTTACATCACAGCGTGTCAGCTTAATGTGGGAGGAAAGCCCGAAGTGATGCAGGTCGCAGACGTTTACCACTTCGGTGAAACATTAGAGCCCCCGTATGGTGCTGACAAACCTAGAAACATAATCGGGGTGAACCGGGATTAAAACCCACGATCATAGGTTCCTGGCATGACCAAGGGACGCAACTCTGCACAGAATTGTGGCGCCTTAGTCAGCTTGGGTATCAATTAATGAAGCTAAGTACTGAAACACAAGAATGAGACGACATGATTATTCTCTGATGATCGGTCATTAGAATGCAATGCAAATTCTCCCATGACCAAATGACATTTACTGAAAGTCATAATTTCATATTAATGCGTAAGAACATAAATAAAAGGGTACTTGAGAAAAAGGTTGAAAAAAAAGTTTCATAAACGATCTGTAGCATGTTGAATAGCAATAATGGGTTGAAAAAAGCAAACTTTAAACTGTGGACTAGGAACGAAGTATCCAGATAGAAGTTAAATTGAAGCTTCGTTGATCTCAACACAGAGACAGATAACCGGCAAACAGCAAGCTGGAATAGGGGAGATAACAGCATGTACACAAGGAGATTGATGAAAGACAGTGGAGCTCGGCTCAGAGGACCGGCTCGTCAATATTTAACACAGAGTTGACCAAGCAATGTACAGGCAACGGCAGATGGTATCTGACTGTTGAAGGAGTGCAAGTCATGCAGGCGGTACACCACATAGATCCATGTCTCAAACAAGGAAATAAAACCCAGGAAATGAGTGTGCAACATTGGAACCAGCGCAGTTGATTATTCTGACAACACATAGCCAGTCTCTCTGGGACTTACAGCCTCTCTCTGAGTGAGTGAGCAAGTTTGGTTTTACGCCGCTTTTAGCAATATTCCAGCAATATCACGGCGGGGGGGGGGACACCAGAAATGGGCTTCACACATTGTACCCATGTCGGGAATCAAACCCAGGTCGAGCGAATCGTGACGAGCGAACGCTTTAACCACTAGGCAACCCAACCGCCCCTACAGCCTCTTACTGGAAAACTCCTCTCCTTTAAGTGGCATTTAGAAGTGGTATGATGAAAAAGAGAGATAGTTCTATGGACATACAACTTCTGTATTACTCTATTACTGGAACCTGAAACTAAGATTCTACAATACCAGAAATGATGAAATTATATATATACGTCTTGCAGTAGTGACACAATGTAAGCACAACGTCTATGGATTTCTACAAAGCAGATGCGTCACCTACAAGTGTCTTCACTTCAGTGTGTGCGAGTAAGGAATGACGCCGCATTAAGCAATCTTACAGCCATGGCGCAGCAGGGGTACAAACTACTGTCAGGATTCAAACCTGGATCTTCAGCATAACAAGTGAGCACTGGACCCATGGGACCACCCATCACCTAGTTAACCATTCAGCAGTAGAAAACGACATTTTTAGTCCACTAGTCCTCATGATACCTTAACTATTGGCCAGTTTGGCAAGGACTACAGGACTAGTGCCAATTTCTAACGCCGCCATTCCCAAACAAATCTAAAAGCACATTTAGCATTCCTGCAAAATAATCTGAACAGTGATGGCCGGAGATTATTGAGTGAACAAAGTGATATACACAACCATCATTCACATAGAACAGAGCCTAATTAACCAGTGGTCATAGGAAGAGCAAGGCAGTCCCCCCCACGTCTTCCAGCTGCAACAGTTTGTAGTTTTTCGGCTGTATCTAAGCAACATTTAACATTCATCTAATGAAAGCACATTTGGGTACAACAGATCTAGGCCGAGTGCTTCGTCTTGGTATTGTACACATCAATAGCCCTTGTAAAGCAACACATAGTTCCCTGTTGTTTCTACAACCATGGGAGCGGATCTTCATCTCAACTTTTCCTCTGCCTCAATAGTCATCACTTTCGGGAAATTTAAAAAAAAATTAAAAAAAATTAAAATTTAAAATAAATAAATTTTTAAAATTGAAAAAAAAAAATTAAGTCAAAATAAAATGATATTGAAATATGAAAATTTATCTGTAACAGTCATTTAGAATGAATTCCAATTTTTTTCAAGTCAAAATATGAACAATGTGATATGAAAATTGAAAACGTTTTTCTCTCATGAAATTCCTATTCTGATGAAGAAAGAATGTTTGGAATTTCGTCCTCCAACTTTGACGTCGGTGTTACAGATGTGTGAGAGAGATGAGGCAGGGAAAGGAATGAGGTTCAATAGCGACATGCTGAATGGACGATGCATTGAATAAAGTACCTCCTCCGGTCTGGGGCCCAGTGTCGGCCACGACACTTCCTTCGATTCCGTCGTCAGTGACTACAAGCATAAGTCGACATTCAGTCAAGGGAGATAATCAGACACTCTCGCTTCACTGGTTCAACACTGAACCAGGACGGTGACTATCCTTCAGGAAACACGCCAAACACTGATGATTGGAGCATCACAGCGACAGTACAGATTTGTTGTTGTAATAGATTTAGGACAGCCTTACATTCTACAGATTTGGGGCCTCACTATGACATTACAGATTTGGGGCACTGCAACAGGATAGATTTATGACATATGGACTTAGGAAATCCTTATATTATACATATTTGGGGCATCACTATCACAATACAGATTTGGGGCACTGCAAGAATACAGAGTTATGACATCATATGGACTTAAAAAATCCTTATATTATACATTTTTGGGGCATCACTATGGCATTGTAACTATACAGATTTGGGGCACTGTAACAATACAGGTTTGGGGCAATGTAACCATGGAAACAATACAAGTATACTTATGAACCCAATATGGCATCCATTGGTTTCGTATTTCTTAAACATGAATTATCCAACCAGACTTCCTGGCACTGAATCCTTTGTCAATTCTTCTCATTAGTCTGAGTCATAGCTGTCACAGCCTCGGAGTCTATCACGACACTAGCCTGGCCAGGACAGGCGCTACAAGCTGCGACGCTGTCCAAACCAACAGTTACTCTGACAGGGCGGACATGTTCGTTTCAAATAGAATGTGTTCAAGAAACAAGCTGAAATGCCTTCAAACTACAACAAAAACACCCATGGGTGAACTCCATGGCCAAACGGTCCATTAGTTTTAAGAACAGAAAGTGTAAGAACTTGAATGAAGGAACAGGTTGTGTTAGTAGGAATGCCAGGTCGTCAACACAGCCTGTTCTTACCCACTCTCTGTTGACCCACGTCAAAACCCTGCAATACCTGCAGCAACGGAGTGGTCGCTAGAACAAAACACAGGCTGTTACTTACGCTTACACTAAATCCTGCCCAATTATTCTTGCCGACAGCAATAAAATAAAATACTTCATTCCAGATTCCATGAAAAGGAAGCCTGTTATGTTGCCACTTTTGGAGTTCAAATCAAAAAATTATTTATCCTTTTCTTTCACAAAACATATTCTGTCCCAGATAAGAAAAGCACTAAACTAGAGGGAATATGCGATACGTCACATGTGGTCCTAGCATCACACAAGAGGGTCCTAGCATCACACAAGAAGGTCCTAGCATCACACAAGAGGGTCCTAGCATCACAGAAGAAGGTCCTAGCATCACATAAGAGGGTCCTAGCAGAGACTCTTACTGCAGTTTTAGTCAGTAGGACTAAATTCTCCCACACATCTTCAACCAAACAAACGATAGTCCATGATCTCGTGTGAATCTAACTGCTGCCTTCAGTGACACTGGACATTCTGAAGCAGCCTGGGGAAGACCTGGCTAGAGCCATTGCAACCTGTCTGCACACCCCTGCCACCATGGAACTATTACGATGACGCCACGCTGGGGCAGGAATTCACAAGTCATACTGAAGTAAAACTGACTGACAGGTCATTATTTATATTACCAACCATAACCTGGTAAGAGAAGTTACTCAAATCTCTGTATTCCAGAGTAAGTAAGTGAGTGAGTAAGTGAGTCTGATTTACGCCGCTTTTAGCAATATTCCAGCAATATCACGGCAGGGGACACCAGAAATGGGCTTCACACATTGTACCCATGTCGGGAATCGAACCCGGGTCTTCGGCGTGACGAGGGAACGCTTAAACCACTAGGCTACCCGACCGCCCCGTGTATTCCAGAAGTAGAATCAATAGATTCGAGTGGTTTTGTCCATAACGTAACCAGATGGTACTTGGGGCTGCTGATTCATATATTTAATGTTAACATACTCAACGGGCATGTCCTCTGTCACGTGAACTCGGAATAGAGTGGACACCCAGTACTAGAGCTACCGGAAAGCTGGCTCCAGACACAGCCATCGCTGTACTTACAGAAATAAAGGTTGTGATACCTAACAGCCACCGCTGTACTTACACCTTAAGTACGACCAGTCCTCCACTCAACAGAAATAAAGGATGTGATACCTAACAGCCACCGCTGTACTTACACCTTAAGTACGACCAGTCCTCCACTCAACAGAAATAAAGGATGTGATATCTAACAGCCAATGTTGTACTTACACCTCAAGTAGGACCAGTCCTCCACTCAACAGAAATAAAGGATGTGATATCTAACAGCCAATGTTGTACTTACACCTCAAGTACGACCAGTCCTCCACTCAACAGAAATAAAGGATGTGATACGTACCTAACAGCCACCGCTGTACTTACACCTTAAGTACGACCAGTCCTCCACTCAACACATATAAAGAAGGTGATACCTAACAGCCAATGTTGTACCAGCTAGACTGCTATGTTAGTTCTAGGAGAGATGCTGTGTCCTCTACTACACACAAGTCATTCCAACTAAACCGCCTCAGGCACAGACATCGGTAGCTAGGAATACAACACTTTAATTCATTAAGAAAGGAACTAATAAAATAACTCAAGATTAACACAGAGAAATTATTCACTGTCACTCCTAAGATTCATAGGAAACGTCTCCACATGCGAGTAAAATTCATTCTGACTTAACCGCTTCAGTTCACTCACAGTTTGAAAAGACCTTTCTTGATCAGTTCTCAGAATCAGAACAAGTTTTCATTAAATTATATTTGGATGAAAGCTGGAAATTATCACTGCAGCGAGATCTGTTCCCATACGTTCCTTGGCCAACAAACTTGAGTGAGTGAGTGAGTATGGTTTTACGCCGCTTTTAGCAATATTCCAGCAATATTACAGCGGGGGACACCAGAAATGGGTTTCACACAATGTACCCGTGTCGGGAATCGAACCCGGGTCTTCGGCGTGTCGAGCGAACACTTTAACGACTAGGCTAACCCGACTGCCCCCTTGAGTGAGTGAAAGTTGTTTTGTGTTGCTCTGACAATATTCAAGCCAGAACACGATGGCCTTGAATCAAGTCGGTCAGATGACCCGGAGGCTGATGAGCAAAGATCCATGCGTCGGAGCACAACGACAAGCAATCAGCTGGGGCGCACACGACCACCCGATCTTCAGTTCAGTCTCTCAACTACTCCCGGGAACCTATTCTGCCCCAAATCCCCACAAGGTCGGTTTGTTTGTTATGTAACACCGCACTCAGCAATATTCCAGCTATATGACGGCGGTTTGTAAATAATCCAAGTCTGGACCAGACAATCCCGTGATTGATATCAAGAGCATCGATCCATGCAATTGGAATACAATGATATGCATCAAACAAGTCAGTGAGTCTGACCATCCGATCCCGTTAGTCGCCTCTTATACAAGTAGTCACCTTTTGCGGCAAGCATGGGTTTCTGAAGACCTATTCTACCCCGTATGTTCACGGGTCCACCTCTTACAGCAAGCATGGGTTCCTGAAGACCTATTCTACCCCAGTTCTTCACAGGTCTATCCACAAGGGAACATTTGTTGGAACAAGTGGCTGGCTATAAACAAGGTGCCGGACACAGCAAACGACACTGATCGACTGTGGAATCTACCACGTGCAACGTACTAGTGGCAAAGTCTGCCCTGATTACTTGGAATCTGCCTGTAGAGCGCTACTCTGCTCAGGTTACCATGGGGATGAATGATAAGTGATTAGTAAATACTAAGTATATCTTACTTCCTGTGTTAGGGACTGAAAAACAAACAATACATGACTGCAATAAATATGGTTAGTATGGAATCGGAGGTGTGCGTCTTTACCTTTTATGGATATTAAATAGCAAACTGGGTTTGAGGTGTTTTACTTCATTCAGAAACATTTCAAAATTTAGACAATCCTGAACACCTGACAAAGACATGCCTCATGTTATACCCAGTGGAACATTTCAGATTCCTTTTCCAAAACTTGTAGTTATCCTTTAATTTTAAATTGCATATCAGCAATAACCAATACTTTTGTAATGCAGCGTCCATTACGAAAAATAAAAGAATGCATTCTGATCCTAAACAACAAACAACAACTGAGCAATTATAATGATTAACAATTATAGAATTTAGAACTTTTTCAAGATTTTCGTTAAAACCAGTTTACTCAAAACTGTGTCGATGATCTGGCCACGGTTTATTTGCCTTGTTTTTGTTGCTCTGGTATAACATGACCTGCATGCTGACGTTGTGTCTGAATATCGACCCGTTTAGTGCATTAATGTGTCTGCAACATAGTTTGCAAATGTTTCACCAGTAAAACCAGAATAGATTCAACCCTTTCAGTAAGAATCATCGTCAAAAGGAAATCAACTCTACATTAATAAATTTCTGCATGTACTTTAATTTTGATAATTAAGTCTCCAAATGATAGAAACAAATGCAAAATATATCAAAGTATTTATGGAAACTAGCACGCTTGTTGGACAAACAAATACTGCCTTCAGCATTTTTTCTCTTCAATTCTATCGTTATTCTCTAAATCCTAAAACAAATCACAAAGTCTTGATCCTGGAGCCTTCTTAACTGTCCCTCAGTGTTGAGTCTCGGAAGGGAATGGGGGTGAATACTGTTTATATACTATATAAACGACCTCGTCCGGACCTGTCAAACATGTGGACCTGTTTTGCCATGGAATGCCAAGGGAGACAAGCACGGTGTATTGAGGACCTATTCTGCCTCGGAATGCCAAGGGAGACAAGCATGGCGTATTGAGGACCTATTCTACCCTGGAATGCCACGGGAGACAAGCACGGGGTATTGAGGGCCTGTTCTGCCTGGGAACGCCAAGGGAGACAAGCATGGCGTATTGAGGACCTATTCTACCCCGGAATGCCACGGGAGACAAGCACGGGGTATTGAGGGCCTGTTCTGCCTGGGAACGCCAAGGGAGACAAGCATGGCGTATTGAGGACCTATTCTACCCCGGAATGCCACGGGAGACATGCACGGGGTATTGAGGGCCTGTTCTGCCTGGGAACGCCAAGGGAGACAAGCATGGCGTATTGAGGACCTATTCTACCCCGGAATGCCACGGGAGACAAGCACGGGGTATTGAGGACCTATTCTGCCTCGGAATGCCAAGGGAGACAAGCACGGTGTATTGAGGACCTATTCTACCCCGGAATGCCAAGGGAGACAAGCATGGTGTATTGAGGACCTATTCTGCTTGGAATACCAAGGGAGACAAGCATGGTGTATTGAGGACCTAATATCGCTCGGGGGGCTGCATGTGAACTCTGCGGAGAGCAATTATCTTACCACTTATCTTAAATTAAAATTCCAAACACTCAAGAACATTTCATTAATAGCTTAAACAAGATAGTTGCTGAAGACATTAAGTCAAACAAATCATGCGAGTTTCCATCCACAAGTATAGATGTCAGAGAGCATAAAGAATCACTTACGTCCGCCTGGTGGTGTTGTGAATATTTTAGTGGTGGCCATGGAGACGCCGATGGCGTTCATGGCAGTGATCTGCAGTTCGTAGGCGGAACTGGGCATCAATTCAGTCAGACTAATCTCAGTGGTGTCGCCCTGGTCGACGGTCTTTGTTATCATCTCGCCAACCACCTTCTCGACCTTCTCGGGATCGTCCGCTTTCAGCTCCACCTGAACACACATTTAATGTCATGACACTGAAATATGACAATGAATGCAATATGCACCATTATCAATTTGGCCTCACGTTCACAGGGTTTTCGTTTGTTGTTTAACGCCGCACTCAGCAATATTCCAGCTATATGACTGCAGTCTGTAAATAATCGAGTCTGAACCAGACAATCCAGTGATTGACGCCATGAACAATTGGGATACAATTGAGTTGTGTTTAACGCCACTTTGAACAGTATTCCAGTCATATCAAGGTGCGTCAGCTTAACGTGGGAGGAAGGCCCGAGGTGATTTATGTCTCAGACGTAACCACTTTGGTAAAACGGGGATGGGGCTGACAAAGGTAGAAACATAATCAAGCAAACCGGGATTTGAACCCACATTTATAAGTTCCTTGCATGACCAAGGGAGACAACTGTGCACAGCGAATTGTGGCGCCTTAGGTTACTGAGCCACCCGGTCGCCCTTAAGGAAAGCTACCCTACAACCTGCAAACCTTCCACAGGAATCACATGGTACATAAGGTGGAATATTCAGTTCATTTCACACATTCTATTGATGGCCGCCATGGTAGTGAGATCCTGAGTTTCAGATAGCTGTCCGTCACCGATCAAATTTCAATGTGTCAGATGGTTTAATTAACTAGTCAGACTTTTGAGAGATAGAAATGTAGATTTCAAAGATAGAGTAAAAAGTAAATAGTAACAATTAGTCCTGCTGTTATCGATATGATAGAACAATGCACGGCCATCAAAAATCGTAAATAAAACTCTGAGCAGTGCATGTCTTTGCATCCTACTTTCTGTATTACAGGGAAACACTGTCAGGAGCTATGGTGACCTAGTCAAGCGCTTTTCTTATCGCGATGTTCATTGGCCAGATTGTATACATTCATCCAATCACGAACATTCTTGCATGGATTTGTTGTTATGGTTCGTCTTTTTGAAACATTCAGACTAAATGATTTTTGCTATTGACTTCGTACATTTCTCGGGTCCAAGTCATTGACCTAGACAGAGATATACATACCTGGTAATACTTGACCTTGTAGCCAGTCAGGGGCTTGCCTCCAGTCTCGGGTTTCTCCCAAACCAACTTATACGTGTTGGGATCGTCACTAGTCCTAGGGGAGGTAACTTTTGGATTGTTTGGCTGCCCTGAAGACACAAAACAGTATGTTTAACACTTAGTGGACCAGTAAAAGGTGAGTATCAAACCTCAGTCCCCTGATTTTCAATGAGGAATCTCAGCTCCAAATAACTTTTTGAGCAAGTGAGTTTTTACTCGAAGGTTTCTATTTGAATTGGGTTATTACATTTTTCATTGGGTAACCGATATTTTTTCACTCATCTATTCATCACTCTAGGAATTTCCCCCCAAATGAGCGAGCATTTTAAGATTTACTGAGATACAAATGTGCCACTGTGTTATCTCCAGTCACGTGGTGAGGCTGACGAAATATTGACACCGAGATGTTCCACTATCACGTACTAGTTGATAAACAAAATAAAAATTACGTCCTTTGTCTATGTGAATTAAGGAAGAAACCATCTTTTTGTATTTTAGTTGATTCTAAATAACATATACAGCAATATTCAAGAGATGTCAGGAATAATGTATAAGACATCACAGATGCATTGTCAACAGGACTGTCAGGACCATCCAGGTATTAAGTGAGTGAATGAGTTTGGTTTTACGCCGCTTTTGGCAATATTCCAGCAATATCACGGCGGGGGACACCTGAAATGGGCTTCACACATTGTACCCATATCGGGAATCGAACCCGGGTCTTCGGCGTGACGAGCGAACGCTTTAACCACTAGGCTACCCGACCACCCCCCAAGGTATTAAGACCAAGGTAAATCTCTGCAATGTATCGTCCCGCTACTGAAGGTCAGGTTTCAACTTACGGACAGCTGGTGTCGTGTCGGAGATTTCAGCCTTGGCCCCGTAGCCCACGTTGTTGCGAGCCTCCACACTGATGTAGTACCGCACCTCTGCCGTCAGCTTATCGATGAGGAACTGAGTTCGCAGTTCCTGGGAATTTGAGCCTGAGAAACACAGGACAGAGTTAAAGAGCTAAATAAAACATGATATTGAAATTGGCAAAACATGACACAGGCGGAATAAACAGCACTCAACAGAACTGTTAGTACAGGTGCACTGAAAGGCCTCAAACAGGAACAAAAATAAATAAACCAAACAATAAAATAAAAATAAATGAAATAAAAATAAATCAAATTGAAATAAAAATAAATAAAAATAAATCAAATAAAAATAAATTTATTTAAAAATAAATCAAATTGAAATAAAAAATAAATAAAAAAAAATAAAATAAAAATAAATCAAATTGAAATAAAAATAAAATAAAAATAAATAAAATATAAATAAATTTAATTAAAAATAAATCAAATTGAAATAAAAATAAATAAAATAAAAATAAATTTATTTAAAAATAAATCAAATTGAAATAAAAATGAAATAAAAATAAATTTATTTAAAAAATCGAATTGATAACAGTTCCACTTACTGACAGGTGCCATTCGTGTGACCTTGTTCTGCTCATCGCCCTCTGCGTAGTACACGACCTTGTAGTCAATGATGGGCTGGCCTCCGGTCTCTTGATGCGGGGTTATCAGCAGATCAATGGTCGTGGGGGATACCCCATCAATGGAAATACTCGGAGCGGATGGCACAACTGAAAATTAAAAAAAGACATCAAATAAGGCTTTAAAAAATAAAAGAATTGGTTCTCAGGCAATGACTTCAGAAATTATTGTGCAGGGGGGCAGTGTTTTTTCTCTCTTTTGCTTGTCCAAACTAGTATGTAACCAAATAAACAGTTGTGTACCATCAACCTGGGAAAGGGCCTCTCTACATAAACAAGCATACAAACTCCTATTGCTGCCATGACCAAAACACGAGATGTGTAGTAAAGCAGTGCTCATGTAACTGTGTGCTATATTGGATTGCATTGGTTTGTAGGTTTTTAGGATTTCTTAATTTTTTTTTAAAACTGGATATAAAATGAAACGTACAGCGGACGTTTTTATTTTTTTACTATATTTTTTAGCCAAAAGGGCCAAGAAATCTGTTTGAGTTTCAGATTGCTGTTGGTCACCCATCATTGACGATCAAATTTCAATTTGACAGACGAGAAGTTAACAAATCATGATCAAGCGATGCATCAGTGTATCGTCGCACTACTGGCTATTACTGAACCTACCTGCTTGAATCAACGTGATTTCCTTCTCCTGCTCGCCATGCAAGTTCTCAGCCATACATGTGAACTTCCCGAAGATGCTGTTCATATTCTCAACATTCACCGAAACCTGAAAGATAAACAACACTGTTATTTCCAACTTACTGCTGATCACAACAGGAGCCATCACGAGATGACACATACCCTGCATTGGATAAGTGATATCGTCACTTCGATGTGAAAAGATATATATGTCTTAGTCTTCATTGTCACAGTTGTGGTTTGTTTGTTTATTTGTTTGTATAACGCCTAACTCAGCAATAGTCCAGCTATATGACAGCGGTCTGTAAATAATCAAGTCTGGACCAGACAATCCAGTGATTGACATCATGAGCATCGCTCCATGCAATTAGGATACAATGACATGCATCAACCATGTCAGCAAGCCTGACACCCGATCTGTTAGTCACCTCTTACGACAAGCATAGTTGCTTTTTAGGGCAAGCATGGGTTGCTGAAGATATACTATACCCCGGATCTTCACGGGTCCACAGTTGTAGTAGCATATCTCTATATAATTATACAAAATTGGGAATCTCAAATGTCCTCTTTAAAATATTGCTTAACGGACATTTAAATTTTTCTGTCCGGACTTTTCAAAAAGTATTGTCCGGACATTCTTAAATTTTGACCCTGGACATGATCAACAGATAGAACTGAGCAGTTTCTGTCTTCAGTTGTAACACAATGAAGATTATCTACTCTGACAAGCTTTGTTTGTTTTGATTGCTGTAAATACATCGTACCTACATGATAGTCCAATCGGTCAATCACTGTAATAGGCAATAAACTGAGTTGACACTGATTAATCGAGGACTAATTACTGAGAACATCTTGTTAATTTGCGTGAAAGGTGTTTACAACTGTACATAAATACCTTGCATCCTCAAAATGCTACGATACGTAACCTCAAATAAGAAGAGAAAGTGTGAATGCAGATCAATCGAGCGGATCTGCCAAACCCTCAATCGATCCTTTTGTAAGTCGTGGCTAACGACTTTCACTTGGTTGACATACAATGAGGATTTGCAGATTTTATTGTTTTCAGTAGCTAGTTGTATATTGAATCTTGATTGACCGCCATTTTGCTTTCTGTGACGATCGATATCAAATTTTTTATGGTCAATAATTAAGTACAGATGAAATAAGTATTCAAACAACTATTGCTATCAACGATATTTTAGTATTTGTGATTATATTATCTGTCCTGCTTTTAAATAATCTTTTTGTTGTTGTGAGGTCACATGATAACCAAATATGGGATAATAGTCTCGATCCAAATGTTTCAACTTGACTCATGAACATAACTCATGAATATTAATTAGACCGTTCACTACGTTAACAGATCGTAATTATAACAGAAACAAACGTATATTTTCCATGTATATCTAAAATGATATTATTTGTTATTAATTGTGCGGTGAATTAAACAATTTAAATTGAAACATTTCATAATTCATCATATTATGAATATGTAAGAACTTGTAATGTGTGTGAAAAGTCGTACTAAAATACGCTATTTGAGGGGGCGTGGCCTAAATGCAAATGTCCGATTGGGATTTTAAATTTTCTGGACCCCTGTAATAGAATAAGTGTTTGTTAACAAACAAGAGGAAAGTCTTTCAATGTAATATGTAAATTAGCCTGTGGCAGGGGTGTAATGCTCAGTCATTGCTGCACTGGAGTTTGGGCAAGACAGAGATTTTTTGTTCAAGTCAATGCTCCTAAACAAAAAGGAGGCGCCAAACAATATGTATATACCCCAGCACATTATTTCAGTGGGTGCAGAGCTCCAGATAACTTTTTGAGCAACTGAGTTTTTACTCAAAGGTTTCTATTTGAATTAGGTTATTCCATTTTTCATTGGGTAACCAATATTCTTTCACTCATCTATTCATCGGGTTTTTCCCCAAAGTACACATTTTGAGATTTATAAAAAAAAGAAAGATATTTTTTATGTATATAAGGGTTCTAACTATAGGCTTGACTTGGAAAGTAACTCAGCTTGTGACTGAGTTTCGGAAATTAGCTCCATTGTACACATGCTGAAAAAGCTTCATTTGTATTTACGCGTGCTGTTTTAATACAGGTGAGATTTTCATTTAATGCATGCGTTTCTGTACGCAAGTTAATTGAAAGTAACTGGGTTTTGAATATTTTGGGGGGTATTTTACCCAAATACACAGCTTATCTGTAGTTCTGGAGTGAGGGGAGTGAGTTAGTTTGGTTTTACGCCGCTTTTAGCAATATTCCAGCAACATCACGACGAGGGATACCAGAAATGGGCTTCACACATTGAACCATGTCGGGAATCGAACCCGGGTCTTCAGCGTGACGGGCGAACGCTTTAACCACAAGGCTACACAACCACCCTCTGGAGTGAGGTGTTGAAACAGGAAACACAACAAACCTCGAGGATGCTGGTCATCTGTCGAGTTCCCCGCTCCGAACTGATCTTGAAGTTGGGTCCTTCGGTGATGATGGCGCCATTGTGCTTCCACTTGATGACGGCGAGGGGTACAGCATTAGCAACGCACTTGATTTCCGTCTTCTCGTTCAGCCAACTGTACGTGGACGAGTATGGAGTGTCATCGAAGTTGGGCTTGACTGAAACAAATAAACAGGAATCAAGGGCATTGTGGTTATGTCACCTATACTGTAAATCTTGAAATTAACACAAACGTGAATTATATGCGAAAATGCGAGAGACTAAGTCTTACCCTGATTCCCCAAATGAGACAAGCAGGGGGCACTGGAGACCTAGTCTTACCCTGATTCCCCAAATGAGACAAGCAGGGGGCACTGGAGACCTAGTCTTACCCTGACTCCCCAAATGAGACAAGCAGGGGGCACTGGAGACCTAGTCTTACCCTGACTCCCCAAATGAGACAAGCAGGGATCACTGGAGACCTATTCAGCCCTGACTCCCCAAATGAGACAAGCAGGGATCACTGGAGACCTAGTCTTACCCTGACTCCCCAAATGAGACAAGCAGGGGGCACTGGAGACCTAGTCTTACCCTGACTCCCCAAATGAGACAAGCAGGGGGCACTGGAGACCTATTCAGCCCTGGAATCCACATGTGCACACAGATAGGTATGTAAGATTGACCGGCTACTTACACTCAACGAGAACTCGGCCATCTTTCTCCTGAGTTCCGGCTTCATTGGAGGCAGAGCATGTGTAGTTGTTGGCGTGCTTCGGTTCCAGTTTGGCGAACTTGAGCTTGACGGTCTTCACTTGAATCAGAGGCTGTTCCTCCACAGATGATTCGATGGTGATGTCTTTGTCCTGCAGCATTCACACACACTTATTTGTCGGTGTTCATTTGTTATGCCAGAGCTCCAGATAAGCTTTTGGTGTTGTGGGTATTTTACCCATGCATCTTAAAATCATTGGGTATCAGTAATTCATCTGGGTATTCAAATTTCTGTTACACACTAGTTTTTACACATGTGGGTATTTAAGTTAAATATTTAAAAACACTATTCATCTGGTCCCTGCAAACTGGTGTTGTGTGGGTTCGAGAGCTTTATAGGACTCAAAAATACCACGATACTTCCACAAGAAAGTGTGATGGCAAATGATCATGATGTAACTGTCATCGTGGAGTTTGGCAAGGTTGACGGAATGCCCCTTTATAATTTCAAAATAAGTTGCTGATTTGCTAATCGAATACGCAGGGTAACTTCACAATATTTTGATGATACGCACAAGTTTTATTTTTGTAGCGTATCTGTAATGTTCGTTGAGTATTTGATACGCTTGGATTATATTTTACTGTGTATTTCTGCATGTTGTTGGTTGGTTGTTTGTTGTTTTACGCCGCACTCAGCAATATTCCAGCTCTATTACAGCAGTCTGTAAATAATCAAGTCTGGACCAGACAATCCAGTGATTATCGATCCATTGATCCACGCAATTGGGATTGATGACATGTATCAACGAAGTCAGCGAGCCTGACCACCCGATCCTGTTAGTCGCCTTTTGCGACAAGCATAGTCACCTTTTACGGAAAGCATGGGTTGGACCTATTCTACCCCGGAATCTTCACGGGTCCAAAATAATTAAGAAATAATTCTGACTACGAAGTTGTTAAAAATGTGTGGGGAAGGTTTGATGTATAGTGCTATTTCATTGAGGTTAACGAAAGTTACATCAATACCCATCACTGATAGTCTGTGAGTGAGTGAGTGAGTGAGTATGGTTTTACGTCCCTTTCAGCAATATTCCAGCAATATCACGGCGGGGGACACCAGAAAATGGGCTTCACACATTGTACCCATGTCGGGAATCGAACCCAGGTCTTCGGCGTGACGAGCTAACGCTTTAACCACTAGGCAACCCGACCGCCCCGATAGTCTGTGATTTCTCATGGTTTGTCCAAGCATAACATAATTGACACCAGAAAGGGGCTTCACACTTTGTACCCATGTCGGGATTCGAACCTGGGTCTTTGGCGTGACGAGAGAACGCTTTAACCACTAGGCTACCCAACCACCCCTCAGACACTAGAACAGTGCACCGTTCCACAAAGTGATCTTAGCGCCACGACTATCGTAAGCCAATGCTAAAGTATGGGATCACCTTAGAGCTAAGATGGCTTTGTGGAACGGGGTCCAAATTTACACCAACTCACCTGGCTGTCGGAAATGGTGATGTCGGAGCCTGCAACTCTCCAGGTGACGACTGGTGCGGGGTCGCCCTTGGCAATACACACAAGCTCCACAGCATTGCCCTCTGGTACAGACTGGTTTATGATAGGCTCAATGACAGGAGGCACTGTAAGGAGCACAACACACAATGTTAACCTAATCTAAATGATATCATCACTGATCATAAGAAATGAGAAATGGCGAGTCTGCTAGCACACAACAAACAGTCACACTTTATGGTCAATCAGACACTGGTCTTCCAACACGCAACCAAGTATTTCTAAAGACAGACATAATTAGTGGTGTAACGTTACATCAAACTATCGATTGATTGCGATTGCTCGTCTCACGATAGTACACTATCGATTGCAACTTGAAACAATCGATACTATTGGCGATAGTTTGTCTAACTTACGATAGTTTCGATAGTTAATTTGTTTGGTACATTGATATGTTGACAGTTTGTATAGTCAAATACTAGTCATTCAATCACATTCATTCACATTGGTGATAAAACACTGCAGTAACCTAAGACTTTACCAGTTACATGAAGTGAAATTTTGTATTAAAATGTTTTTGAGAGGTCAATTTGAACTTGTTTTCTTTTCATTTCTGTTTTCTTTACAAATAGTATCAGAAAGTTATAATTATTTTGATGGTGTCAGTCAAAATGCTGAAATATATGCTGCTATAGCCTGCTATAATTGCAAGTGAAAAATATCGCAATAGTATCGCAATAGTAGGGCCACTATCGCAATAGTATCGCAATAGTTGTTTTAACTATCGCATTAGTATCGCAATAGTCAAAAATGCCTCAATTGTCACCCCTAGACATAATCTCACTTTACGATCAATTAGACACTGTATTTCATAAGCAGTCAAACACTTCCCTCTCCTAATGGTCAAAAGAAAATCAAAGAGTTATGTCCCTTTGTTTGAATGGCGCACGTTTCCACACTCACCAATGGTGTTGATGAAGACAGACTCAGTCACATTTCCACCCTGGTTGTGGGCGACACAGGAGTATGTGCCCTCGTCGCTGTCCTGGAGCTCCTCGATCACCAGCATCCCCTGGTTGACATTCACATCACTGACCACGCTGACCTTGTACCGCTCTCCTGTTAGAACAATCTTGTCCTGGAACACAGGAGGCAAGGGTAGAGTGAGAGGCAGGGTAGAGTGAGAGGCAAGGTAAGAGTGAGAGGCAAGGGTAGAGTGAGAGGCAATGGTAGAGTGAGAGGCAGGGTAGAGTGAGAGGCAATGGTAGAGTGAGAGGCAGGGTAGAGTGAGAGGCAAGGGTAGAGTGAGAGGCAGGGGTAGAGTGAGAGGCAGGGTAGAGTGAGAGGCAGGGTAGAGTGAGAGGCAAGGGTAGAGTGAGAGGCAGGGTAGAGTGAGAGGCAGGGGTAGAGTGAGAGGCAATGGTAGAGTGAGAGGCAGGGGAAGAGTGAGAGGCAGGGGAAGAGTGAGAGGCAGGGTAGAATGAGAGGCAGGGTAGAGTGAGAGGCAGGGGTAGAGTGAGAGGCAAGGGTAGAGTGAGAGGCAGGGGTAGAGTGAGAGGCAAGGGTAGAGTGAGAGGCAAGGGTAGAGTAAGACGCAACGGTAGAGTGAAAGGCAAGGGTAGAGTGAGAGGCAAGGGTAGACTGGCGACCTATATCTCCAGAGCCCCCCATATAGATAAACACGAGGTACTCGTGACCTATCCCTCCAGAGTCCCCCAGATAGATAAACATGTACTGGCGACCTATCTCTCCGGAATCCCCACAGAGATAAACACGGGGTACTGGCGACCTATCTCTCCGGAGACCCCACAGATAGATAAACACGGGGTACTGGTGACCTATCTCTCCGGAGACCCCACAGATAGATAAACACGGGATACTGGCGACATATCCCTCCGAAGACCCCACAGATAAACACGGGGTACTGGCGACCTATCTCTCCGGAATCCCCAGATAAACACGAGGTACTGGCGACTTATCTCTCCAGAGATCCCACATATAGATAAACACGGGGTACTGGTGACCTATCTCTCCGGAGACCCCACAGATAGATAAACACGGGGTACTGGTGACCTATCTTTCCGGAGACCCCACAGATAGATAAACACGGGATACTGGTGACATATCCCTCCGAAGACCCCACAGATAAAAACGAGGTACTGGCGACCTATCTCTCCAGAGTCCCCCAGATAGATAAACAAGGGGTACTGGCGACCTATCTCTCCGGAGACACCACAGATAGATAAACACGAGGTACTGGCGACCTATCTCTCCGGAGTCCCCCAGATAGATAAACACGGGATACTGGCGACCTATCTCTCTTGAGTCCCCCAGATAGATAAACACGAGGTAATGGCGACCTATCTCTCCAGAGACTCCCCGATAGATAAAAACGAGGTACTGGCGACCTATCTCTCCAGAGTCCCCAAGCGTAGGAACAGGGTCTCACCTTCTTGAAGGTGAATGATGGTCGTGGAGTGCCATCTGCCACGCACGTCATCTCGAACCGCTTGCCGACAATGGGTGTACTCCTAGTTGGGGGTCCCTTCAGGGAAGGTGGAACTGAAATGTAGAATTCAGGCTAAGAAAAGGCCAACGGAAATCTGTTCAACACCACTTTGAACTACGAGGGATTGACTATTAAAAGAGCTGAGCAAATTTGAGCATGCCCAGCATTTTATCAAAACCCCAGAAATGTCATAAATCAGAGTATTCATTATACTAACATACTTATCCTGATACAACATCTTGCTAATTCCCCCTCCTCTCCATCCCATAGGAGAACCCATTCCATGTGGTGTGACCTCCACCAGCTCAGATCAGAGTTATCTCCCATTGATCCCACTCCTCATCAAGCCTCAACGCACATCTTTATGAAGCAGATTTCACATCTTACCAAAAGTGTATTCTTGTTGAATATTTGTGTTATCCTTTCTCAGAAGCTTACTGCACACAATACTGCCAAGATGAGACGCTTGTGTGGCCTTCCACATTTTTGTGTGTTGCTTTACATATTATCGTGTGACGCTTTACGCAATTGTGTGTGTTGCTTTGCATATTATTGTGTGACGCTTTACACAACTGTGTGTTGCTTTGCATATTATTGCGTGACGCTTTACGCAATTGTGTGTGTTGCTTTGCATATTATTGCGTGACGCTTCATGCAATTGTGTGTGTTGCTTTGCATATTGTGTGACGCTTTACGTAATTGAGTGCTGCTTTGCATATCATTGTGTGAGGCTTTACACAGTTTGATCTGTCCCCTACCTGTGACAGTGACATTGATCTGGAATGGCAGAGAGTCCGACATCTCCTTCACAGTGATCATGCAGATGTACACTCCATTGTCAGCCTTGGTGATGTTCTTGATCTCCAGCCCCTGTGGCAGTGGACGGTAGCGCTCACCTGCAGCCAATCACCAAATACAATGTACAACCAATCTACCTCGTACAACCAATCACCAAGTATACAATGTACAACCAATCTACCTCGTACAGCCAATCACCAAGTATACAATGTACAACCAATCTACCTCGTACAGCCAATCACCAAGTATACAATGTACAACCAATCTACCTCGTACAGCCAATCACCAAGTATACAATGTACAACCAATCTACCTCGTACAACCAATCACCAAGTATACAATGTACAACCAATCTACCTCGTACAACCAATCACCAAATACAATGTACAACCAATCTACCTCGTACAGCCAATCACCAAGTATACAATGTACAACCAATCTACCTCGTACAACCAATCACCAAATACAATGTACAACCAATCTACCTCGTACAACCAATCACCAAATACAATGTACAACCAATCTACCTCGTACAACCAATCACCAAGTATACAATGTACAACCAATCTACCTCGTACAGCCAATCACCAAGTATACAATGTACAACCAATCTACCTCGTACAACCAATCACCAAGTATACAATGTACAACCAATCTACCTCGTACAACCAATAACCAAGTATACAATGTACAACCAATCTACCTCGTACAGCCAATTACCACATCTATATTGTACAGTCAATCAACAAATCTATTAGGGCTGGGACGATACACCAACTGAGCGATCCGATACGTATTGCGATACTTGCATGTGCACTTATCGATGTTGTGTAAGCCATCTTTTTCATAGACAGGATTGCCAAACCTGGCACACTGATGATTTACAGTTGACAGTGCATGGTATGGCGCAATGGATGAAAATATTTACATTTTCACAACTCATTTTCACTAGTAATTAGTATTTTGTGTAACACTCTTTCAAGAATACATTTAAGATATGAATCAATACTTTTTACTTAGTGTGCGACTGTGATCGATACTTGCATTGAAAAGTAAAAAATCGCGATCCACCAATGCATTGGTGAATCGTCCCACCACTAAAATCTACATTGTACAACCAACCAATCTTCCTTAGATAGAATTACAGAGACAGTGAAGCCTTATGATCACATGTACTTACCTCTGACCTCAGTCCTGTTGGCAAACCTCCACTGCACAGTGGGTAAGGGGTTGGCGGTGGCAGCACAGGCAATCACAGCGTCGGTGTAGATGTTGGGTTGCTGGGTGTGGTTGGACAACACCTTGATTCCGTCTGTAAGCAGCAGTACATTGATACAATCATTATGACAGATATTGAGCAAGTGAGTGATTGTTTGATTGTTTGTTTGTTTGTTGTTTAACGCCGCACTCGGCAATAATCCAGCTATGTGACGGCGGTCTGTAAATAATCGAGTCTGGACCAGATAATCCAATGATTGACATCATGTGCACGCAATTGGAATACAATGGCCTGATCACCCGATCCTGTTAGGCGCCTCTTACGACAAGCACAGCCGCCTTTCATGGCAAGAATGGGTTGCTGAAGACCTATTCTACCCCGGATCTTCACGGGTTAAGTAAGCGAGTGAGTGTGTTGGGGTTAACACTACTTTTTAACGCCATTTCAGTCACAGCATGGCAAGAGAGCTGGACATGGGGAGCCTAGAAATGTAATCAGTGCATATCGGGATTCGAACCCACTATCCCAGGTTTCTGGCATGCCAAAGGGACGCAACTCTGTACAGTGACTTGCATCTTAGAGCTAAAACACCAAATGAGAATCGGTCGTTCAAGCTTCCTATACTCGGAAAAGGAGCTGGCTTATACTTTTTTTTATTGATGCATAAAGGCCAAACTATGCACACAGGTACAGTAAACAGCTATAGTTATTGTTTAAAAAAATCTAACATTACTATAGAAGTCTATGGGAAAACATTTAATGCGACATGACAATAATACGAGCTCTTGATTTTAGACATAAATGCGCATTTTAAAAATGCGAGCGCCCATACAACAACAATTCGCTGAGTGGTATGCTGACAACATTTCATCTAATCTTGGATCAGGTGACAATCCTCACACTCCTGTTGACCTAGTGTCATGAAACCCATTCATGCGCATTGGCTCGTGTCTGCTCTTGGCAAGCTTGTAAAGGACACTGATGGGATAATTCGTGGCTGGCGCCAATCTGGGCTGCTTGACAGGATGTGAACTGACCACTACTCAACTTCACTTTGTGTAGGTGACTTTGTTAATTTGTCTAGTAATTTATTTATCTATTACCTTTGTGACTGATTGTTGTCAGCGGCTGCTATCAACTTGTAATGATCTGATATCATTGTTTTTGATGCAATACTAGTAAATAATACTGAAGTGATTGATTTCATTTGTTGATTGTTTACTTATTTTGCTGGTACAAAATTGATGCGCATAAAATTAATACGACCTTCCGTCACTCGCATTTTTCGCATTAATATTCTGCTCGCATTAATTTCCTGTTTTACAGTAACCTAGAAGACTGGGCAGTCTAAACCAGACTGTTGTACACACATGGCTTCAGTCCTGACAAACCCAAGGATATCATCACAATGTGTATGGTATCTGAACCCCCAAACACTGGATCCTGGCACGCATAGGGGAAGCAACAATGCATCTGAGAAAAACGGGCAAAACTTTTCAATGTTGTGAGCAACAGACACATATTTCAACCAGGAATAGAGCACATCCTTCTCGTAAGGCATGACTAATACCATAAGGTTTAACGAATACACTGCCTTCAATTATTGGTCATACTTGCTAAGTTTAAACATTTTTAAAGCCATACGTGTTAAGAATTTATAACGAAAATTATGTAAAGGTCGTCAGCGCACAACTGAAACAGATAGTTAAGTTTGACGGCGATCTCACGTAACAAGCCGTGGAAGTTGGGCAATGACTTCCCCGAATAAAACAGTTCCTCACAAGCTTGCACCACACGTCAACTATTTACCGTAGAGTTCCAGCCGTATATCATTAGTTATGGTGTTGCCGCCGATCGTGCCTCGACATGTATACACCCCCTCGTCTCCATTCTTCAGTGTGTCAAACTGCAGTTCGTTACTGGTGCGCATCTGCATGGAGTAGATCCTGCAACAACAAGGGGAGGCAACACATGTGAGTTAAGCAAATCTTCTGAAAGGGGATATCAGATGTATCACACAGGCTAATGACATTTCACATAAGGCTAACTGGGGATATCACACAGGCTAATTGGGGATATCACACAGGCTAACTGGACATTTCACACAGGCTAACTGGACATTTCACACAGGCTAACTGGGGATATCACACAGGCTAACTGGACGTATCACACAGGCTAACTGGACATTTCACACAGGCTAACTGGGGATATCACACAGGCTAACCGGACATTTCACACAGGCTAACTGGACATTTCACACAGGCTAACTGGGGATATCACACAGGCTAACTGGACGTATCACACAGGCTAACTGGACGTATCACACAGGCTAACTGGACATTTCACACAGGCTAACTGGAGACATCACACAAGCTAACTGGGGATATCAATCTGATAACTAGAGACAGCTGAGAAAGTCAAAGAAACGGTGAATGCGAAAGAGAAAGAATGACTGTAAGGGGTGACTGTGAGAGGAGACTGTGAGAGGAGACTGTGAGAGGAGACTGTGAGAGGAGACTGTGAGAGGTGACTGTGAGAGGTGACTGTGGGAGGTGACTGTGGGAGGTGACTGTGGGAGGTGACTGTGAGAGGAGACTGTGAGAGGAGACTGTGAGAGGAGACTGTGAGAGGAGACTGTGAGAGGTGACTGTGAGAGGAGACTGTGAGAGGAGACTGTGAGAGGAGACTGTGAGAGGAGACTGTGAGAGGAGACTGTGAGAGGTGACTGTGAGAGGTGACTGTGAGAGGTGACTGTGAGAGGAGACTGTGAGAGGAGACTGTGAGAGGAGACTGTGAGAGGAGACTGTGAGAGGAGACTGTGAGAGGTGACTGTGAGAGGTGACTGTGAGAGGTGACTGTGAGAGGTGACTGTGGGAGGTGACTGTGGGAGGTGACTGTGGGAGGTGACTGTGAGAGGTGACTGTGAGAGGAGACTGTGAGAGGTGACTGTAAGGGGTGACTGTGAGAGGAGACTGTGAGAGGAGACTGTGAGAGGAGACTGTGAGAGGAGACTGTGAGAGGAGACTGTGAGAGGTGACTGTAAGGGGTGACTGTGAGAGGAGACTGTGAGAGGAGACTGTGAGAGGAGACTGTGAGAGGAGACTGTGAGAGGAGACTGTGAGAGGTGACTGTGGGAGGTGACTGTGGGAGGTGACTGTGAGAGGTGACTGTGAGAGGTGACTGTGAGAGGTGACTGTAAGGGGTGACTGTGAGAGGAGACTGTGAGAGGAGACTGTGAGAGGAGACTGTGAGAGGAGACTGTGAGAGGAGACTGTGAGAGGTGACTGTGAGAGGTGACTGTGAGAGGTGACTGTGAGAGGTGACTGTGAGAGGTGACTGTGGGAGGTGACTGTGGGAGGTGACTGTGGGAGGTGACTGTGAGAGGTGACTGAGAGGTGACTGTGGGAGGTGACTGTAAGGGGTGACTGTGAGAGGAGACTGTGAGAGGTGACTGTGGGAGGTGACTGTGAGAGGAGACTGTGAGAGGTGACTGAGAGGTGACTGTGGGAGGTGACTGTGAGAGGTGACTGTGAGAGGTGACTGTGAGAGGTGACTGTGGGAGGTGACTGTGGGAGGTGACTGTGGGAGGTGACTGTGAGAGGTGACTGAGAGGTGACTGTGGGAGGTGACTGTGAGAGGTGACTGTGAGAGGAGACTGTGAGAGGTGACTGTGGGAGGTGACTGTGGGAGGTGACTGTGGGAGGTGACTGTGAGAGGTGACTGAGAGGTGACTGTGGGAGGTGACTGTAAGGGGTGACTGTGAGAGGAGACTGTGAGAGGTGACTGTGGGAGGTGACTGTGAGAGGAGACTGTGAGAGGTGACTGAGAGGTGACTGTGGGAGGTGACTGTGAGAGGTGACTGTGAGAGGTGACTGTGGGAGGTGAATGCTGCGACAGGTGAATGGGGGAGGTGAATGCTGTGAGAGGTGACTGTGAGAGGTGAATGCTGTGGGAGGTGACTGTGGGAGGTGACTGTGGGAGGCGACTGTGAGAGGTGACTGTGAGAGGTGACTGTGGGAGGTGAATGCTGTGAGAGGTGACTGTGAGAGGAGACTGAGAGGTGACTGTGGGATGTGAATGCTGTGGGAGGCGACTGTGGAAGGTGACTGTGGGAGGTGAATGCTGTGAGAGGCGACTGTAGGAGGTGAATGTGAGAGGTGACTGTGAGAGGAGACTGTGGGAGGTGACTGTGAGAGGTGACTGTGAGAGGCGACTGTGAGAGGCGACTGTGGGAGGAGACTGTGGGAGGTGACTGTGAGAGGTGACTGTGAGAGGCGACTGTGAGAGGCGACTGTGGGAGGTGACTGTGAGAGGAGACTGTGAGAGGCGACTGTGGGAGGTGAATGCTGTGAGAGGCGACTGTGGGAGGTGACTGTGGGAGGTGAATGCTGTGAGAGGTGACGGCTGTGAACGGTTAACCTACCTGGACATAGCTGCACTATTGTAAGGTCCAATGACGTTGTCAGCTGGGTCCAGCCACTCCAAGTTTGCATTTTGATCATCTGCCAACCCATCCACTTCACAAGTTATAAATAATCCTTTTTGGTTTGTTTCTCGTCTTATACTCTTCTCAGCTGGGTAAATCTTTACTTCCTGGGCATCTGCAAAAACAAAAGAACACAAACATCAATAACATTTATAACATGGCCCTGTGATCTGCATGATCAGCCCTATGACATTTATAACATGGCCCTGTGATCTGCATGGTCAGCTGTATGACATTAATAACAAGGCCCTGTGATCTGCATGGCCAGCTGTATGACATTTATAACATGGCCCTGTGATCTGCATGATCAGCTGTATGACATTAATAGCGTGGCCCTGTGATCTGCATGATCAGCTGTATGACATTTATAACATGGCCCTGTGATCTGCATAGCCAGCTGTATGACATTTATAACATGGCCCTGTAATCTGCATGGTCAGCTGTATGACATTTATAACATGGCCCTGTAATCTGCATGGTCAGCTGTATGACATTTATAACATGGCCCTGTAATCTGCATGGCCAGCTGTATGACATTTATAACGTGGCCCTGTAATCTGCATGGCCAGCTGTATGACATTTATAACATGGCCCTGTGATCTGCATGATCAGCTGTATGACATTTATAACGTGGCCCTGTAATCTGCATGTTCAGCTGTATGACATTTATAACATGGCCCTGTGATCTGCATGGTCAGCTGTATGACATTAATAACGTGGCCCTGTAATCTGCATGTTCAGCTGTATGACATTTATAACGTGGCCTTGTAAGCTGCATGGCCAGCTGTATGACATTAATAACATGGCCCTGTAATCTGCATGGTCAGCTGTATGACATTTATAACATGGCCCTGTGATCTGCATGGTCAGCTGTATGACATTTATAACAAGGCCCTGTAATCTGCATAGCCAGCTGTATGACATTTATAACATGGCCCTGTAATCTGCATGTTCAGCTGTATGACATTTATAACATGGCCCTGTGATCTGCATGGTCAGCTGTATGACATTAATAACGTGGCCCTGTAATCTGCATGGTCAGCTGTATGACATTTATAACAAGGCCCTGTAATCTGCATAGCCAGCTGTATGACATTTATAACATGGCCCTGTGATCTGCATGATCAGCTGTATGACATTTATAACATGGCCCTGTAATCTGCATGTTCAGCTGTATGACATTTATAACATGGCCCTGTGATCTGCATGGTCAGCTGTATGACATTAATAACGTGGCCCTGTAATCTGCTTGATCAGCTGTATGACATTTATAACATGGCCCTGTGATCTGCATGATCAGCTGTATGACATTTATAACGTGGCCCTGTAATCTGCATGGCCAGCTGTATGACATTTAAAACGTGGCCCTGTAAGCTGCATGGCCAGCTGTATGACATTTATAACATGGCCCTGTGATCTGCATGATCAGCTGTATGACATTAATAACATGGCCCTGTGATCTGCATGATCAGGTGTATGACATTAATAACATGGCCCTGTGATCTGCATGGTCAGGTGTATGACATTTATAACATGGCCCTGTAAGCTGCATGGCCAGCTGTATGACATTTATAACATGGCCCTGTGATCTGCATGTTCAGCTGTATGACATTAATAACGTGGCCCTGTAATCTGCATGGCCAGCTGTATGACATTTATAACGTGGCCCTTTGATCTGCATGATCAGCTGTATGACATTTATAACGTGGCCCTGTAATCTGCATGGCCAGCTGTATGACATTTAAAACGTGGCCCTGTAAGCTGCATGGCCAGCTGTATGACATTTATAACATGGCCCTGTGATCTGCATGATCAGCTGTATGACATTAATAACATGGCCCTGTGATCTGCATGATCAGGTGTATGACATTAATAACGTGGCCCTGTAATCTGCATGGTCAGCTGTATGACATTAATAACGTGGCCCTGTAATCTGCATGGCCAGCTGTATGACATTTATAACGTGGCCCTTTGATCTGCATGATCAGCTGTATGACATTTATAACGTGGCCCTGTAATTCTGCATGGCCAGCTGTATGACATTTATAACGTGGCCCTGTAATTCTGCATGGCCAGCTATATGACATTTATAACATGTCCCTGTAATAATACTATTCTGTGTAAATATGGAAATTTATCAAAGTCTGTATCTTCATCAATTCAGATGCAGGGTACAGTTTCATTCTGTTTTACCACCTGCACCAGGTGCAAGCAAGTGAATTAATCAGGCTGCATCACCAAAATATTGGCTGCAGCATTTCCCCATATACTTAAACACTATATTTTCAATTATTCAAAAAGAAAATAAACTTAAAAATGTACTCCAATGATATCCAGTAAACAACCTTAAACAGAAGTTTCAAAGTCTATTTCTTGTGATCGTAACCTTTTGAGTGACAGGAGAAACAACCAACCTATATAAATGTATTATGGGCCTATAAATCTATGTCTATGTTCAAGCGATAATTGGGAAAAATTGGTTCTGCAAGTCGACTGCATTCAGACCTGTGTATTTTCTTATTTTCCGGTTTCCTTGATTCCAAAAGATTTCCACTTTCATCAAATACTACTGTCGTGCACTGACGTTGGAAAATATATCATGCACTGGGTGCAACCTGGCAGTGAAAGTCACCTGCACTAGCAATGCGTTACCTGCACTGGTGCAGCTTGGATATAGTAAATTTGATCCCTGGGAGGTGTTAAATCATTGCATCCAATGTAGGAATTGCTTCTTCGTTAACATTGGTCCTGTTATCCGTGAAAGTCGCCTCTATAATGCCATACTATTTGTCATAACACTAGTAACATGATCAAATTGCATAGGAAACACAAATCAGTCTTACAAGTTAGCATTTTTACTGACGTGCAGCAGATTTGACATGAATATCTGCTTCTGCACAGGGCTCAATAAATCCCAGGGAGATTCCGTCAACGACAATCTCTCAGTTTGAACACTTTGATAATGTCAAAACTCTTAAAACATTTCACTTTCCCCAGCATAAAATCTTTGATAATGTCAAAACTCTTAAAAAATTTCACTATCCTCATCCTTTAAACACTTTGATAACGTCAAAACTCTAATATATTTCACTATCCTCAGCCTCAGACACTAAAGTTGCATGAAGACTATGGACCAGACAAGCCAGTGATTGACAATTACATATTGGCCTGGAATCTTTGATGTTCAATCCTTCTTTTGACACTACATACTTAACTTGATTATCCAGCCCAATATTCATTAAAAAGAAGGATGTGTAGACTACGAGCTTCAGTACCCTGTGACAAGACTCTCCAACTAATTACCTAATGCTTGTTCGTGATCTCCCCAGCTGCTGAGAGAGGCCGCCTCAAATAGCAGCATTAATGGATGTGTTTGGACGGACTTTTCATGGCAGGCTATTCAGCCAGCAACTCTCTTACACCAGATACAAGAATAAAACTGTCATTCCCCGGGGTGGGGGGTGGCTAGACTTTCACAAGTCTCCAAGGCAACAATTGCTAGTTTAATTTATGATTTCTAGACTACGCAAATGGTGAGAACAAGCTGTCCCTACAAGAGACTGGAGTCCTTCCACATATCTAGACTTGCCCATTAGGAGGATAGAATCACCACACATCCAAGGATTTATCTTTCAGCACAGCCCTGAAGCAAGGCTAGGGGGTGGCATGACTATTCTCAAGGTGTCGGGTCAATTAAGAAAATTAAAATAAATTTCTAAGTGAAATAGTAAAACACATTCAAAAGTTTAACCCAATTTGACATTTGCAGCTTGGCCAATTTGCAAATCAATTCCTTCGTGGAGAAATCAGTGTGTGTTTTCAATGATTTACTACTATTGGATAATTGTTGTTATCCCCTCGCCCTTGTCCCCGAGGCAGATGAGTAATGGTTCCCATCTGGGAGATACGAGAGGTTATTTGTTACACAATGCCTGGCTGGTGGAGCCATCTGCCAGGAGCGGCTCCAGGATGCATGTTGACCTGGGTCTAGGCAGGATCTGGGCGGCATCGGACTGACTGACTGATATAGAAGATTTAACGTGCGCTTTCCGAATGTAGCGTATTTCACACACGGGCCTGGCCAGACCATTTAGTGTATTCCGAAAAGGGTGAAAGTGGTGTGTGCAACCCAAGAGGGGGCTTTTAGGAGCTGCTTAATCATATTGAATTTTTGGAATTTTTAAATTTGGAATAAATGCCGAGGTGGGTGGAGGAGGGAACTAAGGGAGCCGGCATCCAAACAATATCAGGTTTTATACCACGGCACCTGACTATTGTACAGGCAGGACAGTGTACAAGCTTGATATATTGTACAAGTCTGACATATTACAAGCATTCCAACTGACAATCTTGAGTGAGTGAGTGAGTTGGGTTTTAACACCGCTTTTAACAGTATTCCAGTTATATCACGGCGTGTCAGCTTAATGTGGGAGGAAAGCCCGAAGTGATGCAGGTCATAGACGTTTACCACTTCGGTGAAACCCTGGAGCACGGGTATGGTGCTGACAAACCTAGAAACATAATCGGGTCGAACCCGGATTCGAACCCACAATCATAGGTTTCTGGCGTGCCCAAGGGACACAACTCTGCACAGCGAATCGCGGCGCCTTAGACGACTGGGCCACCCGTGCCCCCAATAGAGAGAGAGGGCCACCCGTGCCCCCCGACAATCTTGAGGAACTCACTCCTGATGAGTCAGTTCGGACTTGCTACTCTTGAATTACAAAATGGCGCAGTGTGGCAGGGATGTCATAGTTTACTCCATCCTTAAATTCATCTATTTAATTTGAAGCAACTTCACTCAGAATTACATAGTATTTTTGTGGAAATGTACTGTAGGGAATAAGTGATTTCATACTACCTTTTGCCATAATCAATTGTAAGGGGTCGATCGTTTGATATTCTTGGAGGGGCTACAATGGGCTATACCGGTACTTCATATTGTTGGAGGGGGAAAAAATTGTCTGCCACAAAAAATTAGATAGTTGCAATGTGCTTTTTAGGCAAAAACATTTGGCTCATAGTGTTAACCAAAAAATAACTGGTTTTGCAGCCGTACCTGAAAAAATATCTGGTCTCAATACAAAATCCCAATCCCTCCATCTCTATGGTCAGTTAAACTTAATAAGTCTACCGCTTTTAGCTTTGAGTGAGTGAGAGAGTGAGTGAGTATGGTTATACGCCGCTTTTAGCAATATTCCAGCAATATCACGACAGGGGAACACCAGAAATTGACTTCACACATTGTACCCATGTCGGGAGCCCGAGCGAACGCTTTAACCGCTAGCCTACCCGACCGCCCCTCGACCAACAAGAACATTGAACACACAGTTCATAATTCCTTCCACTGAACTTCAGAAGACTCCTGATAAAACACCTTCATTATCAGCGTAACACATCCTAGAGCCTTGGTATCACTGATATCAGTGATAACCGATGCTAATGCTATCTCCCCTACCGCAGCTCATCCACATCGTCCTTGTATTCTTTTCATTAATGTTGGTTGGTTGGTTTGTTGTTTAACGCCGCACTCCGCAATATTCCAGCTATATGACGGCGGTCTGTAAAATAATCGAGTCTGGACCAGATAATCCAGTGATTGACATCATGAGCATCGATCCACACAATTGGGATCGATAACATGTATCAACCAAGTCAGCGAGTCTGACCACCCGATCCCGTTAGTCGCCTTTTACGACAAGCATAGTCGCCTTTTAGGGCAAGTATTGGTTGCTGAAGACCTATTTAACCCCGGAATCTTCACGGGTCGTTCATTAATGTATGCCAGGTGAATTTTCAAGAACACAAAGAAAGGGTACTTATAACAAAGTTTGTTAACTTTTCAGTGCCATCCATTTCGACATAATAAGCGCCCAGGGCGCTTTCAAAATTAGAAATAGGGGGCTCTTATTAAAATATTATTTTGGTGAAAAAAAAAACAGAGTTGAAAGATATATTTTGTGGTTTATGCTGACAGCCTGAAATGTTCATATCCGACTGAAATATATTTACAGAAAAAACATCCATATATTCTCTTCCTTATGTGTATCACTTCTAAATGCCTTTCAAAGGCCTACTACATAGCGATGTTCATCATGATGGTATTGTCATCATCACCGCCATCACAACCAGTGTCTGCTGTGGCCTTCCATGATCGATAGTGCAATAACCGCTACAGACATATCCATGAACACCGCCATGTAAATTATTGGTATTTACCACATGGAGACACAATGGGGGACTGAGTTGCCAGTATGTTTACTGGACCGTGTCAGGCCTGGTGATACACACACAGCCAGTCAACTGTGACAGGATCCAGTTCACTGGGGCATTGTGCGGGCAGTACTGCTAATGTACTGTTTGGCTTGGCGTAAAATAGCTGCAGAGGAAAAATCGATACTGAATATGTGGTTAGTGGTACGCCATTGCACCTTTGTGGTTTTTTCCAATTTCATTATATGGTAATGAGTCAGAGCCGTAGCACAACACAAAGGCTATCACTGGCACGTTGTGTCTAACCAGCCTTCAAAATTCACGTCAGTCTAGCCTGACACTAATCAATTGTACTTATGACAACTAAAATCCAGTTTATGTAGTTATCATGGTTAACATTTATACTAAGTTATCTTATAATAATTAGATCTACATCAAGTGCTTTTATGAGTTATCATGGTGTAATATTTATACACCATTTCATATAATTATAGTTTAGCAAGTAATAATTATCATCAGGTAAAATGCATATATAAAATATCAGTAGTTTCAGTTATAGCTTTTTAGATGGTTGCTAGCCTAAGGTATCAAGATCCCATCTCCCAGACAAAGGATATTTATTTAAGTATATCTGTCATCACCTACCGGGGTATATTAGAATAACATTACTTCAATTAAGACTCATTAAGGATTAGCCCCCAGACAAGCTTGTATGGGGGCTAATCCTTAATGAGTCTTAATTGAAGTAATGTTATTCTAATATACCCCGGTAGGTGATGAAGTTATCATGGTTAACATTTATACTAAGTTATCTTATAATAATTAGATCTACATCAAGTGCTTTTATGAGTTATCATGGTGTAATATTTATACACCATTTCATATAATTATAGTTAAGCAAGTAATAATTATATGAAATGGTGTATAAATATTACACCATGATAACTCATAAAAGCACTTGATGTAGATCTAATTATTATAAGATAACTTAGTATAAATGTTAACCATGATATAGTCCTCAGTGGCTAGTACGTGCAACCAAGCTCCTCACAGCAATAGTCTGTTCGTGGATCTCTCTATACTATCGCTGCCACCAGTCAAAACTCCCCACTGGCCCCAGGCTGCCCCATCCATGCTTGGAGTTGAACTCACAACCGAATGACCGTTATGTCCACAAACAAGTGACGACTGTCGTAACGCCGAATACACTTACCGCTGATAAATCACTTTCTTCGTTTGTCAATTTGAATTTCTATTTCATTAAAACTATCGTGTTACTGATATAGTAAGAATGTAAGGGAGAAGTTGGTTGATTTTCCATTAGTCTGCAATCTCGAACCAATCTGATTATCAAAACAACAAAGTAAATTCATCTGGAAAACATAGTCAGTCGTAAATCTTTTCAAATTGAAATATGATGGCATTCCCAAAGACAGAAACAAAAGTATGAACTTTACTACATTTGAGGTTAGAGGGCAAATTTCAAGATTCTTGTAATGGCCGCGCCCACACTGGTGGCAGCGATGTTACCGAGAGTGTAACGAAGGTGTCCCGTGCTGGCAAGGAGCTTGTACGTGCAACCTGACAATGGAGGTCACTCTGTGGTATACTCTGTATAATACTTTACTTTTCTTAAAAAAGAAAATAATTCCCAAGGCTGCCAACTGTTTCCCAACAACATGCCATGGGACATTATCACCGGCGCCACGACCCGTGACGGGTGAAATATTTAAATCGTTTGTAGAAAATAGAAGTAAAGCTCACACCAGCTACACCTGCCTTGCATTGCTAGAATGGACGGTCAGGTAGCCTAGTGGTTAAAGCGTTCCCTCCTCACGGGTTTGATTCCCGATGTGGGTACAATGTGTGAAGGCCATTTCTGGTGTCCCCCGCCGTGATATTGCTGGAATATTGCTAAAAGCCGAGTAAAACCTCACTCGCTCACTCACTCACTCACTCACTGAGTAAGAGAATGTATCTCGAATATATCAGTGTATTGTCTTCACTACGCATATATGTTTTAGTTTGCAGAGTATTGCCACTGGTTTTTCATGGAACGCAATACATATCGTATCTATTTTACTCATTACAGGACTAGTCTCTGCAAGTTCTGATATGATCATTAGGATTATATACCGTACTCGCCGCCAAAAGAAACGCGAATACCATACATGTTGGTAAATATATGAAGACTTACTCATATTCAAGAGATATTAGATTGGTTCGATGCACAAACGAACATACTGGTATGTTGTGTGAACCGATGCTCATGAACGCATCACATGTGACGTCATAGATCCATGACTCGAGATGCACCATTTGTCTCGTGCAGGATTAGCTGTAAAGTTCGGAATTCAGGTGCAGCAGCATATTGTGATGAGAATAAAGACACTATGTGTAAACACTTGACTGATTGTTAGTTTTGTCATTAAGCGGTACACATTGGAAACATCTCTTCTTAACGTAGATACTCCTCTTTATGTTTCTATAGTTCGCCTTTCTTTTACCGGTGAGTATACATACAGGCAACCTCCCAATCCATTCATGAAATGTTTATCTGCGGATACCTTTATGATAATAAAGTAGGTTCGAACAATATTTTCCATATTTGGACTTAACAGGACGTCCTTCTTCATCTTCACCTGTCTCTTGTATCCGTCAAGGTTTAATGTCCCAGATTAACATCCCACATTAACGTACCGGAATAACAGGAAAGGGCCCGTCGCATGTTGCACTGTGGCATATTGCCACCTTCAGTATTTCCATACACACATGTTGCCACATCAACAATGAAACGACAATTATCGACAAGTTTACTTATTAGTGGATACCCATCCACACCTGTTGCCCAGTAAACACCGACACTGGTTGAAACAGTCCGATAGGTTCCACTATCTATCTAGATCTACATGATTTCTGATGACATGTTTCTACATATAACCATCACTGAAGAACCTCTCTCTGAGTCTCTGAATATGAACTGAAACCACATCCAGGGTTAGAAACTAACAGTTTTCGTCCACTAGTCCTTATGATATAATGATAACTTATAGCAAAACCCCTAAAAATGGCAAATGTCTACTGGTCCTTATGATACCTTTACCATTGGGCAGTTTGGCAAGGACTGCAGGACCAGTGCCAGTTTCTAACGCTGTTGTACCCAGAGCAACCTTTGAAAAAACACATTTCGGACTAGTGGTTTATGCAAAATAACTAAACAACCTTCAATATATATGATATACACTAGTCTCGGACTAACGGACGAGTGGCTGTGTCGATCTCTGTCGAGGGCTGCACTGGTTTCTCATCCAGGGTTTTACCTTGACTACAAAATTTGAGTCCACACCCATAATTATTTTTTTTAATAAGGGTCCTTGCAGGCAAAATGAGGGTCCGGTAATGATAAGCCTGGAATGAATCTAGATCACGTACTTTGAGTACCCCTCTGACAAGTGTAAATTGGCACGGCTCCCATGGCCGAAAGCTATGAGTACGTGATCTAGACTACCAGTTGTCGGACTTTCATTTTTGTGGAAGCCTCGGTGGCTGAGTGGGTTAGATCGCTGACTTTGTGTACTGGCGATTAGGTGCCTCACTCAGGCAAGTGTGGGTTCGAATCCCGGACGTGACTCAACCCAAAAAATTACGAGAATCTGTACTTTACTAAGAAAGTGTTATCCCAAATATAACATTCGTTACATTTGACCACTTTCTAAATGGCATTGTGTATTCACTGGAATGAATCATTGATCATGTGGACAGTGGTCATGATTAACAGATGAAATAACAGACACCCATAACTGCTCTTTATAGGTACAATGAATATCAAATATTGTGTGTCCTCGGGACGCAGTAAATTTCTTTCTTTTCGTCCATTCTCTACATTGTGTGCATCGCGTAAAACCCAATTATCTTGTGCCCTCAATGCTCTTTGAATCATCTGCCGTCAGAATTAATTAACTGGTTTCAGACATACTGCATGGTTTTACTGCTGCCAGAAAGTAGTTCCATCGTCAGCCGATGCAGGATGCTGATGTACGACACCGTATCACTCCGGTGACATCTGGTACAGGGCTGCACCTGGTGTATATACGCTCGTATCGCTGCACACGGAATTCATGCTGTACATTACATTCATGCATTGTCTGAACAACAGACTGAGGCCCAGGAACATACAGACAGTTAGTGCCGTGTTCCATCATAAAGACAGCCATTATCAGTTAAAGGAAATTGCTTGTATCGTATATCATTGACAGTTGACTTTTATAGCAGCAGGGGAAACGCTGAGTTTAAATCGAACACATCTCGTATTTCACCAACTGCAATACAGACTGGAGAGTTTCAGTGCTCTGTGAACTTATGTCCTCTCCCACACAGGAAAACACAACATTTGTTTGTTTGTTTGTTTTTTAACGCAGCACACAGCAATATTCCAGCTATATGACGGCGGTCTGTAAATAATCAAGTCTTGACCAGACAATCCAGTGACTGACATAGCATCAATCCACACAATGGGGGGGGGGGGGGGGGGGGGGGGGGGATACGATGACATGCATCAACAAAGTCAGTGAGCCTGATCCAGTTACAAAAAAACAACAGATATTGTCGTTCTTGGATCCTCAAAGCCGTGGGGATTCTGAGTTAGAATTGGTCCCCAGCAATACATGCTTGTTGGGAGAAGCGGCTTCATCGGGTGCTCAGGCCCTGACTTTGCTGATTGTATATGTTAAATAATTTCAATGACAATGAACTACTAGGGAAAAATTAGATTAAATATTAAAATACCCAAAACACTTTTAATGATTATGATGACAGCAGAACTACTTGGGAAAGTATTATTTAACTAATTCAATTTATCAAAAATATTTTTACAGATTTCCATGATAACAAAACTACCGTATTCGACGTAATAAGCCCAGGGCGCTCTCAAAATTAGAAATAGGGGGCTCTTATTAGAATATTATTTTGGTGAAAAAAAACAGAGTTAAAAGATAAATTTCGTGGTTTATGCTGACAGCCTGATATGTTTATATACGACAGATATATTTTTCCAGAATGTATTTGCCCATAATTAAGGGTGCATATAACACATGAGTGCGTATTATACGCGAATAAATAAGTCTTGTGTACATTGATCAATCGGAAGGGGTGCTAATTGGGTTTGTTCACTAGACAATATATTAGCAAATATCGCCATGGGCGCTTATTAGAGCGGGGCGCTTATTACGTCGAATACGGTACTTTGGCATCACTGGCCGAGTCATCATCGGAGCAGTGACCTCGTTAGGTGGATGGATGCAGAATGAGGTCCTGACCTCTGCCCCATGTGACCCACATTCCCATTCACCCCCCCCCCCCCCCCACCCCCCCCACCCCCCCCCCCCCCCCCCCCACCCCCCCACAGGTGCTACCACTAAAAAGTTTAACCTTCATACTGATGTGCATCCAACAATGTCTTCTTCTGGCGTTCATTGATTGAGAGTGCCTGGACACTCGAACACTGTGTGCAGCGATGTCCAACAGTCATTTCAGACACATTCACAAGCCTCATCACAATACAAATATACAGTCAAACTATTCTAACCTCGATGTCTTAAACCTAATTTAAAGTCCGAAGACTTAAACATATAGGACTAAAAGTTTAACCATACAATGAACAGGTGAGTGAGTATGGTTTTACGCCGCTTTTAGCAATGTCCCAGCAATATCACAGCAGGGGGCACCAGAAATGTGGGGGATTCTTGGTAAGAACAAGGGTCTCCAGCAAACTTACTCCCAGAATTGTGATTGCACATGAATAAGAATGAAGATGAATAACACTTCCTTTTGTACTGTCTGAATGATAGTTACGAAAGACAGCTACTTCTTCAATCACTGGATTTATTAAACTGCCGAAATGAAAACATTTTTGAAAGTATCTTGAACATCTGTTCAGAAAAAGCAAAAAATTATCTTGGACATGTTTATGAAAAGAACCTATCTTACAGACAACGTTTAGATATGTTAAATCTTTACTACAACTATTGTGACTCCCCAACACAGCATCTACACAAGTGTACGCTGCCAGCCACCTCATGATATTGTCATAGCGACTGATTTACAACACCAATAGTTTGAAGAACATTTATTTGCAAAGGCTCATTACCCTGGAGCCATGAAATCTATATGCCTTGAAACACTTATTTGCAGTTACTTATAAGATGCTAATCCTAATTGTTAATCCCCATTTTTGTTTACATCGACCGTCTGCCATCCTGCTGATGAATTACTGTTTACATTTATGACTTACTAAATGTCAGGTGACCTTGGCTATATAAGCTTTGGTCCAGAGAAAGAAAAAAGGAGGAAAGAAAGGTCTTACTGTTAGCCTAGCTAGGGTTAGGCTGGGTGCTCCGGGGCACCTAGACAACAACCACTACCACTATCAGCGTTAGAAATTGGCACTAGTCCTGTAGTCCTTACCAAAATGCCCAGTAGTAAAGGTATCCTAAGGACTAGTAGAAATTGGCCCATTCTAATGGTTTTTCTTAGGTTATCATTATAAGGACTAGTGGACAAAAGCTGTTAGTTTCCTCCCTGACTATGTGCTGACCTGGAGTGTCTTTTGTATGTATATATCTACATGTATAAAGTAAAACTGTATATACCCTAAGCCGTCGTCTCCAAGTTGTCACTTCCTACTGAGAACCCTACGTCGGCCCCTTGCATATATGAGTATGAAAATTATTCATTTATCAACGTCGGACCACACGCATTGTTATTATACATGAATCTTTACGTACGGCCAATAAAGTACCATGTAATATCTCTATATAATGTACACTATGCATATCTACCTTCCATGGCTATAATTACATTTATTCCCCAACATAGATTGTTTGTACCCTGCCCTGCGATGCTGTCCTGTACAATAAAACTGACTTGGCTTGCAAGCTGGTGCCAGTCCGCCTCCCGGTGATATTCCAAGGCTGTTGAATCATAGCTATCCTTCCATTTTCCCATCGATGCCCCGAAACGACTCGCGCCATCTCAATCAATCAATCGTTCTAATTCTATCAGTTCCAGTAAAAAACAATTTTGAAGCTTTCGGTGGTTCCACACCGATTTCAATATTTATAAGCAACAGATTCCAGTTTCGAAATAAATCAAGCGCCCGATTCTAATTATCAAACCGACATTCCAGCCGATTCTGCATAACCCCTACAACATCGAGTACAATACCTAGCAATCAATGCTGGGCGACATCACAGACTTCCACAACCGTCCATGGCAACAACATGGCTGACTAACACTTTATATATACAGCTGACGTCATCCTCATCCTCATCTTCCCTCTCAGGTGTTGCGGGTACCTACATCCCACAACAGACACACAATGGGGCATCGTCACAAATTAATAAGCAGCCATGGAAAGGTTTGGCTCAGACATCGATTAGAGCAAGAAAACTGACACCAGCCAGTCGCTGGTCACGCCTTACTGATCGCATTATGATCAGCGACAATTACTGGTGCTGTCATTGGCCACCCCACAGCAAACACCTTCTTCACTACTTGAATAATATTAATGTCAGCGTTAGAAATTGGCACAAGTCCTGTAGCCTTTGACAAACTGCCCAATAGTTAAGGTGACATAATGACTAGTAGAAATTTTCCCTTTTTAAGGGTTTTGCTATATGTTATCATTATATTATAATGACTAGTGGACGAAAACTGTTTGTTTCTAACCCTGAATGTACCGTGCTTGTTATTAACACCGCACTCGGCAATATTCCAGCCATACGATGGAGGCATGTAATTATCAAGTCTGGACCAGACAATCCAGTGAAGCATGTTGTATGCGACGATCCACACTTCACAATGACAAGTAATGGACCAAGTCTGACTACCAGATCGTGTGTAGTCTCTTCAATCATAATGGACCAAGTCTGACTACCAGATCGTGTGTAGTCTCTTCAATCAGCATAGGTTGCTGTTGACAATCAGGGATCGATTTAACTGTTGGCCCGTTGGTCCATGGCCAGTTAAAATCACAAAGGGCTGGAGCAATTCTAACCCCTCATCCTCACCAGGGTCCACTTGCACAAAGCGGTCTTAGCGCTAAGATGATCGTAAATCCCATACGTTAACATAGGCTTATGACAGTCTTAGCGCTAAGATGATCGTAAATCCCATACGTTAACATAGGCTTACGACAGTCTTAGCGCTAAGATCGCTTTGTGCAAGTGGGCCCAGGTCTGTGTGACATGAAACTTGTTTTCCTTGGAGTGAGTGAATGTAGATGAATGCAAGAGCCAGCATGATCAACACAACCTCAACACAACCTCTCCTCAATCACCAAGTGCCAGGAACCATTCAGCAATGTTGGTTCCTCTAAACAGCATTAGAAATTGGCACTAATCCTATAGTCCTTGCCAAATTGCCCAATAGTTAAGGTATCATAGACTAGTAGAAATTGGCTTTTTAAAGGCTTTTGCTACGTGTTTTTATAAGTACTAGTGGACTAAAACTGTTAGTTTCTACCGCTGCTTTAAATACGTAAATTTACCTGCATCAGCGTTAGAAATTGGCACTAGTCCTAAAGTCCTTGCCAAATTGCCCAATAGTTAAAGTATCATACTAGTCCTGTAATTGGCTTTTCAAAGGCATTTGCTATGTGTTATAAGTACGAGTGGACTAAAACCGTTAGTTTCTAGGGGGCCTAAATCCTTCACATTTAACAGGACAAGCTACAATGCACTGGAATCTAGGGGCCCTAAAGCCTTCACATTTAACAGGACAAGCTACAATGCACTGGAATCTAGGGGCCCTAAAGCCTTCACATTTAACAGGACAAGCTACAATGCACTGGAATCTAGGGGCCCTAAATCCTTCACATTTAACAGGACAAGCTACAATGCACTGGAATCTAGGGGCCCTAAATCCTTCACATTTAACAGGACAAAGACTGCTTAACTACATTCTGTATCACCCTCACTGTTTACCATGTTAATGGGCACAGTAGATTTACCTATTCAATATGTAAATTGACCAGTTTGATATGTAGATTAAACTGTGTAATATGTACATTATTATGCAGTCAGTCAGTCAGTAGGTCAGTTGGGTTTAACATCGCTTTTAACAGTATTACAGTTATATCACGTCAGCTTAATGTGGAAGGAAAGCCCAAAGTGATGCAGGTCTCAGACGTTTACCACTTCGGTGAAACCCTGGAGCACGGGTATGGTGCTGACAAACCTAGAAACATGATCGGGGCGAACTGGGATTCGAAACCACAATCATAGGTTTCTGGCGTGCCCAAGGGACGCAAATCTGCACAGCGAATCGCGCGCCTTAGACGACTGGGCTACCCGTGCGCCCATTATTAAGCATCTATTGATGAAAAACTATATCCATCAGAAAACAGGACAATATTTCATTTGAGAAAAGTAACACTTGGTGCCGGAACTACTTTCTGTCTGCCTCCAAATCAATGACACTGTGGTTTTAAAAGTAATACATGTATACTATAATCAAAACCAGTAAGATAATTCATAACAAATGAACACTTGACAAATAACATGTATAACTCATACTGTTACCTGAAAATAGCATGCCACTTATTCCAATATCAATTTTGTAAGGGGGTGGGAGGGTGGGCACGGGTGGCCCAGTCGTCTAAGGCGCCGTGATTCGCTGTGCAGAGTTGCGTACCCTGGACACGCCAGACACCTTTGATTGTGGGTTTGAATCCCGGTTCACCCCAATTATGTTTCTAGGTTTAGGACAGACTTACAACAGGAACTCAGAATCAATTATATTGTCAACATAATATATAGGTGACACTTTCAACAGGAACTCACAAGGGATATATATGCCGTAATTCCCCAATTACTTCTAGGGCCATCATTACAGATACGTAAGATTTTCAATGGGAACTCACAAGGGATATATATGCCGTAATTCCCCAATCACTTCTAAGGCCATTATTACAGATATGTAAGACTTTCAACAGGAACTCACAAGGGATATATATGCCGTAATTCCCCTATCACTTCTAGGGCCATCATTACAGAGACATAAGACTTTCAACAGGAACTCACAAGGGATATATATGCCGTAATTCCCCTATCACTTCTAGGGCCATCATTACAGACACATAAGACTTTCAACAGGAACTCACAAGGGATATATATGCCGTAATTCCCCTATCACTTCTAGGGCCATCATTACAGAGACGCAAGACTTTCAACAGGAACTCACAAGGGATATATATGCCGTAATTCCCCAATCATTTCTAGGGCCATCATTACAGATATGTAAGACTTTCAACAGGAACTCACAAGGGATATATATGCCGTAATTCCCCAATCATTTCTAGGACCATCATTACAGATATGTAAGACTTTCATCAGGAACTCACAAGGGATATATATGCCGTAATTCCCCAATCACTTCTAGGGCCATCATTACAGACACATAAGACTTTCAACAGGAACTCACAAGGGATATATATGCCGTAATTCCCCAATGGATAATGGCTGAGTTATGAACCCTACACAAACCACCACATGGGGCAAAGTAGTTCCATTAGGTGTAATGAGTTTGATTGGGAGACTACAAATCAACTGCATAGGGCAAAAAAATAATCTCGAAGCACTAAGCAATACTTTGTTAAGGAGCTTAACAAAATCAATTCATGTAAACATCATCTTTCATTTGGGAAATCATGATTAATTCAGGTAACAGAAACTTGCCATATTATTTATTGATTTCCTGGATTTCCTGCGAAGGATTGGAACTTATTAACTCACATACATAATACATAACTCACAGAATAATCCCCTATTTCAGTGATACAGAATAACATTGATTTTTTACCTGCATGATATGAACATTAGTATTCACAAAGAGTCTTCATCTATCATTGTCATAAGCCTAATTTGTTATTGAAATACCCGAGGCTGTAAATTGACGAATCATATTTCTTATATCCATACGATATGAGAAATAATGGGCATCAAATTATGGACAACATGTTGTAGATGCTTAATCAAAGAAATGCTAGAGAACTATTTTTTAAAGTAAAATCTATCAGAACAAGGACAAGTGGGAGATATTGTGAGTGAGTAAATATTTAAAGTCACATCAGCAATATTTCAGCCAAATAATGACTAAATCAAGTTATATATTAATACATTTAGACATTAAAATCTGTCAACAAAGGACAGTAAAAACAGAGGACTATCACAGATGTAGATTTAAAACTAGCACATCATAATAAAATTCAGAACAATTCATAACAGTGCACATACAAATGGGCTATAGATCACCATTAACTAAAGGTAGGTCACCATACTAGGTACCATGGGGACTTACGATACCTCTGCTACCTACATGGAAACCCAGCAGGATTTACACCATCACTCTGGCCACTGGTGATTGTCGGTACGTTTAAGCCAAATCATTAAAAAACAACAAGAATTCTACAATTAAAAACATGGAAAATGAAAAATACTTTGAAAGAAATGGGACTTGCATACCTTCTCAGGGGACAATTATTTTACCTTACTTTATCCCCTTTGAAGGGAGATATTGATAAGTATTGGTGTCACAACAGTCAGTGCCAAATCAGAGTCCTATTTTATTCTATAGACATCAGTTTCCTGTATTTCCAGTATCATTTAAAACCCAAACTCTTCCACGATCCCCATCGGGATGAAGATCTGAAGACACCGCCACAGAATGTTGCATCAGTAGAAGTTTCTCATCACCTAAATTAGTGTCAAGGCTTCTAAATTCTTGTTGCAAGCGAACTAGGCATTCAGACATGTATATTTGATTTCTGTTCTCGAAAACAATCCCTATCTTCCTGTAGTGAGAGCGATAGTAGACTAACGCTAAGAAAATACTTATAATTTTGACAGAAACAGTAACTCCATTGAAACTGAAAAGAAGGCCAAGTGAGATGGGAGATTCAGAGGAAAATCTAGACTTGCTTCATAAAGACTGTTGCATTACAGAAAGGGCTGGGCTGGACTGAAAATACTATGGTTCAAAGACTGTGAGACAGTCTAAGACTGGATTATTATCAGCATGGGTAACTTCAGAGAGCCGCTTTATAGACTGACACGGCTTTGAGCACACGGGGCAAGTATGGACATCAGTGTCCTGTTGTATCTGTTGCCCGACTCCCACCACAACTCAGCAATAAATCGTGTTCCACAACACTCAGGAGGTGTATCCGTATCTTTGTTTATTTCTACAGCATACATACTGTCAACACCTCATGCTGCACAGCCTCAAATACTAAGGGGTGTACCTTGTAGCCCTCGTGTACCTCGCGTACCTCGCGTACCTCGTAACCCTCGTGTACCTGGCGTACCTGGCGTACCTCGTAGCCCTCCGCACAGTGATTTGGCATTTCTCTTCATTTTTGTAGGTTTACAGATTTTTTAGGTTGAAATTAAAATAAATTTTGTCTCAATTATTATTTTTCAATTTTTAATATTCATAAATGCAGGGTTCACTGTAGAAATTTTCTGACATGGGCCCTTTATGTGAAAATTTCAAATTTTCCAGAGGATTATCCATACAGCACACTGTAAAAATGCCCTTTTGTATTTGAAAATGTGGGGCTTTTTTCAAGTTTAGGGGCTAAAAGAACACGGCCTCCACCCTAGAATTATCCCTGTAAATGTGTATCGATACAGCATGAACAATACTGATACATCAGTATTGTGATATACAATGGCATCACCAGTCATGGGGTCCTTCAGGTTTTCTTTGACTTTTTGACAAAACTAAAGTTTGGATTTCGGGACAAGGTAAAGGTAGGCTTGTGGGTCTGCCATCCTTTCAATCATTTCCACCTTCTTCATCAATCTGAATCCAGACCAAAACATGCTGAAGTTGCCAGCTCCTTTGCCAGAACTGAACTCACCCTTCACCTCAAACCTCTCTGACAAATGTCATTAGTGTTATTGAAAAATCGGGCGGTCGGGTAGCCTAGTGGTTTAAGTGTTAGCTCGTCACGACGAAGACTCAGGTTCGATTCCCAACATGGGTACAATGTGTGAAGCTCATTTCTGGTGTCCCCTGCCATGATATTGCTGGAATATTGCTAAAAGCGGCATAAAACCATACTCACTCACTCACTATTGAATAATCTATTGACCTAACAAGCAAAGCAGCCCACTTCCCCTTAGATGCTGAAAGCACTTAACAATTCCTCCCAAATATAGATATTCACCCACCACAGCTCATTTGTGATATCTTGGCGAATCATTATGACTAATAACCACTTGTCACAGGTGTGATAACGGTTCCAGTGTCCCTGGAAACACAATTATTCATTATTCCCCAATCATCAGCCAAGGAAGACCTCCACCTCCACCTTCAAGTAAAAGTTCAGCTATCTATTTCACAGACACAAACTGTTCCAGAATGTTAGGAATCCTTGCAATGGCAAGGCGTTCTGTTTATTCCATAGGGACGGTGGGGTAAAGTCTGCTAGAGCCTGCGAGAGGCGGGCGGGAGGGAGGGAGCAGCAGATGCCACAGAGCTGTTGTTTCTTCCCGGGGAAGTAGAGCACAGCCTTGCCTCCAGTCTCCATCTGTCAAGCCAGGAGGGAAGGGTACCTTAGTCGTTGGTTTGTTGTTTAACGCAGCACCCAGCAATATTCCAGCTATATGACAGCAGTCTGTAAATAATCGAGTCTGACCACACAATCCAGTGATTGATATCATGAGAATCGATCTATGCAAATGGGACCGATGACATTTATCAACCAAGTCAGTAAGCCTGACAACCCGATCCCGTTAGTCGCCTCTTACGACAAGCATAGTCGCCTTTCACGTCAAGAATGGGTTGCTGAAGACCTATTCTATCCCAGATCTTCACGGTTGTAAGTCTCCAGTCAGCTAGATAATAACTGGTAGACTTCGAAGAGTGTCTGACAATACTTTGGGACTGATCAAATGATAGAAATCAAAATCAAAGCTGTTGAGGAATGTTTGTGCGCTTACATGCAAGATGACCATCGATCAACAGAATTATACTCTAGCTACATCTCTTTGTGAATTCACTTGATAAAATAACATGCATCATTTGAAGACGTGTAATCAACCACTTGCCTCCTACCCTGGTAAGGCATCACCAGGAAAGGTATCTCGTTAGAGTAACCCTAGGTAGGGTAGCCCCAGGTAGGGCATCTCAAGGTAGGGCATCCCTAGGTAGGGCATCCCCAGGTAGGGAATCCTCAGGTAAGGAATCCCCAGGTAGGGAATCCCCAGGTAGGGCTATCTCCAGGTATGGAATCCCCAGGAAGGGAATTCCCAGGTAGGGAATCCCCAGGTAGGGCATTTCCAGCTAAGGAATCCCCAGGTAGGATATCCCCAGGCTGAGAATATCCCCATATAGGACGTCCCCAGATCGGGTATCCCCCAGGTTGGCTGTCCCCAGGGAAGCTATCCCCAGGCAGGATAACCCCTGGTAGTGTATTTCTACGTAGGGCCTCCCCAGGTCGGAGGAGGCTGGTGTGAAATGCCATGTTAAGCTGTCACAAGACAAGCTTCCTGCTGTACATGCCTGAGTTATAGGGCAAGTATTCCAGCAGACATACCATGCGCCTCCAACACTGCCTGATGAATGGGAACCACAAGCCCGACACACTGCATGTAACAGGAGCTGTGTGTTACCGAGTACATCCCCTGTAGGGGGGAACCTCATGCACCTCATCCTCATGCTGTTGTCAGAGCTGATGGACATGGGGATCGGGTGGCCAGGCCTTGGTCAGGAGACCTCATGCTGTTGTCAGAGCTGACGGACATGGGGATCAGGTGGCCAGGCCTTGGTCAGGAGACCTCGTGCACCTCATCCTCATGCTGTTGTCAGAGCTCACGGACATGGGGATCAGGTGGCCATGAGACCTCATGCACATCATCCTCATGCTGTTGTCAGAGCTGATGGACATGGGGGATCGGGTGGCCAGGATCCGGTCAGGAGACCTCGTGCACCTCATCCTCATGCTGTTGTCAGAGCTGATGGACATGGGGGATCGGGTGGCCAGGATCCGGTCAGGAGACCTCATGCACATCATCCTCATGCTGTTGTCAGAGCTGATGGACATGGGGGTCGGGTGGCCAGGCCTTGGTCAGGAGACCTCATGCACATCATCCTCATGCTGTTGTCAGAGCTGATGGACACGGGGATCAGGTGGCCAGGATCCGGTCAGGAGACCTCGTGCACCTCATCCTCATGCTGTTGTCAGAGCTGATGGACAAGGGGATCAGGTGGCCAGGCCTTGGTCAGGAGACCTCAAGCACCTCATCCTCATGCTGTTGTCAGAGCTGATGGACACGGGGATCAGGTGGCCAGGATCCGGTCAAGAGACCTCATGCACCTCATCTTTATGCTGTAGTCAGAGCTGATGAACATCTGTGGATAACGCAAACCCATCCACTAACATGGACTCAGCGGCAGAAACTATATTTTTGTGCACTAGTCCCTATAATGGTAACATATAGCAAAACACTCAAAGGGCGAATTTCTAGTATTCCTTACGATACCTCAATTATTCAGCAGTTTGGCAAGGACTACAGGACTGGTGCCAATTTATTACAACAGCGCTGATGAAACAGGTTCACAAAGCCATCCGCCCCAAGTCCAAGATCAATGAAAACTCATAAGGATTTTTCTCCAGAAAGTAAGATGTTGCTACAGGGGTTCCGCCTCAATGACCATTAAGACAAGTCTACTGACCCACTGACCCACTGACCTGACAATTTGGTACCTTGACCACAAACTGAGCTGCTGACAAAACACTCACCATCTGAGCCTTACGATCTGATGACCAACATAGTCAAACCATCATTGTCACATCACTTAAACTGAAACCAATCTTTAGCTCTTGAACGAGTCAGAAATGATTCATGGGATGTGACAAAACGCTTACCATCCAAGCCTTACGATCAGATGACCACTATAGTGACACCATCATTGTCACATCACTTAAACTGAAACCAATCTTTACCTCTTGAATGAGTCAGAAATGATTCCTGGAATGTGACAAAACGCTCACCATCTGATCCCTAGGATCAGATGACCACTATAGTGACACCATCATTGTCACATCACTTAAACTGAAACCAATCTTTACTCTCTTGAACGAGTCAGAAATGATTCCTGGAATGTTGACAGTGTCTACTACAATAGCTAAACTATGCTCCTCCAAACCTGAAGCAAACACAGAACCTATCTGCTTCCTGATCTCTCCCGAAACCCACTAACTGTCAGAGCATGTCTACAACACGGCTACATACACCCATCTCAACATACCAGTTGGCCATAAAGCGGTCATAATGTACAACAACTTCTCCTTCTTCAACCACAGCACCAAACTTATTCCTTCACTGAGCTATTTCTACACATACTTGACAACGGCAAAGCAATTTATTCAAAGAGTCAAAAAACAAGGTAAACAAATCACAAACAGACTCCTCGTCTGATGCATGTGCAAGCTACTCCTTTACCCCAAATTGCGTTCCAGTGATCGTGGCACTAGAGCCATCATAAGTAACATCGGACCCGTGAAGATCCAGAGTAGAACAGGTCTTCAGCAACCCATGCTTGCCATAAAAGGCGACTATGCTTGTCGTAAGAGACAGCTAACGGGATCGGTTGGTCAGGCTCCCTGACTTGGTTGATGCATGTCATCGTTTCCCAATTGCATGGATCGATGCTCATGAGATCAATCACGTGATTGTCTGGTCCAGACTCGATTATTTACAGACAGACTTCATATTGCTGAAATATTGCTGAGTGCGGCATTAAACGCTCGCTCACTTTGTTGACTCATGTCATCGTATCCCAATTGTGTGAGTGAGTGAGTGAGTGAGTGAGTGACCAAGTGACCAAGTGAGTGTTCAATAACATAGATATGTTAGTAACACATTGTTTGCAAAATTCTGGCTGGAAAATCACATGCTAGGTCACCACGAGCAGAGGCTGCATGGACTGCCCCTCCCCCCCCCCCCCCCCCCCCGATGCAGCATCCAGGGAGAGTGGTGAAATGTGAGGTCAGCATCCAGCATGACACCAATTGTTTCTGGGACTTCAAAGGGGTTCTGCTGCAGCAGCTCAATCAGCACTCCGCCATCCATATCTGGGTCAACCACATCCCCACCACCCCGTGGTTGTCATGTACATCTACCGCCTGCATCGGCACCGCCATTGACTTGGTCAGACCATCATCGATAGCAACACTCTGCCTTACAGCCACTGACTGAGAACAACCCAGCCCACACACGTAACGCAAGCTTCAAAATGAGAGCGTAGAAACAACAAGACTTGAAAATATTGTCTAAGAACACGTTCTAGTAGCACTGCATTAACTATTTTCTATGGAAACATATTCACATGCTTACTCCACAGTTTGATTGTTTGGATATTCTCCAATGATTTGTGAGTGTTAGATATTGGCACTGGTCCTGTAGTCCATGCCAAACTGCCCAATAGTTGAGGTATCACAAGGACTAATAGCTTCCCTTAGTACACTACCATCAGTCTTTCAGTGTCATGTCATGTCACGTCATGTCATGTCATGTCAACAAAGTGCCTGAACTTGACAATATCATGTACAGAAGTAGGTGAGGTGAAATGGGGTTTAACGTCGTGTCCAAGATTATTGCACTTACATAGCGACATGCATGCACGTATGTGTGAGTGCTTGTACTCATCAGGACTGATGCACAGGGTTAGAAACTAACAGTTTTCGTCCACTAGTGCTGATAATGATAACAAATAGCAAAACCCTTAAAAAGGGCAAATTTCTACTAGTCCTTATGATACCTTAACCATTGGGCAGTTTGGCAAGGACTTTAGGACTAGTGCCAATTTCTTACGCTGATGCAGATTTACAGTGCTAACTCACTGATACCATGCCAAAGTTTCACATGAATACCCCACTCAGACACAGTATACTGATTCCGAGCCGACCAGTCCTTGTTTCAGCCCCTTAATGCTGAGCGCCAGACAGGGTAACAACAAGTACCATCATTTAACATCTTTTGGTATGATGGGCCGGGGATCGAACCCAGACCTTCCGCTCTCCGGGAGGACGCACTACCACTAGAACACCGAGGCGGTCTGGGATGGAAGTAAATGGCCCTCAACAAAACGTACTGAAACAGATGTCAGAATATAAATAGTACCTTCACACTGATAGAAGGTGGGCTAATGTTTCAACCCTGCTAATCTGTCAGAATATTCACTGACATGAACAAAGTTTGAATTTCTTTCATCGGACCTAACGGTAATCCATTATATCTAAGTTGTCCCGACAGACTGCCCGAGTGTTCAAGCACTTCAGCAATAATTATCATAACCTATCACCCAACCAAATTATGTACATATACCCTTCACCGATGGCCAAATTGCCACTTAGAGCACCAAATCATGGCAACGTCTATGAATAAAGTGAGAAAACAGTTAGCTTGAGTGATCAAACACTCTGATTAAGAAGATCCAGAAGGTTTTAACACTTCAATTATGAGCGATCAAACCGGTCTAAACTTAGACCGTTGGCCTCTCGAGACCCTCAGCCATCAGAACAATCCCACATCATGCAGCCCCGACCGCTGCTGCTAATTGGCCCTCGCACTGCCTGTACCATCTGCTCCATTAGCTTCACTATGGAAGAGGCCTCACTACAACAACAGCTGGCACTGTGTGGAGCTTGACGGATGACCTGGTGCCATGATTCCTTATTCCTATAATGGCATGGGTTGGGGGGAATTGGTAGGGGGAAAGCTGGTAGGGAGAGATTGGCATCTTGGACCAATCTACGACAAAGCTAATGAAAACTGTTCCATGTATCTCAGGGAAGACTCCTTCTTTCTCCAGTAGATTGCTTTGCCCTGAGATAATAAGCCTTTATTCTGAAACAAGATCCGAGATGCGTTCCCCTGTGACTCGAGGTCAGGCATCTGCGACACAGCAGATTCATCTCGTCAAAAACAAAAAATATGCAATATTTCACTACAACATTTTAGTAATGTTTCAAAAATGAATTTATTGAAGTCTTATATTGCCGTACTGGTCTTCATCACATCTAAGAATAATCTAACTCAAACACAAAACAATTAACATTTTACTGCAGTCTATTATCATCTAGCAGAGCTCCAGATAAGCTTTTGGTGTTGTGGGTAATTTTACCCATGCATTTTAAAATCATTGGGTATCAGTAATTCTACCTGCGTTTTCAAATTTCTGTTACCCACTAGTTTTTACACATGTGGGTATTTAAGTTAAATATTTAAAAACACTATTCATCTAGTCCCTGCAAACTTGTGTCGTGTGGGTTCGAGAGCTTTATAGGACTCAAAAATACCACGATACTTCCACAAGAAAGTGTGATGGCAAATGATCATGATGTAACTGTCATCGTGAAGTTTGGCAAGGTTGACGGAATGCCCGTTTATAATTTCAAAATAAGTTGCTGATTTGCTAATCGAATACGCAGGGTTACTTCACAATATTTTGATGATACCCACATGTTTTATTTTTGTAGCGTATCTGTAATGTTCGTTGCGTATTTGATACGCTTGGATTATATTTTACTGTGTATTTCTGCATTTCTGATGCGTATTTCACGCAGATACGCAGCTTGTCTGGAGCTCTGTCTAGATTTTCCCGAGACGAATGGATGTGTCTCTCAATAACTTTCATGTAAAGTATCAAATCAGACTTTTACGGATGTGCAATATAACCAATATACCAATATATTGCAAAACAGTCGTCAGCAATACACATATCGCAATACAAGCCTTGTGTATCAATTGTTTCCAATACACAGAAGAATAAATATATAATCATAATCATATATGTTATATCTACGATCTTCAGACATTTGGATCGACTACATTCCTATCTGAACAGCACACGTTTCGGTCTGCTTACATTAACATTCCATATTGATGACAAAGTAGGTCTCATTTACTAATAGTAATACTGTCAAAACCCATCTCGCAATCTGAAGACTGAATTATTGAGTTTAGCAGTACCATATGAACAGTACGAATAAATATAATTTGGGCCTTAAAACATATTGCAATATGATTTATCATGTTTATGCGCCAATATGCCAAAACTGCATATTTTTAATAATATTATAATATTATAACTGCTTGTACGGATGCCAAGTTGGTGACTGCAATAACATAATTCATTTTATCTTATGGATACTAAACACAGGCTACTCTTTACCTCACAGAACAATCAGCAACTAATCATGCTAATCACAGGCTATTTTTGATCTCTCACCAATCAATCAGCTACAAATCAGTTTGCCTGGTCGGTTATTTTTTCCCCCCACTAAACATTTGGCTACTTTGTTTGTTTTTTTGTTGTTTAACGTCACACTCAGCAATATTCCCACAGTATGGCTATTTTTCATCTTCCCAAACAATCAGATGCATATCACAGGCTATTTTTCATCTCACAGGACAATCGGGTACTAATAATGCAGCGTTAGAAATTGGCACTAGTCCTGTAGTCCTTGCCAAACCGCCCAATAGTTAAGGTATCACAAGGACTAGTAGAAATTTCCCATTTTTAAAGGTTTTGCTATATGTTATCATTATGAGGACTAGTGGACGAAAACTATTAGTTTCTACCGCTGATCATGGGCTATTTTTTACCTCACAGGACAATCAGATGCATATCACAGGATATTTTTTACCTCACAGGACAATCGGGTACTAATCATGGGCTATTTATGATCAAAACGGAAACCAACACATCTCACAAAGGTTACAAAAACAAAAACGATTAGTTATTTATCCAACAGAAAGTATCCAGCTGACCCAATAACAAACAGTCCGGGTAAATATTCCGACCCACATCTGATGAGCCCCACCAGGCAGTGCAGCAGTGCAGTGCAGCAGCACCGAGCAGGGGGCACCTGCATGAGGCGCTTCACCATCAGATACTGCCCTAAGATGCATCCCACATGGTCTCAATGCTGCAGTCCTAACAGTAGTCAGACAGCCAGCAGGATGAATAGCTGGGACACAGTGGAGTCAGTGTGTTGATGCCAGACTTGCACAAGTCTATAAGGCAATTATTATTAGTTTAAATCATAATTTCTAGATTATGTTAATAATAAGAACAAGTTGTCCCTTTGAGAGACTGGAGTCCTTACTGTCAACATATCCAAACTTGCTAATTAGGCAGATAGAATTACTACACATCCATGGACTTTTCTTTCAGAACAGCCTTGGAGCAAGGCTATGTTGATGCCAGATGGCAGGGAACTACCACTGAATGGCCTCAGAACCAGATCGACATCAGACAGACGACTCCCATACCGATACTGGATTCCACTATACTACAGCATTTCTGTGGAGAAGCCAAGTTTGAAATAGCCTCCAGCAAACAGGCTTCGGAACACGTTTTTCATTGATAAAATCCACATAAAAACATCATTGAAATACCCTGACAAACTACTTGTCATAAAACTACAACACCACTGCAACAGCACAATTGCAACAGCACTACAGCAAATTCATCACTCCAACATCATCACTGCAGCAGCATCACTGAAAACATCCTTACAATAGCACCACTGCAGCAACACCATTGCAACAGCACCATTGCAACAGCACTACAGCTGCACCATTGCAACAGCATCACAGCACAACTACAACAGCACCACTGCAGCCATCACACCCAGCCCTACTCTGAACATATAATGCCTATGGCAAAACATGAAAAGCCGTTTTTGACTTTGGCATTAGTTCACGAGTGATCACCGTCATGCACTTGCCAGGTATTCAGACTCTTAATAGACTTCCAGAGCCAGGAGGCATGGCGTTGCGAAACTGAACCCCTTACACAAACAACATTTCTGTAATTGAACCATGCACCAGAACATGTTATCGGAGATGAACACCGGGGACTACAACTGCAGCTCATTGTAGGCTAGTGGTTTATGTCGCAACACGCACGCAGCGTGCGGGGGAAGCTGGTTCTGTGACTGCCTAACCCATGTTCACATATAAGACGGCCCGCGAAGATCCCGGGTAGAATAGGTCTTCAGCAACCCATGCTTGCCGTAAAAGGCGACTATGCTTGTCGTAAGAGGTGAGTAACGGGATCAGGTGATCAGGCTCACTGACTTGTTTGATGCATATCATCGATCCCAATTGCATGGATCGATGCTCATGATGTCAATCACTGGACTGTCTGGTCCAGACTCGATTATTTACAGACTGCTGTCATATAGGTGGAATATTGCTGAGTGCAGCGTTAAACCACAAACCAAACAAACATATAAGACACAATTTCACATTCATTGAAGCTTCCACACGACTTTTCTATAGAAGTTACATCACAAGTATATGACTACTACCAAATTCCGGGGTATGAATAGTATCATTTTTTTATGGTCACTTCAAAAAACAAACTTCAACATTTAAACAGATCTGGTATTCCTATTCCAACAAGAAATTCACTCAGAGTTCAAAGTGTCCATCATATCCATGATAGATTTGAAATCCCAGTCCATAACTGCTTCAAAGCTTCAAAGCTTCAAAGCATGTGCAAAGTAATGACATCAATAAAGTTCTTGGAACTCCATTGAAGTTGGCCAACCTGTTAAACTGCAAGACTGAAAACTCAGTGGAAAATGCACTCAACTTACTCAGAAATGTCTTGGGCTTTTTTAACCATCCATCTCGGTATTTTCACACACAAGATCTGTAAGTCTCCAGGTGTTTGGTTGGTTTGTTGTTTATGCCGCACTCAGCAATATTCCAACTATATGACCGCGGTCTGTAAATAATCGAGTCTGGACCAGACAAACCAGAGACTGATATCATGAGCATCGATCCACGCAATTGGGATCGATGATATGCATGAACCAAGTCAGCGAGCCTGACCACCCGATCCCGTTAGTCGCCTTTTATGGCAAGAATGTGCTGCTGAAGACCTATTCTACCCCGGATCTTCACAGGTGTAAGTCTCTAGAAGTCTCCAGTGATTTCCCAATTACACTCTCTGCCAAAACCCTGGCTACTAGCAAGCATCATCTTCAGTTGATATTTCCGTTATTATTTGAACAATTATAAGCTGACATTGCTATAACTAACAGCATTTTACATACGTAGCTGTCGCTATCTGCTCCTCTGCCCACTACAGAAATTGGCACTCGTCGTGTAGTCCTTGCCGAACTGCCCAATAGTTAAGGCATCATAGGGGAATAGAAGTTTTGCAATATGTTATCATTATGCAGACTAGTGGACAAAAAATGTTAGTTTTTACCTCTGCCACTGTGCATGCCGTGGCCAGACTCTTGACTGTGGCCTGGCCGCGGGCCCTACAGGAGGCTGTTAAAGTATCACCTAACACCCATGTGGTTTTGCTCCAGTCAAATCAGGTTCATAAACAGCATTATTATAACTTTTCTTTGTAAAAACAATTCAAACATTTGCTGTTAATTTCCTGAATTGAAACAGGAGACCCAGGTGCAGAACATATGGAGGCTTGGGTTCCGTGCCAAGTCACTGCTGCAGGCAGATCTGCCTCAACAGAATCAACCTGAGAATGTACTGCTTCACGTCTAGTCATCATTCACTAGCCATCTGACAGCAATACACTTACATCTTACTGGTTTCCCACCTCATTATGTTGTTCGTTTGTTTGTTTTGTTTGTTTGTTTGTTTCTTGTTTAACTCCGCACTCAGCAATAATTCAGCTATATGATCCTTGTCTGCAAGTAATCGAGTCAGGACCAGAGTCAGACAATCCAGAGATTGACATCATGAGCATTGATTCCATGCAATTGGGATACGATGACATGCATCAACCAAGTCAGCAGGCTGACTACCCGATCCCATTAGTTGCCTCTTACGACAAGCATAGTCACTCTTCCGACAAGAATAGTCGAGTCTTACAACAAGTATAGTTGTCTCATTCTGACCGAGTAGGTTTGTTTTTTATCAATATTCCAGTAATACATGTATTACAAAGTGACACCAGAAATTTATCATATTCACCCCTCTGTGTATTCGTTACAGGACTTTTTAAGATCGTACTCATGTGGAAAACCAAATCCAGCTCTTCATAGCCTCTTTGTTAACATAATAGATGACATTATATAGGACAAAAAGTATCCAATAAATATCTATCGCGACTCCAGCAACCTTGAAATGTTTCAATATTCAGGCAGGGGTATCATGACAAATCAAACAACAACAGACACCACGCCATCCTGGCACCAGGCCCAGCTGATGAAAGTCTACACCCCATCCTCCTGTATCAGGTGAAGACAGATGGAAATACAGACTTTGTTTTGTCTTCTACAAGCAATATCCAATGTCCTTCTCTGGACAATGAGGTCCATGTTTATCACAGCATTCCCTACACCCTGCACAAGCCATTAGCAGAGCTCCAGATAAGCTGCGTATCTGCGTAAAATGCGCATCAGAAATGCAGAAATATGCAGTAAAATAAAATCCAAACGTATCAAATACGCAATGAACATTACAGATACGCTACAAAAATAAAACATGTGGGTATCATCAAAATATTGTGAAGTAACCCTGCGTATTCGATTAGCAAATCAGCAACCTATTTTGAAATTATAAATGGGCATTCCGTCAACCTTGCCAAACTCCACGATGACAGTTACATCATGATCATTTGCCATCACACTTTCTTGTGGAAGTTTCGTGGTAGTTTTGAGTTCTATAAAACTCTCGAACCCACACGACACCAGTTTGCAGAGACAAGATGAATAGTGTTTTTAAATATTTAACTTAAATACCCACATGTGTAAAATCTAGAGGGTAACAGAAATTTGAATACCCAGATGAATTTCTTATACCCAATGATTTTAAAATGCATGGGTAAAATACCCACAACACCAAAAGCTTATCTGGAGCTCTGCATTAGGTAAATAGTGTAGTTATTTCATATGCATCATTTATAACTTGCTTCTACGTATAGTATCAAACTTTGACATACATTAATAATAATATCCCATTGCTATGGTTATAGAGGCAATATTTTCTATAACATTTAGCATTAAATTAAATACTACCCAGGTATCCAAAAATAGAACCTGTTGCCACCTGAACAAGAGAGTTCGAGAAAAGTATGGGAAGCACAAGCACATTTGGTTGTAAATATATATTCAAAATTCCATTATTTAGGTCTATATACTTTTTGGGAATAACCCATTCGCACAGACTTATATCTCTTGTATCTTTCTTCACAATCCTAGCTATGGAAACAGGCTATAAAATCTTCTAAAATGTAAATAAATTTCTCTCACGAATAACATAAATAAATCATTAGTCCATTAATTTTCCATATTACACGATATATATACTTTAAAGGTGGCAGCATGTGTTATGTACAGTGATACATTGTTCTGATGATGCTCGCCAGTGTATATATGTGTGACAGGCTGGGAGATACGGCTCTTACAGCCCGGGTACTACTGGTCCTACAACATTCACAACAGTAGCAGCAGATGTGGCGGCAGACTGGGGTATCAGGTATCCAGCCAGGAGGCCACGGTGATGTTCCAGTAGTTGCTGCTGCTGCTGCTGCTGCTGCTGCTCTAATACATCCCCAACAACTTGGGGTGTGGTTCAGATTTATCCCTTCTAGCATGATTGGGTTGAATTTTTCCAACAAAGGAATTGCTCACAAAAAGTGTAATTGATATTTTTCATTTCAATATTTTGAATTTCTTCATAATTCAACAAAGGAGCAATTAAGATCATGTTTGAAATGTTAAGATGTTTAGAGAGACAGAACTGATTCAGTGTAACTCTAAAATCAAATATTGATATTTTCACTTGTAACGTCTTTCCCTCTGTGACCATATGTATGTTTTTGACACATCTGTACAACAATCCACACCAAATACACAGCACATTTTTCACATTATAGTTCTAAATTCATTTAAGTTGACTGACACAAAATTCTCTAATTACAGTGTATAAATTCACATTCTGCTGCCTGAAAATTATGTTGTTCTATCTAAGTTCTATTTTTGTTGCCCAAAAGAACAAAAACTATAAAGTTCAGGCAGCGATTAGTTCAATTCACTCTGTAACATTCCCTGTGAACAGCTCACGTACAAGCCTTGTTAATCAATACTATGCCACTGATTCGCATGTGAGCATTCAAGTTCTACAAGAAACAGCAACCATGTGATCACATTGTCACTGTGAGTGCCGAGCCTGGCATGGTCGTCAGTTCAAGAACCATCTTATCTACAAGTGGGAAACACACAGATTGCTGGAACCACTTTTCTAGAACCACTGGATTTTCTCCCCAATTCCTGTCGTTTCTGGGGGAGTTTAGCACAAGGCCTGAGGCTATGGTTATCGGCAACCAGCCTCCAGCCAGGACAAGGCTGCTGTGAGTCATAGCTGGAGGAGCCTACCGTGTTGACAGAGGATCAACGCAAATGTCCGAACTGCCATGCTGGTGCTATGATTGGATTGCTCAGACTAACATGTTCTGCAATGGTCAATATGTAACGTATAGTAGCACTTGTATGGAGCAAGCGCTTGCTGTTCTCGGCTGAGTTCCTGCCTCTTGGTGTCCTGGGACATGAACCTAGCGTCGACCAGGGTTAGCAGGGATGTGACCAAACCTGGAGGACACACTGGTCCAAATATTGATCATACAAGACCATCCCCACGTGAACTGCAATTCAAGCAGCGGTTTATTCGGTAATGGATTACCCACATGGGTAGAAAAGACGTGGAATCTAACTCAGTTCTTCACATCCTGACCTTGAACAGTTCTTAATCAGGAACGTCATTTATTTGCATGTTCAGTTCGCTTTAGATATTTGCATAAACATATAGATATCTTACTGTAACAGTGGCATTGTTGACGTCATTCAAATCTTAGTGTGAAGTGAGGTCGGAAGGACGTCACACTAGAAACGACGTCATAGCTGAAGATTGTTGACATCATTTGACAAATTGTGGTTCCGCTGCTGTTGCAACTTGCTGTCCTTATAGGTAAACACTGAATATTTGTGTCTGTATGTAGACATCTTCTTAGGTAATAAATAGAACATTATATGCGTGTTTATGTCATACTATGTTTACAACACTCGTACGTGATTTCCTGCTCTCGCTCGCAAGGTACCGGAACTTAGACTCATGTCCTAAACATAGTTTGACCTGAACACGAATATAATATCCTCTATTTATCGATCTTAAAACTATTTTAGCCAGCCTTAGTGACAATGCATAAGGAAGTGTGGAAGTATGTAGGCTTGGCCATGTTGGCGTGAACACTGTCACCTCGTTATAGAAATAAACATGTCATGTCAAGTGCTGAAATGTGAGTACGTCACCTTCACACAAGGCAGCTATATGTTATCACTACAAGGACTAGTGGGCCAAAACTGTTTGTTTCTAACACTGAGTGACAACTGAACATCTATCGGGATTTGGCTCTCCCCAAATCTAGACGTCATGTACCACCAGGGGTAGAAACTAACATATTTAGTCCACTAGTCCTTATATTGGACCTGTGAAGATTCCGGGGTAGAATAGGTCTTCAGCAACCCATGCTTGCCGTAAAAGGCGACTATGCTTGTCGTAAAAGGCGACTAACGGGATCGGGTGGTCAGGCTCACTGACTTGGTTGATGCATGTCATCTATCCCAATTTGTAGGATCGATGCTCATGATATCAATCACTGGATTGTCTGGTCCAGACTCGATTATTTACAGACCGCGGTCATACAGCTGGAATATTGCTGAGTGCGGAGTTAATCAACAAACCAAACCAAAAATATAATGATAACATATAGCAAAACCCCCAAAAATGGCAAATTTCTACTGGTCCTTAGCAGAGTCCCTATTGGGCAGTTTCGCAAGGACTACAGGACTAGTCCCAATTTCTAAGGCTGATCACTAGTCTGAAATGAGCTTTGTACCAGTCGTGGGGTCTCCTGTCCAACCGTGTTCCAACTTTGGGGGGGTCTGGGATCCTTGACATCCACTCCTAAGTTATCTGAATGAAGGGACTCCTAAATATTGACCTTAACATAAGGGCTACGACAAGAACTCCTGGGTTCCATCCTTAGGTTCAAACAATGCTGTCATATACATAGAGCATCAGATAGTCGTGTCATGTCAACAGGCAAGGACAATGCAATGCTGGGACTAGTACTACTTCAACCCTGGAAATACAACCCCTGAGTGGGAGCAGCTTAAGTTCATGTAGATTAATTCAACACTGCAGCGTGAGAGTTGCACAACTGTCCCCCCCCCCCCACCCCCCCACCCCCCCCAGCTGCAAGCTGTCACAACTATGGCTATTTATACATATAACATACTCCTTTATGATGTAAATAATGAACAGATAGCTCACTGCTAGTGTGTCTGAAGTGTATGCTCTCCACTGTAAGTAGAGCATGGCTGATCTCAATGAGATGGCCTGGGTGTTGCATGCAGACACTTCAAGGATTGGCAGCACCGTGTCTTTGGCTTCTAGTGCTTCTACTACTGGCAATTGTTCATAAATAGCGATAGAAACCAACAGTTTTAGTCCACTAGTCCTTTAAATGAAAACATATAACAAAACCCTTAGAAATGTCAAATTTCTACTCGTGCTTTTGATACCTTAAAACTATTGGTAAGTTTTGCAAGGATGACCTGACTAGCGCTAAGTTCTAATGCTGTTACATGTAGTGCAGGGTACATTTCTCTCTTCTAAACATCTGTTATATTTTGTAATGTTGATGTCTGCTGCGGAATACCGAAAGTTAGACCTGACTATTTTGAAAATCTTTACTTTTGATCCAATTACAGCGTTCGAAATTGGCACCATAGTCTTTGTCAAACTGCCCAATAGTCAAGCTATCCTAAGTACCGTATTCCATGTTATAAGAACCCCGCTCTAATAAGCGCCCACGGCGACATTTGCTGATATATTGGCTAGTGAACAATGCCAATTGGCACCCCTTCCAATTGATCAATGTACACAAGACTTATTTTTTCGCATATAATACGCACTCGTGTGCTATATGCAACCTTAATTATGGGCAATTAAATTATGGAAAAATATATGTCGTACATAAACATTTCAGGCTGTCAGCATAAACCACGAAAATTTATCTTTCAACTCTGTTTTTTTTCACCGAAGTAATATTCTAAAAAGAGCCCCCTATTTCTAATTTTTAGAGCGCCCTGAGCGCTTTTTACGTCGAATACGGTACTAGTAGAAATTTGCCGTTTTTAAGGGTTTTCCAATATGTTATCATTATAAGGTCTAGTGGACTGAAACTGTTAGTTCTTATCGCTGAATTAAATATGGCTATTGTCTAGGTATGGTGCAGGACTGGCCCAACTGGGTCGGACACTCCAAGCAGTTGCCGTGTGGTCTGGGGACTCCTCCTGACCATGGGTGAGTGAGTTAAAAGTTAACGTTGCATCGGCATTATTTCAGTCATAGAGCAACGACATCCTGACAATGGAGTGAGTAACAGGGTCTTGAGTATATCAAGTCACTAGTTCCCTAGTTGACAATATATATGGCAGCACATTCCTGTGTTAAGGCGGGGGCACTGGTGGCCAGTCGTCTAAGGCGCCACGATTCGCTGTGCAGTTGCGTTCCTTAGGCGAAACCTATGAAACGTAGAAACCTATGATTGTGGGTTCAAATCCCGGTTCGTCCCTATTATGTTTCTAGGTTTGTCTGCACCATACCCGTGCTCGTGGGTTTCACAGAAGTGGTAAACGTCTGAGACCTGCATCACTTCGGGCTTTCCTCCCACATTAAGCTGACACGCCGTGATATAACTGGAATACTGTTAAAAGCGGCTTTAAACACAACTCACTCACTCACTGTGTTAAGGCTCAACAAACTGACTGAGGTAAATTCAATTACCAGCATGCCAAGACGGCCATGTTCCTGTTAATCAAATGATAACTGGATTATTATTGCAAGAACACCTTCAGTTACCTTGGGCTGCATCGGCGATGAAAACAAAAAACATGACAAATGAAAATCATTTGTTTAGCTCCGTGAAATGCAAACTGGATGAACTGGATTTTGCCACTAGGGAAATTCCCAAACACAAAACTTGTAAACAACCCAATACATCTGCCAAACCAGGGTTAGAAACTAACAGTTTTCGTCCACTAGTCCTTATAATGATAACATATAGCAAAAATTGGCACTAGTCCTGTAGTCCTTGCCAAACTGCCCAATAGTTAAGGTACCCTAAGGACTGGAAGATATTTGCCATTTTTAAGGGTTTCCCTTTTCGTTGGACAAAAACTGTTAGTTTCTACCTCTGCGTACCTGAGGCTGATTAGAGACTAGATGCAGTTCAGCTCTAAGTTCTAACAAACACACCGGAAATCACACAGGACCAATTTGTCTCAGGAATCGATGAGATTTACTTGTCTACAATATAGAACTCATTAAGTCTGCAAGTCCGAGTCTTCCACCACTCTGGAAGGATTTTCTGACGGAACGTGGATTACCAAGCTGCCACTACGTATGGCGACTGTATCACATCATCACACGAGTGACACGAGTGAGTGAGTGAGTGAGTGAGTGAGTACAGTTTTACGCCATTTTTAGCAACATTCCAGCAATATCACGGCTGGGGACACTAGAAAAGGGCTTCACACATTGTACCCATGTCGGGAATCGAACCCGGGTCTTCGGTGTGACGAGCGAACACTTTAACCACTAGGCTCCCTGACCGCCCCAGACCCTAATGGAGAAATAGATATTTGGATCATATCCTATGCCCAAAATGATGTATTGTCGTTTTTTCAATGACTGAACAGTCTAGAAAAATCAAAATGAGTTTCAAACCTTTGAATGTTAACTCTGCACAGACAATAGTTTATTTCTGATACTGAAGGATTTTTTTGTTAAATTTCCATATATACAGTATTACACACCAAACTAAATTTCACTAATCAATCAAATCATATTAGTCATCGGGCCTACCGTAATTTCTGACACTGGACTTCAGACAACAAGTTCCAGCCACTGACATGTTACTCACCACATTTTTATAGTCTCAAACAAGAACATTGAAATTGTACAAGGCACAGGACTAACAGTAAATTTCTAACCCCATCCGACATTGTCCCTATTTTTATCACTGCAGCACCGTGAATGAGGAAGCTTGACATACAGCCACTTTCTGACCTTTACACGCCTCCAGCAGTTACTCCCCTCGTTCACAGTGTCCGGCCCAACTCGCAGTAATTACCACCGATACACAAAACCTCCAAATACTTATCTATATGACAAGACCATCTCGACATTTTTCATCTGTCAGACCGATAATTGCATCAAACAAAAGCAGGGCCAGAAATCAGAAACCCAAAGGCGATACTGCGCTGACTTTTCAGCCAATCAATCGCCCACGACCTTGGCATTACATCTTCAAATTGACACCGAGATGGTAAAGGCGGATCAATAGCTGGGCCGGGGATGGGACGAAGAACAAGGGGTTTCATCACCACTGTCAGGCTAGGAAGCAGTAATGGTAATAAAACTCTTTCAAGCAGTCACACTCAAATTACAACAAAATTGAGAAAAGACATTCTGAAAATAAATAAATACTATTCCAAAATCAGTTTTTGGCATTATAAAAATCTTCTAACTCTTTCAGTCTTTAGCACTATTCCGACAATATCGCACTAGGGGACACCCCAAAATGGTGTTCACATCAGTGAGTGAGTGAGTGAGTGAGTGAGTGAGTGAGTGAGTGAGTGAGTGAGTGAGTGAGTGAGTGAGTGAGTGAGTGAGTGAGTGAGTGAGTGAGTGAGTGAGTGAGTGAGAGAGTTTTAGCAATATTCCAGCAATATCACTACGGGGGACACCAGAAAAGGGCTTCACATATTGTACCCATGTCGGGAATCGAACCCGGGTCTTCGTCGTGACGAGCAAAAGCTTTAACTACTAGGCTACCCGACCGCCCCAGGCAGTGTTTGAAATTATGGGCTCCTTGAGATTTGAACCTAGGGACCCCCTCGTTCTTGAACTTTAAGCATTAATTAATTATTAATCATGCTTAATTTCAAACACTCGTGACTTACCGTATTCGACGTAATATGTGCCCAGAGCGCTCACAAAATTAGAAATAGGGAGCTCTTTTTAGAACATAATTTTTGTGAACGATTGTTAATTTTGTGGTTTATGCTGACAGCCCGATATAATACAAAAAAAATAAGTCTGTGCGTATGGTACACGACAGATATATTTTCCCAGAATTTAATTGCGTGTAATTAAGGGTGCATATAACACGCGATTGTGTAATATACACGAATAAATAAGTTTTGTTTACATTGATCGATCGGAAGGGTGCTAATTGGAATTGTTCTCTAGCCAATAGATTAGCAAATATCGCCGTGGGCGCTTATTAGAGCGGGGCGCTTATTACGTCGAATACAGTAAACCTTTTGGGTGCATTACTTAATCATAGTGTTTTTCTTAATCTGTTTTATTTGGAAAGAACAAAGTTAGAACTAATGCAAGAGCCAAGACGTTGGATGAAGCCAATTCAAGACTACATCACCAGTAATTTGCTTGCTGTCTGAAGAGCCTGGGTCTGTCAAACACACACAGGGAGAAATAGATAACTCTCATATCTCAAACTTGAACCTGTCGTGATAGGCCTGTTTCTATGGCAACAAGAGGATGAGGAGACAAGAAATGATAAATATTGCATTATTTTAGCAGCATCTGGATGTGGAGTGGGGGAAAATAATCTGCCCTCCATCATACATCACAGTGTTAACTGGGCACAGGGTCCGCTAGCCACACATCGCAGCTCCCTCCATCAGATTAAGTTACCTCCCTTGCCGACAAACTGCAGGGCGCGGCATTATGAGATTAGTCGCTGCTTAAATACCCATTATGATGGGGGAATCCATGCACTACACAGCTCCACTGTGGGAGGATGAATGCATGGGAGGAAAAAATATATGTCTGGAAGTAAATGTAATCAAACTGGCATTTGCAAATCTCATTTTGCAATGAACTATTTATGTAAGTGTTTATCAATAAATCAATGAAATTTATTCCAAGCTATGCAAACATGTAGTTCTGCACCACGTCTGGGAAATATTTGTACTTCATTTTATTAATATCTACATTAGGCTTGTTCTCCCTTAAAACAGGTTGGTTGGTTGTTCAACGCCGCACTCAACAATATTCCAGCTATAGCATCGATCCACACAATTGGGATGGATACGATGACATGCATCAACCAAGTCAGCAAGCCAGACCGATCCCGATAGTCGTCTCTTACGACGAGCATACTTGTCTTTCACATCAAGCATGGGTTGCTGAAGACCTATTCTACCCCGGCTCTTCACGGGTCGTTAAAACAGGGGTAGGTGAGGTGAGTTTTAACTTCATGTTCAATGTTAATGCACTATATACTAACAGTGAGGTGGGGTCGGGGTAGGGAGAAGAAGAGAGACTCTACAGTACAATCCCACCGAGTACCATGCCGCAGTTTAACATGGATACCCCACTCAGACACAGAATACCGACTAGATGGGACAAATCCTTGTTTTAGTCCCTTAATGCCGAATGCAAGGCTAACAACAAGTACCATCTTTAAATGTCTTTGGATATGAGACAGCCTGGCACTGAACCATCGACCTTGCGCTCTGCGGGTACGCTGCATCTACTCGACCAGGGAGGTGGTATATGCCACGTCAAGCATCTAGCGGTTTACAGCTTGCTCCTTAGCAACTGCAGTTCATAGGTTTACAGCTTGCTCCTTAGCAACTGCAGTTCATAAGGTCTGCTGAGAATTTGGCTGGTCTGTAATGATTTTTCAAGTTTGTTGTATAATGCCTAGTCAGCAATATTCCTGCTGTACGACCTGTAAATGGTCTAACCAGACAAGCAGCGATTAACATAATGAGCAACGGCCTACGTCATGGGTGTTCAATGACAGGCGATCAAGCAAGTCATGGCGCCTAAACATGCTCCATGAAGCCTGACAACACAGGCTGTGCATGGGGACACTTCAGACTCCGATCAGGGTAGGTTTAACAACAAACTCATAAGTAGCCAACTGGTCTTGCTCCTTTCAAAAGTTACTGGCCCTTCTCCAAACTAACAGGCCCAGAACTAAATGTTGGAGGCCATGACTTTGATACACAGTCCACAAACATCATAGAACTCCTCACCTCGTTTCCTGCACTCTCACATTAAATATTGGCTTCCATTTGCCTCAGTCTGTGGCGAGTTTATGTTTGCTTGTTTGTTTGTTGTTTGACGCCGCACTCAGCAATATTCCAGCTATATGACGTCAGTCTGAAAATAATCGAATCTGGACCAGACAATCCAGTGATTAATATCATGAGCTCGATCCACGCAATTGAGATTGATGACGTGCATCAACCAAGTCAGCGAGCCAGACCACCCGATCCTGTTAGTCGCCTCTTTCGACAAGCATAGTCGCCTTTTACGGCAAGCATGAGTAGCTGAAGACCTATTCCACCCGGATCTTCACGGGTCAGGGAGTTTATGAGCAAATAAAGATGTTGTTGTTGTTATTGTACAGAACTTTACAAAATGGAAAGTCAGACTCTGATCGAAGGAGAATTTCTTAAACGTTTTGTGATTTTACAACAAACACTGCAAGACTTCATCTCAGGGTGTCCCCTGCATGCAGTTACCCTGTGTCCTACTTGTCAAAACCCTGTTAAGGCTGGAAGCTATATTTTTATTTAGATCTAAATTCAATATTTTGGTGTATATGGAAACAAATGAAAAAACAACAAGGGCAAAAGTGAGCATGGCTCACTAATACCCCCGACCCGTCTAGTGTGTCAGTATTTTCAAATCAAATAATGGATAAGGTTAGGGTTTGAAAATTGAAAAATGGAAAATATTTTTTTTCTTTTGACTGCACCCCTCCATATGACACAGATTATATGTACTAAGTTTGAGATGAATCCACTGAATAGTTTAAGAGAAATCGCTTGGACAAAGTTTTCGGACGGAAGCTTTTTTACGTCGAATATGGTACATCACTTCAGGCTTTCCTGCTACATTTAACTGACATGTCATGATAACTGGAATACTGCTAAAAGCGGCTTTAAACCCACCTCACTCACTCCAATTTGTGTGGGTCAGTAGTTCAGGCTTCCAATGACCCGCTATCAATGCTTAATTCATGTTACAGGGCCTAATACAATTAGTCTGCCTCCCTTGACCAGCATAACCTACTTAATCCCTCCAACTCCTGACCAGCACCAGCTTCTATAAATACTATTGATTAATCGCTTACTTCGCCAGGCACACCAGTCTCTTTTCCTTACAGAGTGAAGTAAATCCAGGAAGGCTTGTAACAGGTCTCCAACACTGGTCCCAAGTAGTCAGGGTTAGAAACTAACAGTTTTTGTCCACTAGTCCTTATAATGATAACATATAGCAAAACCCTTAAAATGGGCCAATTTCTACTAGTCCTTACGATACCTTTACTATTGGGCATTTTGGTAAGGACTACAGGACTGGTGCCAATTTCTAACGCTGGTAGTGATGGGACGATACACCCATGCGTCGGTGGATCTCGATGTTTTACATCCTGATACAAGTATCGGTCTTGGCGTTAAGGGAATATAACAAGGACTGGTCGGATCGGAGTCAGTATACTGTGTCTGAGCTTGGTACCTCAGCAGGCTAGCACTACAAAACCAGCAGGTTAGATATCCATGTTTCCTTTCAGTAGTCCACGAAAATGAGTGAGTGAGTGAGTTGGGTTTAACGCTGCTTTTAACAGTATTCCAGCTATATCGCGGCCTGTCAGCTTAATGTGGGAGGAAAGCCGAAGTGATGCAGGTCTCAGACGTTTATCACTTCGGTGAAACCCACAAGCATGGGTATGGCGCAGACACACCTAGAAACATAATTGGGGCGAACTGGGATTCGAACCCACAATCATAGGTTTCTGGCGTGTCCAAGGGAAGCAACTCTGCACAGCGAATCGCGGCGCCTGGGCCACCGTGCCCCCTCTACGAAAATGATCTGCGACAGTGTTGCCATCTGCCTGATGGTGGAAGTGGAAGTCCACAAGCACAGGTCATCCGTCCATCTTGTAGGGGGAAACGATACATCGCAAGCTTTCATGTATCGATACAAGATGATACACTTGCTAAAATATATTGCTTCATACTTGTCTAATGACCCCTAGCAATTTTGTCAGTCAAATTTCGCAAAATGTGTTTTAATTGGCATTCCAAAATTCCATGCTGAAAATAGCAGATACGAACATGTGTCTACAGCAGGTTTTTTCCCTAGAACATGCTCAATATAATAAGTTTCCAAGCAGTTTGACATAAATATGTGCATCACGATACGTATCATATCGTCACTCATGTATCATGATACGTACCATATCATGACCTCGCTGTATCGTTTCACCCCCACCTTCCTGAATATTTAGTTTGGACTAGTTGACTTATGTTAATTTCGAAACCAGGTCATGACTCTAAAGCCAGCCTGAGATCATTTGCCACAAGCCAGTGTTGTGGTCTAGCTTTGGCGTGACTTGGGGCTTGGTTGGTCTATCAATTACGGGACAACGCCATCAAGGGAGGGGGGAGTACACTGGTCATCAAGGTTCGTGCTTTCAACCTCCTACCAGAGAGTGTTGTCCAGCTGAAGCTGACGGCCAGCAAATAACCGACTGTCCATCACCAATGATGGTTGGTGAATACACTTGCTACAATTACTCTGGATGTTGGTGGACTGTAGGATGTGAAATAATCAATAACCACTCCCCACGCAGAGGCACAGAACTGGGGACTTTGGGGGGGAGAGAGAGAGAGAGAGGGAGAATTAACGGCAGTCAAAATATGGCTGGGTCTGCTGGAAAATTAATTCCTGAGAGAAGTTGTCTAATTTCCGATTGTCTGGACTTCCGATTGTTTGGTCTGCTCAAGTAGTTGGTTAGCCTTGTGGTCAGGTGTTCATCACAGCTCCGGGTTCGATTCCCACATGGGAATAATGTTTGAAGGGTATTAATGGCTTCCCTGCCGTGATGCAGCGGGAATAATCCACATTGATTTGGTGAAAACTTGCTCACTTGCAGTATTTGGCTTAGCTCCACTGTCTGAGGTGGAGCGGTGTGGGAGAGACGCGATCCCTGCCTATCTCCAACACACACCCTCCTCCCAGTGCTGTAGATCTGTCAGTCTGAGACAATCTAACCCCACCCAGCCTCAACAGCACCCTGTCGCCAACACCTTACAGAAACAACCTCAGCATCAAATCAAACAGGAACATCTCACAGAAAGACCATTTATCTCTGCCTGTTCACATGGGTAACCGATCTGCTGTCGCCAAACAGCACGTCAAGCTGTAGAACAAGACCCTGATAACCATTACAGAAGATCAGTACATGCTGGTAGCAAAAACAAGCCATCCGCACTGAACTCCTTGTCATGCCGTGGAAGGGTTCCACCTTTCAGCAGGGCAGGAGCAGTGACTGAACACTAGATGGTCTCAAGGATTCCTTGTGCCCGTGTCTAAATTACATGTTTGAAGGCAGAGATAATCAATTACACTGGTCCGCCATTAGGCTCTATTGTGAATTACAGACCCAATACGGCAGAAGCCTGATGCATGCTGGGAGCAGACATTTGCATTTCCTGCAACAAAGTTGGGTCGCACGTTCAGCCGATCTCTGACTAGCCCTGCTTTAGTGGATCGAGAAGGTTTCAACGAAATTGAATTTGGTAGAAACAAACGTAATCCTGTCACAATTCGAGGATGAGGAAGGATCAAGTTGCTGTTTGGTGTCTGAAAATAGCTCCAGCATGTGCAAATATGATATTTTATTTTATTTTATTTATTCATTGATCAAAAAGGGTCTCAGTTTCGGAGAAAGCCGGACTGCTTGTGAAATCAACACATGCACACACGGGCCGGATCTTTGAGCTTGCTTTATTCCTAAGGCTGTCTTGCCAAAAGACGATTTCGACTTACAGGTCCAGTCTTAACACTCCCTGGCCATGTTTGTTTGTTTGTTTGTTGTTTAACGTCACACTCAGCAATATTCCAGCTATATGACGGTGGTCTGTAAATAATCGAGTCTGGACTAGACAATCCAGTGATTAATATCATGAGCATGGCTCCACGCAATTGGGATCGATGACATGCATCAACCAAGTCAGCCAGTCTGACCACCCGATCCTGTTAGTTGCTCTTACGACAAGCATAGTCGCCTGTGTGTTACCTTCACTCCAGCACTATCATCACCAGGGCTTTGACCATCCAATGCATTGAGCTGGTCGCAAGCTGTGGGAAGTGATCACTTCACCACGTTTTAATCAAGCCTCATATAATCCATGGCTGGCATCTTGTCAATGCTTCCTTGATATGTGTAACTTTAAGCCAAAGCGTTATGCATGTCAGAGATAAAAGCTGTTTTGATGAAGTCCTCATCGACAATGGTGCTCTCGAAAACTTGTTTCCATGGACTCGTCAGTAAATTGTGCAGGGTCTAGGGTGTCGTTCTGCAAAGTGATCACTACAGTTGTCGTAAGGCAATGTTAAAGTTTAGGTGATACTGTCATCATAGCTCTACGACTGTCGTAAGTCTATGTAAAAGTATGGGAGTTACGATCGCCTTAGCATAACGACTGTCGTAAGTCTATGTTTAAGTATGGGAGTTACGATCACCTTAGCATAACGACTGTCGTAAGTCTATATTGAAGTATGGGAGTTACGATCACCTTAGCATAACGACTGTCTAAGTCCATATTGAAGTATGGGAGTTACGATCATCTTAGCGTTATGACTGTCGTAAGTCTATGTTTAAGTATGGGAGTTACGATCACCTTAACACTAAGATCAATTTGTGGTACAGGGGCCCAGGTGGAATTCATTATTGGATCCATCTATGCGAACACTTTAATGTCTGAAAACGTCTACTAGCCTGATCAGTCACCACAATGGCACTTCAAACTGTACTCAATTCCTTTTTTAATCCCCAGGACTTGGTTTATAGTGCAATTGATTTTATGAGGTTTCAACTGGAAGGTTTTGTACTCAGACTGTTAAAACACAAGTTCTCCTCTTCCACAAGGTAGGGCAGGCAGGAGGGTTATCGGAGGTGAGGGGGGGCTGGATGAGGCAGGAGGAAAAAGGGGGAGGCTGGATGAGGCGGGAGGGATGGGCAGCTGAGGCATGGTATCTAGCAGGATGGGCGATAGCCTTGCTCCAAGGCTGTACTAATCATGGATGTGTAGTTATTCTATCCTCCTAATTGGCAAGTCTAGATATGTGGGCTAAGGACTCCAGTCTCTTTTAGGGACAACTTGTTCTTATTTACATAATTTAGAACTAATGATTTAAACTATAATTACAGCATAAGTCCTATAGCCGTCATATAGCTGGAATATTGCTGAGTGCGGCGTTAAACAACAAACCAACCAACCAAACCAACCAACCAAACCAACAAAGCTCATTTCAGACTAGTGACCAGCGTTAGAAATTGGCACTAGTCCTGTAGTCCTTGCCAAACTGCCCATTAGTTAAGGTATCATAAGAACAAGTTTTAAGGGCTTTGCTATATGTTATCAGTGTAAGGACTAGAGGACTAAAAATGTTAAAAAGGTTAACCTCCAGGATTGGTTGGTTTCTTGTTTTACGCCGCACTCCGCAATATTCCACCTATATGATGGCGGTCTGTAAATAATCGAGTCTGGACCAGACAATCCAGTGGTTGATATCATGAGCATCGATCCACGCAATTAGGATCGATGACCTGCATCAACCAAGTCAGCGAGCCTGACCACCCGATCCCGTTAGTCGCCTTTTACGACAACAAAGTCGCCTTTTACGGCAAGTATGGGTTGCTGAAGATATATTCTACCCTGGAATCTTCACGGGTCATAGGCAGGAGGGAAAAGGGGAATAGGCAGGAGGGGAAGGGGGAATAGGCAGGAGGGAAAGGGGGAATAGGCAGGAGGGAAAGGGGGAATAGGCAGGAGGGGAAGGGGGAATAGGCAGGAGTGAAAGGGGGAATAGGCAGGAGTGAAAGGGGGAATAGGCAGGAGGGGAAGGGGGAATAGGCAGGAGGGAAAGGGGGAATAGGCAGGAGGGGAAGGGGGAATAGGCAGGAGGGAAAGGGGGAATAGGCAGGAGGGAAAGGGGGAATAGGCAGGAGGGGAAGGGGGAATAGGCAGGAGTGAAAGGGGGAATAGGCAGAAGGGGAAGGGGGAATAGGCAGAAGGGGAAAGGGGAATAGGCAGGAGGGGAAAGGGGAATAGGCAGGAGTGAAAGGGGGAATAGGCAGGAGTGAAAGGGGGAATAGGCAGGAGGGGAAAGGGGAATAGGCAGGAGGGGAAAGGGGAATAGGCAGGAGTGAAAGGGGGAATAGGCAGAAGGGGAAGGGGGAATAGGCAGAAGGGGAAAGGGGAATAGGCAGGAGTGAAAGGGGGAATAGGCAGGAGGGGAAGGGGGAATAGGCAGAAGGGGAAGGGGGAATAGGCAGGAGTGAAAGGGGGAATAGGCAGGAGTGAAAGGGGGAATAGGCAGGAGGGGAAGGGGGAATAGGCAGGAGTGAAAGGGGGAATAGGCAGGAGGGAAAGGGGGAATAGGCAGGAGGGGAAGGGGGAATAGGCAGGAGTGAAAGGGGGAATAGGCAGGAGGGAAAAGGAGAAGAAGCAGTGTGGACGGGCGGAGATACATACATGGTAGCTAACAGGATGAGTGTGTATGAAGCAGGAACTGGCGGAGGTGAACCTCCACCTTGCTTTACAGCCTGATTTATGAGACAGACAATTAGCTCCGTCCTTCCCTGTATGCCTCCCCCTGCGGCCTCCGATCCCTCATCCAGGAGAATGTGTATCGTACTACAACACGCAGCTCATTACCAAGACATACCACAGCGCATGTTGTGTAGATATGTTCCTGCTGCTGGCCAACGACTTCTGGTTCGGGTGTCACAGACATAAACACACAGATGTAAAAACTTTTTTCGAGGGTGAAAATAAGAAATATCTATCATAGCCTCTGCTCAATCACCTGGCGGCCCGATCTCGTCTTTAGTAGACGCGGGCATCTGACACTTGGCTGTCAATCGTTTAAGTGTTGAGACCCACTCTACTTCGAGTGGTAAGACCTGACACTCGTGAACGATCTGATCTGACATCAATGATGCCTATCTGGAGGTGGGATATCAGTCAGATTGCCAAGTCTCCTGCAAAAACTCCACTTGCTTTAGTCTAGTAAGATCACCTAGTGACAGAACAAGTAAAATCTCCTGTAAGCTGAGCAAGGTCAAGGTTCAAGCAGTTAGACCGACATTTAGTCCCAAGAATAACTTATTGTGTCTACGAAATGAAACAATAATAATGTCCAAATGGAGTGAGTGAGTGAGTTGGGTTTAACGCCACTTTTAACACTCTTCCAGTCATATTACAGCGTGTCAGCTTAATGTGGAAGGAAAGCCCAAAGTGATGCAGGTCTCAGGCATTTACCTCTTCGGTGAAACCCACGAGCACGGGAATGGTGCTGACAAACCATGAAACATAATCAGGGCGAAGCGGGATTGGAACCCACAATCCTCGGTTTCTGGGGACGCAACTCTGCACATATAATCGTGGCGCCTGAGACGCCTGGGCCACCCGTGCCCCGTCCAAATGGATCCCAAACCAATTCTTAATTTCAGGCGTAGTCAATCTAGACTTGAGTTGGGACTCCTTCTATAATTTATTCTCTAAGGTTTAGGAGACGGAGTACGGCAGACCCTTTCTCCTAATCTTAGCGTTCATTGACAGAACTACTTGCAAAAAACAATCTTACTTGTGACTTAAGATGTAAGGTGTGTGATGTGAGTTGATGGTTGGGATGTAGATCTCTAACACCATCATGTCGGGACAGCCACGTAAAGACCCAATCTAAGTTCGGAGATCTGAGTGATGCAAGAGTGGTGGCCACAACGACGTAGGTGTCTGCCACGGTAATCCACCTGTCAGACTCGACACAGTGAAGTCACTACCTACATAGATGGTATCAACGGGTCAGTGGTCCCGGCCCTGGGCGTCAACAACTTCTCCATCATATCTTCACACTGGACAATCAGTCATGTAGGCTGATAATATAAGTTGGTAAAAAAAGTCTATAATTCATATAAGCCAGCACTAGAAACACACCAGGAAGACAAATCATTGAACGAGACCACTTGATAAAACACTGAGTCTGTGATGTGAGAGGTATCCGGAGGGCGAGTCCTCCTCCGACTCGATGGAGACAGTCCGGAGATTGAGACAGTCCCGACATTGAGACAGTCCCTAGATGGAGACAGTCCCTAGATGGAGACAGTCCTTAGATGGAGACAGTCCCGAGATTGAGACAGTCCCTAGATGGAGACAGTCCCTAGATGGAGACAGTCCCTAGATGGAGACAGTCCCGAGATTGAGACAGTCCCTAGAATGAGACAGTCCCTAAATGGAGACAGTCCTTAGATGGAGACAGTCCCGAGATTGAGACAGTCCCGAGATTGAGACAGTCCCGAGATTGAGACACACCAGGAAGTCAAATCATTGATCGAGACCACTTGATAAAACACTGAGTCTGTGATGTGAAAGGTATCCGGCGAGTCCTCCTCCAACTCCGGGGGATCACCTTCTGATCACCTCCTGATGACATTTAAACATTTAACCTTTGGAAGCGCTGAACTTAAAGTGCCCAATACCTGCAAACAGCACAATGCAGTTAATCTGGTATCAGTTCTACAGCTTCTCTACAGCTACATTGCTGGATCAATCTGAGGGAGGGGAGGCCAGCTGCACCCAGGCCTTCACCACAGTGTTCAGAATGAAGCACGTCACACAGCCTTTGTCACAGCCCTAATGATGGTTGAGAAAGTCTCGAGATTGAGACAGTCTCGAGATTGAGACAGTCCCGAGATTGAGACAGTCCCGAGATTGAGACTGTCCCGAGAGTGAGAAAGTCCCGAGATTGAGACAGTCCCGAGATGGAGACAGTCCCTAGATGGAGACAGTCCCGAGATGGAGACAGTCCCTAGATGGAGACAGTCCCGAGATTGAGACAGTCCCGAGATTGAGACAGTCCCTAGATGGAGACAGTCCCTAGATGGAGACAGTCCCGAGATGGAGACAGTCCCGAGATTGAGACAGTCCCTAGATGGAGACAGTCCCTAGATGGAGACAGTCCTTAGATGGAGACAGTCCCGAGATTGAGACAGTCCCGAGATTGAGACTGTCCCGAGATTGAAACTGCTTTATCAGCAATTCAAATGGAATGTCTTCGTACATATCTCAATTTATTGAATGTATGAGATAAGATTAAATTTTTATACTATATTGATGGAAATTCACGATTATAGATAGTCAAAAAAATAAATTGCAACAGAAACGTTTACATTTATTAAGATTACCATGGCTAAGATGGTCATTGAAAGGCGGAAATTTAATTTCAAACATTTAAAGGATCACCCTAGTTTGTGTTTGGCATCATATTGCAAGACTACAAATTTCATTTTGATCTTTACAAACAGAGAATAATTAATCTATCAATCGATATATTGTGATACTACCGACTTATATGTCGACACAAAAATTTCCAATCGAAATACACTGATATTCTCAAACCCTATTTATTTTTTAACGCTGTAATAGCAGTACGTGATTTTCACAAGTTCCAAGCCTGGGTCAGATAAAAGCGTATTTGGATTAATAATATCAAGAGCCCGTATTATAGTAACACTAAAATCTACTGAAGATGACCTCAAGGAGCAAACTTTTGATCCACGCTGAATAACATCACTGCAATTTAGATGTTTCAAGGCTTTTATTAAATTATTGTATTCTTGCATGTAAATATATAAATCTGATATCTTTCTATCTGGAACATCCATACCTGCAAGAAATATTTCACCTGTGTAATATCCCACTAGCATGGCTTCAAACAATAAGAAGGAAGCACCATATGAGATATTTGATGTTTGTTTGTTTATTTCTTGTTTAACGCCGCACTCAGCAATATTCCAGCTACATGACAGCAGTCTGTAAATAATCGAGTCTGGACCAGACAGTGCAGTGATTGACATCATCAGCACTGATCCACGTAATTGTGATACGATGACATGCATCAACCAAGTCAGCGAGCCTGACCACCCGATCCAGTGTGTCGCCTCTTACGACAAGCATAGTCGCCTTTTACGGCAAGCATGGCTCGCTGAAGACCTATTTTACCCCGGATCTAGATGGGTCGTGAGTGAGATATTTGAAAATCTAGTAAGAAAAATAAGGCGGTCTCTCTTAACGGGGGGGGGGGGGGGGGGGGGGGGGGGAATATTTGGTCAAAGTTTAACAATTGACAGCTCTAGGTTGACACTAATCCACTTCAGATTGCAGTGTCTTTGTGAGGATGCTGTTGAACAGTGCTAATCATAAGACTGACCACTGACACCAACGCTAACCACAAAAAGTAAATATCTTAAGTTAATCTGATACGGTTTTTATTCCCTGGTCAGTATTGAATTTATCTCCCAGCCATCAGTGCGACCATGGACACCATGCTTCCCTGTAGAATGTTGCCCCAAGAAGACAATCTGTTTGGTTTAGCTGTGATAGGATCTGGCAGTGATACCAGCTGACCACATGCGGCAGCGCTCAGCTGGCCGGGCCGGGACAGTTTCACTTGACCAGTGGAGGGGAATGTGCCCCAGCTGGTGGTCATCGGATGTGTATCTACCATCAGACAATAGCATTCCTCTGTGTCTGGGGCTGATTCAGAGCGGGTGAATCCCCTCACGGTGATGAGGGCCTGATAGCACTGAACACGGCCAGCAGAGTGCTTGGCACTGGCCCACTCACCCTAAGTGCCTCATCTAGAACCTATCCTTCAGGGCTTCCTTGCAAAAGGTGATACTAGCGCTAACATTATTATAATTCACACACTGTGAGATTGGGAGCCTTGTTTTTAACACATTTTTTGACAATATTTCAGCAATATCACAGTCGGTGTGGTGGTGGTGGTGGTGGTGAGAGAGAGAGAGAGAGAGAGAGAGAGAGACAGACAGACAGACAGACAGACAGACAGACAGACAGACAGACAGACAGACAGAGAGAGAGAGAGAGAGAGAGAGAGAGAGAAAGAGAGAGAGAGAGAGAGAGAGAGGAGAAAGAGAAAGTAAAAGAGAAAGAGAAACACAGACAGACAGACAACCCCACCACCTCTCACAGTCATTCTCCTACAAGAATAAAAAAAAACAGTCAGTTCAGGCTAGTAAAACATTTCATGTTTTCATTCTCTAAAGATAAAGACATAACAATTGCTACAGAATGAGCCAGTTTTGTGCCAGCTCTATCAAATGCATTCAGAAGACCTTGAATCAAGGGACCGTTTAACTGTTCCAACACCGACTAAGGTAACAGTGCTTACAAAGTGCTGAAATACCATAACGGAATAGAAGGGTGAGGATTACCCACGAGCCGAGATAATGTTCCACACATCTGTCAGTGTGCAAGAATTTCTTATTGTTACTAGTTTGCGAGGTGGTTAGGATAATATTATTGTAAGATTGTTTCGAAAAGTTATTTTCTAGGTTGAATGATTTACTGAAAACAAGGTCAAAGATGTGTTAGTGAGGGAGTGATTATTGCTTAACACCCAATCAGTGACTTTGCAGCTATTCGTAGTGAGAAAACACATGTTAGCGAGAGCTGTTAGTTCATAGCTCCTGTTGGTACTTATGGAACATTTATTGAAACAAAATGCAGGATGACTGAAGACAAAAAGATCATGCTCACAAGACAGCCTCCTTGGTCTAGTGGACAGTGAGTGAGTGAGTGAGTGAGTGAGTGAGTTGGGGTTAACGCCACTTTTAACAGTATTCCAGTTACCGTATTCGAAGTAATAAGCGCCCCGCTCTAATAAGCGCCCACAGCGACATTTGCTAAGATATTGGCTAGTGAACAATCCCAATTAGCACCCCTCTGATTGATCAATGTACACAGGACTTATTTATTCGCGTTTATTACGCACTCGTGTGTTATATGCACCCTTAATCATGGGCATTTAATTCTGGAAAAATATATCTGTCGTATATAAACATTTCAGGCTGTCAGCATAAACCACAAAATGTATCTTTCAACTCTGTTTTTTTCACCAAAATAACATTCTAATAAGAGCCCCCTATTTCTAATTTTGAGAGCGCCCTGGGGAAGAAAGCCTGAGGTAATGCAAGTCTCAAGACTTTTACCACTTCGGTGAAACCCATGGGCACAGGTATGGTGCTGACAAACCTAGAAACAGAATCAGGGCAAACCAGGACTCGAACATAGAATCATATGTTTCTGGCGTACCCAAGTGACGCAAATCGCGGCGCCTTAGACAACAGGGCCAGAGCGTGTGCCCGGTAAAATGAAGGTCGGTGGTACGATCCCCGGCCTTGTAATATCAAAAGACGATACTCATTACCTTACGCTCAGCATCAACGGGATAAAATAAGGACTTTTCAGCTTGGAGTCACTATACTGAGTGAGTACACACACACATATATGCATGTTGCTATATGAGTGCAGGATTAAACGCGACGCTGAACCCCATAGTGTGTTTAATATTCTTAGGATTTAAAAATTAAGCCACTACTTTAGTATCCGAGTGCACATCCTGCCTTGTCAGTCATCATTCCAGGAGGTCACATGATGTGTTTGTTTGTTTGTTTGTTGTTTGTTGTTTAACGCCCACTCAGCAATATTCCAGCAATATGACGGCGGTCTGTAAATAATCAAGTCTGGACCAGACAATCACGTGATTGATATCATGAGCATCAATCAACGCAATTGAGAAACGATGGCATGCATCAACCAAGTCAGCAAGCCTGACTACCCGATCCCGTTAATCACCTCTTACGACAAACATAGTCGCCTCTTTTAGCAAGCATGGGTTGCGTGTGTATGCGTCAACACAACCCATATGTGAGCAGTGAAACATATTACCCCATCAAAATTTTAAATTTATTTTAAGAAATATTTATTACACCTTCAACTTACAAACTAGTAAATTTCGGCATCTCAAAATGAAAAAGAGCGATTACTGGGGTGGAATGTAAACTAACATCTAGTCTCTGAAATGAACATATTTTAAAGAAAAAAAGAGTTGCTAAATTATAGTTATAAAATATAACAAAAAGGAGCCCAGAGACTTTCTACTTGCATGGGCTGTGTTGGATATATTTGTTTCAGGGTCTGTATGACAGACTAGGTTGGAGTAGTATGTTCCTCTTTCCATGGGCTTTGGTGCAATTGTGTTATGATTGTCAAGTCATCATCCCCTGCCCCAGTCACTAAGTGCGATCTGGTTCAGATAAGTACCTTGCTTCTACAGAGCATCATTCTCAGGTTTGACACAGCCTGCCCTCTCCTGTTCACTGCTTACTTCATAGGTCATAGGGTTATAATTAAACACAGTGCAATGTTGGGGTGTAGGGATCAGTCAGAACTTATTTGGTGCTGGAACAGGGCCAAGTTAATTTTTGAAAAAAAATTCAGCTCCTATCTGGATCAATTGTGGCCATTACCTGTGTCATCAAGTACCATTAACCCATGTTCATTCCAATAGTGGAGAAGAAAGAAAAAACAAACGTTTAACCATTTCAGATAGCAAGCCTAATTTCAAGAATTTGTATGACCCAGCATATTGATCTACCTGGACTTCAAAAACTAAAATCAGTGGAGGATACATGTCTGTTATCCATGTAGTCAGTGGAGGGTATATGTCTGTTATCGATGTAGTCAGTGGAGGGTATATGTCTTTTATCATCCATGTAGTCAGTGGAGGGTATATGTCTGTTATCATCCATGTAGTCAGTGGAGGGTATATGTCTGTTATCCATGTAGTCAGTGGAGGGTACATGTCTGTTATCATCCATGTAGTCAGTGGAGGGTATATGTCTGTTATCACCCATGTAGTCAGTGGAGGGTATATGTCTGTTATCATCCATGTAGTCAGTGGAGGGTATATGTCTGTTATCACCCATGTAGTCAGTGGAGGGTATATGTCTGTTATCATCCATGTAGTCAGTGGAGGATATATGTCTGTTATCCATGTAGTCAGTGGAGGATATATGTCTGTTATCATCCATGTAGTCAGTGGAGGATACATGTCTGTTATCCATGTAGTCAGTGGAGGGTATATGTCTGTTATCATCCATGTAGTCAGTGGAGGGTATATGTCTGTTATCACCCATGTAGTCAGTGGAGGGTATATGTCTGTTATCATCCATGTAGTCAGTGGAGGATATATGTCTGTTATCCATGTAGTCAGTGGAGGATATATGTCTGTTATCATCCATGTAGTCAGTGGAGGGTATATGTCTGTTATCCATGTAGTCAGTGGAGGGTATATGTCTGTTATCATCCATGTAGTCAGTGGAGGGTATATGTCTGTTATCACCCATGTAGTCAGTGGAGGGTATATGTCTGTTATCATCCATGTAGTCAGTGGAGGATATATGTCTGTTATCGTCCATGTAGTCACTGGAGGGTATATGTCTGTTATCATCCATGTAGTCAGTGGAGGGTATATGTCTGTTATCACCCATGTAGTCAGTGGAGGATATATGTCTGTTATCATCCATGTAGTCAGTGGAGGGTACATGTCTGTTATCGTCCATGTAGTCAGTGGAGGATATATGTCTGTTATCCATGTAGTCAGTGGAGGGTATATGTCTGTTATCATCCATGTAGTCAGTGGAGGGTATATGTCTGTTATCCATGTAGTCAGTGGAGGGTATATGTCTGTTATCATCCATGTAGTCAGTGGAGGATACATGTCTGTTATCACCCATGTAGTCAGTGCAGGGTACATGTCTGTTATCGTCCATGTAGTCACTGGAGGGTATATCCTTCTGCTGGAGGAATGATTAGCCGGGCTCGTTACGACTTGCAGGAGGTCTACAACTCCACATGGCATCATTGCCAGACCAGTCTGAGACTTCAGCCACAGTGTCCAGTAATATTTATTTCGGTCTACTTGGAGCTAACTGATAACAGTTGACATTTGAAATCTTCTGAAAAAGGTGCTAAAAAGTAAGTTTGTGCCATTTTTTTTACCCACACTGACAGCATAACATGAATGAAACATTGCATTGTCTGAAGGCTATACGACATGGTTTTTTTGTGTGTTTTGTCAACATTTTTAACACAATGTCTCTGCTGATCACACCAATATCAAAACGGTAAACACTTAATTTCAGGGCCAGGTAGCAAGTCGACATCAAACAAACCAAAAGACAATTTATGAAAGGCAATGTGAAATGGGGTCGCATTTAACGTCGCATTCAAGATTATGTCGCATACGTACTCCGAGGCAACCAGTCCTTGTTTTGTCACATTCATGCAGAGCACAAGGCAGGAAAACAACAAGTACCATCTTTCAACATCTTTTGTTATGACGTTGACTGTGGACACGATCTATCCACAAGACACACAAGGCAGTCAGTTGTTTTCAAAGGTATATGAAAAGATATGCCCACATGCACTAATATGTTTGACAGGTTTCTTGTAAATATAACATTCTAAAGAACTCTGATGTTTTGATGACAAGCTTTTTAATCTTCCCATCTCCAGATGGCTGAAACAAGGCTGAAGCTGTATTCAATGTTAACTCAATCACTCACTCACTCACTCCACAACAGAGCTCCAGATAAGCTGCGTATCTGCGTGAAATACGCATCAGAAATGCAGAAATACGCAGTAAAATAAAATCCAAGCGTATCAAATAGCAACGAACATTACAGATACGCTACAAAATTAAAACTTGTGAGTATCATCAAGATATTGTGAAGTAACCCTGCGTATTTGATTTGCAAACCAGCAACTTATTTTGAAATTATAAACGGGCATTCCGTCAACCTTGCCAAAATCCACGATGACAGTTACATCATGATCATTTGCCATCACACTTTCTTGTGGAAGTATCGTGGTATTTTTGAGCTCCTATAAAGCTCTCAAACCCACACGAGACCAGTTTGCAGGGACTAGATGAATAGTGTTTTTAAATATTTAACTTAAATACCCACATGTGTAAAAACTAATGGGTAACAGAAATTTGAATACCCAGATAGAATTACTGATACCCAATGGTTTTAAAATGCATGGGTAAAATACCCACAACACCAAGAGCCTATCTGGAGCTCTGCCACAAGCATATTCAAGCATGGATCCAATTTGTAGACACCAGGGGGTACATACACAAGCTCTCCAATGTCCAGAACATGAGCAGCCTGACCACTATCAACCATCCCTCCCTTAAATCTGTTGGATAAACAATCATATCGCCTATCAGATAGAGCTGTTTGTCTAGCACTGACCAGCACTGTCGGTACCCATGGATCTAAACTGGGATATATTCGTTCCGTTACATCATCAGCGTTCTGCTCCATTACCGGGGATTAAGCAAGGATGAGGTTATCTCACCACAACGGTCAATAACGGGGTGACCAGTGGGGGGTTGCTCAATAACGGGGTCACCATGCAGGTCCTGGGCTCCCTCAGGGTTGTTCCAGTGGTTCTTGAACCAAGGAAAACCCTGAACCTTACACTTTGAACATTTGGGTTCTTCCAAGGCAGGGACATAAACACAACCAATAGTCAGTTGGACAAAGACTAGTGAAAACCCAGTTGGACTAGTTGTTCTTTCCTAAAGTCTTCTTATTCTACATAAGACATTTGAAATCTTCTGAAAAGGATGCTAAAAAGTAAGTTTGGGCCATTTTTTTACCCACCCTTACAGCATCACTTCACTAGCTGTATATATGTATATATGCTTGATTCTTGATTCTAAGACCCGTGTAGATCCGGTGTAGAAAGGCCTTAGAATATATACATATTACTACTCATGATCTGAATCACTAGATTGTCTGGTCCAGACTTGAATATTTACATGAGCCCCATAATAACTGGAACATTGCTGAGTACAGTGTTATACAATAACCAAACCCTCCCCAAATTAATTCCCGAGAATCCTCATAGAACACACAGACCAGGGCAATTCCCCGTATGATAATTCTTCTGAATTGAGCTACATAAGACAAGCCTCGTAGTTATCAATGAAACATCCCCATCATGTGTCACAGCAACACAATCTCGCCCCGTCAGCTTCACATACAGTACACCCTCCTACCTTATTGTCAGCCCCACAATAAATAGTCTACAGGTAATCAGTGCTACATGTGAGGGTGATGTGTTTATCTCTCGCCATCAGCCCCTGGCTGGCTCTCAGCTGCTGTGGTGCTATCACCCGTGTATCACCCTGCGTATCAACAATCACCTCCAGCGATCACCAGCACTCAATTGCCCACTGGCTCAGAGGAATCCAATTTGCCGCCTATTAGAACAAGCAGCATTAAAACAATGCGAGCAATCATGGGGATTTAGTCCTGATGTGACCTGAGGCCGACCCAGTGAAAGACTGCCAGTTACCTGCATCTGGGAAGATAGTTCTACTATGTTCCAGGTCATCAATTCCATTCTGACAAATTAGGGACTCTTGACCAGTAGTGCTTACAGACTTAGGGCTGGGACAATACACCAACTGCGCGATCCGATACGTGTCACAGACAATTTTAAGACTATTTACGTATTCAATTTTTACAACTATTTAGATTCTCAAGCAACTCTTTGCACACCTCACTCAGCAATATTCCGGTGGTCTGTAAATATTCGAGTCTGGACCAGGCAATCCAGTGATTAATATCATGAGCATCGATCCACACAATTGGAATCGATGACATGCATCAACCAAGTCATTGAGTCTGACTACCCAACCCCGTTAGTCGCCTTATACAGCAAGCATTGGTTGCTGAAGACCCATTCTACCCCGGATCTTCATGGGTGTTCAGTGTTGGAAGAAAAGCAGGTGAGTCAAGTGTCTTAGCCATAACCTACTTGTTAAAGTAAATATTTAAGCAAGTCCCTAGATTCCAGATTATTATAAGATCTCATGGATCGCAGAAACCCTCTTTATTTCAAACACAGTATTTGGCTTGGCCATCAGAATAAATGCAAGACTCTCTGCTTGATTTGAAGACTGGGAAGTGATCATGCCTCCCGGCCTTCCACCTCCCCGCCTCCCGACCTCCCGGCCTCCCAGCCTTTCAGCCGGCATCCCAGCCTCCCGCCCTTCCAGCCTCCCAGCCCTTCAGTTCTGAAGCCAGGCCATTTGTTCCACAGTAATGAGGGACTTGACTTCAAGGCTCAAATCTATCTGCAAGTCTATGAATGTTCCTTGATTCGTGCTTGCGACGTCCACCATGTCCACTAATGAACACTGTGCTCTCACAACAAAAACATACTCAACACTAATTCAACCCACTCAACACTAATTCAACCCTGTACGAAACATTTCTTGAAGCTTAATATAAAATGAAAGAGGTGTAGAATCAGGTTTTAATTAAACGAGTTTCCTCCACTGAGATGATTATAAAACAAAACATGGACTTCTTCTAGGGCTGGGACGAGTCCAAATTGACTACCCGGTTACCAACATCCCTATTACCCAACCCTACCCGGGTACCTGCTGTTTGTGTCAAGAGATAGGTATAAAATGTCTGATTGGGAATAGTTTGACAGTAGCCCATTTTAGCTTTGTTCAAACATATTTAAGTCAGAAGGAACGTGTTCATAGTCATGAAGAAATGCGAACATTAGAGATTTAAAATTGTTGTGTAACCATGTAGTTATAATTATAGTGAAGTTTTGTCCTGAAACAATATATCAGCGGTAGAAACTAACAGTTTCAGTCCACTAGTCCTTATAATGATAGCATATAGCAAAACCTTTAGAAATGTCAAAATTCTACTAGTCCTTAGGATACCTTTACTATTGGGCAGTCTGGCAAGGACTATAGGAGGACTAGTGCCAATTTCTAACCCTGCATATCACGTGACTAACCACGGGTCTGGGTAGTCCTTCTCAGTACCCACCTGACCCGGGTACCCCAGTTACCCTTCCCAGCCCCTACTTCTCCCCCTGGATCTGAGCAGTGGATGGTGTGAACCACAGCAGCCCAGACAGCTTTTGTTCCAAGTTGGCCTGGAGCAGCGGTGACCTGCTCACCCCAGCCACATAGAGACTGCTTCCGTATTGATTATTACTGAAGTCGCTTCTCCTGAGTAAACCACACTCTCAAATTTCTCGGGAGATCACCAGGCTCAGAAATCATCAGTTTTTTTCAACCACGTGAAGATCCTGGTTAGAAATGGTCTTCAGTAACCATGCTTGTCATTAGAGGGGACTTTGTTGTTTAACGCCGCACTCAGCAATATTCAAGCTATATGACAGCGGTCTGTAAATAATCGAGTCTGGACCAGACAATCATGAGCATCAATCCACTCAATTGGGATACAATGACATGCATCAACCTAGTCAGCGAGCCTGACCACATGATCCCGTTATTGAACCTATGTCAACCAGTACCATGTTAACCGTGCCGTCTTCATTAAATACAAGGACGGTCAAACCCTAAATAAGCACAACTTGCAATCATTTCCTTGAATATTAATGAAATCGATCAAACTAAGGAAGTTATCAAAACCCGTAAATTCCACAAAGACTGATAAGTTCATCCTATTCAAACCCAATCTGGACACCAAATGCCACCAATGCCACTCCCTGGCAACACGCCACACCAGCCTCCACGGAAAGGGAGTTCAATCAGGCTTAATTTTCTGTAATTGCTACTGGTTAGAACTAATCCCCGTTATCAGCCATTAAGTATAATTAGCCTTTCCTATGTCTCCCGCTGCTGCTGATCAACAATTTAACTAAGAATGTACACAATGTGCTGGGTACTACTGTCATTATACCACAGCTAGTTAATACCACCAGTTTATGTAACAAGCAGACATTGAGTATAATTAGCCTTTCCTATGTCTCGCAGTGATGCTGATCAACAATTTAACTAAGAATGTACACAATGTGCTGGGTACTACGGTCATTATACCACAGCTAGATAATACCACCAGTTTATGTAACAAGCAAACATTAAGTCAGTAATTTCCTCGAGTGCTAACAAGATAAAACTAATCTAAAGTTGGACAACTATTATTAACCGAGAAGTGGTGTGGGAACAGTCTGGAATTGCCTACTGCAGTGATTTTTCTAGACACAAATGTCACTGGAGCATCTTCATGACTTTAGATATGCCATTCTTCGATATTGTTACCAAATCCACAAAGGACAACTTCGTCAATATCTCAGAAAACCAACCCATATTAAACCTAGCTTCAGTCAACTAATATGGGGATATATAAAAATGCAAGAACAGGGGTAGAAACTAACAGTTTCAGTCCACTAGTCCTTATAATGATAACATATAGCAAAATCCTAAAAACGGCAAATTTCTACTAGTCCTTATGATACCTTTACTATTGGGCAGTTTGGCAAGGACTACAGGACTAGTGCCAATTTCTACATCTAAAGAAGATTAAAAAACTGAAAGCCTGACAGGGATAGTAAGTGTTAAGTGTCAGACATGTCGTGCTAGCTTCTCAAGAACAGTGTTCAAATTAAGTCTGTTTGATCAAGACAAGCAAATTCACAGACAGAGGACTTCAAAATTAACACAGCACTTCAGGTATCAAACCTGGACTTCAGGAATCCACTACACGAGTCAGTGAGTGCTTTGAACTGTATCTCAGTCATATCCCAGTGACCCGTGAAGATACAGAGTAGAATAGGTCTTCAGCAACCCATGCTTGCTGTAAAAGGCGACTATGCTTATCGTAAGGGGTGACAAATTGGATCGGGTGGTCAGGCTCTCTGATTTGGTTGATACACGTCATTGTATCCCAATTGAGTTGATTGATGCTCATGATGTCAATCACTGGATTGTCTGGTCCAGACTTGGATTATTTACAGACCGCTGTCATATAGCTGGAATATTGCTATTCGTTAAACTGTATCTCAGTCATATCCTAGCGACCCGTGAAGATTCGGAGTAGAATAGGTCTTCAGCAACCCATGCTTGCTGTAAAAGGCGACTATGCTTATCGTAAGGGGTGACAAATGGGATCGGGTGGTCAGGCTCTCTGATTTGGTTGATACACGTCATTGTATCCCAATTGAGTTGATTGATGCTCATGATGTCAATCACTGGATTGTCTGGTCCAGACTTGGATCATTTACAGACCGCTGTCATATAGCTGGAATATTGTTGAGTGCGGCATTAAACAACAAACAAACAAATCATACCACTCCATGTTGGATGGATGGCGTAAGGGATGCAGTGTAAGTAGATTATAATAACAAACATAGTCAGGGTGACTCTGGGATTCAAACCCAGGACCATGGGTTTCTAGCACCCCTAGGGGCCCCAATGTTCAGCCTTAAACAGATGGGGCACTCACGCCTGTTGTTTCAATAAGAAATAAGAACAATATCAATATGACGTAACTGTTTCATAAATGATCCATCAAATTTGAACTGTCTGTATTTGCAGCTGTAGAAATTGGCACTAGTCCTATAGTCCTTGCCAAACTGCCCAATAGTTAAGGTATTATAAGGACTAGTAGAACTTTGCCATTTTTATGGGTTTTGCCATTTGTTATCATTGTAAGGACTAGTGGACTAAAACTGTTAGTTTCTACCCCTGACATGGCTACAAATATACGCCAGCATTAGAAATTGGCACTAGTCCTATAGTCCTTGCCAAACTGGCCAATAGTTAAGGTATCATAAGGACTAGTAGAACTTTGCTATTTTTATGGGTTTTGCCCTTTTTTGTTATCATTGTAAGGACTAGTGGACCAAAACTGTCAGTTTCTAACCCTGATTTGGCTACAAACATACGCATACATACACATACAAGATGGTTTTCAGTTGAACGTTTGACCAACACAGGCTGGAACTACAAGCCTGTCAGCGTGGTTATGAAGATGCGAGTTCAGGCAGGATGCCAAGAAAAGCTGCAACTATCGGTTTCCATTTCACCAGCAAATTGGACTGTTTCTTTCCAAAGCAGCAGTGTCAAAATACTTGGGATAAGTCCCCTTTGTCTTGCAGAAATAGAAATTCAGGTTATTTCCTAGACTAGTCTACAGGTTTATAATTTATACAGGGTTCACTCAAGGAACTTTCAAGGGCCCATGGGTGAATATTTCAAATATTCCAGAGGTACCACACTTGCCCATACAGCATTAAAATGCCCCATTGTATTTGAAAATGTGGGCCTTTTTTCAAATTTAAGGGCTAAAAGCACAAGGCCCACCCTAGAATTATCCCTGTTTATATGTGTTTGTTATGTTCCAACTTTCTGTTTGTTTTATTCAGTATAAAATTTTAGCACTGAGACGTGGTTCAGAATTACAGCTCCCAATGCTTCAAGTTAATGACGACTACCATCATTTGATTTTGACCCGTCCTCACAGCAATTTAGTAGTCTCGGCCTCACAGCAATTTAGTAGTCTCGGGCTAACAGACTAGCGTGAAATTGGAATGCCGTGTCGTTATGCGTTGTCAGCTGCATGAAGTCAAACAGTGCTTGATGTAATGAGGGGGTTCCGTGAATCTGGAACAGTTTTAACATGAAGAAGGCCTGGTTTAGTCTCTGGACACGAACCAACCAAGCGTTAGCATCCACAGACGTGTACAGCAGCATCAGCATCAGCCGAGACGGCCGCCACGCGACTGCCCTCACTCCTCCTCCGTGGATGGAAACAGACAACGGTCTCCCTCACCTGCTTCCTGTGTAAGAGGAGACTGTGGTTGTTGAGCGGGACATGCACGAGCATGGCGGAACTAATGTAGGGCCACGCTAGGGGGCACTGACACGTGCCAGGCTACATACGTTCTCCCTGTCTAGCACAGCTGATTTCACTGAAGTAAAATCTTTCATGGGGGTCGGTATGAGGAACTATAAGGAACTACGCAGAAGTAACCCCTCTAGACTTGCACAAGTCGCTGAGGCAATAATTATTAGTTTAAATCTTAATTTCTAGATTATGTAAATAATAAGAACAAGTTGTCCCTACAAGAGACTGGTGTCCTTTGACTTGCACAAGTCTCCAAGGCGATAATTCTTAGTTTAAATCATAATTTCTAGATCATGTAAATAATAAGAACAAGTTGTCCCTACAATAGACTGGTGTCCTTTGACTTGCACAAGTCTCCAAGGCGATAATTATCACTTTAAATCATGTTTAGATTATGTAAATAATAAGAACAAGTTGTGCCTATAAGAGACTTCCTTCCACTTGTCTAGTCTTGCCTATTGGGATAGAATTACTACACATCCATGGACTTATCTTTCAGTACAGCCTTGGTGTAAGGCTATAACCCCCTTTACTGAAGCTGTAGTGGAAGTCCCTGGGAAACGGGAATTGACACACTATGCCGATAAATGAAATGACAGCCTATTCTTTGAATATAGACGTAGCATTCAAGGTTGTTTTCGTTTTGGATTGAGTGGTATCAAATATGTGCCGAAGATTTTTTTCAAATTTACAATGGTACAAAAAGTTGATAAATTCGTGACAATATCCAGATAACATCAGTCTTCACAGACGTCATGATCATTGCAGATGAAATGTAAAAAAACTGAACTTTCTAAAAGAAAAAATTCAACACGTGAAACATGTTTGAGGCCTGCTCTCATATCAACATGCCCTGGCATCAACCCTGGAATCTGAGGAACTTTTAATAGCATCGCAACGATACGGAAGACCACGATGTGATACATATTTTGATACATCAAAATAACACACAGGCCATTAACTGAAACACTTGTGTATTAAAGATAAGTGAAAAAAGGTTGACAAACGTTTCTTTCTCGTCAGCAATCACGATACCAAGCAGCTGAGTTTTGAAGGATGTAGGCGGCCTTAGCTCACATGTGTTCCGTTGAGTAAGTGATATATATATATATGTATGTTGTATTGTCATGAGTGTGTCAGTATAGTTTTACGCCACTTTTAGCAATATTCCAGCAATATCACGGCGGGGGACACCAGAAATGGGCTTCACACATTGTACCCATGTCGGGCATCAAACCTGGGTCTTCAGCGTGATGAGCAAACGCTTTAACCACTAGGCTACCCGACCGCCCCCGTATCGTCATGTACCGCAATACATGTATCAATAGAAGGTACATCAGAGTTCAGAGTATCATTTCACCTCCAATTTTTAAACTGTCCTGTGTAGTCAAAGGCCTTAAAGCTGCGACCTAAATTTCAATTTGTCCACTGTCTAAAATTCAGAGGTAGCTAAATGACTACCTCGAAAAATATCCTGTGGCGACTAAATTCTATTGCTACAAATAGAAAATAAACATGTCTGTTACTATTTGCACTCGCAAATAATTCCTCCTAAAGTCAACCATGAACCGAACCGATAAATATCAATGTAATTAGTATTTCATTTTAGTTGATAGTTTATTGGATAAGCAAGGATATACCAATATAATCTAGTAACATAAATTGCATCTTCGTTCGAGTCACAAATTACAAATCTCTAGTAGTTTCCACTAATATACAATTCCAAGCCTAATGCTATGACTTGTACATGTATGAGTTATTTGACTTCTTGATTTTACCACTGGCTAGCAGGAAAAGACTACTTGTAGCCCTACGGCTACTAGGTAAAAACTTAAACTTTGATGCCTGAGTCATAACGTGTCCTCTAGTACTAAGTACTCTCACAAGACATGAATGAAACTCATGTGGATTTTTAAAGGCAGAATGATTCCCCAACGCGCCCCAATTTCAAACTCACCGTAAACTGAGTCACATTTTGATGGCATAATTTGCATGAAACCAATTCCCAATCCCATCATGTCAGGGTTAGACACGGCCACTTGTCCCTCAGTCTGACACCCGTCAAAATCCAGAGGGAATTCCAAATCTACATATGAATGTGGAATAAACCACAAGTCGGAAATGAGCTCCAGACAAACTTGACATGACCAACGGTCATATATTGCTGTAGATGTGACAAAAAGGGATTTGGCAGCCCTAGAAACTTACCTTTTTAGTCTACCAGTCCTTATAATGATAACATGTATAAACCCCCTAAAAATGGCAAATTTCTACTAGACCTTATCATACCTTAACCTTTGGACAGTTTGGCAAGGACTATTGGTCTAGCGCCAAACTCTACTTCTGTGGTGCGAAAAAGTCATCTTTGTGTCCCTGCATAATATTGATAATGATTTAAAAAACTCTGATAAACACTTCCGCAGGCCCTAGTCATGCCAATAGATCACAATCTCTGTTAGAAAATAAAGGGTCCTGGAGTTACTTGAATCAAGGGACCCCTAACAGAGTTAGAAACTGGCACTAGTCCTGTAGTCCTTACCAAACTGCCCAATGGTAAAGGTATCCTAAGGACTAGTAGAAATTGGCCCATTTTAAGGGTTTTGCTATATGTTATCATTATAAAGACAGAGCTCCAGATAAGCTGCATATCTGCGCAAAATACGCATCAGAAATGCAGATAAACGCAGTGAAATAAAATCCAAGCGTATCAAATACGCAACGAACATTACAGATACGCTACAAAATTAAAACTAGTACGTATCATCAAAATATTGTGAAGTAACCCTGCGTATTCGATTAGCAAATCAGCAACTTATTTTGAAATTATATACGGACATTCCGTCAACCTTGCCAAACTCCACGATGACAGTAACATCATGATCATTTGCCATCACACTTTCTTGTGGAAGTATCGCGGTATTTTTGAGTTCTATAAAGCTCTCGAACCCACACGAGACCAGTTTGCAGGGACTAGATGAATAGTGTTTTTAAATATTTAACTTAAATACCCACGTGTAAAAACTAGTGGGTAACAGAAATTTGAATACGCAGATAGAATTACTGATACCCAATGATTTTAAAATGCATGGGTAAAATACCCACAACACCAAAAGCTTATCTGGAGCTCTGATGTTATCATTATAAGGACTAGTGGACAAAAATTGTTAGTTTCTAAACCTGCCTAACACTCTCCGTATTAACATTAGAACTAGGACAAGAATCAATGACTTTCCTCCATTAAACTGCAAAATCATTCATAGTTGACATGTTTCATTTTTCCAAAATAATAATAATGCTGGCATTATTAATAAATATGGTCGGTAAAATGAAACAAAAACGCCGCAATCTTCTATTTTTAACTCTGTGTAAGACCAGGCTACTTTCATATTCCTTGTCTTTGTCATAGAACACCTTCAATAACTCCAAGTCAAAGTCATATCCCACACACCAGTAGTGTTCAAATGTTTTATTTTTTCCTATCAAATTTGAATCAGCAGTTCTAAGCGAGAGCATTGGTCACTGTACGTTTACACAAGGATATGGTCTCGCGTCCGCCCTGCCTAAATACAAATATTGGCGAAGGATTTCTTACTGCAGTAACAACTAACATCTGATGTTATCCACTAAGCCGGCTGGAACACACCACGGCGGACTGGATGGACACAAGTTGATTACACATGTCAGTGATACAGGTCCTATCCAACCTGGACTCTGACATTTGGCCCGCTATGCGGAGTTGTATATTTTATGTGTGAACTTTGATAATGACAGGAAGATTGGGACACTGACACATGAATATGGTAAAGGCTACGATCGGCAGGCTCATATTTGTCTGTGAAGAGGACAGTTTCCACAAAGAGTGATCTCGCGAGCAGGGAATGGCACAACACAAACACCCGCAACGAGTGGGTGGATTCACGAGAACATGTTGACTTCGGTTAAAAAACATGCAACATTTGTACTACTGTTTATTCCCTTATGAAATTGTGATCACAACTTGCAAATGTTCATATAAATAAAATAATGTGTGCATTTAAAGAGGTCCATTTCCGATGCATGAGACTCGAAGATAATGACACGATCAATACTCAACTATGGCCAGCCACAAAGCTTCACACAAAAAAGGTCCACCTAATTTTGTATCAAATTCACCCTCATCCATTTTACACATATTTTTTAGGGCTGGTATTTGAAGCTATGATGGACAAAAGCAGTCCCACACTTAGGCGATGGTAAAATATCTGCTTGGCTGAGTAGCTGCGTAGTGGAGGTGATTATCTCGGGTTACAATTACTACAGGCGATGGTAGGACGACTATTCTACTGCTGCCTCCATTGATGAAGGGTCCGCGGGGAGCTGGTGATGTCATGAAGCTGAGGACAATGCTTATTGTCTCCTTGGACGACAATAAAACATTATCAGCTCCATCAATGGCTGGACTACAACGATTCATGCTGTTCATACGCGACCAGCTTGCAAACACAGTTTTGTAGGTTTTCTGTTTGGAAAGTACATTTTGTCTTTGTTGCCAGAATGGTTTAGGAATTGATCAATTTAATTTCAAATTATGAAGAAGCTTGAAAATTGTTGTCACTTGATACATTATATAAAGGATATGTACTTTATTCTGAACACAGACTGTCATTAACTGAGGCAGGTACATAACGGAAAAATAAATACTTTATTTTATCAGAACAAAATTTAGCATCCAGCTGCTAAATGTTCTTATAGGAGCGTGTTGTAATAGGCTCTGAAACCACGACTCATTATAAAGAACACATGATACTTTCATTACCACAAAGAAATCTTGCAACGTATTAAAACATGTATCCAGTCTCACAAAGAGAGCCTTGTCATAATCGACAGCTGGGAAGCAAGAAATAACAAATTTATCTGGAAATCTAACTCCGTAAAAACATGGCAAGGCTTTGTCATGGGTGATAGCATCACGAGAAACAGTTCCCGTGGCACTTAAGCCAAGAGACCCTGATGCTATTCCGATAGTCCTGGAAGCTCACAGCGTTGACTTATCTCAACATGAGGATCACAGGGGAAAAAGCTCCAAGACATACTTGTGCAGGTAATCAGTTAGAGAGATTGGCAATCTATCTAACATGGACTGATCATTCAAAAAAAATATATCAATTTTGAAAAGAATGAACCATTCTTACATTCTTGTTCTTGAAAGAAATAATTGACATAGAAAAAATTAAGTCAATCACAATGCATAGAAACATTCCACCCCAACGGAATTCCTTTGTACATGTAGACACTTTTTAGGGACTCATGTTTGCATGGCGTTCGACCTACGTAAAATGGGGAAGGGTGACCAAAATTGAATATTATTTGTCATCACACCTGAATTTGAATATTAATGCTAATATATTGGTTACAAGATCTAGTCCAGGTGGAATACTACCAGGCCACCAGGACTGTTTTGAGAACTTTGACAAAAAAAACCGTCTCCTAATTCACATAAAATTCCATAATAGGCAAAGGATTGCAGCCTATCTTGTCCAGCTTACATTTCTCCAGCTTCTTTCCTTCTCAGGATTGACCATGTGAAGCCAAATATGGGCCTACCTTTTAACATATTCCTATTTCAACCTCATCTGACTTGATGTAAAAATATGCACATAAAAAACTCCAAGCAACTTAACGTATTCGTAACGATTACATACTATGAAATTATTACTCAAAAGGTCCTGCACGTTACCAAATTATGTCATTTGTGGGAAGATTGAAACAAAGACATGAAGTCCTAATGAAGGACTATTACTCACACTCATTCGACCATATCAATGACCCTTGATCTCAAATTCCAATTTAAGACACATAAATGAATTCATCACCCACTCAAGATGAGACGGGCTACTAGAAAACACAAGCCAATTAAGATTAATTGCAATTAAGGCTTGCCAATCTCTCCTGCTTTGTCTAATTGCTAATCTCTGTGGATTTTAATTACCAATGCTGAGCAATCCTACCGATAAAGGGAGCGAAGCAGCCTTCGAAAGAGTGTCAAAACCATTCACGAAAATCAACCTACTCATGAATTCAAAGTACTGTAAATGTCATGTAAGTAACGAATCCTCCATTGATGAAACCTTGAAATCGGTTCATTGGATTTGACCTAAATTTCGCAAACCGTTTTCTTTGAAAAGAAATAAATGATGCAAATTAAAGTATTGATGTTCCTATACATTAGTCATATATTAACTGGGTAGATACGATGCGAAAGCGGTTGTTCTGCGCTTCAGGCTTCGATGACTCAGTGCAGCTACTGTCGCGGCTATGCAGAACTTTGCTCATGAACATAATAGATCAACATAATTGATATTTTTCGCCATTCCGTCAGGAATATTCTGGGACAATACCTCCAATGGCTTATAATCCTTGTGTGTGGTGTATAGAAGGTGTAATCCTGTCACGAATTTGCAAAAGGAACACAAAACACACCAAAAACGTGACAATTTCGCGCGATACCTGGTATCATCATTTGAATAACGCTGTCATGTCGAAGCCGGGCTTCCGACAGTGATCACACACTAATTCACAATACTCACAGCTAAATCCTATGAGCAGCAATGACAACACACAAGGCGTAATAGATAAATCCATTCTGGACACTGTCCTTCCTCAAACTTGACCAAACAACGTCTGTTAGTAGTCTATTTCCCTCTCTTAGGCACAATAATCACTCACAGCCTCTCTATCTACTCCGACTCGGAGCAAGTGCTTGATATATTCCTACGCGCTACCAAGCCGGCTGCACTTTTTTCCTTCGCGCAATAAACCGTTACGCGAACTGGTCATGTGATGTAATTGTTGATAATGTCCACTAAATTTCCGCTTTCGTGCACATCTGTGATGGAATACCCGAGATGTTGATGCAGGGGTATAGTTCATGTAGCGGAAGGATATCAACAGGAAGTGTGATGGGTGAGGTCGAAAACGAGGGAATTGACAGTTGTCACGTGGGCTTTGTTGTGAACATGATTGTTCAGGAAAGTTGCCGTAGATAATTATGTAGTCTAAACTGGACTTTGTTGTCTTGAAGGAATATTTATAGAAACAACAACAATATGTTATTGTGTACATAAAGATAGGCCTGCCATTACCTTGTTAAGGGATATTTCAAAAAAAATTTCGTCAGAATAATTAATCCATTTATCATTGACTCACGTAAGACGTTGCATGAAAAAATTTAATACTGTCGCATTAAGTCTTTTGTCTACAGAGAATATTTAGCAACTGAATCATCAAATGACATTATTATGATAAAGCTTTCATTTGGTATTGCTGACTGCACACACAATTTAAGCAGTTGCATGTATTCAATCACGTTGTTTTTTTACTTCATCTGAATAACTTATTTTGCAGAACTAACAAACCGCTGACGTATAGGTTGTAGGAAACTGCTTTTGAGCGTCCACGAATACGTCAAATATACGAACAGATCGGTGATGGGTTGCTAACATAGGTTGAATTAATTTGGTGTTGAATGTGATTGCAGAGCATATAGATATTGAATGTGATTTGCCAATGGCACATAGTCATTGGATGTGCTTGTTGAATGTGATTGTAGATTCTGGATGTTGAATGTGATATCATATTTGATTGTTTGTTATTTAATCAAGTCAATCTTGCATCAATCAAGTCAGCGAGCCCGACCACCCGATCCCGTTAATCGCCTTTAACGCCGCACTCAGCACTATTCTAGCTATATGACGGTGGTCTGTAAATAATTGAGTCTAGACCAGACAATCCAGTGATTCATATCATGAGCATCAAACCACGCTATTGGGATTGATGACATGCATCAATCAAGTCAGCGAGCCTGACCACCCGATCCCGTTAATCGCCTTTAACGACAAGCATAGTCGCCTTTTACGACAAGACTGGGTTGCTGAAGACCTATTCTACCCCGGATCTACACGTGTCGTACATTTACTAAACACATCCAGCGCGTGTATCGGATCTGCCAGGAACCACAACACTGTCCAGGTTCACCAGTCGTAACTCCCATACTGTAACATATGTACGATAGTCGGAACTCCCATACTGTAACATACGTACGATAGTCGTAACTCCCATACTGTAACATACGTACGATAATCGTAACTCCCTTACTGTAACATACGTACGATAGTCGTAACTCCCATACTGTAACATACGTACGATAGTCGTAATTTAACTCCCTTACTGTAACATACGTACGATAGTCGTAACTCCCATACTGTAACATACGTACGATAGTCGTAACTCCCATACTGTAACATACGTACGATAGTCGTAACTCCCATACTTTAACATAGTCGTAACTCCCATACTGTAACATAGTCGTAACTCCCATACTGTAACATACGTACGATAGTCGTAACTCCCATACTGTAACCTAGTCGTAACTCCCATACTGTAACTGACGGTATCCTTTAATGTTACACACAATTTATATATATTATTTTCAGAACATGCATTCAGAGTTAAGATCTACAGCATCCAAAAGGGCGAATGCACAATACAAGCTCATGCATGACTGGGATCACCCTGTGACATTGTCCCGGAGTGTATATATATATGTTGTTTATCTACTCGTACAGAGGAATATACATCCCTGGTTTCTCATACAATATTAACAAATATGATGGAGATCGATATCCCAGCGTCTGTTGCGTCACTGCACGTCGTCCGACAAGTCCCGATGGCAGACAGCCAACAAACGAAGGTATATATACTTAGTTACCTACGTGCAATTCTTTGTCAGCATCTACCTGATCGATCATCGATGTCTTTGTACTGGTGGCCTTGGTTGACTGCCTCTAATTGTTATTACATTATTGAAATTTGTTGCAAGTTAACAAGTACTCCCCTGTCGGATATTAGAATTCAAGATGGTTTCCATTCTCTGTATGTCCGGCGCAACTTCGGTGTTTCCGGATATGATTTGAAACATTGTCCTAAAACTGAGCCTGTCTTCACTGAAACATTGTGTTTATACTGTGCCTGTCTTTACAGAAGAATTGTGCTAAAACTGCGCCTGTCTTCACTGAAACATCGTGCTAAAACTGCGCCTGTCTTCACTGAAACATCGTGCTAATACTGTGTCTGTCTTCACTGAAACATTGTACTAATACTCTGCCTGTCTTTACCGAAACATTGTATTAATACTGTGCCTGTCTTCACTGAAACGTTGTGCTAATAGAGTGCTTGTCTTCACTGAAACATTGTGCTAATACTGCGCTTATCTTAACTGAAACATTGTGCTAATACTGCGCTTGTCTTCACTGAAACATCGTGCTAATACTGTGTGTGTCTTCACTGAAACATTGTGTTAATGCTGTGCTTGTCTTAACTGAAACATTGTACTAATACTGCGCTTGTCTTCACTGAAACATCGTGCTAATACTGTGTCTGTCTTCACTGAAACATTGTGTTAATGCGGTGCTTGTCTTAACTGAAACATTGTGCTTATACTCTGCCTGTCTCACTGAAACATTGTGCTAATACTGTGATTGTCTTCACTGAAACATTGTGCTAATACTGTGTCTGTCTTCACTGAAACATTGTGCAATACTGTGTCTGTCTCCACTGAAACATTGTGCTAAAATGATTTGAAATATATGTGAACTGACACTGCTTTTTGGAATGTTTTCAAGTGAAACATATGCTAGGTCCAGTTGTTGTTTATTAGCAAGGTCATACCAAAAGACGTTAAAAGATGGTACTTGTTGTTACCCTGTCTGGCTAAAACAAGGACTGGTCAGCTCGGAGTATACTGTGTCTGAGTGGGGTATTCATGTTAAACTGCGGCATGGTATCTCAGTGAGCTAGCACTATAAATCGGCATCTGTCCGGACTTGTACAAGCAGCCACACACACACACACACACACGTGCATGCACGTCGCTATATAAGTGCAATAATCGTTAAACCCAATTTCACCTCACCTATTCAGCAAGGTCAGGTGCGCCATCGGCCCATGTCACAACAGTTGTACAGCAGCCATTGTTGTGATTAAATTTACATCAGCAGTTTTGTCCTTAATTGCATAGACTTATACATATACATAGCCAAATTTCTTATGATATTATATTTATCACTTGACATCAAGACATTGGATTCATGTAATGTGGGAAATACATAGTAGTTTTTTGGAATGTACTGTTCACGCAATTCGGCAAACATCGTGCATACAAACATGAAATGATACTCATCCTATACCAAACCTTTTTTACAAACATTGCAAAACCTTGCATTTTACGCGTGCTCGTGGGTTTCACCGAAGTGGTAAACGTCTGAGACCTGCATCACTTCGGGCTTTCCTCCCACATGAAGCTGACACGCCGTAATATAACTGTAATACTGTTAAAATCGGCGTTAAACCCAACTCACTCACTCACTCACTCACTCACTCACTCACTCACCCTTGGAACATTTGCATACCTGCCAGTCTCAATTTTTAGTTGATGAGAACTACATCTAAACTTTGCTAAAGCAACACGAAACTTATGGATAGAAATATACTTAATATAATGCTCTTGACACACTATAGGTTTATACATAGAGTAATTGAATGTTTTTGCACCATGTGACAAGGATGCATGCCAGTCTTGCTGATAAATACATGTTGCTCTTACCATAAATTCTGATAAAAATGATTGTATAGAACTTATATGTTATATTTGGGGTTACTCGTTTCAATAATGCACCCATTGTAAACCCAAGTAGATATTCTCTAACCCAATGGAACGTCTAAACAGACGTTGAATTGATTATACTTAATTGTTGCTGTGTCTTTTGCATGGCATACGGGTTAGGCAAGGACTGGTCGGCTCGGAGTCAGTATACTGTGTCTGAGTGGGGTATTCATGTTAAACTGCGGCATGGTATCTCAGTGTGCTAGCACTATACAGGGATAGAACAAGGACTGGTCGGCTCGGAGTCAGTATACTGTGTCTGAGTGGGGTATTCATGTTAAACTGCGGCATGGTATCTCAGTGGGCTAGCACTATACAGGGATAGAACACGGACTGGTCGGCTCGGAGTCAGTATACTGTGTCTGAGTGGGGTATTCATGTTAAACTGCGGCATGGTATCTCAGTGAGCTAGCACTATAAATCGGCATCAGTCCGGACTAGTACAAGCAGCCACACACGCGCATGTACGTCTCTAATCTCGAATCTTTAAACCCAATTCATTCACCTTGCCCTCTTGAACCTGGGTAGCGTGCACCCCGTGTGCGTGTGTGTGTGTGTGTGTGTGTGTGTGTGTGTGTGACGCATGCATCTAACATCACCCTTTCTGTGTGAGTGTGTCTGTGTGTGTGTAAGTGTCGTCGTGTGTCCGTGTGTTCTGTATAAGTGTACTACGCAATTAAATACGGACATAAATACAACCGTGAATAGATAACCGTCATCAAAATAACCTTCCCTGCACTTGAGGAAAGTTTCATTTATTTGTTTAAGAATGTGCCGGTTTCACAAATGACAATAGTCACTCTTCTCATTGTCACACTCAAAGCACTCAGTCGCTAATAGCTGGAAGTAGTCCCTTCCGATACCGCTTCACTGCCGCCGACACAGAGGAAGTAGTCCTCACTATGTTCACCCACTGAGAGGAGCGGGATGACTGCCAGGACCAACGTTTAAACAAATACTTTAAAACACAATTGCGGCGTAAAACCCTATTCATTCACTTACTCACTCTCTTGTGGAAGAGGTGGGGTAGCCTATTGCCAACAATGTGTGAAACCCATTTCTGGTGTCCCCCGCTGTGATTTTGCTTAAAAGCGGCGTAAAATCATACTCACTCACTCGTGTGTAGTTGACGTATCTAGGTGCCTGAATGTTTCTGTCACAGCACGGAGACATCGTCCTAATACTGTGTCTGTCTTCACTGAAACATTGAACTGATACTGTGTCTGTCTTCACTGAAACATTGAACTATTACTGTGTCTGTCTTCACTGAAACATTGAACTAATACTGTGTCTGTATTCACTGAAACATTGAACTATTACTGTGTGTGTCTTCACTGAAACATTGAACTGATACTGTGTCTGTCTTCACTGAAACATTGTGCTGATACTGTGCTTGTCTTCACTGAAACATTGTGCTGATACTGTGCTTGTCTTCACTGAAACATTGTGTTAATACTGTGCTTGTCTTCACAGAAACATTGTGCTAATACTGCGCCTGTTTTCACTGAAACATTGTGCTAATACTGTGCCTGCCTTCACTGAAACATTGTGCTAATACTGCGCTTGTCTTCACTGAAACATTGTGCTAATACTGCGCTTGTCTTCACAGAAACATTGTGCTAATACTGTGCTTGTCTTCACAGAAACATTGTGCTAATACTATGCCTGCCTTCACTGAAACATTGTGCTAATACTGCACTTGTCTTCACTGAAACATTGTACTAATACTGTGCCTTTGTTCACTGAAACATTGTGCTAACACTGTGCCTGTGTTCACTGAAACATTGTACTAATACTATGCCTGTGTTCACTGAAACATCGATCGTGCTAATACTGTGCTTGTCTTTACTGAAACATTTTGCTAATAACGTGTCTGTGTTCACTGAACCATTGTTTCAATACTGTGAAACATTGTGCTACTATTTTATACTGTGCTTGTCTTCACTGAAACATTGTGCTAATAATGTGCCTGTCTCCACTGAAACATTGTGCAAATAGGACATCCTTCACGATTGGCTCAGTCTCTTGCGGCGCGTAAACAGCCATACAGAGTTGCGCCCCTTACCAGTGCAAGGATCCGAGAATTCATGGGTTTGAATACAGGGTTTGACCTCAATATGATTCTTGGTTTGTCAGATGAATGTAGCTGAAAGCGACTTTTAACCAAATCCAATCCCTGTTGAGGCCCTGGCTAGAATTGGTCTTCAGCAACACATGCTTGTCGTAACAGGCGACTCTAGGGACCAGGTGGTCAGGCTCTCTCATTTGGTTAATACATGTTATAGTGTCGCACTTGCGTGGATCGATGCTCATGATCTCAATCACTGGGTTGTCTGGTACAGACTCGATTATTTACAGACCGCCGTCACATAGCTGGAATATTTCTGAGTGCGGCGTTAAACAAAAAATAAAACAAAACAAAACACTCACTCTAATATTGCCTGTTTCCGTTGTATTGTTGGTTTGCGACGCAGCAACGATGGTACAATTACTCCCCTGCATTAAACAGGACACATTCCACTGTACCGCATCACGAAGTCGTGCAGCAGATGACATAGCCCGTATTTAAACACCGCGGCACGGAATATATCAACGCAAGGTTACACAGATAATTGTCCCTGATTGTCTAACTACAGCATCATGTCATTTATCCGTACGCGTAACTCACACTATCTGTTGTTGACACAGTGATGTCTGACGTGAGAGATACGTCTAGCCGGATTAGCGACACCCTGATATAGCGGCACCCTGATGTAGCAACACCCTGATATAGCAACACCCTGACATAGTAACACCCTGATATAGCGATACCCTGATATAGCGGCACCCTGATATAGCAACACTCTGATCTAGCAACACCCTGATATAGCAACACCCTGATATAGTAACACCCTGAAATAGCAGCATCCTGATATAGCAAAACCCTGATATAGCAACATCCTGATCTAGCAACACCCAGATACAGTAACACCCTGTTATAGCAATATCCTGATACAGTAACACCCTGATATAGCAATACCGTGTAATAGCAACACCCTGATATAGCAACACCCTGGTATAGCAACACCCTGATATAGCAACATCCTGATAAAGCAACACCCAGATATAGTAACACCCTGTTATAGCAACACCCTGATATAGTAACAACCTGATATAGCAACACCCTGTTATAGCAACACCCTGATATAGCAGCACCCTGATATAACAACACCCTGATGTAGCAACACCCAGATATATCAACACGCTGATATGGCAACACCCTGATATAGGAACACCCAGATATAACAATACCCTGATATAGCAACACCCTGGTATAGCAACACCCTGATATAACAGCACCCTGATATAGCAACACCCTGATATAGCAACACCCTGAAATAGCAACACCCTGATATAGCAACACCCTGATATAGCAACTATCTGATATAGCGGCACCCTGATAGCAACACCCAGATATAGCAACACGCTGAAATGGCAACACCCTGATATAGCAACACCCAGATATAACAATACCCTGATATAGCAACACCCTGGTATAGCAACACCCTGATATAACAGCACCCTGATACAGCAACACCCTGAAATAGCGGCACCCTGATATAGCAACACCCTGATATAGCAACTATCTGATACAGCGGCACCCTGATAGCAACACGCCGAATCAAGGATGTGATCAAGGACTTGAGAGACTTAGAGATACAGCTGAACTGATATTGCGAAACCCTGATATAACGGCACCTCGATAATACGGACACTATCTGTCGCTGTATCAAGGATGTCTAAAGTGTGAGAGATGCAGTGATACAACTTTCATACAGCAACACCCTGCTATAACGGCACCCTGGTAATACGGACTGTCTTATAATCAGAACACCCCGACAATCCAGACATTTTTTTAAAGCAATACATGCTTCTTATATGATAAGATGGTTTTAAGCCACTTTGAACAGTATATACAGCAGTTACATCACGGCGATTCTTGGAATCATGGCTGACACATTGACCAAAGGGAATGATGCTGACGATGATGCTGTTAGAATTCTCGTGACCGTGTGGTAAGGCACAATACAAACATTCAGTTATCACATAAACAAGCAAGTGGCGTCATATCTAACACAATGACGTCAGAGGCTAGACAGTCGACTTATACCGTGTTTTCATTGGTTCCTGTGATCCCTTTCGCGCACTGAACAAGACTTCAGTCAAGTGTGCGCTCGAAGACGGAAGCTTAATGGTGCCACTTTAGTAGATAAGAATTATATATATTTTTTAAATCGAAATTTCTCGTTATTTTTGTAATCATTTGTTTATTTTCTCGAAATTTCTCGTTGTTTTCTCGATACTTCGATTATGTTTTTGTAATTTCGATTATTTTCACGTTCCTTATTTTATGTTTATTTCAAAGCTTGAAATTTCGAGCAAATAACTGAAATAACGAGAAAAAAACAAACTCGTAATTTCAAGAAAATACATAAAATAACGACATTTCGAGTTTTTAAAATAAACTTGAAATAACGAGAAAATAATCGAAGTATTAAGAAAATAATAGAAAAATTATGATAAGAAAATTTATGATAAACTTGAAATAAAAAGAGAGTACGGAGTTAAACAACAAACAATTTATTTTGGACATATTACACGTTGTAGATGTCACATACTTGCGACGTCCCTCCACTGCGACGTGGTCAATGCATCGCTCACTGAAAGCAAATTTGGTATCACGAATATTATTTGTCACATTTTCTATATTCCTACGATATTTTCCTTCCAAATTATCTATCGACCTTCAATGCTTGCTAGATCTATCTATAAAGGATAACAGCCTCACGATGTCGTTCTGTATTGATCAATTGTATCTACCAATCACATGAATAAAACCGCCTATGGCGAAAAAGAACCGTATATATATTTCATATATATTTCGTATATATTAATTTCAGTCTCTGGTATTCCCTAAAACCTCGTAATCGATTACGTTTTTGGGAAACCCTAAGCTTATATTACCCCGTCTCAAAAGAGCTCAGTCTAAGCTGAGATTTTGTGTCGTAAGTAAGATAACGTTGCGATAGGTTTAAGACAGATTTAAGTATAGCTCTTATGGAAGTCGTAATTTTGTCGTAAGTCGCTAAGATTTATTTAGCTAAGGCAGCTTCGTCAATAGGCCGCCTGCGCAATGCACGTCTCTGTCCTTTAAAACCCCTTTAGACTCCCTTCACAATTCATACACAAAAACACAATCGTAACACAAAAAATATATGTATATTGCAGGTGATTACGTGGCATTTGATTGACAAGCCGAACAATTTTATTTGGGTTTATGTTTTAGGTAAATAAGGTTTATTATAAACGCATATTGATAATGTGCTTGGTCCGAAGCCAAAAGATGAGCAAACACATTTATTTTCTTCTTCATGTCTATAAAAAATATGTTATTGTGTTTCAAGAGCGTCTAATTTCTCCTTATGTTCCTGTTGACTGACGTTAGTATTCGTGTTGGTATGTCAAGAGCGATAGATACTGATTCAGTGTGTATAGCCATTAAAAAACAAAGTAACATTCCGAACGCAGGTAGCAACTATAAATAGATAAAACGGAAAAAATCGCCAGGTGGATTCGCCTCATAAACTATCACAGAGCGCCGGCAAGCTGGTATATGATCGAGCTGTGGCGCGGCACGGAACACATTAAATCGCTTTGATCTTGAGGGGGAACGGAATGTTATTGTGTGAAGCTTGAGGATTTCAGTGTGCACTTAAAAAAAATATATCATCACAATCATCTGCATGGATCAGTGCATTAGGGATGATATATTTAGTGTTGACTTTATTATATACTTTGTACCGAAAAAAGCTATCAATTATGTCTGCATGGGAAACATGTACATTTACTGTTTGTTTGTTGTTTAACGCCGCACTCAGCACTATTCTAGCTATATGACGGTGGTCTGTAAATAATTGAGTCTGGACCAGACAATCCAGTGATTCATGTCATGAGCATCAAACCACGCTATTGGGATTGATGACATGCATCAACCAAGTCAGCGAGCCTGACCACCCTATCCCGTTAATCACCTTTTACGACAAGCATAGTCGCCTTTTACGACAAGACTGGGTTGACCTATTCTACCCCGGATCTTCACGTGTCGCACATTTACTGAACACATCCAGCGCGTGTATCGGATCTGCCAGGAACCACAACACTGTCCAGGTTCACCAGTCGTAACTCCCATACTGTAACATATGTACGATAGTCGGAACTCCCATACTGTAACATACGTACGATAGTCGTAACTCCCATACTTTAACATAGTCGTAACTCCCTTACTGTAACATACGTACGATGGTCGTAACTCCCATACTGTAACATACCTACGTAGGCGTAACTCCCATACTGTAACAAAGTCGTAACTCCAATACTGTAACATACGTACGATAGTCGTAACTCCCATACTGTAACATGACTACGATGGTCGTAACTCCCTTACAGTAATATACGTACGACAGTCGTAAATCCCTTACAGTAACATACGTACGACAGTCCTAACTCCCATACTGTAACAGAAGTACCTTAGTCGTAACTCCCATACTGTAACAGAAGTACCATAGTCGTAACTCCCATACTGTAACCGAAGTACCATGGTCGTAACTCCTATACTGTAACAGAAGTACCTTAGTCGTAACTCCCATACTGTAACAGAAGTACCATAGTCGTAACTCCTATACTGTAACAGAAGTACCATAGTCGTAACTCCTATACTGTAACAGAAGTACCATAGTCGAACTCCCATACTGTGACACAGACCTACGATAATCGTAACTCTATACCGTAACACAGACCTACGATAGTCGTAATTCCCATACTTTAACACAGACCTACGATAATCGTAACTCTATACCGTAACATAGACCTACGATAGTCGTAACTCCCATACTTTAACACAGACCTACGATAATCGTAACTCTATACCGTAACACAGACCAACGATAATCGTAACTATATACCGTAACACAGACCTACGATAGTCGTAGCTAAGGTCTCTTTGTCGCAAGACTATATTGGAGTATTGGAGATAGGATCATTTGAAAGGTAAGATCGCTTTGGGGGAAACTGGAAATACTAGAAGGCGTTCTGGGCCTGTTCCCCCCAAAGCGATCTTACCTACCAAATGACGTTATCTCCAATACTCCAACATAGTCTCGCGACAGTCGTAGCTACGATCGATTTGTCTGACAACATTGCCTTCATTTTACAAATATTTGATTAGGCACAATGTTTCTGAGAAATAACACTTCATCTTGAGAAGGTTGCGTATGTGAATAATTAATGGATTAAATGACAGAATTGCGCAGCACTTGACACGTGATATAGGCGCTGCAGCAGCATCCAGGTTAGGCGAGCAAGCAAATGAACTGAAGTCGGTGTAATCTGGTTTGACCGTGGTGATGTTGATTTGTGTTGATTGCGGGCACCTGATGAACATCGCTGGTGACTGAGACTGATTAGTGTTGATTGCGGGCACCTAATACACATTGCTGGTGATTGAGACTGATTAGTGTTGATTGCGGGCACCTGATACACATTGCTGGTGACTGAGACTGATTAGTGTTGATTGCGGGCACCTAATACACATTGCTGGTGACTGAGACTGATTAGTGTTGATTGCGGGCATCTGATACACATTGCTGGTGATTGAGACTGATTAGTGTTGATTGCGGGCACCTGATACACATTGCTGGTGACTGAGACTGATTAGTGTTGATTGCGGGCACCTCCTACACATTGCTGGTGACTGAGACTGCTTAGTGTTGATTACGGGCACCTCCTACACATTAATTGCTGGTGACTGAGGCTGATTAGTGTTGATTGCGGGCACCTGATACACATTGCTGGTGACTGAGACTGATGCTTTCAGGCAGCTTATTTCACGTTTGATCTTCGTAAGGAACAAAGGTTCCTCAGGGACTTGGGACTGCTTAAAATTCGAGGGTTCATGTAACCTTACATCTAACTCTACTCCTGGGACTAGTGTATTCTACAGCAGTAGTAGTGCTGGTAGTATTTGTAGTAGTCGTAGTAGTGGTAGCGGTGGTAGTAGTAGTAGTAGTAGTAGTAGTAGCAGTAGTAGTGGTAGTAGTAGTATTGAGTGAGTGACCGTCAGAGTTATACTGCGGTCAGCTGTGTGGGATCTGTGACGTTGTTTGTTGTTGTAGTTTATCACTGCACTCAGCAATATTCCAGCTATATGACGGCAGTTAATAATCGAGTCTCGACCAGACATCACGAACATCGATCTATGCATTTGAGATACGATGACCTGCATCAACCAAGTCAGCGAGCCCGACCACCCGATCCCGTTAGGCACCTCTTACGACAAGCATAGTCACCTTTTACGGCAATCATGGGTTGCTGAAGACCTATTCTACCCCGGATCCTCACCGGTTCTGTGATGATGGCACTTAATGGTTAGTGTGTTTATAGGAATTCATATCTTGCAAAATGATAACAATTTTACATCAAAGCGTGGTTGGTGCTTTTTTATCACTCTGAAAAAGTCCCTGACCAGTATGCTCTCTTCTGATCGTCAGTTTGTATCGTGTTCTGGCCTCAAAAACAAAGTTTTTTTTATCTCCAATATACAATGTAATCATAAATCACACGGATAGGTCATTCAACTGGTGTGCCATACGAGTTTCCTCTCTCGTCAAGTGGTATTAGTCTCTTACACCTGACGTTTTTATATTAGGTGACAAATTGAACTGCTTTGTACGTGTGTGACTACAGTAACTTTTGAGTTTTATACTGGCTGTAAAAATGCCAGCTCCACTGTTCCTAGCACATTCTAATCGTGGCGAACACCGTTACCTTTTTACATAGATTACGTAATTGGGTTAAGTGCTAGTGTTGTGTTTCTCACTGAGTATATTGTTTTTCGAAAAATAACCGTTACGTACATGCGAAGGGTATCGGGTATCGGGTATTTCAACCAGACCATTGTGGCAAATCAAGTAACGCTATTCTTTTAAATCTCAATGTTTTTCCTTGTTTTAATATCGGCAATAACACGATGAGTTGTTATATGGGTCGTTATCAAAATATGTACCCTTTTTATGTCAGTAATCTATATTTTGTATAAAGTTTGAGATAGCCCTTACCTTTCACCCCTAATATTTCAGTGGGGGATCAAATTAACATATATCATCGAACATTTGCCTCGTCAGTGCTTATTTTCTTGTGGTGGAGTGGCATATAGTCTGAAACTGTTGAAATATCACTGTCAATAGACACCGAATCACTTTTCAGTGAACAGATTTCAGATTTTATGTCATATAACATGAATGTTGATGTTGTTATTATACTAATGGAATTAATATCTTCAAAAAAAGCATCAGTTTTCTTCTATGTTTCTATCTTTAAATAATAAAAAATAAGCAAAGAACGACTGTCTAACATGTTTCTGCCCTTGGTCAGTCAGCACCACACCCGTGGTAATGCTTGTCGTAAAAGGCGACTATGCTTGTCATAAAAGGCGACTATGCTTGTCATAAAAGGCGACTATGCTTGTCGTAAAAGGCGACTATGCTTGTCGTAAAAGGCGACTAACAGGATCGGGTGGTCAGACTCGCTGACTTGGTTGCTGCATGTCATCGTATCCCAATTGCGTGGAATCAATGCTCATGATGTCAGTCACTGGATTGTCTGGTCCAGACTCGATTATTTAAAGATCGTCATATAGCTGGAAAATTGCTGAGTGTGGCGTTAAACAACAAACAAGCAAACAAACAACAAGCGTTGCTCGAAGTGGTAGCATCCATTTCAGGTTTTCTAAATTGCGGTTTTTACTGACACGCCGTGAGGTGAAAAAAATAATCTTCAAAGCCGCCGTAATCACTCTCACGAACTCGAACTCCAATGCTACATTCACAGAGCTACACTGCCTCAGGGTTCCATGGTCCCTTGACCGCTCACGGATGGCCGAATGAATGCGTGAGTGAGTGAGTTGGGGTTAACGCCGCTTTCATCATTACTCCAGTTATATCGTGGCGTGTCAGCTTAATGTGGGAGGAAAGCCCGAAGTGATGCAAGTCGTATGGTGCTGACAAACCTAGACACATCTTCTGTCTAAACTGTCTTGACTTAAAAATCTTCTATCTCACAGCAAGACGAGCCGGACGAACCTCACATGTCGTGTTGATGTCAGTGTGCACACTTCGTTTGTTTGTTTGTTGTTTAACGCCGCACTCTGTTTATCGCCGCCGCGATATTCAAGCTATATGACGGCGGTCTGTAAATAATCGAAACTGTCCACACAATCCAGTGATTGATATCAAGAGCATAGATCTACGCATTTGAGATACGATGACATGCATCAACCAAGTCAGCGAGCCTGACCATCCGATCCCGTTAGTCGCCTCTTACGACACGCATAGTCGCCTTTTACGGCAAGCATGGGTTGCTGAAGACCTATTCTACCCCGAATCTTCACGGGTCTGGTGTAAACTCATCTCACCGTGTATTGGTTGCAGGACAAGTTCCACGATCGGACCAGAAACAGTGTATTTCTCGTGATATTTGGAACGGTGCATGTTTTCCGCTGGGTTATCACCGGGTAGTAGGTAGCCCCGTGCCAGACATAGATGTAAGGTTGCAGTCGTGCAGCGTGCATGACATCGTGGGTAGATAGAGAAGGAACGATGGATTACTGTGTGTGTAGCAATCAGCGAACCCTTAATAACGTCACGTCCCAAACAAGAGAATTTGTATATCTAACGTCACGTCCTAAACAACATAGTATGTATATCTAACGTCACGTCCCAAACAAGAGAGTATGTATATCTACCGTCACACCCCAAACAAGAGAGTATGTATATTTAACGTCACATCCCAAACAAGAGAGTGTGTATATCTAACGTCACATCCCAATCAAGAGAGTATGTATATCTAACGTCACGTCCAAAACAACATAGTATGTATATCTAACGTCAAATCCCAAACAATAGAGTTTCTATATCTAACGTCACGTCCAAAACAACATAGTATGTATATCTAACGTCACATCCAAAACAACATAGTATGTATATCTAACGTTACATCCAAAACAACATAGTATGTATATCTAACGTCACATCCCAAACAAGAGAGTATGTATATCTAACGCAACATCCCAAACAAGAGAGTATGTATATCTAACGCCACATCCCAAACAAGAGAGCGTGTATATCTAACGTCACATCCAAAACAATAGAGTATATATATCTAACGTCACATCCCAAACAAGAGAGTATGTATATCTAACGCCACATCCTAAACAAGAGAGTATGTATATCTAACGTCACATCCCAAACAACATAGTATGTATATCTAACGCCACATCCCAAACAAGAGAGTATGTATATCTAACGTCACATCCCAAACAACATAGTATGTATATCTAACGTCACACCCCAAACAAGAGAGTATGTATATCTTACGCCACATCCCAAACAAGAGAATGTGTATATCTAACGTCACATCCCAAACAATAGAGTATGTATATCTAACGTCACGCCCCAAACAAGAGAGTATGTAAATCCCACGTCACGCCCCAAACAAGAGAGTCTGTAAATCCCACGTCACGCCCCAAACAAGAGAGTATGTATATCTAACGTTCCTCCCACAAGAGAGTATATGTATATAACTAACGTCACGAGAGAAGCACACTAAAACTAAACACTTTTCTACTCCCTGTCTGGGCTGACAATGACATTCTAGTTATCGCTGAATCTTCTCCATCAGCTAATAGACACGTGTTTCTAGTCACCCCTAGACTAACATCTAGTCTCTGTAATGAACACATCGTACAGAAAAAAACAGTTGTTCAGTTATCTTAATAAACATATAATAAAAAGGAGCTCAGTGACGCTCTTCATTTCCTGATAGTGCAGTGATCTAGACTTGCCAAACATTATAGACTTGCATGGGGTGTATTTGATATATATATATTTGTATCAGGGTCTGTAAGACAGACTAAGTCACCCCTAAATGCTCTCGTGTAGCTGAGTTCAATGTACACTGACAGGCATAAGAAAGCATACACCATGTTTGATGGTGGCTAAAAAGGAAAGAAAACAGAAATGGTGATTCGATGGTGATGTATTTGATACAGGTATCAAAGTTATGTTTTGGACCTGAAGTTGCAGTGTTTCGGCGACAGTTTTCAGCCACGTAACGTTTTGATAACGTTTCTATTTTGTTTTGTCAAATCCAATTTTCAAGTGTATGCTTTCTTTTGCCCGGCAGTTTATGATTACGGGACGTATCTGTAGATATACATGATTCCCATCTAATGTTTGTTTGTTTTACGCCGCACTCAACAATATTCCATCAATATGACGGCGGTCTGTAAACAATCTAGTCTGGACCACACAATCCAGTGACTGACATAATGATGATCGATCCACGCATTTGGGATTCGGTGACATGCATCAACCAAGTCAGCGAGCCTGACCACCCGATCCCGTTAGTCGCCTCTTACGACAAGCATAGTCGCCTTTTACGGCAAGCATGGTTTGGTGAAGACCTATTCTACCCTGGATCTTCACGGGCCGCCCATCTAATGATAATATTAATCAGATATGTTTGTTGTAAAATAACGAATTCTAACCCGGGTCTTTGGGGTGACGAGCGAACGCTTTAACCTCTAGGCTACCCGACCGCCTCATATGTGTTACGAGGTGGTAGATAGTGATATATACCACATACCATACCAATGTGTGACTTTATTGGAATATGAACACTTCATAAAAAGTTATAAACGGGTATGGTAAAATGGAATTTAACGTCGTGTCCAAGATTATTGCACTTATATAGCGACGTGCATGTACGTGTGTGTGTTTGTGTGGCTGCTTGTACTAGTCCGGACTGATGCCGATTTATAGTGCTAGCTCCCTGAGACACCATGCCGCAGTTTAACATGAATACACCACTCAGACACAGTATACTGACTCCGAGCCGACCAGTCCTTGTTTAGCCCCTTAATGCCGAGCGCAAGGCAGGGTAACAACAAGTACCATCTTTTAACGTTTTTTTGTATGACGCGGCCGGGAATCGAAAACCCGACCTTCAGCTCTCGCTGTCCGGGCGGAAGCTCTACCACTAGACCACGGAGGCGGTCTTTATTAACGAGTTTGACCGCAGATAAATACAAATAAAACGGACTCCAGTTAATAGGTATACCATGCCATGTGACTGCAGTCTATGGTAGAACATGTCACGTGACTGCAGTCTCTGGGTACAACATGTCACGTGACTGCGGTCTATTGTAGAACGTTATACGAGACTGCGATCTGTTGGCAGACCGTATCAAATGATAACGGTCTATAGGTAGAATATATAATATATATATTCCAAATTTTGGCACTGGTAATCACAGTCAAACATTTTGAAAATAAGAAATCAAAATAATGACGCTTATTTAACGTGAGGAGTGGTTTATTAACGGTGACACCCACAAGAGGCGTTTAACCTCTGGCTGCCAAACATTCAACGCATACCATACAACTTGTTTGATAGGCATTACTTAGAAGTTGGCATACCATACATTTGATAATGTTAAAGGTTTACCTCTGGCGGATGTCCTGCCTGAAACCCCCTGCGCCGCATCAACCCCAGTACATGTTTACCCTTCATGAGCTAATTAATCTCGCCCAAAGATAAGGACTCACGTAGCGATATTTAATTGCATGTAGTTTTTATCTTGGTGTTATTACCGCAATTCATGATAGAGCATTATTCAGCCCTTGTCTGAATTGAGTAGCGAATTAATGTGTCAGTTTCTGCCCTCCTTAAGCATAGAAACTATGCTAAGCTATGCTAAACACGGCAAACACTGCCAGGTCTGTTCTCTCGAGCGGCCACCGTCGACTGTGATGCGGCCACGCGGCCACGCGGCAACGCTGACCGGCGTGAGGGTGGCGTACGAGCACTCTGCGCGATGGACAATGGTCAAATGTTTACCTTTGTGTCACTTGACCCTCCGGGAGCCGGTGGAGGGCATAATGGCTGTTAATTGCCCAGTCTGTCTAACCGAGCTACTTCACAACGGCGACATGTGACGACGAGTGTGTATCATTATCAGTCGCGTGGGTCGGCGGGATCAGGGTCGACAGATGGTATACAATGATTGATACCCCATATACATAACCCATTGGATACAACATGTATACAACCAACAAAATACAACGTTTATAAACCAATAAACAACACGCCCAATAAATTACCGCTGTAAAGTAGGATACAACATTTAGACAACCCATGGGGTACAACATGTAAACAGACAATAAAATACAACGTTTGTACACTCAGTAACATACAACTTTGATAAAGCCATACAGACAATAAAATACAACGTTTGTACACTCAGTAACATACAACTTTGATAAAGCCATACAGACAATAAAATACAACGTTTGTACACTCAGTAACATACAACTTTAATAAAGCCATACAGACTATAAAAGACAACGTTTGTACACTCAGTAACATACAACTTTAATAAAGCCATACAGACAATAAAAATACAACGTTTGTACACTCAGTAACATACAACTTTAATAAAGCCATACAGACAATAAAATACAACGTTTGTACACTCAGTAACATACAACTTTAATAAAGCCATACAGCCAATAAAATACAACGTTTGTACACTCAGAAACATACAACTTTGATAAAGCCATACAGACAATAAAATACAACGTGTGTACACTCAGTAACATACAACTTTGATAAAGCCATACAGACAATACAATACAACGTTTGTACACTCAGTAACATACAACTTTAATAAAGCCATACAGACAATAAAATACAACTTTTGTACACCCAGTAACATACAACTTTAATAAAGCCATACAGACAATAAAAATACAACGTTTGTACACTCAGTAACATACAACTTTGATAAAGCCAAACAGACAATAAAATACAACGTTTGTACACTCAGTAACATACAACTTTGATAAAGCCATACAGACAATAAAATACAACGTTTGTACACTCATTAACATACAACTTTAATAAAGCCATACAGACAATAAAATACAACGTTTGTACACTCAGTAACATACAACTTTAATAAAGCCATACAGACAATAAAAATACAACGTTTGTAAACTGAGTAACATACAACTTTAATAAAGCCATACAGACAATAAAATACAACGTTTGTACACTCAGTAACATACAACTTTAATAAAGGATACAAGAGTTGTTAGGTCAATGAAATACAACGTTTATATTATCAATAATATAAAACCTTAATAAAGGCTACAACATTATCTAGCTAATAAATATAACATTTATACATTCAATAAGACAAAACTTTAATAAAGGCACACATACCAGCATGTATACAAATGGAATCAATACCCTGGTCCTGTATTCAACTGATGAAGAGATAGACGTAGCACAGTTAGTCATTTACAGAACAAATAGGACAAACTTTATGGAGGAGAAGGTGATGATAATGATGGTGATGCTGGATAACACAGGAAGGAGGGGTGGAATCGATAAGACACTCCGGTTTTTCCATTGTGCAAGTTAAGGACAGTTGAAAATGAAATTCATTTCATTCTTGTGTGCCCTATTTATGAAGATATTCGCTCAAAAATATTTCGCAACCATCACCTACTGCAAAACGGGACGGCAAAAAAAACAACAATCCCAAAACTCATTGTGAAGAGAGCGTTGTTTTAAGTGATCTATTTAGGAAGATATTCGCTCAAAATATTTCCCATATTTAGACTTTATTACTGGTAATAATCGTAAAGACGTACTTGTTAGAATGTTAAACTCTTCTCATGTAAACTGTCTTGAGAACTTAGCCAATTATGTTAAAGATGCTATCTGTCTTCGTTCTTCTTACCTGTAAATATTATTTCATGCAGCACTTGATGTGAATCTACATTGTATATACATGTAACTGTACGTGGGCCTGAGGCCTTATTACCGAATAAACTGATTGATTCATTGATTGATTAATTGATTGATCGATCGAACGATTGCTTGCTTGCTTGCTTGCTTGATTGATTGTCATGATGAAGATGAGGAGGAAGATGAAGATGAAGATGATGATGATGATGAAGATGAAGATGAAGATGATGATGATGATGATGATGAAGAAGATGATGATGATGATGATGATGATGAAGATGAAGATGATGATGATGAAGATGATGATGATGATGATGATGAAGATGAAGATGAAGATGATGATGATGATGATGAAGATGAAGAAGATGATGATGATGATGATGATGATGATGATGATGAAGATGAAGATGATGATGATGAAGATGAAGAAGATGATGATGATGTAGATGAAGATGAAGATGATGATGATGATGATGAAGATGCCGCCGCCGCTGCTGCCGCTGCTGCTGCTGATGATGATGATGGTGTGAAATATACTTTTCAGCTATTCAAAGCGAACTATCAATAATCGACTGGATCAGAAAAGAAACATGGTGAGAAAATGATCTGTGCCATCAGGCTAACGATATATAAATAACGAATGATAATATATGCTAATTCATGATAATTGAACATAAATATGTGTTCATGATACCACATCTGATATATTTATGTCGACTGACATTTCATTTCCTTTATTGCTGTAACATCCCTCAGGCTAGTTACATAATTTTTAAATGATGCATCTGTGCACTGTTAAATTGTCGTTATTGCAGTTCGTTAGAGATTGCGTCAGTAAAAGATGTACAGGTCACATCAACTCATAACGATTATACCCACAATGCAAGATCCCAAGGACAAAGACAACCTCAAATAACGCCTTTTCCGGAGATAATTTGCCGGTGAGAAAACTCAATCAATTGAAATAAGTCCGTAAAGGGAGACACGGAGAAACCAGATGTCCTTCAACTAATGATGCGCCTCGCCTTCCCTTGTCAATGGTTTGTCAATTTATTTAAATTGGTTATTGTATTGAAAGGGTTCCATTACGTTGTTTGGGTAAGCGGGATAGCTAAGCTGTTTATAATTACAGGTTGTGGGGTGGGGGTAGGGGGGACCCTTCTCATAAACACGACACGGGGACCAGATGATGGGGGTCAATCACAGACATGGGTCGGGGAGGCTGGAGGCTGGAGGCTGGAGGCTATGGTTCTGTGAGGTGTCATGGAGGGATTGGTGGGGACGACGGTTCTAGATTATTGTATTTTTGTGTGTTTTAGGTTAGGCCTGGAGTTTGATTTCAATAGTTGTTTAGGCCTTGTGTATGTGGGTAGTGACTTGGTTTAGATTTGGGTCCGAGGTTTTGGTGGTTGTGTTGACATTTGGTTAAGTCCAAGCTCTGTGCTGTACTGTAAATGGGTCTGGGGCCTTGGTTCTGGGTTCTGTGTTCTGTGTCTGGGTCTGGGTCTGGGTCTGTGTCTGTGTTCTGTGTTCTGTGTTCTGTGTCCTGTGTTTGTGTTCTGTGTCTGGGTGTGGGTGTGGGTTCTGTGTTCTGTGATTTGTGTCTGTGTCTGTGTTCTGTGTTCTGTGTCCTGTGTTTGTGTTCTGTGTCTGGGTGTGGGTGTGGGTGTGGGTTCTGTGTTCTGTGTCTGGGTGTGGGTACGTGTTCTGTGTTCTGTTTTCTGTGATCTGTGCCTGTGTCTGTGTTCTGTGTGTGGGATCTGGGTGTGGGTTCTGTGTTCTGTGATCTGTGTCTGTGTTCTGTGTCTGGGTGTGGGTGTGGGTGTGGGTGTGGGTGTGGGTGTGGGTGTGGGTGTGGGTTCTGTGTTCTGTGTTCTGTGTTCTGTGTCTGTGTCTGGATCTAAATCTGGGTTCTGGGTCTGGGATCTGATTCTAGGGTCTGGTTTCTGGTTTCTGGTTTCTGGGTTCTGGGTTCTGGGTTTGGGATCTGGGTCTAGGGTCTAGGGTCTAGGGTCAAGGACCTGGGTTCTGGGTCCTAGGTCTAGTGTCTGGGTTCTGGGTCTAGGGTCTAGGGTCTGAGTTCCGGAGTCTGGACCTATGGTCAAGGATCTAGGGTCTGGGTCTGGGTTTAGGGGTCTGAAGAATGAATCTGATTCATCGCGGTCTTGAATTTTGATATTAAAACGAAAATTTTAATTTAAGTGGCAGTTTTGTAAAAGCAAATGACTAACTTTCCTCATCTTTCATCCCAGTAGATTGGTCCATATTCAACAAATCTCGCTACAATACCCTAATGTCAAGACGACCTTCAGCAACAAACACGAATATACAGCTGGACGCGACCATCACCTACCGCACAATGGGACTGCAAAAATAAAAACCACCACATTGTGAAGCGAGCGTTGTTTTAAGTATTTCCCACTACACATACTCGATTCAGCAACAATATTGACAAGAGAGAGGACTAGGTACACACTCTGGTGGTATTAAATGATTTTCCAATATAACTCAACTCGCTCACACATGCAGCAGTCTAACATTGCTGTAGGCGTCCAAACACGCCCGGGACATTGTGCCATTTATATCATACATAATTTGTACTGATGGGGACGAGGAGAGAGATGAACGTATAGGGTTACGTCATTTGCAGCTGGGATAACGCCCTTGTCTTTCCACTGTGAGCTTTACGGTCGTAGAGGCTTGCTTTTTAGCGTTTTGATTCAAAGATTCGATATTTGCATGGAAAAGGTAGATCACCATGGCGACACTTTTCACTTAATAAACTTAAACCAAACGAAAATAAAATTGACTAAATAATTTAACATATATATATATAAATATGATTAACATATTACTGAGGCAACCCATGAAGATCCGGGTTAGAATTGGTCTCCAGTAACCCATGCATGTCGAGAGATTGGCGACTAACGGCATCGGGTGGTTAGACTTATTGGATGCATGCTTATCGTATCCCAAATGGATCGATGCTCATGGTGTCAATCACCGGACTTTCCTGTCTAGACTCGATTATCAACAAAACGTCGCCACATTTGAATATTGCTGAGTGCGTCGTTAAACAACAAAGAAACAAACAAACGATAGTAAATTCACCCCGCCCCATTTCCCTCCTACCAAAATATAAGTGGTGTGGGTTCAGTGGCTGCTATGGCTTCCTGGTGTGATGTTACCAGCGTAATCTTCCACTTATATCTTCTCCCAGGGCCCGAGTGACTCACCCCGCTGCGTTATTATTCATGTAGAATATGATACAGGATATGTGGCCATGGCTTTTGTCCTGGAAGGGGGCAGGGCAGGGCAGCGCAGGGCAGGTCCCGCCACTGACTATATTAGGTTTCGTGGGATTGTGATCTCAAATACAATATAAAATAACGGTATAATTTTTGGCAATCATTTTTCATGTTAATCAAAATTATGGCTTTAATCTTTTTTTTCTGCTATCGTGGGTTCTGATGACGCCGAAGCACTGACAGGAACATATCTGACCACGTGAGCACTATCTGAGTGTGAGTGAGTTAGCAGGCATCTTAAGAATCTCCGCCAGAAGACATGCAAATTAGACAATGTTAAAAAGTGTCATCGAAACTGAAAAAGGTTCTGCATGTCAATTAAGCAATATTGGTCGGGTGGGTGAGTGAGTGGGTGGGTGAGATTTGGGTGAGATTTTTTGAGTGAGTGGGTGGTTGGGAGTTGGGTGGGTGAGATTTGGGTGAGTGAGTGAGTGTGTGATTGGTGTCACACTCCCATTCACGTGTACACACGGTAATGACAAACCAGGGATTGTGACCTGGCAAATATGGGATTCAGATCCACGACCACTCAAGTGGCAGAACTCCATGTACACACGAAATTCTGATGGTAAACGAAGTGGCAACGATGGTTATAGTGATGCTATTGTAATGATGTGATGATGATTATGTTTGCAATGTTAATGGTGTGATGTGATGCTAATATATATGTTTCATAGTACACACAGTGTGGACGGCAGTCGGTACTGGGACGTGACTGAGACGCAAGCCGCCCTAGGAAGGCCCTACTTTCCTCCTTCAAAGATCGCGGACGTCGCGTGTGAGATGCGGTAATTGCGGTCGGGACGGCGACAGGCAGCTCACACAGACAGTGCATGGTCGGGATGAACCTGTTATCACAGCGTGGTCCTCAAACTACGACCAGTAGGACAAGGCACAGACACTATAACTGGAAGTAATGACGTCGTACAATCTTTTAGAAACTCACTCAATAACGACGATCAGACACCCAACGGACAATCCACAGCGCAACTGACTTGCAAAGGACCACTCCATTGCGCAACTGACCTGCAGAGAACCACTCCATTGCGCAACTGACCTGCAGAGAACCACTCCATTTTGCAACTGACCTGCAAAGAACCACCCCATTGCGCAACTGATCTGCAAAGAACCACCCCATTTTGCAACTGACCTGCAAAGGACCACTCCATTTTGCAGCTGACCAGAGAACCACTCCATTGCGCAACTGACCTGCAAAGGACCACTCAATTTCGCATCTGACCTGTAAAGAACCACTCCATTGCGTAACTGACCTGCAAAGAACCACCCCATTTTGCAACTGACCAGCAAAGGACCACTCCATTTTGCAGCTGACCAGCAAAGAACCACTTCACTGCGCAACTGACCTGCAAAGAACCACTCCATTGCGCAACTGACCTGCAAAGGACCACTCCATTTTGCAGCTGACCAGCAAAGAACCACTTCACTGCGCAGCAGACCTGCAAAGAAGCACTCCATTGCGCAACTGACCTGTAAAGGACCACTCAATTTCGCAACTGACCTGCAAAGAACCATTCCATTTTGCAACTGACCTGCAAAGAACCACCCCATTGCGGAAGAGACCTGCAAAGGACAACTCCATTTTGCATCTGACAAGCAAAGGACCACTCCATTGGACAGCAGACCTGCAAAGGACCACTCCATTTTGCATCTGACCTGCAAAGGACCACTACATTTTGCAACTGACCAGCAAAGGACCACTCCATTGGACAGCAGACCTGCCAAGGACTATCCAATAGTGCAGCTGACGCACGGAGATGAGGTCGGAACGACCAACTCTACAGCAAAGGAACGGACCATGTTTATTCTGCGGGGCTGGTACTTTTTGTTAGAGACACTGCTTTAAGACAAGTTGTTTTTTTACATGGAAGAAGCAGAACAAAAAACATGTGCAACGAACTATTATTTTTTCGGCGTAAAATGTCAGAAAACCTTTTAGCAACACTTTTTGATTTTTTCAAAGATTCCTTAGCTGTGTGAATACATATTTCTTCTGAATATACATAGCAGCAGCAGCATCAGCAGCAGCAGCAGCAGAAAGACGTTTATTTGACACGGGTCGTCTTCTGGGAGAAAGCAAGAAATCCAGACGTTTGACCTTTAACCTTTGTCTACTACCACAGAATCGGTGCCTCAATAATTCATAACTCGGGGAGCGAGATGCAGAGACTTGAAGTGAAATGAGTATTGTACTTCTACAGGCACGTGCATGTATGTGTGTGCGTGTCTGCCTGTACATGAGGCTGAGTGCCAGGCAGGGTAACAATAAGTACCATCTTTGAACGTCTTTGGTATAACGGGATCAAACCACCGACCTTCCTCTCTGGACCAGAAAATCTAGTGATTGATATTGCAAGTGTAGCAGGGCGTGTAGTCATCTCACAGATGACATCCTCACCTTGTCAGCTTGCTGACGGGGTTAACCTCTTTGGTCATGTGGACAAGGCGTCCGACCTCGGATCAGAAGATCCGTGGTTCGAATCCCATCACGGGACTCGGAAATTTTATGGCTGCTACATTGGCGCCCAACGTGGGGCTGAGCACGTTCATATTAAATTTGAGCAAAATAAGCCTCAGTACCCTTCTATGCGGGACTTGCCTTCTGTTGACGGGGGAGTATGTAGCAGGGCGTGGAGTCATCCCACAGATGATATCCTTACCTTGTCAGCTTGCTGACGGGGTTAACCTCTTTGGTCATATGGACAAGGCGTCCGACCTCGGATCAAAAGGTCCGTGGTTCGAATCCCATCACGGGACTCGAAAATTTTATGGCCGCTACACAAGCAACGATCTACGCTTTCGGGGTACGATGGCAGGCAATCAACCACGTGACCGAGCCCGACCACCCGGGACATTTCATCGTCTCTCACCACTAACATTTGTTGCTGGGTCTTGTCCCCGCCGCTAATACCCCGGGAGGAAATCCGTATGATAAAACAGAGATTCCGACTAAGCTGTACAGATTTACCTGACAACCAATACGGACGATAGCCAATTTTCTCCATCGTCTTACGTCGACCAAATCACATCCGGGCGTTAGCGCACGATGTTGCCCGGCAACTGCACTTCAGTCAAGATTGCCAGACAATTTCCTCTAATCAGCTCAAGACTTACCAGACACGCGTCCATTTTGCCTTGTCGCTTATCGTTGATCGAAACATTTACCCTGGTGTGACAAACACGCACAAATCTCTACCAACAAAGTAATCGTTCGCGGTTGCCAGATTAATCAGAAAATAGGAATAATCAAGTGCTTGTTTGTAAATCAATTATGAATTGTTTACGTTTGTTTAGACGCAAGAATCGATCAGTTTACATAACTCCTGGGCGTATGCTGAGTGAGAGTTGTTTTACGACGCAATCAGCTCTTATCCGGCTATGCCACGGTGGGTCAGAAAAGTTGGTGGTTGATGACACGATAACTAGCAGTCTATTAGAGTGAGATACTTCCTTCACCCCCCCCCCCCCCCCCCCAAATTCTTTACACCCCACCCCTCCCTCACCCCTAACCCTCACCTTGCAGATGTCCATGGAGCTGTGAGTCGAAACAAATACGTTGTGTCACACAGGTAAAAATGTCAAATGCCATATCCATATCTTGCCATCCATAATTGAGGACAAATTCCTGCAAATGAAACTCAATAACGATTCTTTGGATATGGGAGAGCAACGTCATTTGGCTGAAAAAAGTCGCCGAAATACTAATAACTTAAGGTCTAAAACATAACTGTGCTACTCGTATCAACCACATCACCATCTGCTGAGGTGAGGTGAACTGGGTTTAACGTCGTGTCCAAGATTATTGCACTTATATAGGGACGTGCATATGTGTGTGTGTGTGGCTGCTTATACTAGTCCGGACTGATGCCGATTTATAGTGCTAGCCCACCGAGCTACCATGCCGCAGTTTAGCATGAATACCCACTTCAATACAGTATACTGACTCCTAGTCGACCGGTCGACCGTTAATGTCGAGCGCCAGGCAGGGCCTTTTGGTATGACGCGGCCGGGAATCGAAACCATGACCTTCCGCTGTCATTCAAGTGAGTGAGTGAGTTTGATTTTACGCCGCTTTTAGCAATATTCCAGCAATATCACGGCGGGGGACACCAGAAATTGGCTTCACACATTGTTACCATGTCGGGAATCGAACCCGGATCTTCGGCGTGAGGATCGAACACTTTAACCGGAGTCAAATCAGAAGAGCGAGTGGACCTGTGAAGATCCGGGGTAGAATAGGTCTTCAGCAACCCATGCTTGCCGTAAAAGGAGACTAACGGGATCAATTGCGTGAATCGATGCTCATGATGTCAATCACTGGATTGTCTGGTCCATACAACAACAATTTGTCCATCGACCTCCGCAAATGATCTGAACATGTTTCTGGGGCAAGCGTTTTTTATTTCGGTATCACTGCTTCTCGGACGCGAGGTCTCCTGTTTGAAATTAAGAATTTCGATCTGGAATCTTCTGTGGCGTCGAATGATAGATCCACCACCAGTCCCCGAGGTCCCCTGCATCCGGCTGTTCACCTCATCAGCTGAAACTTTCGAAATATTGGTTTTGGGTCGCCACCGTGAATCCTTTTTGACCTTCATATTAAAGATGATTGTGATAAAACCTGCCCAATGGTTTAAAAAGAACAGCCATTGGGATGGGTTTGGGTTTCAAATCAGGATCTTTTTTCCTAATGTTAAGAGCTGACTACATTTTTGCCAACATAAGTTGGCTAATCCTATGAAATATAATCAAATAACGAACTGTAATCTTTGGACATCTGACTACAAGAAAAGAGCACATTATTCCTGCAAGCATTTGCAATTCAATTATTTAACAACCTCCCCCCCCCCTCCCCCTCCCCCCTCCCATCCCCCAACCCAGAAAATCAAATGGTTGCCCCCATAGCTCCACAACATTCTGCTTGTGACCCGTCTGCGAGTATTCCCAATTGTAATTATTTTCGAAACACACGTCTTTTATGCATTTATTCCGATATAAATCAGTCTATTTAAAGCTTCCGGATTTTTAAAGACGTCGTGTTCTTTTGGTCAAATGTCCCGCACTTGAAATTAGAGTAAAGCCCCTTTCCCCGACCCCCAGCGGAACCGCCATCAATCACTATGGTATCGAGACGATGGTTTGATATCGATTTTGTTATGTAACCATAGTCACCGTCTCGATAGTTGAAAAGCTCTGGAAAAAGCAATCATATATTTTGTCTTCCCCTTCACCGAATGGCCGCATCCTCCCACGTGTTGATGCTGCATTGACCTGTCTCAGTGATAAAGCTGCTGTGGTCGTCCAGCATCGCCGCGGCCATTCTTTTTCTGACAGGCGTTAATACGCTATATTCTGTTCTTGGAATAACTGTTAATTGCATCATCTGGCCAACACTGTTTTAATTCAGTCTGTAGTTTTCACATATATCAATATTTGCTGAATGCACTCAGTCGACTGTCTGCTTCCCCGGAGTGTTCTGAGTGATACCTTTGGCGTGTACGTATCCCATGGTACTATCTAACTGAGGATAATCAATATGTTTGCATCCGACAGTGGCGGTTAAAATGTCAAATATTTTGTTTTCGTGGCAGAAACACATGGATAAAATATCGCTGAGCCAGCACTCTGTTTTCGGTCTCGCTCTACAGATGTGATCATAACAGTCTCTGGACAATCTCTTCCTGTTGGTAATCTCTGAAAATATCCTACTATGAGAGTCCTTGGAAATTCTCTTCCTACGAGAATCCTTAAAAATCTCCTACAATGAGAATGCTTGGACACTCTCTTCCCATGATTATCCTTGGACACTGTCTTCCTGCCGCAATCCTTGGACACTTCATTGCAATGGTAATCCTTGGACACCCCCTTCCTATGATAACCCATGGAACTCTCATCCTATAATAATCCTTGGACACTCCCTTCCTATAATGATCCTTGGACTCTCCCTTCCTATAATAATCCTTGGGCACTCTCTTCCTATGGTAATCCTTGGACGCTCCCTTCCTAAAATGATCCTTGGACTCTCCCTTCCTATAATAATCCTTGGGCACTCTCTTCCTATGGTAATCCTTGGACGCTCCCTTCCTAAAATGATCCTTGGACTCTCCCTCCCTTTGATAATCCTTGGGCACTCTCTTCCTATGGTAATCCTTGGACGCTCCCTTCCTAAAATGATCCTTGGACTCTCCCTCCCTTTGATAATCCTTGGGCACTCTCTTCCTATGGTAATCCTTGGACACTTCATTGCTATGGTAATCCTTGGACACTCCCTTCCTATAATGATCCTTGGACTCTCCCTCCCTTTGATAATCCTTGGGCACTCTCTTCCTATGGTAATCCTTGGACACTTCATTGCTATGGTAATCCTTGGACACTCCCTCCCTTTGATTATCCTTGGGCACTCTCTTCCTATAATAATCCTTGGACACTTCATTGCTATGGTAATCCTCGGACACTTCATTGCTATGGTAATCCTTGGACACTCCCTTCCTATAATGATCCTTGGACTCTCCCTTCCTATAATAATCCTTTGGCACTCTCTTCCTATAATAATCCTTGGGCACTCTCTTCCTATAATAATCCTTGGACACTCCCTTCCTATGATAATCCTTGGGCACTCCCTTCCTATGGTAATCCTTGGACACTTCATTGCTATGGTAATCCTTGGACACTCCCTTCCTATGATAATCCTTGGACGCTCCCTTCCTATAATGATCCTTGGACTCTCCCTTCCTATAATAATCCTTGGACACTCTCTTCCTATGGTAATCCTTGGACGCTCCCTTCCTATAATGATCCTTGGTCTCTCCCTTCCTATAATAATCCTTGGGCACTCTCTTCCTATAATAATCCTTGGGCACTCTCTTCCTATAATAATCCTTGGACACTCCCTTCCTATGATAATCCTTGGGCACTCTCATCCTATGGTAATCTTTGGACACTTCATTGCTATGGTAATCCTTGGACAGTCCCTTCCTATGATAATCCTTGGGCACTCTCATCCTGTGGTAATCTTTGGACACTTCATTGCTATGGTAATCCTTGGACAGTCCCTTCCTATAATAATCCTTGGGCACTCTCATGCTATGGTAATCTTTGGACACTTCATTGTTATGGTAATCCTTGGACACCCCTTCATATGATAATCCTTGGACGCCCCCTTCCTATAATGATCATTGGACTCTCCCTTCCTATAATAATCCTTGGACTCTCCTTTCCTATAAAGATCCTTTGGCACTCTTTTCCTATGGTAATCCTTGGACACTCATTTCCTATAATAATCCTTGGTCACTCTCTTCCTATGGTAAACCTTGGACACTCCCTTCTTACGGAATCCTTGGACACTCCCTTCCTGTGGCAATCGTTTGACACTCCCCTCCTATGGTAATCCTTAAAAGTCTATTCCTTTCAAAATTCTCGGAAATTCTGTGTCTATGAGAATCCTTGAACAATCTCTTCATGTACCACAAGTCTCAAGTATTATGAGACAATTTACTTGGAGAAATTGGTGCTTCATTTTGCACGAGTGGCTCAGTCCACCAATGCGCCGGAATGTGTAGTGCTGTTTTGCCTATTAAGGCGCCCGATATATGGTTTGAGATCAGCGTTTTGTTTTATTGCTAAGGAGCTCAATTGATAATCGGGGCCAAAGCACACATGTCATTCCACATGCCATATATTCCGATAATATCCCATCACATGTCCTTAAGGCTTGATGGTTGAACTGTTTAACTGGGCCTCGTGCTGCACGTGCATCTGCAACTTTTCACGCCGCATAGGGTCACGTGGTCACAACAGGTGTCCAGTGACAAGGTCAAAGCATAATATTTCTTAACTTTACGACAAGTATTATAATATCCTACCTGATATTCATTCTGAATTATTTATCACAGGTATAACGTTTGCCCGTCACTCTAAAGTACGCCACTTCGATTGTAGAACTCTAACGATGCACAGTAGTCAAGCTGGAGGCAAAAAGACAACATTCTCGAATCGAAAAGATGCTGGTTCAGTTAACGTCAAGATTATTAGACGTACACACCGCCTCCGTGGTCTAGTGGTAGAGCGTCCGCCCGGGGAGCGGAAGGTACGGGGTTCGATCCCCGGCTGTGTCATACCAAAAGCCGTTAAAAGATGGTACTTGTTGTTACCCTGTCTGGCGCTCGGCATTAACGGCTAAAACAAGGACTGGTCGGCTCGGAGTCAGTATACTGTGTCTGAGTTGGGTATTCATATTAAACTGCGGCATGTTAAACAATAAATTGGCATCAGTCCGGACTAGTTCAAGCAGCCACACACACACACACACACACACACACACACACACACACATGCATGCACGCACGTCGCTATATAAGTACAATAATCTTGGCCGTACGGTAAACCCCATTTCACCTCACCTCACCTTATCAAACGTACGCGGAACTGGAGGATCCGTTTGCGTTAACTCGATCAAGTCTTCACGTGAGAAAATGACACACGTTTAGCAGGTGCAGCTCAATCTGCTTAAAGCATCATTATTTCAAACGAGTGAATGTTGTTTTGCGCAGTATTATGGATTATCCTCAAACGGCGTTCAAGTCACCAGGCAAATTGCAGTCCACTCCTATTTGATGCCTTCTGATTACCATCAATCACATTGTCATATGGCGTCATAGATTTATAGGAATTACACGAGCTTAATATCAAGTTTATGTCCCAAGTGACATTTTGTTTACTTTTCCCAAGTTTTATCGAGGGAATAAACTTGATATCAAATTGAAGCGAATGCAATATTCTGTTTATTGACACAGATGTAATTTGAAGATGAATCAACAAAAGCAGTTTCATTTCCCACTGAACTGAGGGAAAGGTCAAGGTTACAACGTTCGTTGACCTTTTCACGGCGGAAGTCATAGACTTGCACAAGTCTCGAAGGCAATAAATATTTGTTTAAATCATAATTTCTAGATTATATAAATGATAAAAACGAGTCCCTTTGTCCCTACATGCTTAGATGTAGTGACCGCTTATATGTTATGACGATAGAACTACAACACAACCATGGACTTATCTTTCAGTACAGCCTTGAAGCAAGGCTACCAAATTCAGTGATATCATGGCCCCTTATAAACAGTTAAACGACAAAATGATATGTTGTCAAATTGAAAGGCCGTATATGTGTTTCAACAATACAGTAACGCCTCAAACGAAATTAAACTGATCGTAATCACTTCTTAATTTCGCCCTATGAACTAATAATCTGCCTAATTAGAGGTCACATAGTGCATTTGTTGAAAATGTCAGCACACTCAATTCTCGTGAAAAGCAGTGTTTCAAGCGCGATACCTACCAGTACGCTTGTTTTCTGCCGGAAATATTTTTTGTAGATTTGTCAATAGTCGAATATTTTATGGAAACATCGTATGGCTATATCGTAAAAAAACACATGTTTTTTACTACGCTAGGTTGAACCTCCTCTGACATTTGGAACATACTGTTAATTGGTGGCCATATTGGATTATGCAAGCTAAACATATTTCCCAAAATGGCATTGCTTGGGACTGTTAGAATGTTGTTCTTGGGACCTTGTAGAAATGCATCGTGGTAAAAAAAACAATTGTCTGGATATTTATTCCATGATTATTGAAATAGTTGCTCAGATTGCCAGGAATAATATGGCGTCATATATTTATAAGATATTAGGGGCCGGTCATTGATTACAGTTAGAGGTCATACATATTTCAGTTGGAGGTCACACTGTGAATCTGCTGACACAGCAAATTCTGTTGGGGGCGTGGAACTTGTCTCCACACATATTTTCTATCGGAAATGTTTCTCAGACAGTTTATCGGATGTTCCAGTGGAAACACAAGGCTCGTTTAATCCACATATTTTATCCAGTTGGCATTACCCTGACAATGTCTGACCCCGTCTGCCTCGTCGTCTTTCTCGCTACATGGCCGGCGATGATGCTAGCTGAAAATATCTGGAGGACTACTCGAGGTAACTTGCGTCCTGACGTTCTGCGTTTAATCTTCATTAAAGATCATGTACTGAACGCAAAATGTTTGGCGAACGTGGAGCTGGCGCTAGCGGGCATTAGCAGAGACAACGCGCTCGGTTCCAAATTAAATTTTCGGCAGTTAAGTCTACAGGTAACGTTGCTCTACATTTGAAACATGGTACGTTTATATCTAAATTCATTGTACAATAAGCGTTTAGCTTTCTGTATTGTACTTGTTGTTTGGAGGAGTCAAATCATTATTGTTTGTTTGTTGTTTAACGCCGCACTCAGCAATATCCAAGCTATGTCATGGCGGTTTGTAAATAATCGAGTCTGGACCACACAATCCAGTGACTGACATCATGTGCATCGATCTACGCAATTGGAATACGATGACATGCATCAACCAAGCCTGACCACCCGATCCCGTTAGTCGCCTCTTACGACAAAGATAGTCGCCTTCAGCATGTTTGCTGATAACCTATTCTACCCCGGATCTTCACAGTTCAACAACTTTCTTTTTAGATGAAATATGGTTTTCATAAATTACTCTCTGAAATAATATATCGACCGTAGCATGATCTGCAAAATTTGACCTAACCTTGCTCCAAGGCAGTACTGAAAGAAACGTCCATGGATGTATAGTAATTCTATCCTCCTAATAAGCATGTCTAAAAGTTTGGACAGTGCACTCTAAGACTCCAGTCTCTTATAAACGAATAATTATTGCTTTAGAGACTTGTGCATGTCTAGAGTTGACATTACATCTCTTATAAGGACAACTTGTTCTTATTATTTACATAATCTAGTAATTATGATTTAAACGAATAATTGTTGCTTTAGAGACTTGTGCAAGTTGACCTTACATCCCGCTTTAATGGATAAGACTGTAGTCGGAGTCAAACTATTTGAGTCAAACGTATGACGCAAGAGTATGTTTGATCTTTTTCTCGTGTGTGTTTTTGTCAACGAGATTTTATATTAGTGCTCCATTGAGCTTGTTATGTAGCTGAACAACAAAACGCATTTACCCTGCACCTGAGTCCGAGAACTGACACCGCCACGTCATGCTGACGTATGTGTTTACGATACACATATGGAACACTATCAGTTCAGTAAATGTCAAAGTCGTATCTCTACACGGCAGCCATAAAGAGATATTGATGCGCTGGGCCTTATCCATTAGCTTCTTGCATTCCTTCTGCACTGACCTTTACAACAACAACACCCCACGTACACTCACGCTTTGTGTCTTAATGGAGCTGCCACGTGTATCTGGAATAATACTAATACTAATAATGATGATAATAATAATTATAATAATAATAACAACGATAATGATGATCTATTCTACCCCGGATCATCACGGGTCTAAAGTGTAGTGATTAAGAAAGTAGTTATATACTGGTGTACAGTGTTGTTGACGATGATGGCAAATGGCGAAAACGGCGATGTCGACGACGACGACGATGGTGATGACGATGATGATGATGCTGATGATGATGATGATGATGATAATCCTGCGGAGTCCGTCGTCTGGCCTGAAAAGCAAAACTGAAGGCTTTCTGTGTACATTGTTGTTGACGATGATGGCAAATGGCGAAAACGGCGATGTCGACGACGACGACGACGACGATGATGATAGCAATATTCCAGCAATATCACGGCAGGGAACACCAGAAATGGGCTTCGGACATTGTGATAATAATGATGATGATGATGATGATGATGATGATGATGATGATAACGATAATAATCCTACAGAGTCCGTCGTCTGGCCTGAAAAGCAAAACTGAAGGCTTTCTGTTCGCTGCTCAGGACCAGTCGCTTCCAACTCGAAACCGTCAATGTGTTATTTTGCATCAAAATGTAAATATGAAATGTAGATTATGCAATGAATTTAATGAGACTGTCAAAACCATTATCAGTGGATGCCCAGCTTTGGCACAAACACAGTATCTTTAACGACATGATGGTGTAGCTCTATCATTTTTTTACCGCCTTCGCCATGCTTGTGGTTTTGACACAGAGGTCCACCCATGGTACGACCCGGAATATGTAGAGGGCGTCATGGAAAATGATAAATACAAAATTCTTTGGAATAGGCCCGTATATGCAGCCTTAGACGTATCCAGGCCAACAAACCTGATATTGACCTTTTTGATAAATCCGCTGAAATCATTTATATCATTGAATTTTCTGTCCCCTTTGGCACTAATGTGATTGACAAGATTGAGGAAAAACATGGCAAATATGCGGACCTCGCTTTCGAAATGTCACGCTTGCATCCCAAGTACCAAGTTGTCCGACTCCCCATTGTTCTCGGTGCCTTAGGTTTGGTACCTCCCAATCTGTTGACTGACACTGGGAGAGTACCCAGGTTTGCTACCAGGAATACAGCCCTTCTGACAATCTGGGTAATGCAGAAGGCTGAAAGGTTCTGGGTGGGTTTGACTAGGCAGCGCTTCCTGGGAGAAGTCCTATTCGCTGTCTGGGCTGCGTGTAGAGGGGGCAAGGGCCCTGAGCTGATGATGAGCCTAACAAGCCTGACTGTGCCATGATCACCCAAACCCTCTTTGATGCATTTTTATTTTAATCTGTAAATGATAATAATAATAATAATAATAATAATAATAATAATAATAATAATAATAATAATAATAATAATAATAATAATAATAAAAAAAATAAAAAAAATAAAAAAAATAAAATAATAATAATCAAGAATCATTCTCAGCATCCACGCTGAGAAGGTTCACAACCACATTGCCATCTCATCCTACCGGGTACCCATTCACTGCTGGGTAAAACAGAGGCCCATATTCCAACACAGTCATTTGCCCAACATGTTACATGTGCTTCAGTGTGGGACTGAACCGAAGCCCCGGAGATTCGCAGGAGCCAAACTGCCAAAACTCGGTCACCCATCCAAGGACTCCAGGAGCAACAATTGAGTGAGTGAGTATGGTTTTACGCCGCTTTTAGCAATATTCCAGCAATATCACGGCGGGGGACACCAGAAATGGGCTTCACACATTGTACCCATGTCGGGAATCGAACCCGGGCCTTCGGCGTGAAGAGCGAACGCTTTAACCACTAGGCTACCCGACCGCCCCCCAGGAGCAACAAAGGGACGCTACTCTCTGTGTGTTGTACAACCTTCAATATTAATCTCTAAAACTAAATAAACTGAAACATTCCAATACTTTCTGTACTTTACTTTAAGCTCTGTCTTGTTTATTAATTTCCCCTATTCCAGAAGGTCGGTGGTTTAATGCCCGGCTCCGTTTTAAATAAGACGTAACGGGATGCTACTTGTTGTTACCCTGCCTGGCGCTCGAAATTAAGAGGATAAAACAAGGACTGGTCGACTCGGGGTCAGTATTCTGTGTCTGAGTCCCCGGGTAGAAAACAGGTCTTCTGCAACCCATGCTTGTCGTAAGAGGCACGTAGATCGATGCTCATGATGTCAGTCACTGGATTTTCTGGTCCAGACTCGATTATTTACAGACCGCTGTCATATAGCGGCGTTAAACAACAAACAAACAAACAAACAAAAACTGTGTCTGATTGTTCCCGTTAAACTGCGCAAGTCCGAGATGAACTGGCATCAGTCCGGACTAGTACAAGCATCGACACACACACACGCACGCACGCACGCACGCACGCACGCACGCACGCACACACACGTGCATGCACGTCGTTATATATGTTAGATAATACCACACGCAACGTTAAACCCCATTTTACATACCAAGATTCATAATCGGGGAGTTTCTGGTATTACGACACTATCGTCGAATCCTGGCACAGCTAAGGGACGTAACTCTCCATAGCGGTTTGCGGTACTTTAGTCCAGTAGGCACACGACGTCTAGACAAATCTGTAAAAGGAGAACAATTAAACCGATTTCATTTTTGTGAAAAGAACTTTCTAAATAAACACAGTTTCGCAACAGTGCTCTCCTCTGCTTGGTCGATGTCATGATGTCGTTAGTCGCCTTTTACGACAACCGCACAAGGCGACTGTGCTTGTCATAAAAGGCGACTAACGGGATCGGGTGGTCAGGCTCGCTGACTTGGTTGATGCATGTCATCGATCCCAATTGCGTAGATCGATCTTCATGATGTCAATCACTGTATTGTGTGGTCCAGACTCGATTATTTACAGACTGCCGTCATATAGCTGGAATATTGCTGAGTGCGGCGTTAAACAACAACAACAAAAATAGTTGCGATACCATTACGAAATTGCGACGTTATGATACATCAATCTGACAATGATACATCAATCTGACAATGATACATCAATCTGAAAATGAAAACAATCACGCATGGACAGCGATTCTGACCCAATGCAAACCATATCAATAATACACGAGATCGCTGTATCCCCGCTAAACTCTCATCACTGCTGTTACGGCAGACCGTCCCTCGGGAGTCGATGTACTGACAGCAATATGGATTTACCATAACGGCGGAACGGGCCGTGATCAAAGTGCTGAATAAGCGTATTTCATAATGCAATTTCTATGTCGAATGCTATGGTTAGGATTTCAGTTTGATTTGAAAGCCAATATGCGATTTGAAATCTGCGGATGAGATTACGTAGACAATCCCGTGTTATATTTGTATTAGGTAATATACGTTTAAAATCAGACAGTGGCTTGGATTCCTCGCACCGTCGATTATGGCAGTGTCACTTCAGATGACCGGCCATCTAAACATATGGACACTGGACTCCGGCGGACAAAGAGGGTTGAGTGAGTGAGTGTTTTTCCCCAGACATTTAGCATGTATATCTTGAATCTGGAGGTGAGGTGAAATGGAGTTTAACGTCGCGTCCAAGATTATTGCACTTTTATAGCGACGTGCATGCACGTGTGTGTGTGTGTGTGGCTGCTTGTACTAGTCCGGACTGATGACGATGAATAGTGCTAGCCCACTGAGATACCATGCCGCAGTTTAACATGGATACCCCACTCAGACACAGTATACTGACTCCGAGCCGACCAGTCCTTGTTTTAACCCCTTCATGCCGAACGCCAGACAGGGTAACAACAAGTACCATCTTTTAACGTCTTTTGGTATGATGCGGCTGGGGATCGAACCCCGGACCTTCCACTCTCCGGGCGGACGCTCTACCATTAAACCCCGGAGGCGGTCCTCTTGAATCTGGAGCAGACACACCATTGGCTCCAGCAAGCATTGTGTCTCGTCTGTCAAAGCTACCACGGAGCGTGTGTTGTCTTTTCAGTTACACGTTAATAGTGAGCGGGCGTGTACGTGGGGCGTTGAGGTGAAGTGGGGGTAGCGTCACCCTCAAGATTACTGCACTTCCAGTGATTGATATCATGAGCATCGGTACACGCATTTGGGATACGATGACCTGCATCAACAAAATCAGCGAGCGTGACCACCCGATCCCGTTAGTCGCCTCTTATGAGAAGCATAGTCGCTTTTTACGGCAAGCATGGGTTGATTAAGACTTATTCTACCCCGGATCTTCACGGGTCTAAAGTGTAGTGATTAAGAAAGTAGTTATATACTGGTGTACAGTGTTGTTCGCAAAAGGCGAAAACGGCGATGTCGACGACGATGATGATGCTGATGCTGCTGCTGCTGATGATGACGACGACGACGGTGATGTTGGTGATGATGATGATGATGACGATGACGACGACGACGGTGATGTTGGTGATGATGGTTGTGATGGTGATGATGGTGATGATCATGATGAACCGATAAAGACACTGACGAATACGACGATGAAGCTGATTATGATTATGATTGGGGGCTATGGCTATTATGGTTGGAATGGCGAAAAAGATTGATAGCAATGAGGAACCTTTTGACAGGCTGTCGTCAAGTAAATACGCATCGGTGCCACTACCAGGAGTCTATGAGTCGTCCCCACATATACACGCTGTGCATCAATCAGAACTTGTGAAATTGACAACATTCAGAGGCGACGGGATCCTCGTGCCAGTTGGCACTAATCCCACTCATGAAATATACATGGATGCTGCCCCCGGGGACGCCGCTCGGAGTGGGGATTGGGGGGACAGCACCGCTACATCAAGTTGAGTCACGGAAAGTAGACAAGGACCAGCCTTTGTCTGTTTCACGATCAAAGTCATGAATAAATCACCAGTCAAGGCTGTGATGCACGCTGATGTGCGTATTCCGACGGTTCGCTTTGTCAGTATTACATATCACGGCGTGTCGGCTTAATATGGGGGGAAATCCCGAAGTGATGCTGGTCTTACACGTCAGTAGGCTTAATGTGGGAGGAGATCCCGAAATCATACAGGACGTTTACCAGGGGCTTTCGGGGAGCCTAGTGGTTAAAGCGTTCGCTCGTCACGCCCGTTGGTGCTGTTGTACCAACGTGTGATTACTGCGTGAAAGGCATGATGCGTTGACTTGGACACTGGGAATCTTGGTGAGGGCAGAAGGGTAATTATTTTACAGAATAAGTAGCACTTATACAAGTTCATAGTTTCATGGGGGCGGTCGGTCTAGTGGTTAAAGCGTTCGCTCGTCACGCCGAAGACCCGGGTTCGATTCCCGACATGGGTGAAAACGTGTGAAGCCCATTTCTGGTGTCCCCCGCCGTGATATTGCTGGAATATTGCAAAAAGCGGCTTAAACCATACTCACTCACCCACTCATTTAGACGTTTACCACTTTGATGAAACCCACGAGCACGGGAATGGTGCTGACAAACCAAGTACATAACCGGGATTCGAACCCACGAACACAGGTTCCAGTCGCGCAGGGATGTAACTGAGCACCAAAAAACTGCGACGACTTGGTCAGTGGTTGTTCTGACTTTTTGAAGCAGCATGTAGTTGTAGCAACGTGTGTATGTGTGTCCCATCGGAGGGTGGGGTTGGGTTTGGTTGGGGTTGAGGGGTGAAGTGTGGGTGTGTGTATGAGAGAGGGGGGGGGGGGGGGGGGGGGTGTATGAATGCGACTGCGATCTCCATCTGGATTCACGTACGTTGTGTCTGTGGTTACATATGGGACAAATGATATAACTACAGTAAACTTCTGTTATAACGAACTCAAAGGGACTCATAGTTTTTGTCTGTTGTAACCGTAGTTCGTTATAAGCGTTCGGACCCGTGAAGATCCGAGTTAGAATAGGTCTTCAGCAACCCATGCTTGCCGTAAAAGGTGACTTTGCTTGTCGTAAGAGGCGACTAACGGGATCGGGTGGTCAGGCTTACTGAGTGAGTGAGTGAGTTTGGTTTAACGCCGCTTTTAACAGTATTCCAGTCATATCACGGCGTGTCAGCTAAATGTGGGAGGAAAACCCGAAGTGATGCAGGTCTCAGACGTTTACCACTTCGGTGAAACCCACGAGCACGAATATGGTGCTGACAATCATAGAAACATAATCTTGGCCAACCGGGATTCGAACCCACAATCATAGGTTTCTGGCGTGCCAAAGGGACGCAACTCTGCACAGCGAATCGCGGCGCATTAGACGACTGGGCCACCCGTGCCCCCGTCAGGCTTACTAACTTGGTTGAAGTATGTCATCGATCCCAATTGCGTGGATCGATGCTCATGATATCAATCACTGGATTGCCTGGTCCAGACTCGAATACTTACAGTCCTCCGTCATATAGCTGGAATACCAACCAACTATAAGCGTTTCAACTAAAGGATACCCATATGCCCAGGACCAAAAACAACATTTCTTTATATCCGTTATAAGTGTGTTCGTTATAAACGTAGTTTAATGAATATAGGATTTGAAACAGTCGATGATGATGTGTTTGGATCGGGTGCCATCCACGGTGCTGCAAACAAAACACATATTAATTCCCACTTACAGCTCCAGGCACATCCAAATTGTTGTTTCACTTGTTGCCATGGAAACAAACTCAATAGATCCTGAATTCTTAACGCCGACCCATTATCATTTCACGGTACTTAATCCTCCTTCTGTTGCAGACAAAACCTCCGTGGGACGTGTTGCCTCGGAGAGAAATGTTTACATCTGTGTGTGTTGTCTGTAATATTACATCCATGTTTGATGATTTCTAAATTGAAACAAGGCTATTCGATGTTTGTTTGTTTGTTGTTTACCGACCTGCTCAGCAATATTCCAGTCTATAAATAATCGAGTCTGGAACAGAGAATCAAGTGATTGATATCATGAGCATCGATCTACGTAGTTTGGGTACGATAACATGCATCAACCAAGTCAGCGAACCTGACCATCCGATCCCGTTAGTCGCCTCTTGCGACAAGCATAGTCGCCTTTTACGGCCAGCATGGGTTGCTGAAGACCTATTATACCCGGGTCTCGATGGTGATGTATTTAATACGGTTATCATAGTTGTGTTTTGGACCTTAACTGTTTAGTGTTTCGGCGGCTGTTTTCCGTCTGAAATGTTTTGATTAAATCCAATTTTCAAATGTGTATTTTCTTTTTCCCTTCTTAAGCCCCCGTTACACTATCAAAAACTTGGTCCACGTTGGACTGTGTACACTCATCAAAGTTTTGGACAGGCCGTCAAAGTTTTGTTGGGATTTATCTTACCCAGGTGGCTGCTACTGACGAAGAATTGTTTGCCGTTGTCATATGTTTTTTGTGTATTGCCATGTTGAGGAGGTGGCGTCGGGGTAGGCAAAGGCATATTTGGTCCCGAGAATGGCTGCTCTTTGTTGAAACAAATCAATTAATTCCTCCAGCATCTCGTCAGTCCAAAAAAGTTGACTCATTTTGACTTGACTATATGCACTTCCGGTTGAAAAGGGGTAAATATTCCTTGCAGTCTGATTGGCTAAATTAAATCAACGTCATCAAACTTTGATCACAGTTTGACGAGAAATGGAATCTGTGTCTATTCTATCAAAGTCCCGCCAAAAACGTTGACAAATTTTTGGACGGCATGTTACACTATTATAAACTTGGTCAAAACGGACTTTGACCAAGTTTTTATTCAAAGTTTTTGATAGTGTAGCGGGGGCTTTAGTTCTCTAAACAATGGCTGCAGGGTGAACAATACCACGTGACGTCACGCGGTTGAAAAAGACGTCATCGATCAATGACGTAAGTATAACAACACTGTCTCTCCGCTCGCTTCGCCCTTTTCCTTATCATTAGCTCGCGTTCTTCGAGAGTTATTTAAGCAGTAAGACATGCTTTTAAGTAGGTGGTGCCAGATGACTCAGGCAGTCTTGACAACCAGACAAAGCCTTGTTTGATTTATGACCGTATTGTTCTTGTAAAGCGTAGAGAAATCCGTGAGTAATAAGCTCAACAACAGCAACCACGGCCTGCGTTGCCCCACGGATATCTACAACGACCCAAACGATTATCCTTATAAATCATAGTACCTCATTTCAATGTCAGAAGATGGCTTGATCTCGCTGCATAAGCATCGACTCACTGCGTTAATTGATTGCAACACTTTACGTAATTCAAAAAGTCTGTTCAAGCTCTTCTTGATATAAATATCAATTATAACCCCATTAAGCCATATCACCGTTATCCCCTGGGTCCCAGGTCACGCTGACCTACCGGGGACAGGCCGTACACTGCTTGACCTGCCGTACACCCTGTATACCCCCGCCTGATCACAACTATAATTGACTCATGGTGCGAGCTGGGTCGATATTATTACACGGAACTACTTTTGTGGTTGCTTAGCGGTGTGTCTTGCTTATGACAAAATGCAAGCTCCTTGAAATTAACATGTTTTGCCTGAAGCTGGTTGTAGACCTCAATAGCGGCTGCAGTCTAAAGAATTATCATAAGTCCTGATTTCTGAATATTCATAATTGATAAACACGTGAATATTTGATGGGCTACAGGATATCAACATCAATATTAAGCGCGGATGCAACGTTTTGGAAACACTCCAAATTGGAAAAAAATAATTTGTGGTTGGTTGTCGAGATTATTTATTTTATAAATATTGTTGTATGTTTACACTTGGTAATCACGATCGCCAATACAGATGCCCGTGGGAATTATACAGGCGCCCAGCAACTTATCCTTGTCGTAAGAGACATCTTAATGTTTGTTTGTTTGTTGTTTTACGCCGCACACAGCAATATTCCAGCTTTATGACGACGGCCTGTAAATAATCGAGTCTGAACAAAAAAATACAGTGATTAACATCATGAGCATCGATCCACGCAATTTGGATAACGATGACGTGCATCAACCATGTCAGCGAACCTGACCACCCGATCCGGTTAATCGCCTCTTACGACAATCATAGTCGCCATTTACGGCAAACATGGGTTGTTGAAGACCTATTCTACCCCGGATCTTCACGGGTCAGGCGATTTAATGGATCGGGTTGGTTGATTGCGTGGATCGATGCTCATGATGTCAATCACCGCCGTCATATCGCTGGGAGGTTACTGTCGTTGCAGTCGTCGTTGTCCTCATCATTTCAACTCTGTCACGGCGATCGGTGCAATCGAGTCAAGGGAAACCAGTGACTGAAAAGATGAGCAACGATCAACGCCATCGGAGTACGATGTAACGCAATCAAACAAGTCACCGAGTCTGACCACCTAATCCAAGTTTAGTTTGATAACCGACCCGTGAAGATCCGGGGTAGAATAGGTCTTCAGCAAACCATACTTGTCGTAAAAAGCGACTGTGCTTGTCTTAAGAGGCGACTAACGGGATCGGCTTGTCAGGCTTGCTGACTTGATTGAGACATGTTATCGTATCCAATTGCGTGGATTGATGCCCATGATGTCACCCACAGGATTGTCTGGCCCAGATTCGATTATGTACAAACCAGCGTTCGCTCGTCACGCCGAAGACCCGGGTTCGATGGGTACAATGTGTGAAGTATCATCACCATCATCATCATCATCATCATCATCATCATCATCATCATCATCATCATCATCATTATTATAACAATGTGCGAAGCCCATTTCTGGTGTCCCCTGCCGTGATATTGCTGGAATATTGCTAAAAGCGGCGTCATCATATAGCTGGAATATTGCTGAGTGTGGCGTAAAACAACAAACAAACAAAACAACAAAAGAGACATATTGTGGATGGCTATCAAGCTAAATATTGATTCGGTACAGTACCTGTGTTGGAATACATGGTGATTCTTCAGTTGACACGATCTAATCAAATAAAGCACGCTATGATTGCAATTCATTACACTTCATTAATTCCGATAATGTTTGCTGGGCACGGGTGTACCAATTTACTCCGAGGTCTTTCAGAAGTTACAGGCCACTTTGCATGTGCTGTCATACGTGGAGGACCGCCTCCGGGGTCTAATGGTAGAGCGTCCGCCCGGAGAGCGAAAGGTCCGGGGTTCGATCCCCAGCCGCATCATACTAAAAGACGTTAAAAGATGGTACTTGTTGTTACCCAGTCTGGCGCTCGTCATTAAGGGGCTAAAACATGGACTGGTCGGCTCGGAGTCAGTATACTGTGTCTGAGTGGGGCATTCATGTTAAACTGCGGCATGGTATCTCAGTGAGCTAGCATCAGTCCGGACATCAGTCCGGACTAGTACAAGCAGCCACACACACACACACATACACGTGCATGCACGTCACTATATAATTGTAATAATCTCGGACGCGACGTTAAACCCCATTTCACCTCACCTGTCACAAGTGGGGAATGTTTCCAAACACAGACGATTTCTGGCGTTGCTTTTGCTTGTAACGCCACACTCATCACAATTCCAACCATATGACGGACATCTGTATATAATTAACGTATTGCGTTGATCGTTGTTCATAATATCAAACACTGGTTTGTCTTGTCAAGACGGTGGCGACTGGCGTATGCGATTGTCGTGCATGTGTAAACAGGCTTGTAGGCTGACGCCATGAGATCGATCGCCCGACCTGTGGAGTCCCAGAGTTTGAGGTCTGGCGTTCTCGATGTCACTAGGAAGACAAAGCAGAGATAATTGAAAACACAGTTTATCTTGGTACATTCCTGGAAATAGACAATACTATGGGCTAAGGTGGATTAAGTCACGTGACAAGTCCCGGGCGGATGCTGTGATGACGTAATGCTTCAACATGTTTGTGTTTAGTTTTATGGATGTTTGATTGCAATCCCTGAGTGTTTGATTGCTTTTCACGAGGTCGGGTCAAACTTGATGCCAGTATAGAAACCGACTGAAAATCAACATATGATCACATCTGTCTTAAAATGAAGGGACGTGATCACATCTGTCTCAATATGAAGGGACGTGATCACATCTGTCTCAAAATGAAGGGACGTGATCACATCTGTCTCAAAATGAAGGAATGTGATCACATCTGTCTCAAAATGAAGGGATGTGATCACATCTGAATATGAAGGGACGTGATCACATCTGTCTCAGTATGAAGGGACGTGATCACATCTGTCTCAAAATGAAGGGACGTGATCACATCTGTCTCAAAATGAAGGGATGTGATCATATCTGTCTCAGTATGAAGGGACGTGATCACATCTGTCTCAATAAAGGGACGTGATCACATCTGAATATGAAGGGATGTGGTCACATCTGTCTCAGTATGAAGGGATGTGATCACATCTCAAAATGAAGGGACGTGATCACATCTGTCTCAAAATGAAGGGATGTGATCACATCTCAATATGAAGGGACGTGATCACATCTGTCTCATTAAGAAATCAGCTCTCTCACTACAACGAAAGTTCAACAAAGTTTAATGTAAGTTCTTCAGACGCCAACAGGACACTGCTTCCCATGATGTTTCAATAGGTCTGCTGTCGACCCTTAGCCTGTCATACAACCCATGCAAGTCTATAATGTTTGGCAAGTCTGGGTGATTTTCAGGAACATATCTGAAAATGAAGGAAGTCTCTGGGCTCCTTTTTATTATATTTTATAACTATAATTTAACAGCTACTTTTTTTGTAAAATATATTCATTTCAGAGACTAGATGTCAGTCTAGTCGGCCCTCCTTGACACTCACACAAGCCCTGTATACACTGGTATACAAGAGCGGCCGCTGATCACACGGACTTTGTGAACGGTATATCAGCTGACGCTGCACATGTGCACATGACTTTAATGGTGGTTGCGGCTGGATACAGACGTAAGTCTTGCAGTCTCCCTGGGAGAGGGTGCTGCAGAGAGTGTCCGATGTTGGTGCCGTGGCGCGTAGTGCCAGAGTCTTGGACGTCCGCCAGGAGATGTTCCCTTGAATGGCATCAAGACGGCCGCCTTGACCTAACACAACCCCACTTCCCAATGTATACTCAAGCTCAATAGTAGCGCAACCATCCATCAATATCGGGGGGTGAAGGATGGGGGTGAAGGATGGGGGTTAGGGGTGGGGTGGGGGTGGTGGGGGGTGTGTGGGTGGGGGTGATGAGGGGTGTGTGTGTGTGTGTGGGGGGGGGGGGGGTTGGGGGGTTGGGGGTGGGGGGTGGGGGGTGGGGGTGGGGGGGTGGGGGGGGGTGGGGGGGTTGGCATCAGAAAGTAGCTTCACACATTTTTATCCAAGTGTGTAATCGAACCTAGACCTTCGACGTGACGATCGAACGCTTTAACAACTGAGCTTCCCCACCTTTTCCTTATTTAAATATTTTGTTCTTATCAAAATATACATGGCGCTACAAATTCTAGTTTTAATTGTATTTAATTTGGGATATCTTATTGGATGATATCAACGGATTTTTCTTTTCACAATGATTTTAATTTACGGAATAATGTCGGAAATATGAAAATCTTTTTTTGAAAAAGAGTGAGGTAAAACTATGAGTGACTGATTGAGTATGGTTTTACGCCGCTTTGGGCAATATTCCAGCAATATCACGGCAGGGGGACACCAGAAATGGGCTTCACACATTGTACCCATGTCGGGAATCGAACCCGGGTCTTCGGCGTGAGGAGCGAACGCTTTAACCACTAGGCTACCCGTCCGCCCCCATGAAACTATGAACTTATATTAGTGCTACTTATTCTGTAAAATAATTACCCCTCTGCCCTCTCGAAGATTCCCAGTGTCCAAGGCAACGCATCATGCCTTTCACGCAGTAATCACACGTTGTACAACAGTGGTGCTTTCGAAACAGATAGGTCTTCTGATAAGTCTTGAAGGCTGACAGAGAGGGAGGGCGTTTGGTGATTAATTCCACAGCGGCTGAAGCAAATTTGAAATACCTTTGTCCGAAGACTTACGACGTGTCACTGGAGCAACAGTTGCAGTTTGTCACTGGCGGGCAACTTCCTGGATGCTTGATCAGCCAGGTCATGTGATGAAGTGAATGTTGAAATTAATTCTAGCTTCATCCCGTGGAGGTTCATCATTGTGTGATAGGACATCTTTCTGCTGATCGGGCGTTCAACAACATTATACGTCTTCATCCTATAGTCAAGGTGGGGTAGTCTAGAAGTGGAGTGAGTGAGTGAGTGAGTGAGTGGGTGAGTGAGTGGGTGAGTGAGTGAGAGGGTGGGTGGGTGTTTGGGTGTTTGGGTGAGTGAGTGAATGGGTGAGTGAGTGAGTGGGTGGGTGAGTGAGTGAGTGAGTGGGTGAGTGAGTGAGTGAGTGAGTGGGTGAGTGAGTGAGTGAGTGGGTGGGTGGGTGGGTGAGTGAGTGAGTGGGTGAGTGAGTGAGTGAGTGAGTGAGTGAGTGGGACGGTGAGTGAGTGAGTGAGTGAGTGAGTGAGTGAGTGCGTGCACAGCGACCAAAGTGAAGTCACCATCCTTAGGACTTAGGACGGTACTTCTGCTTCTCGCATTCCTTTTGTTTGTTTTTTTGTTTTGTTTTTTGTTGCTTACGCCAGCTATATGATGCCAGCTAAATGACGGCGGTCTGTAAATAGTCGAGTTTGCACCAGACAAACTCAGTGATTGATATCATGAGCATCGATCCACGCAATTGGAATACGATGACATGCATCAGCCAAGTCAGCGAGCCTGACCATCCGATCCCGTTAGTCGCCTCTTACCAGCGCACAGTCTCCTTTTACGGCAAGCATGGGATGCTGAAGACCTGTTCTACCCCGGATCTTCACGGACCACCCACATGCCTACCCCACAGGTAAAAGAGAAAACCAACGAGCAACAAGGAACTATGGATTCTCTGCCCCGAGTGACTGAAACGTGTTAATCCCGAACCTTTATGAGCCGAGCCTGGTGTTAGTTCATTCCGAGTTTCGAGTAGGCTTAACTATATTATTACTCATTGCCTTTAACAGTGAGAACATATCGAAAAAACCGAATATGTGCCAGCCCTACTGAGAAAGTTCAAGGCAGCCCATTGTGACGTAATGTAATCAGTTTGTGACGTCATGAGCAATGGAGATGTGACATATAGAGGTTACCACGCAAGTGTGTTTGGGGATGGTAAATATCCTGCATTAGGAATAAACATTGTATTTAGCGAGCCTTGGCCATCGTTTTTATCCGTTGGCTTTATCCTGCCGAGAAACCTACCCATTATATGATAAATAGAGAATACTACACTCATTCTCGTTAGATACCATTTTTACGAGATGTCTTTCTTTGGTATCGTTGACAGACCAAACTGAAACCGGTTGCAAACTCTGGTTGTGCATGAATATTGATATTGATGCATTGGCAATGTTGCCATTTCTTTGCATACACATTTATAACATGCACCTACAGTTGTGTCTGCAAACATAACAGCACCGACGCTCAAGATCTTTTGGAAGAATTTCTCCAACTTATGGTAATTCAAGCGCCATGTTGTTAGTACGCAGGGCAGTTATGAGAAAAATTGAAAAGTCACATCAGCGCCGCGCTTTGAATATCGGACTAACAGTCGGTCACTCGCACTGCCGGGGTCCCGTCTGTGCATTTCACATGGTTCGGTGTCCTTGATCTATCAGCTGAATTTATATCATGTCCGTACCATTTTGGAAGAGGCAATCAGAGTGTTCGCCAAAGACATTCATGTTAACTGTACCACCCAAGACTGAAGACGTGAAAATCAACACGCTCCAAGTCTGCTTGCATGTCAGTGACAGCTTTGAACAAAGGGCAAGGTCACCACCGGAATAAGAAAAGACAACCGTGATCTTCTCACAGCGTATAACTCTACAGATCAATAGGGAATGCTATTGTTCACATTTGGGATATTCGGGGCCTCATAATCAGAAATCAGGCACACTTCTACGGTGTTTTCGAATGATTTGTATCGGAAATGTTCAGTTTGGGTGATCTGGTCGTACAGTCGTGAACAAACAACTCCCGAAACAGTGCCACAAAATACGCTTCGAAGGGGACACTGATGGCATAACCGGATCATCCCAAGTAAGTCTAGATGTCTGTCCAGATAGTTTAAACTGACTTCATTTCACCACGCTTATCCTTCTACGTTAAATCAAATTGAAAGTTGCGCAAGTGGTCGGGTGTGTCACGCTCATGGGGACCCTCGATCTATTGAACGGTAGTCGAACATTGTAAATGGATATAGATCTAGCTCGAATATATAATGTCTGAAGAAGCTCTATGAATAACCTATATAGAATGCAAACCGAATTTGATGCGTGTGACTATCTTATTTGGTTTAATAAAGTGTTTGTAAATACCTCTCGCTCTCATGAGATAGCTTTAGTGCTGTCTTGTAGTTGCAAAATGATTGACGTCGCGTGATTTTTTTATGAATGAAAAAAGTAGTCCAGATGTGACAGAGGTCACTGTTATCCAATCAAAACGAATAAAACAAGGTCAACCTTGTACAACACACGTGTGACGTACGGATTGAGTATCTTACCACCTGTATCTTCACCACGTGGGTAATAAAAATGACCATCTCATTCTGGCGCAGTGATGACTGAAACCAGAACAGACTGGCCAAATGCATGCCTTTCGGTGCGCTTTACACATTGTTCAGCATAATTATATAGATACGCAACAACAACTGCGACGGTGAGGTTCATGACTATGTATCGGTATACATCAAAGTGACCGTATCGCTAGCTCTCCGGTCCGGAGGGCTTCGATGACAGCACGTGGAGCCGTACCACCAATGTAAACATAGGATAACTACGCAAATGGAAATAGTTTTTACGTTTTGGGATATTTTCTCAATGAAATTCAACCATTCTATAACATGTTTATGTAAATGTGTAGACTCGTCATCAGTGAGTGAGTGAATATGGTTTTATACTGCTTTTAGCAATATCCCAGCAATATCACGGCGGGGGACACAAGAAATGAGCTTCACAAATTGTACCCATGTCGGGAATCGAACTCGGGTCTTCGGCGTGACGAGCGAACACATTAACCACTAGGCTACCCGACCGCCCCTGAGACTCGTCAACAATGAAACAGATGAAACACGTATGAAGAGATTAGAGCTAAAAGGGGCCAAAATGCACTTTTGCCCTTTTTGCATATTATTGCATAAATAACATCTTGTCTACCTGTAGAAAAAATATTGTATGTTTTCATTGATGTGTTTTTGAAATATAGCTACTTAAAATTCTATAAAAGGGCAAAGTCAATTTCCCAAAGGGCCAAAGTCACTTTGCTAGATTTTCGCCGTTTTAGCTCTCATATCCGTATGTGGTTGAGACTGGTCGTCTGAGAGAGATTTTGAAAGTTTGGACACCTTATAATTATGTTTCAACTATTTCAACAAAGTTAGAATTAGCTTCATTATTTAAAAGTACTTCAATAGTATGTGTTTGTACTTTTAGTAGTAGTTTATCAATCTCATGATCACATGTTAAATCCCATGCAAATGCCTGAGGGTCAAAAAGGGCCAAACTACAGACATTGGCCCTTTCCACCCTTACATAAATTAAAAACGTAAGTTTCTTCCCTTTTTTGAATGTTTTTAATAACAACATTTATATCTCTGCGGTCAGAATGCGTTAATGTATAGGAACTTATTGGTAAATAAAATGTTCATTAACATGTATAATATAATGTTTTCATCACTTTTCTCAAAACAAACTCCACATGACACTCGCCCTTCTGGCTCTAAGCTCTTCATATGCAATATCTTGAATGGAGTGAGGCAGAGGTACTCTGTTGGTCGTATGGAACTCTGGGTAGGAGAGCGAATGAACAGGAGCCAATTTCGCAAATCTGTCTTTATGGGTAATATAAGGCATTATGAGCTATGTCCTATTTTGTCTGAGAGACAACTTTTTTTTGTGATCGATGGTATAGATCGCCAACAAATGAAACCAAGAAGAACAAGACTGATTCCCCTCCATCATAGATTGGCAGTTTCAGTACCAGTTTCAAGTGCAAGTGTGAGTGAGTGAGTGAGTGAGGTTTTACGTCACTTTTAGCAATATTCCAGCAATATCACAGCAGGGGGCACCAGAAATGGGCTTCACACATTGTACCCATGTTGGGAATCGAACCCGGGTCTTCGGCGTGACGAGCGAACACTTCAACCACTAGGCTACCCTACCACCCCTCAAGTGCAAGAGTAGGAACTGATTGATGAGAGTTGATAATTTCAACAATGGTTTCACCCTCGCTTGCTTAATACATACCGCTCGCTCGCAGCAAAACCTGAGATTAACAAGTTCTGTAATAACAGAAACTAAGGAGTAACGATGATCAAAAATAATTTTGGTATGGTTGGCTGTGACGGAGAGTTACTGTGAAATGATCCCGAGGTCTTCGCCTTCTGGAAATGACAGGATTTCTGTCAGTTTACTACGCCACTTGTCTTGTCTACAGGTCTAAAATTACCAGTAATTCTTTTCTGATGTCAGTAATCTCAGTAACCAAGATGCTGATGATTCATTTAAAGGAATTACTGGCTGCTGATGGTGGTAAGAGGATGTAGCTGTCCTGTATGATCGTGAGGACAGTGAATTGTATATGACACTTTTTGCCTCAGCAGATTTAATCTGTGATATGCAGACTTCGATTTCTGAAAACCCTCGCCGCAACATATTTCGCCTCTTTTATATTTGCTTTTGTTTTTTGAGTTTGCTGTAATATGCTTTACATAAACTAGGTATCTTCTTTGATTTGAAGAAAAACAAACACCTGAGTGATTGAGTGAGTTGGTTGGTGGGTGACTATGGTTTAGAGCCGCTTTTAGCAATATTCCAGCAAATTGAAATTGGCATAACAGTGTACCCAAGTGGGGATTCGAACCCAGACCTTAGGCGCGACAAGTGAACGGGTCAGTGGCCCAACAAACATTAACATACGTTTCGCGATGAGCGGCCTTGAAGAGATATCTCTGTGTGGAGTTGCGTGCCTTAGCCGAGTCAGAATTCGATGGTCAGATACACCCCGATTAAATAATACACCCTTTTTGTGCAGCACTTTAAAACTGTTGTGCGTTTCAGCTTATGATAAAAATACAATCTGTATTTTTCTGCAATGCGATATAAACATTAAGCCTAATATAATATTTATACATTCGTCGATAACAAAATGAAAACCTGTTCATCGTTTTCCCACTGGACATGGGCTGAAATTGATGGATGACATATTAACGTTAAACTACTGACCATAAATTAGACATTTTATGTTTGGAGCAGTGACGTTGTTAAATATGCAGAACCTGCTGATATACCCAGACAGTGAGGACACCACCGCCAGAGCATGTAAACACTAAGTAAATTAGTCATCTCATTCCTGGCTGCTTTCTGGTCAATGCCAACATTTCAGGCCCATGAATAATTGAAACAGCAGCGCAGGAAAGATGATTAATGTTTTTGAAGCCGATTGAAACATAATCAATTGCATGTCAATGTCTAGCGGTTCGGAGATTGAGTCCATGCCAATTGCAGAATTCGTGGATATGGATCCCAATCTCCTCACAGAGTTGCTTGGATTACTCCGAGTTCGACCTATTTTCTTTAGCGCCGCCTAACAGTGTTTAATACTCGTACGGATCCAGGAAGCCACTTGTTGGGTGTTTGATTTCTGTAATATTGACTTTCTCCGTTTGTTTTAGAGTTACATTGCCGGCAGCGTGGTACCGACTATAAATTAAAGGTTGAAAAAAGTCTTGGTGTGTTTGTATAGAGTCTGATGCGTGTAGGGCCCTCGCGCGGACGTCTTCGACGTCGGAGAACGTCTTCAGCACCAATTAATCATCTACAACCTTCGTCTGTTTCCTATCGACAGATACTGTTGGATGCAACAAGAGAAAAACTCGCCGGTAGAAATAATACACACGATGTACTCTGTTTATAGTACCTATTGTTTAAGTTACCCGGCCTCATGTTGTTGTAAGACGCGAAATAAATCAGCACACGTGTAAATATATATTGTCAATGCAAGAGAATATCAGACGAAATATTTCCAATTGGCGCAAAGGACAAACAATTTGAACGTTATAAGAATCGACCACTGAAAATCAGTCATGACTCCAGGTTTTCGTGAAAAGGGTAAGCATGTCCTGACCTACCGATGACACCCGCCATTCACATAATTTGCATATAGAAGTAAGTAGTTATTGCCCGACGCCGTATAGCAGTGCTGCTACCATTCAACGGTGGCGGTGTTAAGTATAGATGTGCCGAATCATTCATTCATCAGCTGTCTGACTCACACATCAGCTCATTCTCTCTCACAAGTCAACTCACTTCTTTAGCTATCCCGTCCACTACATCACTCTCCCTCATTGAATGACGCAGTGGGTCACTAACTGAATGACGCAGTGGGTCACTAACTGAATGACGCAGTGGGTCACTAACTGAATGACGCAGTGGGTCCCTAACTGAATGACGCAGTGGGTCACTAATTGGATGACGCAGTAACTCCCTCATTGAATGACGCAGTGGGTCACTAACTGAATGACGCAGTCGGTCATTAATTGAATGACGCAGTAACTATCTCATTGAATGACGCAGTAACTATCTCATTGAATGACGCAGTAACTATCTCATTGAATGACGCAGTAACTATCTCATTGAATGACGCAGTAACTATCTCATTATATAACGCAGTGGGTCACTAATTGGATGACGCAGTAACTCCCTCATTGAATGACGCAGTGGGTCACTAACTGAATGATGCAGTCGGTCATTAATTGAATGACGCAGTAACTCTCATCATATGACGCAGTATCTCTTTCATTAAAAGACGCAGTAACTATCCAATTGAATGAAGCAGTGGGTCACTAATTGGATGACGCAGTAACTCCCTCATTGAATGACGCAGTGGGGCAATAATTGAATGACGCCTTGGGTCAATAATTGAATGACGCAGTAACTCTCTCCTTATATGACGCAGTATCTCTTTCATTAAAAGACGCAGTAACTATCCCATTGAATGACGCATTAACTGTCTCATTGAATGAAGCAGTTACTCTCTCATTGAATGACGCAGTAACTACCTCATTGAATGACGCAGTAACCCTCTCATTGAGAGATGACGTAGGGTACTAATTCATTCATTCACCGTTCTATTCGTCCACTAACTTATCAGCAGCACTCATTCGTTGACGGAGGCCAGGTGATCCCCTTGTCTTAGGAGCCTCAATTCACAGAGCAGAGTTGCGCCCCTTGAACTTGCCAGGATCTGATGATCGATTATGAACCATGGTGAACCAGCACAACACCACGCCGTGGAAAACATAAAACTAAATAATCTAAACGCCTCCGATCTGCGCGTGATGGCCTCATAATACGCTGGGGCGCCGTGATATAACTGGTTAAAGCGTTAAAGCGTTAGCTGGTCGCGCCGAAGACCCGGGTTCGATTCCCCACATGGATACAATGCGTGAAGCCCATTTGTGGTGTCCCCCGCCTGTGATATTGCTGGAATATTTCTAAAAGCGGCATAAAACCATACTCACTCACTCTGGTGGGTGTCACCAAAGTAATAAGGATTTAAGAACAACTTCCTAAAAACCGAAATACCATTAACTAATCTACATTATATTACGGTAAATACCCTGGATCTGGTTCTGACCAATACTGGAAACACACGCTGCTGGGCATAGCCGTCCAATCAGATTACACCCATGAGCGAGAGAGATCCTATGCGAAGCTATAGATCCAGATTATACCAGGTTATATATCATAATAAAATGGAGATATATTACCTTGGACAGTCGAGGATGGACTTTTTCTTGGAAATTCTGGTATTGCTTTTCCCAATCTCATTAAAATCTGAGAGAAGAGATGTGACAATCTTCTCCCCACCACCCCTTGCACGGAAGGTTGGCGTATGGGCCCTAAGAGAAACTCTCTAAATTCGTCGGGTAGCCTAGTGGTTAAAGCGTTAGCTCGTCACGCCGAAGATCCGGGTTCGATTCCCGACATAGGTACAATGTGTATAGCCCATTTCTGCTGTCCCCGCCGTGGTATTGCTGGAATATAGTTAAAGCGGCGTAAAACCATACTCACTGACTCAAATGAAGATTCTTGGGTTCCTGAGACAATAGACCAAACGGATGTCAGCTTTCGATTTGAACAAAAGAAAAAAACAACAACACACACAAATATTCCTCCGATGTTACTTCTTTTCGGGTAGAGATGACGCTCAAAAATGACGGTGTATTCCATACACAACGATAAAATTGCCTTTGTTATTTACATTCAGAAGTTTCCGTTTAACTTCATTTTCTCAATAAAGACATAAGATATTTTTTGTCTAAATTCTTCGATTACCCATACCGAGAATTTAGAAGCCCCGACGCTGATTTGCTGATCAGAAAGTTCATCTGACGCTACCTCCAATGAAAAGTCTGACAGATCTTCACACTGGAGGTTCTCATAGTAAGAGTTTCCGTATCCTCCAGTTGATCGCTGACGTGACATGTCTGTGAATCTACATACAGATATGGTAGTGCATATAAATGCATAAGCGACGTGAGGACGTCAATGTTTAACATATAAAGATATATCAAACGTAATCAAGTTGAGGATATAGCATTTCGGGAGTGAGGTCGATGACATGATTTTTATTATGTTTCATGCAAAATGTACTAACGTCATGTTATTTACGTTTTTAATATGAACATCGACCCAACCAGTTTGGGCAAATACATATGTAACGAAGTGCGTGAAAAAGGGCTCTTCCACTTGGGTGACCTCGAGCTGGTTTGATAGAGACCCAGTACTACTTTCCAGCACTGTTGTGCATTCTGCAAGCGAAGCTTTACTTTTTGTGATCACGCAGGTTTTTCTTGAAGCTGTTGCTGGCTGAAGCTGATAAGGCCTATTTAAGCATGAATAATGCAGTACATTATTCAGTATTTCCAGAAACGCAATTCCCGTCTCGTTCTCCGACATTCTTCAAGTCTGGATATAAAGATCACGACCTGAAGGATTTAATATTTCAGTGAGAGAAGTCGATATGTTGCTAGTTTCAACATTCAGTGAGTCTAGTCGACCTGCTGCTTGGTGCTATATCATGTTGTCAGAGGTCTAGCCGTGGCGGTACAACACGTCTACATGTTGTATTGTAGAGTGACGTTACATCACGTCTCCATGTTGTATTGTAGAGTGACGTTACAACAAGTCTCCATGTTGTATTGTAGAGTGACGTTACAACACGTCTCCATGTTGTATTGTAGAGTGACGTTACATCACGTCTCCATGTTGTATTGTAGAGTGACGTTACAACAAGTCTCCGTGTTGTATTGCAGAGTGACGTTACATCACGTCTCCATGTTGTATTGTAGAGTGACGTTACATCACGTCTCCATGTTGTATTGTAGAGTGACGTTACAACAAGTCTCCATGTTGTATTGTAGAGTGGCGTTACAACACGTCTACATGTTGTATTGTAGAGTGACGTTACAACACGTCTCCGTGTTGTATTGTAGAGTGACGTTACATCACGTCTCCATGTTGTATTGTAGAGTGACGTTACAACAAGTCTCCGTGTTGTATTGTAGAGTGACGTTACATCACGTCTCCATGTTGTATTGTAGAGTGACGTTACAACACGTCTACATGTTGTATTGTAGAGTGACGTTACAACAAGTCTCCGTGTTGTATTGTAGAGTGACGTTACATCACGTCTCCGTGTTGTATTGTAGAGTGACGTTACATCACGTCTCCATGTTGTATTGTAGAGTGACGTTACAACACGTCTACATGTTGTATTGTAGAGTGACGTTACAACAAGTCTCCATGTTGTATTGTAGAGTGGCGGTACAACAAGTCTCCGTGTTGTATTGTAGAGTGACGTTACAACAAGTCTCCATGTTGTATTGTAGAGTGACGTTACATCACGTCTCCATGTTGTATTGTAGAGTGACGTTACAACACGTCTCCATGTTGTATTGTAGAGTGACGTTACAACAAGTCTCCGTGTTGTATTGTAGAGTGACGTTACAACACGTCTCCGTGTTGTATTGTAGAGTGACGTTACAACAAGTCTCCGTGTTGTATTGTAGAGTGACGTTACAACACGTCTCCATGTTGTATTGCAGAGTGGCGGTACAACAAGTCTCCGTGTTGTATTGTAGAGTGACGTTACATCAAGTCTCCGTGTTGTATTGTAGAGTGACGTTACAACAAGTCTCCGTGTTGTATTGTAGAGTGACGTTACAACACGTCTCCATGTTGTATTGCAGAGTGACGTTACAACACGTCTCCATGTTGTATTGTAGAGTGACGTTACAACAAGTCTCCATGTTGTATTGTAGAGTGACGTTACATCACGTCTCCATGTTGTATTGTAGAGTGACGTTACATCACGTCTCCATGTTGTATTGTAGAGTGGCGGTACAACAAGTCTCCGTGTTGTATTGTAGAGTGGCGGTACAACAAGTCTCCGTGTTGTATTGTAGAGTGGCGGTACATCACGTCTCCGTGTTGTATTGTAGAGTGACGTTACATCACGTCTCCATGTTGTATTGTAGAGTGACGTTACATCACGTCTCCATGTTGTATTGTAGAGTGGCGGTACAACAAGTCTCCGTGTTGTATTGTAGAGTGACGTTACATCACGTCTCCATGTTGTATTGTAGAGTGACGTTACAAGTCTCCGTGTTGTATTGTAGAGTGACGTTACATCACGTCTCCATGTTGTATTGTAGAGTGACGTCTCCCAGACAGTGTCTATGTGAGTCAGATGTGTGAATATGTCTACCAGTCTCCCAGACAGTCTCTATGTGAGTCAGATGTGTGAGTCTGTCAAACAGTCTCCACACAGTGTCTATGTGAGTCAGATGTGTCAGTCTGTCAATCAGTCACCCCACAGTCTCTATGTGAGTCAGATGTTTTGGGCCTTTCAAACTATGTGAGTTAGATGTGTCAATGTGTCAAACAGTCTCACAGACAGTCTCTATGTGAGTCAGATATGTCAGTCTGTCAAACAGTCTCCACATAGTCTCTATGTGAGTCAGATGTGTCAGTCTGTCAACCAGTCTCCCAGACAGTGTCTATGTGAGTCAGATGTGGCAGTCTGCCAAACAGTCTCCCCGCAGTCTCCATGTGAGTCAGATGTTTGTTTCAGCCTGTCAATCTATGTGAGTCAGATGTGTCAGTCTGTCAACCAGTCTCCCAGAGAGTCTCTATGTGAGTCAGATGTTTGTTTCAGCCTGTCAATCTATGTGAGTCAGATGTGTCAGTCTGTCAACCAGTCTCCACACAGTCTCTATGTGAGTCAGATGTGTCAGTCTGTCAATCTATGTGAGTCAGATGTGTCAGTCTGTCAACCAGTCTCCACATAGTCCCTATGTGAGTCAGATGTGTCAGTCTGTCAACCAGTCTCCCAGACAGTCTCTATGTGAGTCAGATGTGTCAGTCTGTCAAACAGTCTCCACACAGTCTCTATGTGAGTCAGATGTGTCGGTATGTCAATCTATGTGAGTCAGATGTGTGATTCTGTCAACCAGTCTCCACACAATCTCTATGTGAGTCAGATGTGTGAGTCTGTCAATCTGTGTAAGTCAGATGTGTCAGTCTGTCAACCAGTCTCCACATAGTCTCTATGTGTGTCAGATGTGACAGTCTGTCGACTAGTCACCCCACAGTCTCTATGTGAGTCAGATGTGTCAGTCTGACAATCTATGTGAGTCAGATGTGTGAGTCTGTCAACCAGTCTCCCCACAGTCTCTATGTGAATCAGATATTTTCAGCCTGTCAATCTATGTGAGTCAGATGTGTCAGTCTGTCAACCAGTCTACACATAGTCTCTATGTGAGTCAGATATGTCAGTCTGTCAACTAGTCTCCCCACAGTCTCTATGTGAGTCAGATATTTTCAGCCTGTCAATCTATGTGAGTCAGATGTGTCAGTCTGTCAACCAGTCTACACATAGTCTCTATGTGAGTCAGATATGTCAGTCTGTCAACTAGTCTCCCCACAGTCTCTATGTGAGTCAGATATTTTCAGCCTGTCAATCTATGTGAGTCAGATGCGTCAGTATGTCAACCATTCTCCACACAGTCTCTATGTGAGTCAGATGTGTAAGTCTGTCAATCTATGTGAGTCAGATAAGTCAGTCTGTCAATCTATGTGAGTCAGATGTGTCAGTCTGTCAAACAGTCTCCACACAGTCTCTATGTGAGTCAGATGTTTTCAGCCTGTAAACCAGTCTCCACACAGTCTCTATGTGAGTCAGATATGTGAGTCTGCCCACTGTCACATCACCAGGTCTGACAAGTTCATACAACCCACGGGAGGAGACATGTTCAAAGGTTAACGGACGGCTTCAGTGTTCGGTGATTCTTGTTTCTATTGAGACAACGCGTTGACGTGACGAATGGCGATTATTCTTCTAGAACGAGAAATGTAGAAGACATTACATTATCTGCAGGATACATAATTCATTATCTACCAAGAAAGCCGGAGTTGCATCGTATGATTCATATCTGACCTTTAATGTTTAACATGCTACATGATAAGATGGATTCATTATGTTCCGCCCGATGCATAGACTGGCGGGGACTCACTACAGCTGATTGATCATCTTTCGGAAACGGCTCCACTTTGTCATAAGTTGGCAAGACATTGTGACCTCGCTCCTCCTTATCTTGAGTTATAAACTGAAAGTATACATTTGAAAATTGGATTTGCCCAAAACGTTATAAACGTTGGATGAAAACAGTCGCTGAAACACTACAAACTTAAGTCCCAAAACACAACTGGTACCCGTGCCGAATGTATCAACCATCAGATAGTCGTTTCTCGTTTCTTTTATGTTAGTCATCAAACACGGGTTTATACAATCTTTAGCCCAGCAGTTCAGTTGGACAAAGCTGGATCAAGTCGTTGTGCGGAGTTGCCTCCCCTTGGAGTGCCGGGATCCGTCGGTTTACCCCGGGGATGACCCTTGGTAAGGTATGGTTTGAAGTGTCAATTATCTGCGCCCTACGGTAATTTCGGTTCAGTGATTGACATCATGAGCATCGACCACACATTGGAACCTGACCCCTCGATCCATTTGGGCATCATGAGTTTCTGGGGACCCACTAGCCTTGCTTCAAGGCTGTACTGACTAATCAGTCTATGGGTGTATAGTTTACTCTCTCCTTATAATAGGCAAGTCTAGATAAGCGTATGAGGACGTCAGTCTCTTATAGGGAAAACCTCTTTCTATGTACATAAACTAGAAATTATGATTTAAATTTAATAATTATTGCCTTAGAGACTTGTGCAAGTTTTGGAACCCACACGCTCACGCGAAATCCCCACTGTTTTGATAAAGGCCAACCTTATGCAGTCCATGGGTATAACACACCCGGATAATTATTAATTACCAAGTGTTGTTATCTTGTATTTATACCCCTCTATTTGTCGTTCTCGTAAATCACAAGTACTTGGCGAGATCCTTATCACTTTACTATTCGTGATGTCATCACGCTGTTCAAGCGTCACTTCGACGAACTCGGACATATTTGTCTTTGAGGCACGTCATTTTCCTTGGAGAAACACACTTTTATGTGATGATCTTAAGGCAGAGAATTTTATTTAACTTTTATTTTACACAGAAGGCTTACTGTATAATAGTCTCATAAAAGCATCTTTGATTTGCCATTAATCTGTATAGTATGGTTCTTTTCAAATGTTCTGATCGTAGATAATGTTCTTTTAAGTGGAGTGAAATGAATAGATCAACGTTATTTTAAATTCCCTCAACTATTAAAACGTGGCTGGTGTCAGCTGTAACTCTTTCGGGCTGAAAGGTCAATCATACAGAGTTGTCGCCCCTTTCCAGATTATTTAAAAAAATCTGACATTGCCAAAGGTCACCCATCATGTGTGACCCTGAAGTGGAGCCACGATTTTGAAAAAGTATGTGAGAGAGTGTGTGTGTGAGTGTGTGTATTTGTGTACATGTATGTGTGAGTGTGTGTGTGTCTTTGTGAGTGTGTGTCTGAGTGTGAGTCTGAGTGTGAGTGTGTGAGTGTCTGTCTGGCTGCCTCTGTGTGTGTGTCTGCCTGACTGTGTGTGTGTGTGTGTGTGTGCTTGCATGTGCCTGTGTGTGCCTGTGAGTCTGTGTGTGCTTGTGTGTGTCTGTGTGTGGTTGTGAGTCTGTGTGTGTTTGTGAGTCTGTGTGTGTGTGTTCGTGTGTTCGTGTGTGTGTGTGTCTGCCTGCCTCAATGTGTATGTACCTGTGTGTGTCTGCGTGTGCTTGTGAGTATGTGAGTGAGTGAGTGAGTGTGAGTGTGAGTGAGAGTGAGAGAGAGAGAGAGTGTGTGTCTGTCTGTCTGTCTGTGTATGTGTATGTGTGTGTGTGTGTATGTGTGTATGTGTGTATGTGTGTGTGTGTGTATGTGTGTGTGTGATCCAGGTCAAGAATTGGCTTGGCTTGTGACGTAGTTAGCATATAATGTTACTGAAGAAACAAGGAAGGGATCCCCAGAGTAACCACAATCTATGGAGTTCTATGCCGTAGATTCTCTCTTGTCACGACCACAACAGCCAATTCGTCAGCCTCCATTTGATGAACCATGCTCCTGCTGCAGGCGATTCAACACGCCCATGTCAGAAGCCACAGATTGCCAGTCTTGTGTGTCAGAACATATCATGCGGCCATGTTTTATTACTCAACGGTCGAGTAAAACACCACATCACTATTCAATACACCAGTCGCCAAGGATGAGTCAGCCATTTGATCAGATCCATGCATTCAGCCTCCGTACCCAATTCGTGGAGCGACTCCCGTAGAAATAAGCATGACATCATCGAGAAGCAACACGCCTCGATTCAATCAGATCTACGCACTCGTGGTATAAGTTTCAACACGCAGGACTCTAAGTCGATACATCTACAGTCCATCATAAACCATACTCCCGCTAACAGTTATACACTAGCGTGTAGCATTATGCGCGATGCCGTCCGAATGCTCGCTTACACGCTTCCCGTCCCATTACAAATCAAGGCCGGTGGGACAATTTTTGGACCGTTCCATTAAATCGGTTTACAGGTCACATCCGGTCTCTTTTCCCCCGGTATACAGCAACCGGGACAACACAAGCTCCATGCAGAGGCCTACGAGCAATGGCAATGTAATGGAGCCTGTTACGACAAAACACATTTCTATCTTGGTCCTTCCGCCCGTCACGTCGTCCCACCGCCTGCAGAATGGGCTTGTCGCTCATAGCATATCGAAGTATTCTTGGCCGGCCACCACGGCACTGGGAGACTGTATTGATCGTCGGGTCGTATTTACTCGCGAGGCCTGCGCATCCGTTTATGCAATATTGATGAAAGCACTTCACCCCCGGACCACTGGGTCTGTGTCGCCCGCTTCGATTAGCGGAACATGTCAACGCCAGAAGTGCCGGAATACTAAACTAACCCTGTCAATCTTCGATATAGAATTTTAAACGAATTGTTTTCGAGAAGCAGACGAGCAACATGATTTGGTATGAATGAGTCGATTTAGAAATTGAAACTGATGAGAAATAATTTCGATGTAATGAAACGTGATATCACTCCATCATGGCGTCCATTAAAAGTGAAATTGTCCCCAGATATACGTGAATAAAACCACGAGACTTAATTTGCTAAAAAGAGTATCTAGTCTCAACATACATGTATATAATCTTTGAAAGGCATTTAGAAGTGATACACATACAGAAGAGAATGTATGCATGTCAAGTTCTTTATTATGAGGAACACAACGTCTCCGAGTATATACTTACTCCTTCATCAGGTGATGGGGAACTCAACGTCTCCGAGTATATACTTACTCCTTCATCAGGTGATGGGAAACAACGTGTCGGAGTGTATACTTACTCCTTCATCAGGTGATGGGGAACACAACGTCTCGGAGTATATACTTACTCCTTCATCAGGTGATGGGAAACAACGTCTCGGGTTGTATACTTACTCCTTCATCAGGTGATGGGGAACACAACGTCTCGGAGTATATACTTACTCCTTCATCAGGTGATGGGAAACACAACGTGTCGGAGTGTATACTTACTCCTTCATCAGGAGATGGGAAACACAACGTGTCGGAGTGTATACTTACTCCTTCATCAGGTGATGGGGAACACAACGTCTCGGAGTGTATACTTACTCCTTCATCAGGTGATGGGAACACAACGTCTCGGAGTGTATACTTACTCCTTCATCAGGAGATGAGGAACACAACGTCTCCGAGTGTATACATACTCCTTCATCAGGTGATGGGGAACACAACGTCTCCGAGTGTATACATACTCCTTCATCAGGTGATGGGGAACACAACGTGTCGGCGTGTATACTTACTCCTTCATCAGGTGATGGGGAACACAACGTCTCGGAGTATAAACTTACTCCTTCATCAGGTGATGGGGATTACAACGTGTCGGAGTATATACTTACTCCTTCATCAGGTGATGGGGAACACAACGTGTCGGAGTATAAACTTACTCCTTCATCAGGTGATGGGAAACACAACGTGTCGGAGTGTATACTTACTCCTCCATCAGGTGATGGGAAACACAACGTGTCGGAGTGTATACTTACTCCTTCATCAGGTGATGGGGAACACAACGTCTCGGAGTATATACTTACTCCTCCATCAGGTGATGGGAAACACAACGTGTCGGAGTGTATACTTACTCCTTCATCAGGTGATGGGGAACACAACGTCTCGGAGTGTATACTTACTCCTTCATCAGGAGATGGGGAACACAACGTCTCCGAGTATATACTTACTCCTTCATCAGGTGATGGGGAACACAACGTCTCGGAGTATATACTTACTCCTCCATCAGGTGATGGGAAACACAACGTGTCGGAGTGTATACATACTCCTTCATCAGGTGATGGGGAACACAACGTGTCGGAGTGTATACTTACTCCTTCATCAGGAGATGGGGAACACAACGTCTCCGAGTATATACTTACTCCTTCATCAGGTGATGGGGAACACAACGTCTCGGAGTATATACTTACTCCTCCATCAGGTGATGGGAAACACAACGTGTCGGAGTGTATACATACTCCTTCATCAGGTGATGGGGAACACAACGTGTCGGAGTGTATACTTACTCCTTCATCAGGTGATGGGGAACACAACGTGTCGGAGTGTATACTTACTCCTTCATCAGGTGATGGGGAACACAACGTCTCGGAGTATATACTTACTCCTTCATCAGGAGATGGGGAACACAACGTCTCGGAGTATATACTTACTCCTTCATCAGGAGATGGGGAACACAACGTCTCGGAGTATATACTTACTCCTTCATCAGGTGATGGGGAACACAACGTCTCGGAGTATATACTTACTCCTTCATCAGGAGATGGGGAACACAACGTCTCGGAGTATATACTTACTCCTTCATCAGGTGATGGGGAACACAACGTCTCGGAGTGTATACTTACTCCTTCATCAGGAGATGGGGAACACAACGTCTCGGAGTATATACTTACTCCTTCATCAGGAGATGGGAAACACAACGTGTCGGAGTATAAACTTACTCCTTCATCAGGTGATGGGGAACACAACGTGTCGGAGTGTATACTTACTCCTTCATCAGGTGATGGGAAACACAACGTCTCCGAGTATATACTTACTCCTTCATCAGGTGATGGGGAACACAACGTCTCGGAGTATATACTTACTCCTTCATCAGGTGATGGGGAACACAACGTGTCGGAGTATAAACTTACTCCTTCATCAGGTGATGGGGAACACAACGTGTCGGAGTATATACTTACTCCTTCATCAGGTGATGGGGAACACAACGTCTCCGAGTATATACTTACTCCTTCATCAGGTGATGGGGAACACAACGTGTCGGAGTGTATACTTACTCCTTCATCAGGTGATGGGAACACAACGTGTCGGAGTGTATACTTACTCCTTCATCAGGTGATGGGGAACACAACGTGTCGGAGTGTATACTTACTCCTTCATCAGGTGATGGGAAACACAACGTCTCGGAGTGTATACTTACTCCTTCATCAGGTGATGGGAAACAACGTGTCGGAGTATATACTTACTCCTTCATCAGGTGATGGGGAACACAACGTCTCGGAGTATATACTTACTCCTTCATCAGGAGATGGGAAACAACGTGTCGGAGTGTATACTTACTCCTTCATCAGGTGATGGGGAACACAACGTGTCGGAGTATATACTTACTCCTTCATCAGGTGATGGGAAACACAACGTCTCGGAGTATATACTTACTCCTTCATCAGGTGATGGGAAACACAACGTGTCGGAGTGTATACTTACTCCTTCATCAGGAGATGGGGAACACAACGTCTCCGAGTATATACATACTCCTTCATCAGGTGATGGGAAACACAACGTGTCGGAGTATATACTTACTCCTCCATCAGGTGATGGGAAACACAACGTCTCGGAGTGTATACTTACTCCTTCATCAGGTGGTGGGGAACACAACGTCTCCGAGTATATACTTACTCCTTCATCAGGAGATGGGAAACAACGTCTCGGAGTATATACTTACTCCTTCATCAGGTGATGGGAAACAACGTCTCGGGTTGTATACTTACTCCTTCATCAGGTGATGGGGAACACAACGTCTCGGAGTATAAACTTACTCCTTCATCAGGTGATGGGGAACACAACGTTTCGAATGATACACCTGATGAAGGAGTAAGTATATATTCCGATATGTTGTTCCTCATAATAATGCTCACGATATCAATCACTGGATTGTCTAGTCCAGACTTGATTATTTACAGACCGCCGTCATATAGATGGAATATTGCTGAGTAGCGTTAAAAAACAAAAGAAAGAAAGAAACGAACGTTTAATGGATCTACGACAGTTCAGTTAGATGAATGTGTTTCATCTTGGGAATTTATTTTGTCCTCATGTGTTCAAATAGACATCCAGCTGTGTGTTTATCAATCTTTAATATGAAATAAACTATTGTTTAAATCATATGTGTTATAATCGCCCCTCTCATTCCCAGTATTCGACAGTATTGGACGTTCATGTAGAACTGTTGCGTTATAATTTAACACGAGCATGACGGTGTCAGACAGGTTAATCTAATCGAACGTGTCAATGCCGCAGGTCTCGGATATTTCGGATGACCGTGACAGAATCGCCCTGAATGAACACGCCGACACATCCATGCAGATGATATGCATTGTCACCCAGAGTCTCGTTTTATCACGTTGCAGGCGGGATATGTCTGGTGTTCCGACTTGCAGTTAAATATTCATGGTGAGGTGGAGTGTTGAGGTAAGCGGCTGAGACAGGAGGGGGGAGAAGGGGGGGGGGGGGATGGATGGAGGGGTGGGTGGAGATCGGGTGAGACAGGGAACACCCGCCTGATCAAGTAGTGTGTTATGGGGAGGGGAGAGGTGGTGGTGGGTGGGTGGGTGGGAGATCGGTTGAGACAGTGAACACCCGCCTGATGAAGTCGTGGTGTGTTTGGGGGAGGGGAGAGGTGGGTGGAGGGGTGGAGGGGTGGAGGGGTGGGTGGAGGGGAGGGCGGAGATTGGGTGAGACAGGGAACACCCGCCTGATGAAGTTGTGTGTTTGGGGGAGGGGAGAGGTGGGTGGGGGGTGGGTGGGTGGAGATCGGGTGAGACAGTGAACACCCGTCTGATGAAGTAGTGTGTTTTGGGGGAGGGGAGAGGTGGGTGGGGGGTTGATGGATGGGTGGAGATCGGGTGAGACAGTGAACACCCGCCTGAAGAAGTAGTGTGTTTTGGGGAGGGGAGAGGTGGGTGGAGGGGTGGATGGGTGGGTGGAGATCGGGTGAGACAGTGAACACCAGTCTGATGAAGTAGTGTGTTTTGGGGGAGGGGGGTGGAGGGGTGGATGGGTGGGTGGAGATCGGTCGAGACAGTTAACACCCGTCTGATGAAGTCGTGTGTTTGGGGGAGGGGGTGGGTGGGTGTCGGGGTGGGTGGAGATGGGAGAAACAGGGAACACCCGCATGTGGGGGAGGGGAGAGGTGGGTGGAGGGGTAGAGGGGTGGAGGGGTGGAGGGGTGGATGGAGATCGGGTGACACTGGGAACGCCCGCCTGATGAAGTAGTGTGTTTGGGGGAGGGGAGAGAGGGGTGGAGGGGTGGAGGGTGATCGGGTGTTCAAAATGTGTGACCTGGTTAAGTGCTTACGATTGTCTCAAATGTTCGAGTCGAAAACTAGTCGAGTGAGTGAGTGAGTGAGTGAGTTTAACTCTGCTATTAATGATGCGTCTACCATCACTGCAGCTGATATTGAGGATCGGCTTGTACCACTGTACCAATGACAGAATCGCGCCTTAGTATTTAGGCGTGACTGGCTAGTTTAACCACTGATCCACCCCGCCTGTATCTTCCTGTAGTCATCAAATAGGTACACGTAGGAAGAGGTTACAATGCGTGTGTGCGTGTGCGTGTGCGTGTGCGTGTGCGTGTGCGCTTTCCATGTACATTTGCGTGGAGCTCCCAACGCAGACCATTATACTGAGAGAGCACCACCCTCTTTTCTATTTAGCGTGTCCTTCAACACTGGTCATGTACCTTATTCCAGCAAATACACGACTGATATTCGCTACATGTCTTTTCACTTTAGGGGGGCACGGGTGGCCCAGTCGCCTAAGGCCCCGCGATTCGCTGTGCAGAGTTGCGTCCCTTGGCCACGCCAGAAACCTATGATTGTGGGGTCGAATCCCGAAGCCGCCATCATTCCCATCCCCACGTTCTCACTGTCGACTGCTGTGTTGCGTGAGTGCTGCATTTACATGCGAATCACGGCCTGACTTTGAACCTATTCGAGTTGATTCAAAGCGCTGGCCTCGCCCGGCCACTCGTCATTAGATAGCACAGGGCACATGACAAAACAATATTTCTTTATATGAAACGATTTTTTTGTTTATTTGTTCATCGAGACAGTTTTCAAAGGTTTACCATGTGTGGAATAAGTTGTGTATACAGTTTGTTTGTTTGTTTGTTTAATGCAGCACTCAGCAATATTCGAGCTATATGACGGCGGTCTGTAAATAATCGAGTCTGGACCAGACAACCCAGTGATTGACATTGTTATATGAGAGTGTGATCTATTGTTGGACAATGATGAGATTCGGTAGAGGTTCATTGATAGTATTCGGACAATGGTTTGTTGTCAGGAATGTAGCACTATTTAATGTAAGCAGTAGTGAGGAAGTTATTATATTTAGATGCTCGAATTATCTGTAAAGTTTCGGAATATCATAGATGGATATCAAGCGTTATAGAAACATTTGGAATATTCTGTGATGCTCTAGTGACACTGAGCTGGTCTGGCACTGTGTGGAAAGTGTTGTAAGCTAGTTAGATTATTCGTGGAGCGGGTGCGTGCCTGTCTCATCTCACATTCCATCTCACATTTTATCTGACATTACATCAAGACCAGCTTTTGTGTGGAGATCACTTATCACACCGTATTCCCAGCGCGGAGGCCTATTTCGGAAGCTTGACCACTGTTGACCACGTCGAGGTGATTATTATTCTTATCATTGTCATTTCCACTGATCTCACATTTTATACTGCCATTAAATATTGTACTGTTACTCCTGTAATGGCTGTGCAGTGATTTGTACTGATTTATAAACCCAGTTAATTTTGTGATACAATTGTTGATTTTATACCATTTGTTGGTTGTTTGATGGTTCCACACTAAATTCTTTTACGTACAATCTGGGAATCGACACGTGCCATCATGAGCATCGATCCACGCAAATGGGATCCATGGCATTCATCAACCAAGTCAATGATCCTGACCACCCGATTCCGTTAGTCGCCTCTTACGACAAGCATAGTCGCCTTTTATGTCACGCATGGGTTGCTGAAGACCTATTCTACCCCGGATCTTGATATGATTGTGGGGTCGAATCCGGTTCGCCCGTGTTATGTTTCTAGATCTGTAAGAACCACGGGTGGTAAACGTCTGAGACCTGCATCACTTCGGGCTTTCCTCCCACAATAAACTGACACGCAGCGATTGTTGCCTCTCACGTAAACCTCAGTAAAACACACCGTTACATATTGTCCTGGCCCAGGTTGCCACAGACACGAATGTCATATTCCCATACAGATACTGTCTGCAGGTGACCCGTGAAAATTCAGGGGTAGAATAGGTCTTCAGCAACCCATGCTTGCCGTAAAAGGTGACTATGCTTGTCGTAAAAGGCGACTAACGGGATCGGGTGGTCAGGCTCGCTGATTTGGTTGATGCATGTCATCGATCCCAATTGCGTGGATCGATGCTCATGATGTTAATCACTGGATTATCTGGTCCAGACTCGATTATTTACAGACCGCCGTCATATAGCTGGAATATTGCTGAGTGCGGCGTTAAACAACAAACCAAAACTGTCTGCAGGTCAAAGAAGGCTGGACGGAAATGCACGTATTTAAGCCCCGTGATTTACCTCCTAGGCTCGTAAACGAGATATATTTTCATTTTCTGCCCATATAAGTTAAGAAATCAATTTTGATTGATTCACCCTAGAGGATGGTTCGAAACACATGGAACGTGATGTTATTAAATGGATAATTTAGATTTATTAGACTGTTAGCTCGAAGAGAGGCTTTTAAAAGACATCGAAGTCCTCATTTGCAGTACATGATGTTATAGTGTTTTGGCTCATAAACTTCATTAAAACCCGTGAAGATCCGGGGCAGAATAGGTCTTCAGCTACCATGTTTGCCGTAAAAGGCGACTATGCCTGTCGAGAGAGGCGACTAACGGGATCCGGTGGTCTGGCTCGCTGACTTGGTTGATGCATGTTATCGTATCCCAGTTGCGTGGATCGATGCTCATGATGTCAATCACTGGATTGTGTGGTCCAGACACAATTCTTTACAGACCGCCGTCATATAGCTGTAATATTGCAGAGTGCGGAGTTAAAAAACAATCAAACAAACAAACAAACGAACATTAGCTTTATTGTACTATTGAATTTGAAACGAGTTGATTCCTTATATTAATCGTCTTTGCATATTTTCCATAAAAGAACCTAGGACATAATTTTAGATGAAATATGCGGTCCTAAAAGGCTAGGGAACATTTTTTTCCGGTGTTACTGGAAAAACATACTGGTGTGGCAGAATATTCCCGGCAAATGTCTATGTATTCAATCCTTTGCGTTCTCATGTTTATTCTTTCCGGAAACGCCGGAAGGCAAAGATCTAGAACATTTCGAATAGTGGCCGGACATTAAACATGTTTATCGGCGTCGGGTTGTTCATATACATGGGGTATACAAAATCTGGACTGGTTTATGATACGAATGTGCCCTGGCAGCCAGAACCTGTTACAAGTTAGGTTTAAATAGTCGTTTAAACCCTTCTCTCGATGTACATTAAACCACACCGTGTAATGTCACTCGGCATCAATGTCTAGGTAGTTGTACAATCCGCGAAACCTGAGGAACAAGCAAAATCGATGAAAGAATTTAAAAACATCGACGTCGGTACCATATGGTAGAACCAGTCCAGGATCATTACAAAACTTGGATCGCAATTCCTGCCACAACCGGAATTGGAATTTAATGCTTTGGCAAGAAATGGATCAATTTGTCCGCCTTTGGAACAGTTCAAGACATGTTAAAAACACATTATCTAAGACAACTAGGTTTTTGGTGTTACGAATAGCAGCGGACTTGCGGGTCAATTAATCGAGTGAAGTGACGATATGAAGTAAAACGTTTTAGGCTTTTACCAAACAAATAGTGTGTTTTTTTTTTATAGAAGCAAGAACTAATGACGTCATAACTGATGACATCTTTTCTTTTTTGTTGTCATGTCTTATGTAGTCGACTATCCTTGATAAACAATTGACTACCCGCCCATCAATGTTCCGTCTACCCGTATACAATCGGATGTAATAGTCCCCAATTATAATTTTTTCATATAAAACTTTGAGACACTATTTATGAATATAAATTATTTACATAACTATGTTTTTAAGCATCTATTATCTAAAACGGATCGCGACATAAGGAAAAAAAACAATAATGGAAGATGACTCATTGAATTGGTCTGATAGGAAGTCTTTATAAACGTCAGCTGTCTTAAGATATCTTCTGGAAGCGCTCATACAGCCAAGACATACATTTGTTGAAAATTTCTACCTGAGGCAATACGTTCAACGGAGGTTTTGTCTGCAACCGAAGGAGGATTAAGGACCGTGAAATAACAATGGGTCGGCGTTAAGAATTCAGGATCTATTGAGTCCGTTTCCACGGCAACAAGTGAAACAACATTTTGGATCTGCCTAGCGCTGTAAGTGGAGACGCGGTGCGGTGAGGGTTCACCAGCACCCTCAGTACCGGCCGTAATAGTGTCCCCTCAATCTGGATTGATTTTTGTGATCGAAGTACATGTAACTGGCTGTGTGAGTTGAGTGTTGTTTTGTGACACACCCAGCAAAGTTATAGCTGTATAAAGATATGTTTTACTTCAAACTTGTACCCATGGTCGTTGTCATTCCTGAGGTTACATGTATAAGACTATTGGGGGGTTGTAGGGTGGGACAGGGGTCGGCGGTACAAAATCGGGGTACTTGTGACGGTGTTATGTATTAGCGTCAATAGGGGTGGATTGTTGTAACTTGTGACGGTGTTATGTATTAGCGTCAGTAGGGGTGGATTGTTGTAACTTGTGATGGTGTTATGTATTAGCGTCAATAGGGGTGGATTGTTGTAACTTGTGACGGTGTTATGTATTTGCTTCAATAAGGGTGGATTGTTGTAACTTGTGACGGTGTTATGTATTGGCTTCAATAAGGGTGGATTGCTGTAACTTGTGACGGTGTTATGTATTGGCTTCAATAAGGGTGGATTGTTGTAACTTGTGACGGTGTTATGTATTGGCTTCAATAAGGGTGGATTGTTGTAACTTGTGACGGTGTTATGTATTGGCTCCAATAAGGGTGGATTGTTGTAACTTGTGACGGTGTTATGTATTGGCTCCAATAAGGGTGGATTGTTGTAACTTGTGACGGTGTTATGTATTGGCGTCAATAGGGGTGGATTGTTGTAACTTGTGACGGTATTATACAGGGGAGTCATTAGCGGTGGAATGTTGTAACTTGTGACGGTGTTATGCTTCGGTGTCAATATGGGTGGGTTGTTGTAACTTGTGACGGTGTATGCATGGGTACAATTAGGGGTGGATTATTGTAACTTGATATTAATCACTGGATTGTCTGGTCCAGACTCGATAATTTACAGACCGCCGTCATATAGCTGGAATATTGCTGAGTGCGGCGTTAAACAACAAACCAAACCAAAACATGAGGGTGGATGGTGTTACATGAGGGTGGATGGTGTTACATGAGGGTGGATGGTGTTACATGAGGGTGGATGGTGTTACATGAGGGTGGATGGTGTTACACGAATGGTGGATGGTGTTACATGAGGGTGGATGGTGTTACATGAGGGTGGATGGTGTTACATGGGGTGGATAGTGTTACATGAGGGTGGATGGTATTACATGGGGTGGATGGTGTTACATGAGGGTGGATGGTGTTACATGAGGGTGGATGGTGTTACATGGGGTGGATGGTGTTACATGAGGGTGGATGGTGTTACATGAGGGTGGATGGTGTTACATGAGGGTGGATGGTGTTACATGAGGGTGGATGGTGTTACATGAGGGTGGATGGTGTTACATGGGGTGGATGGTGTTACATGAGGGTGGATGGTGTTACATGAGGGTGGATGGTGTTACATGAGGGTGGATGGTGTTACATGGGGTGGATGGTGTTACATGAGGGTGGATGGTGTTACATGAGGGTGGATGGTGTTACATGAGGGTGGTTGGTGGTATATAATATAGTCATACAGAAAAAAGATATTAGTGGCTAGCAGTTGCTATGACATGCTTTGTGAGAGATGGATGACGAAGGACCGGGTTATAAACTACCCGAGTCGCCACCAGGGGCTGCGTCAGGTCCCGCGCCAGGGATGCAGCATCTCTCCAAGAAGCAATGTCGGCCTGAGCTGCCAATCGAGCAGCGCCTATGTTGCCGGCATATTGAGAATGTCCGCACTGGTGCACGGACGTGGAATATGAATGATTCATGCTGCCAATTGTTGGAATGTGTTCTGGTGTAACTGATATAATATAACTTGTATATATCAGGATATTGTAACTTGGGGATTGATGAAACACGATGTGCCAACTCCAGTTGCTGATTATTATTTACCCATAAATTTGCATTGTGGTTTGAATATTTATATAATGTTCTTTTCTAACATTGATCACCGAGACTTCCCAGTGAATGCATTTTCCCAAAGGTCTTTGAGTAAACGGCACGACTTGGATGTAAGTGTCATTGATTGGTCTGCCTCTGTAGCACGAGGGATTCTTATCCTGTCATGGGATGTATATTGTGATGTATTACCTCGGCTGTCCGTGTGAACCTTTTATTGTCGTTCGAATCAAGTTGAATCATATGTGAAAGGCATGGCTACATGATCTTGGTCCATGCTGGTTCTGGTGCTGATGATGTTGGTGATGATGAAGGTGATGATAATGATGATGATGATGGTAATGGTGATGATGACGACGACGATAATGATGATGATGATGGTGATGATGATGATGATGATGATAATGCTGCTGCTGCTGATAATGGTGGTGGTGATGAATATGATGACGGAATTGATGATGGTGATAATGCTGCTGCTGATGATAATGGTGGTGGGGATGAATATGATGAAAGTATTGATGATGGTGATAATGCTGGGGGTAACGATCATGTGCAGTTTTAATTTCCACGACTGCACGACTGCGTGTGACATGTGACATGTGATACAATCTGACATTCTTCGTGTGCCTAACCCACATGCAAGCATCAGATAAGCACTACATTACAGTATTAGATGACAGCAAGCCGTCTAGATTGATGTCAGCACGGCACGATACATGATATGGAAAGTCGTTCACGCGGGACACAGAACAATGGCTATCGTGTTGTAAAAAAATTGTATCAATACTGCCACGCAGAGTGGTAAAACATCGTTTCAATACTGACATGCGTGAAATATAACACTGTTTATGATCTGAAACAAAGTATCAATACTACCACGCAGAGTGGTAAAACATCGTTTCAATACTGACATGCATGAAATATAACACTGTTTATGATCTAAAACACTGTATCAATACCGCCACGCAGAGTGGTAAAACATCGTTTCAATACTGACATGTGTGAAATATAACACTGTTTATGATCTAAAACACTGTATGAATACTGCCACGCAGAGTGGTAAAACATCGTTTCAATACTGACATGCGTGAAATATTACACTGTTTATGATCTAAAACACTGTATCAATACTGCCACGCAGAGTGGTAAAACATCGTTTCAATACTGACATGCGTGAAATATTACACTGTTTATTATCTAAAACACTGTATCAATACTGCCACGCAGAGTGGTAAAATATCGTTTCAATACTGACATGCGTGAAATATAACACTGTTTATTATCTAAATCACTGTATCAATACTGCCACGCAGAGTGGTAAAACACCGTTTCAATACTGACATGCGTGAAATATTACACTGTTTATGATCTAAAACACTGTATCAATACTGCCACGCAGAGTGGTAAAACATCGTTACAATACTGACATGCGTGAAATATAACACTGTTTATTATCTAAAACACTGTATCAATACTGCCACTCAGAGTGGTAAAACATCGTTTCAATACTGACATGCGTGAAATATAACACTGTTTATTATCTAAAACACTGTATCAATACTGCCACGCAGCGTGGTAAAACACCGTTTCACAATGTGTCAATACTGACATAAGTGTAGTGAAACACTGTGGGTATTGTAAAACATTGTGTCAGTACTGCCGCGCAGAGCGGTAAAACACCGTTTAAATAGTGGATAGTGCTTGCTTAAACTGTAACACTCGACAATAGACCCACCTATCCCGGGCCTCAATAGTGGGTAGTGCATGCTTCACCTGTAACACTCTACAATAGACCCACCTATCCTGGGCCTCAATAGTGGGTAGTGCATGCTTCAACTGTAACACTCTACAATAGACCCACCTATCCTGGGCCTCAATAGCGGGTAGTGCATGCGTCACCTGTAACACTCTACAATAGACCCACCTATCCTGGGCCTCAATAGCGGGTAGTGCATGCTTCACCTGTAACTCTCGACAATAGACCCACCTATCCTGGGCCTCAATAGCGGGTAGTGCATGCCTAAACTGTAACACTCTACAATTGACCCACCTATCCTGGGCCTCAATAGCGGGTAGTGCATGCCTAAACTGTAACACTCTACAATTGACCCACCTATCCTGGGCCTCAATAGCGGGTAGCACATGCGTCAACTGTAACACTCTCGACAATAGACAGCCGACGATGTGCTAATCTGCAAAACTATGATGCTGTGTATTGAATAAAACATCTCCCCTGCAGAAGCTTACTACGATAATCGATTAGGTAGCCCTTTTACTGATACATACTTAATCAGACGCCGTACAGCCCTAGTCGATTGACTGATGACAGTGAGTGAGTGAGCGAGCTAGCTGCGCGTTCGGTTCCAAATTCAATTTAGCGCGGTAATATCTACAGTTAACCTAGCTCTACATTGAAAGCACCGTATGTTATCTGCATACTGTCGAGACTTCCTCCTCGGAACCGCGTCTTGACAAGTCAAAACACAACATACTGAGTTACTTTTAGAGTGAGCGAGTATGGTTTTACTCCGCTTTGAGCAATATTCCAGATGTGATGCAGATGTTGGACATTTTCTTGTGAAGTAATGAGAGAGAAAGAGAGAGAGAGAGAGAGAGAGAGAGAGAGAGAGAGAGAGAGAGAGAGAGAGAGTTGCGGAAAGAGACAGTGATATTGAGGAGAGGGTGTGAGATAGACAGATCGAGAGAGAGGGTGAGAGAGAGAGAGAGAGAGACAGAGAGAGAGAGAGAGAGAGGGTGAGAGAGAGAGAGGGTGAGAGAGAGACAGAGAGAGAGAGAGAGGGTGAGAGAGAGACAGAGAGAGAGAGGGTGGGAGAGAGGGTGAGAGAGAGACAGAGAGAGAGAGGGTGGGAGAGAGAGAGAGAGAGAGAGAGAGAGAGAGAGAGAGAGAGAGAGAGAGAGGGAGACAGAGACACATAGAGAGTGACAGACACAGAGAGACACAGAGAGACACATATCTGGAAGCAATATTTTCACAAATTGACTGCTCCACAAATGTGGCCTGGGTTATCATTAATAGCGATGCTAAATACCTTGTTGACGAGTTTATTTGAAAGATCAGCTAGCCGCGAATGGTGAAAATGTCACAGAGAGAGAGGCTGTTTGTACCAGTCCGGACTAACACCTATTTTACAGTACTAGCCCAATGCTACCATGCCGCTGTGTAACATGAATACCCGACTGAGACACAGCATACTGACTCAGAGCCGACCAGTCCTTATTTTAGCCCCTTAAAGCCGAGCGCCATCAGGATAACATCAGGTACCATCATTTTACGTCTTTTGGTATGACGCGGACGGAGATCACACCCCGGACCTTTCGCTCTCCGGGGAAAGCTGCCATTGGTTATTCAGTGTATTATCTATCACTCAATAGCGACACATATTCTGGACGCATTCGACTACTGTAGCTACAAAGCTTCGTTTTGAACGTATTTTAAAAGGCACGCCGCTATAAATAGCCGTCCAATCAGATTACGCTCATTGGCGAGAGACGTCCTTTGCTGACTTAGTGACGGGTGGCGCTGAAACGCTAATTTCACTCTCACTCAGTGGCGAGGAAGTCCAACTTATTTATCACAATCTAATGCAGATATAACGCCCCGGACCAACGAGGATGAGACAGGACAGTAAAGTACGGTTATAACGGGACTACTTTTTTTAGTTCGTTATAACCGTAGTTCGTTATAAGCACATATACAGCATAACTACAGCAAATAGTCGGGACTAAAAAGTAAGTTCGTTATATCCGCCAGTTCGTTATAAGCGTGTTCGTCATAACCGTAGTTTACTGTACTTGAATGTTATGGAAAATTGCGTAAAGCCTCAAACAGGTCCCGAGCTTCTTTAGCAGCAAATCTAGAGATGCCGAAACGTGACAAATGTCCCCCTTGCAATTGGTCAGCACGACGGTAATCGATTTCCAATTTATTGAGTACACAAGTGAGCGTGAGCCACGTCACGGATCAGGGATATCCCCACCACATCTCGGAGAGGACTCGTCACTCGACAAGCGCTCAAGAGCCTGGTTTTTGACCTTTGATGGTGAAATATAATTAAATCACGCCCGCTATCTATTTCTGTCTTCCGGGCTCAGTAAACAGATAGGGTGGCAGTTATAGAAACAGAAATCTCCTTGTTCGTTTTTGATTAATATTACTTTTCGGCTGAATTAATGTCTAGTTTCTTTAAGTCTGTGTTTGTGAAATGAAACGGAAAAATGTACTGTGCAAAATTGAACCCTTCACTGTGTGTGTCATTGCACCCTTCACTGTGTGTGTCATTGTACCCTTCACTGTGTGTGTCATTGTACCCTTCACTGTGTGTGTCATTGTACCCTTCACTCTGTGTGTGTCATTGTACCCTTCACTGTGTGTGTCATTGTACCCTTCACTGTGTGTGTCATTGTACCCTTCACTCTGTGTGTGTCATTGTACCCTTCACTGTGTGTGTCATTGTACCCTTCACTGTGTGTGTCATTGTACCCTTCACTCTGTGTGTGTCATTGTACCCTTTACTGTGTGTGTCATTGTACCCTTCACTGTGTGTGTCATTGTACCCTTCACCGTGTGTGTCACTGTACCCTTCACTGTGTGTGTCATTGTACCCTTCACCATGTGTGTCATTGTACCCTGCACCATGTGTGTCATTGTACCCTTCACTGTGTGTGTCACTGTACCCTTCACTGAATGTGTCATTGTACCCTTCACCGTGTGTGTCATTGTACCCTTCACAGTGTGTGTCATTGTACCCTTCACCGTGTGTGTCATTGTACCCTTCACTGTGTGTGTCATTGTACCCTTCACTGTGTGTGTCATTGTACCCTTCACCGTGAGTGTCATTGTACCCTTCACTGTGTGTGTCATTGTACCCTTCACTGTGTGTGTCATTGTACCCTTCACCGTGAGTGTCATTGTACCCTTCACCGTGTGTGTCATTGTACCCTTCACCGTGTGTGTCATTGTACCCTTCAATGTGTGTGTCATTGTACCCTTCACCGTGTGTGTCATTGTACCCTTCACTGTGTGTGTCATTGTACCCTCCACCGTGTGTGTCATTGTACCCTTCACCGTGAGTGTCATTGTACCCTTCACTGTGTGTGTCATTGTACCCTTCACTGTGTGTGTCACTGTACCCTTCAGTGTGTGTGTCACTGTACCCTTCACTGTGTGTGTCACTGTACCCTTCACTCTGTGTGTCATTGCACCCTTCACTGTGTGTGTCATTGTACCCTTCACTGTGTGTGTGTCATTGTACCCTTTACTGTGTGTGTCATTGTACCCTTTACTGTGTGTGTCATTGTACCCTTCACTGTGTGTGTCATTGTACCCTTCACTGAATGTGTCATTGTACCCTTTACTGTGTGTGTCATTGTACCCTTCACCGTGTGTGTCACTGTACCCTTCACTGTGTGTGTCATTGTACCCTTCACCGTGTGTGTCATTGTACCATTCACTTTTTCTGACACTGTACCCATCACCGTGTGTATCATTGTACCCTTTATTGTGTATGATCGTACCTTTCACTGTATGTATCTTTGTACCTTCAAATGTGATCACATATAATTGTCCCTCACCAACAGCGAAAACCGTTATCCATTTACAGCATATTTTCATAAATTAAAAGTTTGTTTTTTAAATCTTCTGTTGTCATTGTATTCACCATATGAGTATACAATAGTGGAAAGGTTAATTGGCATTCGTGAAGTGTGTCTTATAGATATGCCGAAAAAATAGGAAATGCATAATTTTAATTCGTGTTTACACTTCGATTACCTAAATAAACAGAAATAGCCTATTGTGATAAAATTATTTGCTTTACAGATGTAGTATTGGGTAAATATATTCCAAAACGTTCCTTTTTCTTGATTTGTTTAGGTTGTGTGTCACGTTCACGTTGAGATATACTAGAATTTCATTCCTCCATGGCGGCCATATTGGATTTTGTTTTAGTAGCCTCATATCTGAAATTATTTTGAATGTCATTACTTACAACTGTGCCAAGTTTCTGACCCTATATCTGTCACGAAACGGCTCCACTAACACAGCAAGGTAAAACAATGCATTATCAGTGGTTTCTCTGGTGCGTTTTTTTCTAGCGCCCTGCTGATGTTTCCTAGTGCCCCGTCGTCCCTATATCCCTGAGCAGTCACGTTTCCTCGAATAACAACCGAATATTAACGTGGTCAGATCACCGCAGATCTCAGTCCAGATCACAACGCTATCGCCTCCATATGCTCGAACTTGTTGAACACAATTTGGCGCTAACCGTTCATTATGTTGTCTGTATACACGAGCCTTACCATCATTTCTGTACGGACAGAATCTGCTTTCCTCAGAAACCATCACTCGACTCCAGTCACGCACTTGCTAACGTCGAACTCGGCCGGCCCATATGAACCGGTTATGTCGATGTTGATGCGTTTGCATTACGCCATGGTACGGTCGTCGAGCTCGAATATCGTATGCCCTCGTAGGTATAATTATATAGTAATCGCGGTGTTCCATTGACGTCGCTGCCGTTGACGTCGCTGTGGTGAACCGGTTTCTTAAATGCGTTGCCCGGATGTGGCGGTCTTCAGCGGCCGTAGTCACGGGTGGTCGATCGCTTCGTGGCCTGTCCAATGTCCGACCAGTCTGTCGTAAACATTGCATTACATTGCTGACGGTCACACGGGAACAGCGTCGTTTTCTGGCAATGTCGGCGTTGGAGGGGCCTTGTTGAGACATTCCGATATCCCTCTCTCTCTAAGGGGGGCACGGGTGGCCCAGTCGTCTGAAGCGCCGCGATTCGCTGTGCAGAGTTGCGTCCCTTGGGCACGCCAGAAACCTATGATTGTGGGTTCGAATCCCGGTTCGCCCCGATTATGTTTCTAGGTTTGTCAGCACCATACCCGTGCTCGTGGGTTTGGTGCTGACCGACCGAGAAACGTCAACAGGAAGAATCAGTGGCTATTTTGTATCGAGGCAAGATATATTTTCAGCAACAGTTACAAAACCAGATATTTTATAGCTAAAACTATGTGCCTGTTTTTCTAAAAGGAAAAACGCCTTGCAACAATGTAATTTTTGAATTTCCTTTTCATCAGTCTAAAGCAAATATTGTTTTTCACGAATTTTGAAGGACAAATATAGTCTGGAAGGTAATTTAAGGTACCGACGTTTACTACAGTATCTGAAAAACTATCGGACCTACTCCAGTCAAAGTTGGTATGAGATTATTAAACAGTCATACATAACTGGATATTACATTTAAAGACAATCGGTGCATGGATAAAAAACCTGTCTATTTAGCTTATCACTATATTTCATCAACAACCAGACCTGTTCGTCACGGGTGGAATGAACATTCATTGTAACATCCATCTGCATAATGCTACCCCTGCGTCACAGGGCCATATGACACAGTTGAACCAATCAACTCAACTCGAAAGGGTGCACGAGAATCAGGCACCTGGGTTCGATTCCCGACATGGGTACCATGTGTGAAGCCCACTTCTGGTGTCCCCCGCCATTATAATGCTGGAATATTGCTTATAGCAGCGTGAAACAATACTCACTCACACACCTACACGCAGGCACACACGCATGGATGCAGTTTGTGGGAGCACTGACACTGTCCCCAACATGTTCTTTGGTTCAATATTTAAAAACGTACCCGCAAGCGATGGAAATCAACACATTAAGTAACGATTCATAGCTGCCTGTTAAGGAGCTTCCCCATCACTCGAGCGACACGGGCTGTAACGATATAATACACGTCTTCCACGTTCTATTCATTCACGGAGATTGGGGAATCGGATTTTTGTTGGGGTAATTCGTTTGTGTTTTATTAGCTTCGAGTTTGGGAGTGCGTCTTTTTACGATCACATTACGCTAATTCTCTGGCATTATGGCGCAGATATGACATTAATTATTTAAAATTTAGAGGCACTTTAGATCAAAGTCTCCCCGGTTCTTCGGAGACAAAGAATTTTTATTAACAGTCGTGAGGAAACATGTATAATGTATCTGTCATCTTAGGATCCTACTTCATGAAAACCTCATCAAATCAGTGCTGCCTTTTAATATTAAGCGACTGTTTATGGAATTAGATCTTATTAAACATATATAAACATTTTTCTAAACATAATTTCTGACGTTGAGGTTTTATATTTTCATTTCTATGAGTTGGGGATTTCGCAATATCCTTGGGCACGGGTGGTCCGGCCGCAATTCGCTGTGCAGAGTTACGTTCCTTGAAACCTATGATTGTGGGTTCGAATCCCGGTTCGCCCCGATTATATTTGTCAGCACCATACCCGCGCTCGTGGGTTTCATCGAAGTGGTAAACGTCTGAGACCTGCATCACTTCGGGCTTTTCTCCCACATTAGCTGACACGCCGTGATATAACTGGAATAGTGCTAAAAGCTGCGTTAAACCACACTCACTCTCTCACTCACTCACTCACTCGCAATATTCTAACCAAACTTGGCTTTGCATAGTTTGCCAATTAGTGGAACCGTTGGTTGGTTGTTGGTTTGTTTGTTCTTTAACGCCGCACTCAGCAATATTCCAGCTATATGACGGCGGTCTGTAAATAATCGAATCTGTACCAGACAATCCAGTGATTAATATCATGAGCATCGATCCACTCAATTGGGACCGATGACATGTATCAACAAGTCAGCGAGCCTGACCACTCGATACCGTTAGTCGCCCTTTACGGCATGCATGGGTTGCTGAAGACCTATTCTACCCCGGAATCTACACGGGTCTAGTGGAATCGAGCCTGGGACGATGATTTATCTACCACCGTGCATTTCGCAGTATGAAGAGGAGCTTTGGTATCTCGCATCTGTTGACCAGGCAATCCAGTGATTGACATCCAATATACAGAATTGGATGACATGCATCTAGTCACCGAGCCGACCACCCGATGCGGTTAGTATGTGACTATGTCTGTATCAGCAGCGAGTTTGGAAGGTCCGGGGTTCGATCCCTGGCCGCGTCAGTCCAAAAGACGTTAAAAGATGTTACTTGTTGTTACCCTGCCTTGTGCTCGGCAATAAGGGGCTAAAACAAGGACTGGTCGGCTCGGAGTCAGTATACTGTGTGTCAGTGAGCTAGCACTATAAATCGGCATCAGTCCGGACTAGCACAAGCAGACACACACACAAGTTCATGCACGTCGATATATAAGTGCAATAATCTTGAACGTGACGTTAAACCCCGTTTCACCTCACCTCACCTATATCAATAGTTACTTCTGTTAACAAACAAGATTCGTCTGTTCAGACTAGAGAGCTGATCAATAATCTCAAAACAAAATCTGAAAATAAGTATATTTTCGTTGTTCTTCACATTTAAACATCTGACAACGGCAAGCAGGGCTCGCTTGTAGCGAGATCAAATATATCGCAGTGTCTCGCGAGAGTCACGTTGTAGGCGTGTAATGTCGGATCGCAATTGAATTATTTCGAGAAACAATCAGGTCTAGCTGGCAGATAGATGCCTTGATGGCTGGGCCCACGCGCGTAACAGATGCGACTGGTTGTCAAGCTAAGAGAGATAGTCCTTACGTCGTTGAGGACGTGAAAGGGGTTTGGGCAAAAAAATCGTATAACCCTGACGAATTCAGAACACGATTCCCTGGAAACAATATCACGAGACCGTGTAGCTCGCCTAATTATTTCACGACCGTTTGCAACATCAGGCACTGGACTGTCTCAGTGCACACTGAGGGGACCAACAAACTGTTTTTTTATTGGAGATTGGGGAGCGTTAAATTGAGTGAAGAACCGAAATAGCAGCATGTGGTGTTACTGTTGAGTGAGTGAGTGAGTGATTTGGGCTTATCGCCGCTTTTAACAGTATTCCAGTTTTATCACGGCGTGTCAGCTTAATGTGGGAGGAAAGCCCGAAGTGATGCAGGTCTCAGACGTTTACCACTTCGATGAAACCCACGGGCCTTGGTATGGTGCTGACAAACCTTGAAACATAATAGGGGCGAACCGGGATTCGAACCCACAATCATAGGTTTCTGGTGTGCCCAAGGGACGCAACTCTGCACAGCGAATCGCGGGGCCTTAGACGACTGGGCCACCTGTGCCCCCCATAGAGAGAGAGGGCCATCCGTGCCGCCCTGTTACTGTTGAACGTCGCACGTGGCATCGCCAACTGTACGTGTTTGATGTTAATGTGAGATCGTGACCTGGCTGTTTTAGTGTGTGATCGTACCCCACTTATCCTGACCTGGCTGTCTTAGTGTGTGATCGTACCACACTGATCCTGACCAGGCTGTCTTAGTGTGTGATCGTACCTCACTAATCCTGACCTGGCTGTCTTAGTGTGTGATCGTACCTCACTAATCCTGACCTGGCTGTCTTAGTGTGTGATCGTACCCTACTGATCCTGACCTGGCTGTCTTAGTTTGTGATCGTACCTCACTAATCCTGACCTGGATGTCTTAGTGTGTGATCGTACCTCACTAATCCTGACCTGGATGTCCTAGTGTGTGATCGTACCCCACTTATCATGACCTGGATGTCCTAGTGTGTGATCGTGCCCCACTAATCCTGACCTGGCTGCCTTAGTGTTTGATCGTACTCCATTGACTTGACCTGGCTGTCTTAGTGTGTGATCGTACCTTACTGATCCAGACCTGCCTGGGTTAGTGCATGGTCGTACCCAACTGACTTGACCTGTCTGTCTTAGTGTGTGATCGTACCCCATTGGTCTGATCTGGCTGTCTTAGTGTGTGATCGTACCTTACCGACCCAGACCTGCCTGGGTTAGTGTATGATCGTACCCCACTGACTTGACCTGGCTGTCTTAGTGTGTGATCGTACCCCATTGGTCTGACCTGGCTTTCATAGTGTATGATCGTACCCCACTCATCTGATCTGGCTGTCATTGTATGTGATCGTACCCCACTGGTCCTAACCTTGTTTTCTCTGTGTATGATCGTACATAACTGATCTGACCTGGCTGTCATTGTGTGTGATCGTACCCGACTCGTTCTGACCTTGTTTTTTCAGTTTTTTTATCGTACATTACTGACTTGACCTGGCTGTCATTGTGTGTGATCGTATCCCACTGATCTAACCTGGCTGTCATAGTGTCTGATCGTACATAACTGACTTAACTTGGCTGTCTTAGTGTGTGATCGTACCCCACTGATCTGATCTGGCTGTCTTAGTGTGTGATCGTACCCCACTGACTTGACTTGGCTGTCATAGTGTGTGATCGTACCCCACTGATCCTGACCGTGTTGTCTCAGTGTATGATCGTACATAACTGACTTGACCTGGCTGTCATAGTGTGTGATCATACCCCACTGATCTAATCTAGCTGGGTTGGTGTGTGATCGTACATAACTGACTTGACCTGGCTGTCATTGTGTGTGATCGTACCCCACTGATCTAATCTAGCTGGGTTGGTGTGTGATCGTACATAACTGACTTAACCTGGCTGTCTTAGTATGTGATCGTACCCGACTAATCCTGAATGTCTTTGTGTGTCATACGTCACTAATCCTAACCTGGCTGCCTTTGGGTGTGATCGTACCCTATTGATTGGGTTATAATAAAATGTTTTGCTCGTGATATCAATCACTGGATAATCTGGTACAGACTCCATTATTTACAGACCGCCGTCACATAGCTGGGATATTGCGGAGTTCGGCGTTAAACAGCAAACAAACAAACATAATTCTCGTGCAACAAATACGAATGCAAAAACAGATCGCTACTAAAATAGGACAAGTTGACAGCCATTCTTGTATCAATAATTCAACTAGTCTGGACAGGACTAGTTCCGTCTTCTAACAAAAAGTCGCCTTCAATTAGTATCGCTCTCTAAGCCCCACGTCAACAAGGGAATACGAAGGAGCTAACTTTCAATTTGTCATCGATTGTCTCACAGCGGGTACGTAAATAATTGATGTCCAGGAATCTGTCTAATTGTTGCTATAATTGCTCTGGCAAACTGACCGATGTATTGACGTGACGGGCCAGACAAAGCACCCCTACTGACCGATGTATTGACGTGACGGGCCGGTCAAAGCGCCCCTTCTGAACGATAGGTTGATGTGTCGAGCTGGACAAAGCGCCCCCTAGTGGCCGCTGTTTGACATGTCTAATGACTTTGAGGCGCCTATACCATTGCCATTACACAATATATGAACATAGAGTAATGTAATTGGTTATATGTTAACGCCGTTGCCAGATTCGAATTAATTATGCAACAGTTGGCATATTATCGTGTTATGGATGATAATAGACATATGTCGCGCCACGTGCATGTAATCAATATACAGCTCGACCATTTTGCCATGCACCTTGAACATCCTACAGTTCCGCCGTGTCAACGACATGCTGTATTGCCGTCACTGACGAATTAATATGGAATACTGGAATTATTAATTATGGACACAATTCACATTCTCGTGTTGTCATAATGTCTACAATTAAATAGGTGAGGTGAAATGGGGTTTAACGTCACGTTCTAGTTACGGCACTATTGTAGCCATGTGTGGCTGCTTGTACCAGTCCGGACTAATGCCGATTTATAGTGCTAGCCACTGAGATACCATGCCGCCGTTTAACATGAATACCCCACTCAGACACAGTATACTGACTCCGAGCCAACCAGTCCTTGTTTTTACCCCTTAACGCTGAGCGTCAGGCTGGGTAACAACAAGTACCATATTTTAACGCCTTTCGATATGACGCAGCCAGGGATCGAACCCCCGACCTTCTCTTCTCCAATCGGACGCTTTATCCGCTAGACCAATGAGGCCATCGACGGGATTAATTGTGAGTGAGTGAGTGAGTGAGTGAGTGAAGAAACACCAAGACACCAAGCGCTTCACACGCTGGACCAATTTGAGGAATCGAAAGGGATCTGTCGGGTGATTAGCGAACGCTTGAAGTACTATACTTCCCCAAACCCAATTTTGAGGAAAAAGGTGTGGGGTCTTCATGCTCGAAAGAAAGACAGAAATGTTTTCCCCATTGATATGCCAGTTATTCAGCGATGGTTTCAAGAAACCAATATTGTGACCAAGGATGATAAAACAATAACAAACAGAAACACAAACACATCGTTTGACCAATCGACGTTACAAAACATCCATGAGTCCCGTGACGCTTGTCATCAGTTGGGAGGGATACAGGTCTGGGAACGTTGACCCGTGAAGATCCGGGGTAGAATATGTCTTCAACAACCCATGCTTGTCGCAAAAGGCGACTTTGCTTGCAAGAGGCGACTAACGGGATCGGGTGGTCAGGATCGCTGACTCGGTTGATCCATGTCATCGCGCGTATCCCAATTGCGTGGATCGATGCTCATGATGTCAATCATTGAATTGGCTGGTCCAGATTCAATTATTTACAGACCACCGTCATTTAGCCGGAATATTGCTGAGTGTGGCGTTAAACAAACAAACAAACAAAACTGGTTACTAGGGTGATCAAGCTCGATGACTTGGTTGATGCATGCCATCGTATCCCAATTATGTTGATCGATACTCCTCTTTAGGAAGAGAAGTTATTGATGTCAACTTCTGTTTTATGAGAATATTTCGGAGAATATACTTACTCCTTCATCAGTTGAACAGAAGGATGTTGGTGAAGAGCTCGATGGCGTCTGCTGAGGGCCTTGTTGTACATGTTGATGGATACTACTGCATCATCTGCATGTTGATGTCGTTGTGTTGCTCATGATAAAGCAGTTGACATCCATACAATCGCTTCCTTATGTGTATCACTTCTAAATGCCTTTCGACGACTTGATGCTTATCATAATATACTTTCAGACAGGAGATGGACTTTCAGACAGGATATATACGTTCAGACAGGAGATATACTCTCAGACAGGATATATGCTTTCAGACAGGAGGTATACTTTCAGACAGGAGATACCATTTCAGACAGGAGACATACTTTCAGGGATGTGATATACTATCAGACAGGAGGTATATTTTCAGACTGGAGATATGCTTTCAAACAGGAGATATGCGTTCAGACTGTAGATATACGGTCAGGCAGGAGATGTACTCTCAGACAGGAATAAACTTTCAGACATGAGATATGCGTTCTGACAGGATGCATATTTTCAGACAGGAGATATATTTTCAGACAGGATCAAACAGGTGGAATAGTATAGAGAAGTAGTATACTCAAACGGAAGATATACTTTCAGACAGGTGGTATACACGGACAGGAGATATACTTTCAGATAGGTGACATGCTCAGACAGGAGATATACTTTCAGACAGGTGGTATACTCAGACAGAACTTATTCTTTCAGACAGGTGGTATATTCAGACGGAAGATATACTTCCAGACAGGTGGTATACTCAGACAGGAGATATACTTTCAGACAGGTAAATGTAGTATTATCAGACAGAAGATATACTTTCAGACAGGCGGTGTACTCAGACAGGAGATATACTTTCAGACAGGTAGTACACTCAGACAGGAGATATACTTTCAGACAGGTAGTACACACAGACAGGATATATACTTTCAGACAGGTGGTATACTCAGACAGGAGATATACTTTCAGACAGGTGGTACACTCAGACAGGAGATATACTTTCAGACACGTGGTATACTCAGACGGAAGATATACTTTCAGACAGGTGGTATACTCAGACAAGATATATACTTTCAGACAGGTAGTACACACAGACAGGATATATACTTTCAGACAGGTGGTATACTCAGACAGGAGATATACTTTCAGACAGGTGGTGTACTCAGACAGGAGATATACTTTCAGACAGGTGGTACACTCAGACAGGAGATATACTTTCAGACACGTGGTATACTCAGACGGAAGATATACTTTCAGACAGGTGGTATACTCAGACAAGATATATACTTTCAGACAGGTGGTATACTCAGACGGAAGATATACTTTCAGACAGGAAGTATACTCAGACAGCAGATATACTTTCAGACAGGTGGCATGCTCTGACAGGAGATATACTTTCAGACAGGTGGTATACACGGACAGGAGATATACTTTCAGACAGGTGACATGCTCAGACAGGAGATATACTTTCAGACACATGGTATACTCAGACAGGAGATATACTTTCAGACAGGTGGCATACACAGACAGGAGATATACTTTCAGACAGGTGACATGCTCTGACAGGAGATATCCTTTCAGACAGGTGGTATACACGGACAGGAGATATACTTTCAGACAGGTGACATGCTCAGACAGGTGATATACTTTCAGAGAGGTGGTATACACAGACAGGAGATATACTTTCAGACAGGTGACATGCTCAGACAGGTGATATACTTTCAGACAGGTGGTATACACAGACAGGAGATATACTTTCAGACAGGTGACATGCTCAGACAGGAGATATACTTTCAGAGAGGAGATATACTTTCAGACAGGCGATATACTTTCAGACAGGAGATATACTTTCAGACAGGAGATGTGAGACTTTCCAATGTGTGCTTCTTCTAGCAGACCATGCTGTTCTAGGTACAACACGTACAGCAGCAGCGTGTGTCCGCCATGGCGACAGATGAGCTCTTGTGGGATGTTCAGAAACTGTTTCATCAGCTTCATCTTCTGCTGGAGCACCTGTACGACTGCCCTGACACGATTTCCCCACAGCTGTGTGAATGAAACACATGCACCAAGTGTCGCCACATTGAAGTGTTTCATAACTGTATTACTACTCATGGCAGACATTGCAACACACCAGTTTGACCTCCCGTCCACATTGTGTGTATGCGCTATTTGCGAACACTACAATAAAACCTGTGGAGAAAAAATAGTTCTATTATGTCTGACATGGAAGTAGCGTTTCTCGAAGCTGTGAAGCGTCGGGGCATAACATAGGCGTATTAGTTTCTCTTTCATCGTGGACTTTTTGCAGTGATTTGTAAACACCTGTTAACGAGATCTCGCGACTTCCCGAGATGTTGCAAATACATGTGCTCTTCCGGACTGACATGTTGTCACGAGAGAAGATAACAAAACAACCATCGCGGTTGTGGAATTCTAACCAGATGGACAACACACCTACCAGAATGAATTTTTGGCTGGTCGCCATGTTTTTATGCCTGCATCTTCCGCGAAGAACGGTTCTCGTTAAAGTCTCGTTTTCTCTCAAACCAACCTGTTTGTATTATCATTGTAGAAATTTGAGAAAGGTAGTACTGGCGCAACACTGTCTGCAGTATATATGTCTGCCTATATATGTGACAATTGTCAATTATTCTGTTCAGATCTGACTCACAAATAGGTTTGAAAAATGTAGAAGAAATGCATTCATGTTTTCTGAGTTAAAACAGTTGGTAATTGAGGATGTGTCGAACGAGTGTGTAGAACTCCTCTTTCCTCAAGATCCTAGCAATACTCAGCAGGGTACACAAGAAATGAGCTGCACACTTTGCACACGTGATGGGCGTCGAACCGGGCCTTAAGCGTAACGAGCGAACGCTTTAGCACCAGGCTAACTCAGGGTCACAAGGGGGCGGTCGGGTAGCCTAGTGGTTAAAGCGTTCGCTCGTCACGCCGAAGACCTGGGTTTCGATTCCCGACATAGGTACAATGTGTGAAGCCCATTTCTGGTGTCCCCCGCTGTGATATTGCTTTGATATTGCTAAAGGCGGCGTAAAATCAAACGCACTCACTCACTCATGGTCGCAAGGATGGGTTGATGTCATCAGTGGTTGAACTGTGTATAACATGAGTAAGTATTTTTTGTTTTTAAATTACAAAATTTGAATTTGTGAACTGATGTGAAGACGGGCCAGGGAGTTACAATGTCTTTGCAATACCAAGATCTCGAGACAGTGAGTGAGTGAGTGATTTGGGCTTATCGCCGCTTTTAACAGTATTCCAGTTATATCACGGCGTGTCAGCTTAATGTGGGAGGAAAGGCCGAAGTGATGCAGGTCTCAGACGTTTACCACTTCGATGAAACCCACGGGCCTTGGTACGGTGCTGACAAACCTTGAAACATAATAGGGGCGAACCGGGATTCGACCCCACAATCATAGGTTTCTGGCGTGCCCAAGGGACGCAACTCTGCGTGTCAGCTTAATGTGGGAGGACAGCCCGAAGTGATGCAGGTCTCAGACGTTTACCACACCGGTGAAACCCACGAGCACGGGTATGGTGCTGACAAACCTAGAAACAATCGGGGCGAACCGGGATTCGACCCCACAATCATAGGTTTCTGGCGTGCCCAAGGGACGCAACTCTGCACAACGAATCGCGGCGCCTTAGACGACTGGGCCCCCCGTGCCCCCCGCGCTGAAACAGCCCTCTGTGGAATCTGGACATTCGCCCACTGATTTGATCGAGGCTGTTCGTGTGGTGTACGTACGGAAAGGGAGACTGGAGTTTAGAATAGGAGAGGGTTTGCTGGGTGATAACGCTTCACGGGGCGGCGGGGTAGCCTAACGGTTAAAGCGTTCGCTCGTCACGCTGAAGACCCGGGTTCGATTCCCGACATGGGTACAATGTGTGAAGCCCATTTCTGGTGTCCCCCGCCATGATATTGCTGGAATATTGCTAAAAGCGGCGTAAAACTATACTCACTCACTCATTGACATCACGGCGTGTCAACTTGCAGGAGGGAAGCATTCCATGGCGCAGGTCTCGAACATTTACCACATCAACGTGTTGGTGCAAATAAATGATTATATTTAGTGTGGATCTGGGATTCAAACCCGCTGTGACAGGAACATGGTTGTACAATGTAAGGGACGCAACTCCACACAGCGAATTGCAGCGCCATAGACGACTGGTCCTCCCAAGGCTCCATGTTGAAAAAGAGGAAAGAAATTGTTTCGAGTCAGCCATGCTATAACACAGACAAGGAATCATAAAACAGCACACACAATATTATCATGGCCAATTTCGGGGACCATATATCTAACAAAACATATTCCTTCTATCGTGTCTCCGGTGTTAACAGATCTCGTTCATTATTCGCTCTGGCATGCTTTGAGATGACCCCCGCAGACAGCGGACTCCGTCACAACCATAATCTAGATATTAGGGAGCCATTTGCCGGCTATAAGGGAATTAGTTTTTCCCCATTAAGGAGACCCTACTGTTTGACAACTGTTATCGTGAGTAATTGTTTTCAGGAAACGGTAAAACAAACCATTTTTTATATCTGAAAGTCAGAATTTATTGTCCATGGCAAGCCCTCATCAGCTAGCTACTGTTCTATGTACGTCGACAGTTATTAAGACAGACAGGCAGACTGGCTTTTGATGAATGGTATGCAATGTGTCAGTCCACAAGAGGTGTGTGTATTTTCATAGCAGCAGTGTTCGCATAGAGTTGTTTGGTTGGTTTGTTGTTTAACGCCGCACTCAGCAATATTCCAGCGATACGACGGCGGTCTGTATAATAATCGAGTCTGGACCAGACAATCCAGTGATTGACATCATGAGCATCGATCCACGCAATTGGGATCGATGACATGCCTCAACCAAGTCAGCGAGTCTGATCACCCGATCCCGTTAGTCACCTTTAACGGCAAGTATCGGTTGCTGAAGGCCTATTCTACCCCGGAATCTTCACGGGTCTGTTCGAATAGAGGCAGCAATAGTAGCTAGTGTAGAAGTTATCGTAGATATAGCAATATCGTAGATATAGCAATATCTGGCGTTAAACTACCGCACCAAAAGAAGCTAAAATAGAATTACCGTAGAAGTAGCAATAATATCTACCGTTGAACCACCGCATCAACAGAAGCTAAAGTATAAATACCGTATAAGGAGCAATGATATCTACCGTTGAACTACCGCATCAACAGAAGCTAAAGGAGAATTGCCGTAGAAGTAGAAAATAATATCTGTCGTAAAACTACCGTATCAATAAAAGCTAAAGTAGAATTACCGTAGAAGTAACAATAATATCTACAGTTGAACTACCGTATTAATAGAAGCTAAACTAGAATTATTGTAGAAGTAACAATAATATCTACTGTTGAACTACCGTATCAATAGAAGCTAAACTAGAATTACCGTAGAAGTAACAATAATATCTACAGTTAAACTACCGTATCAATAGAAGCTAAACTAGAATTATTGTAGAAGTAACAATAATATCTACTGTTGAACTACCGTATCAAAAGAAGCTAAAGTAGAATTACCGTAGAAGTAACAATAATATCTACAGTTAAACTACCGTATCAATAGAAGCTAAACTAGAATTATTGTAGAAGTAACAATAATATCTACTGTTGAACTAACGTATCAATAGAAGCTAAAGTAGAATGACCGTAGAAGACGAAATATCAGTAAAAGGAACTTAACCGTGGAAGTAGTAATAGCAGCCGGATTGCCCACATGTGTTAAACCGTTTCAGTGAACTAGTGGGATTTTGTTGCGGTGTAAGACACATTTTGCAGGATGTTTTCAAGGGTATTTGGAAGGTCTCATTGTTTATTGTACTTTTGTCTATTTAGCTGCAGTTGTTTCATCATTGGAGAATTGTCCCTTAATTGTCCCCATTACCCGAATCCCGAATACCATCTTATGTTTCACCCTGGGTCTCATTGCTCATCCCTGAATTCCGAATACGACTTAACTCAAATCTCAAAAGCAATGTGAAAATGATGCGAATTGGAGCTAAATTATTGAAAACACTATATCGAAAAATTAAAATGTTTAAAGGTAATTTTGACGTAAACCATTTTAAATTTGTCTTTGAATCTGTACCAAGCACGATTTTAATTGCATCCTACGTACCACGGTACTGAGTACCGAATACCCTCTAACAGACCATGGCTGAAATACTGCCGATGTGACGTTAAATCTTAACTCACTCACTCTAAATAGACCCCCGAATTCGGGGTACAAAAAGGGGGATGGCAGCTCCATAAGTTCAGCCTCAAAGTAACGAGAATGTCCCCATGGGGTGTTTGTTGTGTTTGTTTGTTTGTTGTTTAACAATTGCAGGCATATGACGGTGGTCTGTGTAAATAATCGAGTCAGGACCAGACAATCCAGTGATTAATATCCTGACCATCGATCCACGCAATAGGATACGGAGACATGCATCAACCAAGTCAGCCAGCCTGACCACCCGATCCCGTTAGTCGCCTCTAACGACAAGCATAGTCGCCTCTTACAGCAAGCATGGGTTGCTGAAGACCTATTCTACCCCGGATCTTCACGGGGTTCCCATGAAATGAGAACACACACACATATTGTTTCAAAGCTGACCTCATGTCCTCCTTGTCCCTGAAGGGGTCAGGTTGTTTGACCTGCCAGGTCTGTCTGTTGTTGCATCAGGTCTGGTTCAGATGCTGGGTCACGTTGCTGTTTTGATAACCCGGAAAATGATGGCAAGCGTTAAAAGGTATTGCTATACATTACGTGGAAATGTCAAATAGTTGGGTCAAATAGCGGTAAAAAAATTTAGTGGAACTCGTACGATGTTTCACACGAATTTTTTAAATATGATGCTTCAGAAATTTTGGTCTGATATTTGGATCTGGATATGTCACGTGGTACTTGCTGACTTGGTTGATGCATGCATCGATCCTAAATGCGTGGATCGATGCTCATGAAGTCAATCACTGGATTGTCTGGTACAGATTCGATTATTTACAGACCGCCGTCATAGAGCTAGAATATTGCTGAGTGCGGCGTTGAACAAAAAAACAAACAAACAAAGCCGACTAAACTTCAGTAATAATTACATATTGGATCAGACATCATCCGGTATAGCAGTGTGTTGAGGGTTAACCGTGGAATATATATCAAGTATGCCCCAATCTGTGTCATTAATAACTATAATAAGCAATTGGTTGTAAACAAACAAGCGTCTCTCATGATTCTGTTTGGTTTGAGATAAACACAATATTGAATTTACCCCCGTCCCCAACCCCCTCCATGAATGTTGCCTCTTTAATAATAATTCAGTTTAGTATGTTGATGTGTGTAACGTAAGCGCCGTTGAGCACCTGCATGAGAGAGCGAGAGAGAGAGAGAGAGAGAGAGAGAGAGAGAGAGAGAGAGAGAGAAGGGGGATTGAGAGAAAAAATGACAGTAACGGAAAGAGAGACAGTGATACTGAGGAGAGATAGACAGAGGGTGAGAGAGACACAGAGAGAGACAGACAGGGAGACAGAGAGAGTGAGAGAGACAGAGAGACAGAGAGAGACACATATCTGGAAGCCATATTTTTCACAAATTGACTGCTCCACAATTGTGGCCAGGGTTCTCATTAATAGCGATGCTAAATACCTTGTTGACGAGGTTATTTGAAAGATCAGCGAGCCGCGAATGGTGAAAATGTCAGCGTAATCTGAACCTTGTATTTGACGCTGTGCTCTAGGCCTGCTACAATAACAGTCATCCCCTCTCTGACTGAGGAACATCGGCCTCACTCCAGAACCTGACATTTAAACCAAGGAAGCTACGATCATTAAGGTTTATAAATGGACGCAGTGGACAACTTCCTGTGGTAGAATTACGACAGGGAGTATCATTTATCATACGGGATTGGCTCACAAGATATTGTATCATCTGGTCGCGATATTCTGGGGGCATGCTATGTCATTTGTGTGTATTTGCATTCTGCAATCATAGTGATATGCTCTGGAATTATATGTTACTAGTTTCCAGATAGAACCTGCTCAAACTGTCACAGTTGGACATGGTGTGCAAAGTCAAGCACATGTTGTCAATGGTCCTTTAGAACCGTTATTGTTATTCGCACGTGGACGTAATGACGTCACTGGTTCGTGCTGCTGTAGGAGCCCACGTGATCGTAATAAATGACGTCACTGGTTGGTGTTGCTAGTGTTTTTCTGACCGAAACGAAAACAAGTACTGTGGATAGGATCATTAATATCACGTTAGACAGACTGAATTACATATAATTAAAAAAACCTATGATTGTCGGTTCGAATCCCGGTTCGCCCCGATTATGTTTCTAGGTTTGTCAGCACCATACCCGTCGGTTTCACCGAAGTGGTAAAGGTCTGAGACCTGCATCACTACGGGATTTCCGTCCACATTAAGCTGACACGCCGTGATATAACTGGAATTCTGTTAAAAGCGGCGTTAAACCCAACTCACTCACCCATCTTTAATGTAAGCACCTCCGTGGTCAAGCGGATAAAGCGTCTATCTGAGAGCGGAAGCTCAGTGATTCGATTCTCCGGCTGCTTCCTACCAAGATACGGTAGAGATGGTACTTGTTGTTACCCTGCCTGGCGCTTGGCATGAGGGACTAAAACAAGGACTGGTCGGCTCGGAGTTAGTATACTGTGTGTGTGTGTGTAAACCTCGCCATGGTGTTCAGTGAGCTAGCACTGTAAAACCGGCATAAGTCCGAAACGTAAAACCATCTTTACTCACACACGCATGTACGCCGCTATAATAGTGCAGTAATCATGAACGTGGCGTTAAACCCAATTTCACCTCCCCTCTAACACAGCCGTACCTTACCAAATATATCCACACAGGGGACTCTGTCCCACTTGACCCTGCCCATCCACGCTGCTATTCAACAAGAAATGTTCTCGTAGATATCGATTCTCGTCGTTGTGCAGACAGTTGTCTTGTGGCCTTGTACAGCAAGAGGCAGTCGTGGGTGTTGTTCTTACAGCTGCTAATGTGAAATGAATTGTACTAGTATCAGCAGCAGTATTCGTAGAAGCAGTTTTCCTTGTTTTTTTCGCAGCAGTATTCGTAGAAGCAGTATTACTTGTTTTTAGCAGCACTATTCGTAGAAGCAGTATTACTTGTGTAGTAGCAGCAGCATTATTCGTAGAAGCAGCCTTACTTGTGTAGTAGCAGCACTATTCGTAGAAGCAGTATTATTTGTGTAGTAGCAGCAGTATTCGTAGAAGCAGTATTATTTATTATAATAGTAGTAGTAGTAGTAGTAGTAGTAGTAGTAGTAGTAGTAGTAGTAGCAAAGCAGTAGTAGAAGTAGTTGTTTGTTGTTCACCCTTGGCAATTGCAATATTCCAGGTATGTGACGGTGGTCTGTAAATAATCGAGTCTTGACCAGACAATCCTGCGACTGACATCATGAGCATCGATCAACATCATTTGGATACGATGACATGCATCGACCAAGTCAGCGAGCCTGACCACCCGATCATGAGGAGTAGTAGTGGTAGAAGTAGTGGACACTAAATGTAGTAGTAGCAGTAGTAGTACTCGTGGTACTAGTAGTATTAGTAGTAGAAGCAGCAGTAGTAGTAGTAGTAGTTGCAGCAGGATTAGTAGTAGTAGTAGTGGTACTAGTAGTAGTAGTAGTAGTAGAAGCAGCACTAGTAGTAGTAGTAATTGCAGCAGCAGCAGCATTAGTAGTAGTAGTAGTAGTAGTAGTAGTGGTACTAGTAGTAGTAGTAGTAGAAGCAGCCGTAGTAGTAGTAGTAACTGCAGCAGCAGCAGCATTAGTAGTAGTAGTAGTAGTAGTAGTAGTAGTCGTGGTACTAGTAGTAGTAGTAGTAGTGGTACTAGTAGTAGTAGTAGTAGTAGTAGTAGTAGTGGTACTAGTAGTAGTAGTAGTAGTAGTAGTAGTAATTGCAGCAGCAGCAGCATTAGTAGTAGTAGTAGTAGTAGTGGTACTAGTAGTAGTAGTAGTAGAAGCAGCCGTAGTAGTAGTAGCAACTGCAGCAGCAGCAGCATTAGTAGTAGTAGTAGTAGTAGTAGTAGTGGTAGTGGTACTAGTAGTAGTAGTAGTAGTAGTAGTAGTAGTAGTGGTACTAGTAGTAGTAGTAGTAGTAGAAGCAGCCGTAGTAGTAGTAGTAACTGCAGCAGCAGCAGCATTAGTAGTAGTAGTAGTAGTGGTAGTAGTAGTAGAAGTAGTAATTGCAGCAGCAGCAGCATTAGTAGTAGTAGTAGTGGTAGTGGTACTAGTAGTAGTAGTAGTAGTAGTAGTAGAAGCAGCAGTAGTAGTAGTAGTAATTGCAGCAGCAGCAGCATTAGTAGTAGTAGTAGTAGTAGTGGTACTACTAGTAGTAGTAGTAGTAGTAGCAGTAGAAGTAGTGGTACTAATAGTAGTAGTAGTAGCAGCAGCAGCAGTAGTAGTAGTAGTAGTAGTTGTAGATGTAGCAGTAGCAGTAGTAGTAGTTGCAGTAGCAGAAGGAGTAGTAGTATTGGTACTACTACTACTACTAGTAGTTGTAGTAGTAGTAGCAGTAGTAGTAGTAGATGTAGCAGTAGCGGTAGTAGTAGTAGTAGTAGTAGTAACAGTTTTAGCAGCAGTAGTATTAGAAGTAGTAGTAGTAGTAGCAGTAGTAGGTGTAGCAGTAGTATTAGTATTAGTATTAGTAGTAGTAGCAGTAGCAGTAGTAGTAGTAGTAGTAGTAGTAGTAGTAGTAGTAGTGGTACTAGGAGTAAATGTAGCGGCAGGAGTAGTAGTAGTAGTAGTAGTAGTAGTAGCAGCAGCAGTAGTAGTAGTAGTAGTATTAGCAGTAGTAGTAGAAGTAGTAGTAGTAGTAGTAGTAGTAGTAGTAGTAGTAGTAGAAGTAGTAGGTGTAGCAGTAGTATTAGTATTAGTAGTAGCAGTAGCAGTAGTAGTAGTACCAGCTGATGACCCATTCTTACCCGCATCTTCATGGGTCACTTAAGAAGCGACCTATAGTTATAATAAAAATATATATCGACGTCAAGTCGAGGAGGTCAAGGTCACTGTGCGTTCTCAAGACATTGAACGGAATACATTTCGTTTTTGAAAACCTGAAAAACAAAGCTACACTCACGATTCCTGATCCATGCGCGTTGAACAATTTATACATGGAACAGAAACGCCACATCAGAGACAAAGCCCCTAATTAATGACCGCTCGTCATTGTGAATACGACCGTCTGCATCCAAGAGCAGCTGGCAATCGGCCATCAGTAAAACGGTATTCAGACGGGGGGCGTTTCATTCATTCATCAATTCGGGATGAGGAGGGGAGTGATGGGGTGTAAGGACAGGAGCTGGGGGATGTTGGACAAAATGCCGTCGATTGTAAGGGAGCGACTATTTGATATTCGGAGGAAAGGGTTGCGGGAATATTTTGTACGGAGACTGCCAAAGCAGATATTGTTTTACTTTAAAACTGAGCCCAAATACGTTTTCAAAAGCATCTTACAAGAATTCACTTTTGGTCGCAGACAATTGCAATTTTTGTCAACAGTCTGAAACGTGATAAAATTATTAAAGTTCAAGTATGTTCTGGGACGACGCATTTTTTCGAAAAGATCCAGGTTCCCCCGAGACTATCAAACGGCCAGTCCCATACAGCCTCGCTCTGATGCCATTGTTCTGTTGACGCCCTAGTAGAGAAACACGAGGTTTCTCTGACAATAAGCAATGGTTGCTGAAGATCAATTCTAATTCTACATTGGACAAGGTATGTGGCTGGGCATGACTTGGGAAGCTTAGCAAAACTGACATCGAAATATTTGATGTCAGGAATGATATTTGCTGGGTTGAGTTACACCATTTAGTTGAAATCCACGAGCAGATATATGGTTCTGACAAACTGGGATTCGAACCAACGAGTCGGGTAACAACCATGGTCTGAGCATATGAACGCATAACGTAAGGAGTGAGTATGGTTTTACGCCGGTTTTAGCAATATTCCAGCAATATCACGGCGAGGGACACCAGAAATGGGCTTCACCTATTGTACCCATGTCTGGATTCGAACCCGGGTTTTCGGCGTGACGAGCGAACTCTTTAACCACTAGGCTACCCGACCGCACCGAACACATAACGTTATTCCTTACTTTGGGTGGTTGGTTTGTTGTTTAACGCCGCACTCAGCAATATTCCAGCTATATGACGGCGATCTGTAAATAATCGAGTCTGGACCAGATAATCAAGTGATTGATATCATGAGCATCGATCCACGCAATAGGGATCGATGACATGCTGACCACCCGATCCCGTTAGTCGCCTTTTAAGACAAGCATAGTCCCCTTTTACGGCAAGCATGGGTTGCTGAAGACCTTTTCTACCCCGGATCTTCACGGGTCTTATTCCTAACTACGGGTCGGGCAACAACAACTGGTACACACGGACTCCAACCTCAGACCACCACGGATGAGATGTCGACTGGCTGTTTTAGTGTATGATCATACCCGGAAAACGCGCAAGGCTAAAGGCTAATTAGTCGCTGTTATCACCCATGTGCCCATTAAGCTTGTGGATCGCTAAAGCCATATTTCAGTGCTGATGCCATGATAAAGTTAGGTCTATCTAGGCTCTGAACCCAGCTAATTGATATACCCTGTTATAATAATCCTGTGATATTGCATGTGCACGCCGTGGAGGAGTCAGCTCCATTGTCATTTACTCTGTGGGACACAATATGCAAACGAGAAAAGAGTATAACCGACGCCTCGGGCAGTTCCCGGAAGGAATATCCACTTAACGTCGCCCCTCTTACGAATTTACTTCACTTCACAAACATACGTCCGACTCAATCAACCATCATCAACCAGACTACCATTAAGAGAAGGGACATCCAGGACACACAAGTCGTCTCCATCTTTCTGCCTTCTGCTTTGTCAATCACTGGATTGTCTGGTCCAGACTCGATTATTTACAGACCGCCGTCATTCAGCTGGAATATTGCTGAGTGCGGCGTTTAAAAGCAAAAGAAAACAAACCAACCAAGATGTATGATGAGCAGGTGTGGGTTCATAAGAGGTCATGACCTTGTAGCGTTTTGTCTCAACTGATACATTGCTACCCTGAGGCCTCGCCGGACCACTGACCACTGACCACTAACCCAGCATCTGCCGGACATTGTTGTATAGTGTTCACGAGTTCCTCATCGGCTCTCAGCAAACATACCAATGTCAACCACTTACAAATTGCTCAGCAGCTGTTTAATGTTTACCCACGAATTTTCACTAAAGCCCGTTGTCTGGCAAGTATCATCATTGGGATGACGGAAGGTTGATATCGAATTTCTATTGGTCCACTTAACACCTTCTTCATGGCAAATAGTGCTTGCCGGACTACTAGTTATTCAAAGGTCAACTCGTTTGAGCTGAGTCACATGGGAAGTTTCAAAGCAGTTGTTTATCCCGATGGCGGTTCCTGGCAAGATGGATTGCTCCAGTAGAACGAGAATCTAATCGATTGATATTTTCAACAGGCAATGAAAGTCAGGTTTAGTTGAGATTAAGCTCCAGAATCACATGTAAACAATCTGAATTGATTTGAATCTTTCTGTTGCAGCCTGTGAGAATGTTTGGCTTGGAATGTGCCGCCTCATCTGTCCATCATCCTGAAGCATCTTCTACCTTTTTACTTTCATGGACGCAGTTTTTTAAATTAGTGTCAGAAAAAATCCCATTATAGGTTCTCTTAATCCAATTGATAGAAGCTGAACATTTCCCAGATAAGATGTATGTATGTATGTATGTATGTATGTATGTATGTATGTATGTATGTATGTATGTATGTATGTATGTATGTATGTATGTATGTATGTATCCCTTCTTCAAGCATACCAATGGCGCGCAGACGCTCATTTTCGGACAGGCGTGACATTTCGTAATGTTGAATAATTGCGTAATTTTGTTGTTTTTCTGAGTGGTTGTTGTCAGCACGATGCTAAACAATGCATATGGAATCCCGCTAACGCACATGTTTTGTTACCCAAGTGAAATGCATGGGGCTTGCATAAAAGTCAACTGTTGCATGGAATGCATGCTTTTCTGTAGCAGTTGCGTTTTTGTGACTCGATTCCATACATGTACTACAATATTGAAAACCAAACTTTTCTTGTGTGAAAAAAAACACTAAAATGTTGGTGTCACAGGAACTTTTGTTGTTGAGTATATAATGTTTAGGCTATTTTTGCCCTTTGCGCCAAATGGAAGTTTTTTCGGGTGATATAATTTCGACAGCTATTTGCCCTTTGCGCCAAGTGGAAGGTTCTTCGCATAAAATCTAGGATGTTTTTTCTCTTACATTCCTAAATTGTTGGAATATGAAAAACTGTTACTGTTACTGAATACATATTTGATATCATTCTGTTAATTGCTGAATTCTTTATTTCAAAGTGTAAATGAAATTTGAAAAATCCAAACTTGATACATATTTTATGAAACATAATAGGAACAAAAGCAGAGGTGTGACATTGAGGAACAAATATATTAAATATAAGTGAACCAAATATACTTTAAACACATTGGGCAGCATAGTTTTTGGAGAACAGTGTCACCTGATTACCTTGGATTATGCCACCTGTAGGCTGTGCTGTGGGAGTGTGGATATATGAGTTGAAGCAGAGACAATAGACCGAGTGACGGGCCTCCGGACAAGTTGGAGACGGATCACAGCCGCGGGAGACCAAGCGGTACTTTAACGCGAGACTGTGCGAGATTGGAAGATTTACATGCGATGTTTTCGTGAATTGGCTAATCAATTGTTTAAAATTGTTTAACCCTTACGTATGAATAATCTTGAGACCATGTAGTACACATACGTAACTATATGTATACGTTGACATTCTTTCGAACTAACGAACAGAAACATCGTTCCACATCCCATTGTTCTATCGTACAAAGAAAAAATGGCGGCCTGCGAGAAATTCGGTACATGGTCTCTGGTGGAAGCAAATATCGAGAATCTCGGCAGTTACTCTGTAAATCAGATGGATATCCCCGTTACTAATGTTTTACCCAT